>NC_137544.1:40670722-41415722 GCF_963082525.1 Nesoenas mayeri
CTGCACGTCTTCCAGGTAGATATATGCCTCAAACCAAATTCAGTGCTGCAGATCTTTTTCTAATTTAAAAGATTGTATGTGATATAGATCCATCATATGTTAACATATACATGCTACACCTTTTTCTGTATGGCTATATCTGCAAAGAAGCTTTCCAAAAGGTGAAGTTTTTTGTGCATATTTAGGTGTAACACCATTGTTTGCACCTGCAAAGACTCTATCTTGTTTGTACACAAAATACAGTGCTTAAATAATCAAACAGTGTTTGTGGGAGTCCAGTGGCTCTCTGCCTTTTGAACTTCCCGAACAAGTTTGCCGAGTCTGATATTATTAAATATTTAGAGCTGAAAAGGAAATTATACTTTAAAAATCACTACTTGAGTTGAAAAACAGGTTTCAAGTTGTTCAGTAGAAAAGCTAGACACTATGAGTCAGGCAGCATGTGCAATGTTTTAATTTCTCTAATAAGACAGCATAATGGCCCATTATTGTTTTTACATGCCACCTTACTGTGCTCTTTGAGCAAATTTTCTGACAAATTTTCTTTTAGCTGTCATATATTACATTTGTATTGACCTTGGGCCCTTTCAAAACATCATGTTAGAGAAATGTTGAAGTGTTTCACTAAAAGTGTTCAAAGCCATTTACAGCCTTCCAGTAAACATGTAGTTATTCCTCTTTCCATTAGAAATATTATACAGTAGTTTATGATGATGGATATGAATATTTATACCTATATGTGTGTATATATCTATAGTTATACTTTTATATGTATATATGAACATGTATACATAGTGACAGAGGAATTGTAGAAGTCTAAATACTTGTAATTAGAAACTTATAGCAAAACACATTAAGAATTTGCAGAAAAGCAGATAAATGAATTGTATCAGCTGATAGTCCTTATGTGCTCTAGAGTTTGTTTCTTGTTTAGAGAAGTGTCCTGATCCACTTCCATTAATAGGTGCAACAAAGAACACATTCAGCTTGAGCACCCATGAAAACTGGGTGCATGTGAATGTACTATTAGTTATGTACCCAGAGGACTTACAGAAGACTCTAATTTAGCACCAAAACAATTTCTGTCCATTTATTGTATCGGGATCTGGGATATGGCACTTCTAACATGGGAGATGGTCTGAACTTACAGGATTGATGGGAACCTTCAGGGCTGTGTTGTTTAAACATCCGTACCATGAGAAAATGTGTCATAAAAGCTCTATTATTAGCTCCATCTTAGAACTTTTAGGATATATTCCACATTCTAACACTCCTCTCTGGTCAGTCTCCAAGGTCTTTTGTTCTTCTGAGCTTAGGAAGTCCTTCCTAATTTTCATGCAGAATATATGCATGAACACTTTGTACTTGTTTATTCTTATGCACATATTAGCTTTTAGCTCAAATAGCTCCTCACTTTTCCTTGACTGCTTTTATCCTGATGTGTTTATTGACTGAAGTCATATTCCCTCCTGGTCTTTCTTTTGCTAGTTTAAGAAAATAATAATTTGCAGTCCCTTTTCGAGATGGATCTTACCTTCCTTTAGTCATGAAAAGAGTTATTTTACAAATTGGCTTCAGTTTGAATTCAGTTTGAATGTGCTTTGTTCCAGAATGTATTACCAGAATGGTGCATAGTATCTGAAGAGTCTCATGGTATCTCCTAAACTGATACAGACATGTCTCTATTTCTTCACCGGAAATTACCTCCTTGAGTAATTTCCTAGTGCAAAGACTTCTCTTTGGTCTTTTCAAACACTAATAAGGAATTATTTTTTCCTTTGTGTGTTCAAAATATGTAATTACAGGCAGAAAGTGAGCTCAAATGCTTTAAACAGCTATTAGCGATCTTGGTGAAGGGAAGGAGGAACTATTGTGTGTTTCCTACTGCATATGTTAAATAATTTTAAAAGTGTTTTGGGATATTCATAACATTGTGAAAGGAAGGTGCAACATGAACTGCTAATTGTAAGTATGAACAATAAAGGCATAGACTGATGGCTGGTGGAAATGTATAACTAATTGCAATGCATAGAGAATTAGTAATGGAATGAAGCAGAGAGCTATGACAAGATCGTGCAGTTATAGAAAATAACAGTTACACAATCAGGAGCTTTTAAACATTTTCAAATTATCATGAGTACAAATACTTGAGGTAGGTTAGCTTTCTCTGTTTGAAACTTCTTAATCAGAAAGGGGAAAAAGTACTGTTAATGATATTTTGGAGGAAACTTCTTTGCTTTGGAACAAAAATGAAAACTAGGGGGAAGGAAGTTCTACTTGTATTTCAGTTTCTGTTCTTCACATTTTCCCTATTGTTACCCTTCATCTCCCTTCCTACTTTTTTAAAAGAAACAAAGTAGATAAGAAGGAGGAAAACATTAAAGTGGGAAATATTTTGACATTCTTCCCTAGTTTGTTGTTTTTTTTTTTTTAATTAGAAAACGTGCTTGTATTTTAATGAGAATTTTTAATCCCTATTCATCTAAAAAAATCTTCAAATAACAAAGAAATTTATTGCCTTTTATTTTCTTGAATATCCATCTGCTCAATTTTCTCCACTTATACATCTCTTAATTCCATGGAATACAAAGTCTGGTACCACTTCACATTTCTCTAAAGAAACCCCAAACCAAACAAGAAAACAAACAAACAAACAAAAAACATACAATTTTTCTGGACTTGGAATGAGGTTTTTGACCTTCAGGTTAATCTTTGATTTGTGTTACTGATGAGCCACTCAGCAGGCCAGGTCTTATTTGTGCTATAAATTGTATAAATGCAAATGCAAACTAAGAGTTTGTGTTTGAGTAAATCAACTGCTTAACTGTAAGAAAAAAGACATAATGTACAATTCAGTCAGGGAGTCAGGGGAGGGGGAGGAGTGCACTGAGAGCAAGGAAAAGGTGAAACAATTCTGATCAGTGTGATAAGGAGAATGGGTTTTCACTACTGAGAAGACTTTTTATAGGCAGCAAAAGAAACTAATGAGAATTAAACTGCAAAAGACAAGAAAGTGATTTTTAGGAAGCTCTAAGCAGCAAAGATTTTCACACAACCATGCACAAGCATATTTTCCAGAATATATAGGAATGCCAAGCAGAGGTGAGATCTGACATTTCAGTAGTAAACAAGAGCCTAAGCAGATGCACACTCCAAAGATCCTTGGGTATAAAAATAAGTAGTCTCCATTTGGTATGACAGAACCAGAATTAACAGGAAGATACATATAGAGGACTGTCATTATCAAAGCAATGAACTATGAAAATGATATTTTGTTGAAGCACTTTGAATATGATGAGAACCTGAATTAAAGCTTTATTAGTGTAGCTGTATAGGAAAAGACACACCTTGTGATGGAATGTAGAAGATGTAATGACAGTTTGCTGTAGCCTGAATCTGACAATACAAAAATATGATGGAGTTGATCACATCATTCAGATTTGGGTCTCATGTGCTTAGGGCTTTCAGTGATGAGGGACAGGGTCATGATGTTCACAGAAAACTTGAAAAGAGGAAAAGTAAAAAGCTAGGTGGGAAAAAAAAAATATCTCAATTTTTGCCCCCTTGAGCTTGTATTTTAAAAAATCAGCCCACTAGTCAGGGATACAGTTCAAGATTCTTTTCACACAGGAAGGGACAAATCTTTAGAACAGAGCTACCTTTACGAATGGTGATCTGCCTAAAGGTGAATGGTGCAAGCGTGTTTGTGAACTGTTTCACCAGTGGTCTGGTATAGATCAAAAGAAGAAAATCAAGTTGTGGTGTCTAGGTGATGCCCTGAAGAAAGGTCAGAGAACATACAAAGATATATGTATAGGAAAATCTGGATTAGTTTTTTCTGTAAATTAACATAAATTCCCTGCAAATGAAATCTGTAGGTGCATAGAATGATGGCAAAAGGATAATCCTAAAATAGCTGGATCATGCAGTCAAACAAGCCCATATATCTGGGTCTGTATAAATGTTTTCATAAGATAAATGCCACTGCAAGAAAGGGAATGTACTCACACATGGAAAATGATATATTGGAAAGCAGTGTTCTGAAACTATTTTTTCAAGGCACAATGGAAAATTAAATACATGCAAGGTCTCTGAGTGGAGTTGTGGAAAAAAAAGACTAATGATATTTTCTAATCTGCTAGGCACATAGCATTGATAAGACCAGTACTACAGTTTTTGTGCATTTTTGGTATCTACAAAAATGTTGCTAGAATGAAATTGATACAACATACTTCTCCTGACTCCTCTCCAACAAGAGGACAGAAAATGACATTCCACAATGTTTTTCCTTCTTAAAAATAAATAAAATTAAAATATTTTTGATTTGATATTTTTTTGTCCCTTTGAGTTAAGGGTTGTTTCAGATGACTTTCTGATTCTTCTCCAAAAATACTACAGAGATGACTTCTTTTTTAAAAATTTTGTTTTCCTTTGTGCTGTTTCTGTTTGTTTGTTTGTTTGTTTTTGTGGCTTTTTTTCAGATTTATGGTTTCAAAGCTGCCTATGGGATTAGAACTCCTGTTTCCTATTGATTTCAAAGCAAACAGTCATCTAAGCTTAAAATTTCAAGGAATGCTATATCTGATTCACTCCATCAAAACACATAATATTACCTCTCCTGAATATATTTGTGATACATAAGCACTGCCTGTCTTGCTTATTCTCTTTGTATTTTTTTTTTTCACATAATGGCCTGCTAATGTACTAAATACCTTCATCATTTTCTTAGGCTTCTTGAGTCTAGATAATAATACTCTGACTGATAGTACTTCATGATCACTCCTTCAGTAATTTTTAAATGTTGACACTTAAAGGAATTTATTTTTGTATAAAATAACCAAAACCAGCTCTAGGTGTTAGCAAGCTGCTCTTTAGAACCAGAAATATTAGTGAATTCTAAATGTAAAACTATTAACCGGATGGTCCTTGATCCCTGACATGAGCTGCCATCCACAGCCCAGTTATTGTCTGCTCATGTCCCTGTGGGAACCACAGTCTTAAGAAGATTACACTACACAAATAACAATCAGCTTCGATAGAGGGTGAACCAGGAGAGAGTCCATTAAACCTTTCACATCATTACAAGCCTCATTGTTTTGCAGATGAGCAACATAAAGTAGAACATATGTATGAGGCTTCTTACTGACTCTCTGGATACCAGGGATTTCAACTATCTGAACCTAGTTGATTGCAGGTAAATGAATAAATAACCTTGAGATAATCCTCCTATTTTGCCAGAAAGGTGCCCTACTTAAATACCAAATAATGAAAAAATGTCCAGATTTCCTTTATCATATTTCAGTTCTCTGTTTTCTGTGCACTATCCGGCAATTGTTATAGTCACTGCTTTTTGCCATCTGCTCACATCAGAAGGTGAAACTGGCATTTTGGAGGGAATCTTATTAAGCCAGACAGGAGGAGGGAATGAAAGAAATTGTAAGTAGTCTTCATGCGGTATCTGATTTAAGGCACAGGCCACCTCTGGAAAAGATATTTTTCATGGAGACCTGGAGTTCTGAAGTTATCAGTTTCCATGGCTGTATGTCACAACAAGTGGATAAAAGGTGATTTATTCAAAATTTAACTGGCTGGTTTATCTTTGTAATGTGCTCCTACAAAACCTATTTTTCATATTCTGTGCTGCGTGACTGTTGATCATATTTCATTTATGCATATTTAATATTCATTTTCCTGTGATTTTTTCACAATATTATTTTCCTGAAATGTCAAACTGCAGGCTTGTTTATTTGATTTTTGAGCTATTGCAATAATAGCAGAGAGCTCTAATTTTAGATCAGAACACCAGTGTGCTGGCCTTTTAGGTGTCTCATTTAATGATAAGGTGAGTATATGCAACTAATAGCTTGCTTAGCCAATTCTAGATTAGTACTAGAATTCCTTCTTAAAGAGAAAGGCAGAATGAAAGAATAATAAATACAAATCTATTTGGCCATCAAAGAATAACCTTTAAGACCAAATTTAAATCTGTGTCGATATTTTAACAAAGGATTATATAATATTTTTCAACTCTAGGGTGAGCTGAGCAACTCAAATCACTCAGGAATCAACAGATTCTTGGTGTGCTACAATGTGGAAGACATTGCTGTCTATTGCTTTTAATTTATCTGATCAGGCAGAGTTGTTAATTTACTAGCCTTTTTTTACACTGTATTTGTTACACTGGTAATGATCTTAATTAGTAATTTTTACTCATATCTTGAACTTATATATCTCTTTTCCCTGAAGGTTTTTAAAATTTTGAGTGTTTGATTTGAATTTGATCCTGACTGATTTACGTTCTCTGAACACAGCTGAGTTTAAAAGGACTACACACAATATCTAAGGGCTCTGCTGGTGACTCCTGATTCGAGATTGTGCACTTCTTATGAACTAAATGAGATGTGAATGAGGCTCATTGTTTGTGTATGTTTAACCAAAGGGGAAAGAGAAAGTCTCACACTGAGTATGCATATGAAATTCTTCATGGGTCGGGGAGTTTTATATACCCACTGATTATTATACCTTACTTATTTAGCCTAAATACTGAGAAGTAGTGGTGGGTGAAACTGGAAATGTTGACTGGTTTAGTTAAGATTTGCTAAGAATAATGTGATGCTTAACCAAAGCAAACAGTCAAACTCCAGGACCTATGGAGCTGATTTTCAAAATAAAATAATGATAATAAAAAAGTTCTTCATGTGACTTCTCTTACTTTTCACTTCTGCCTGGTCTTTTTGTAATGCTAGTAAAATTGGATGACTATCTCACGTTATTTTTTTTTTTTTTTTAATGTGAATTCAGACTATGGAAATTTGAAAAGAACACAGGAAAAAGGAACAGAAACTAAAAAGTAGTATTTTATGTAAACTTAGTTTCTTTTCAGAATGAATTCCAGAGTTGGTTATGCATAAAAGTCCACATACTTACAACAGTGAGAGATCTTTTTTTTTTTTTTTTTTTTCCTGAAGAATGGTGGCCCTGTAAAATGAAGAAATAATAGTACTCACAGCATGAACTTGTGTTTAGCTTGAGTGCATCTAGAGGAAAATATCTTAGGTAGGTAGGTAGGTAGGTAGGTAGGTAGATAGATAGATAGATAGATAGTAAGTAGTTGGTTCTATTTATCTTCTGCCATTTCTCATAAATCCATTTAATTCCCTCCCTGTACTTTGAAAGAAGGCAACATCCTTCTATGGTTCTAATCACAAACACTTTTCTTCTGTTTGTGGAATTATTCAATTGTTTTCCAATAGACCTTGTTGATCTATTCACTTTCTCCTACTACTTTCCTCTTAGACAATTCAGTGTGAGTGGGCAAATTGCTTATAGAAAGCCTGGGATTAGAAATGAAGGGTTGTTGCAGTTTATTGGTCAAAACCAAGCAGAATTACTCTCTGAGGAGTTGAAGGAAGCTTACTCGGAATCTGTCTCTATTTTACTTGGATCCTTTGGGTGCCATTAGTCCTTCACTTTCATTATCCTAAGTACCAATTCATTTCACTTACTCTCACCTTTCCCAATGGTCATATTACTTACAATACCATGATGCAATGATTTTACTGCTTTGCTTTTATCTATAAAACTTTATTGATATAATAAATAAAATACATTTTCTGTTGTATTTACAACAATAACTATGCCCTTACACATACAGATATCAAATTCATGCCCACCATACAAATGTTTTACATGATGACAAGTCCTAGAAATAAAATAACTTGAGCATATTTCTCATGAACCCATAATAAATACCTCTCCCACTGTAAATCAATCATGTATTAGTTTAGTTAGAAACTATAACTACTATAAATATTAATATATCATTAAACAGTTGATATTCTTTTTATGTTACATATAATAGTTATCATGCTTAAGACTTCAGACAGTGGTGTGACCTTCCAACTGTTTTTAAGGCAGTAGTTAGGCTCAGGTAAACTGATTTATATTATATATTATCTTAAGGTTTCTAAATATACTTGTATAATACCTCAGCATCATGCACTGCCTCTATCAGTAGCTTCCACTTGACCTCACAAGTGCTTGTTGTACATTACTTATTTTTCATCAGTGAGGGACTGTATTTATTATCTGAGAGTCCATTATTACTTCCATATTAGTTAAGAAATAGTAATGCATGTACACCTTGCAAGTATAAGTTAAGCAGAGTGTTTGGAGGGAATTGGAAGGGTTTAGAGGAGAAGAGAGATTTTCTGGATGCTGATCAGTTAGTGAGAGACCAGAATGTCTTACTCTGCTCTTGGTGAGTTAATATATTCAAGTCTCTTCTTTATGAGGTTCTTTGGAACATGGTTTAGTGACATTGTTATGTTAACGGTTGAACTCGAAGATCTTGAGTGTCTTTTCCTAGCAAAATGATTCTATGAATCTATTATTTTTGGCTCATTTTGTGCATTTATTACAGGTGGATATTTTTATAAATGGCCTTATATATATATATGTATGTATATATTTAGATTTCTTATATGTCTAGTATAATAAAAGCTGTAATCTCCATTCCATGTTAAGTTATTCTTTTTTGTTTGTTCTTACAGGAAAGAGTGTGCACAAAGCTGGGTTTAGGTCCTCCACCAGGGAGACAGCAGCTACCTTATTCACTAGATGATCTCTGAATACCCTGATATCTTTGAGCACACTCTTGCTTACACTGGTCTTGCAGGTAGTTTGCTCCTCTAAGAGGTGAATGATTGTGTGTTTGCATGATGAATAGTTTGTGGGGAAAAAAAAAAAAAGAAAAAACTATAAATTAAACCCAAAATATCCAAATTTATATTTTTACCATCTCAAAAACTTATGTCTGCCTTACTGATTTTTGGTAACAGATTGAAGATCTTTGTGTCTTGTCTCTGCTGTGAAAATAGGGATAAATATAGAGATATTTCTCTTCCCTCACAGGGGTAAATTCAAAACCTATAATCAAATTTAAGCTGACAAGTACTATCCAAAGATTTCATGCAAATCAAATTCACATTGATTTTTGGAATTGAGAAACATGATGAAGGAAATGGAAAATATGTGAAAATGGGAAAAGAAATCAGAGTTCATCACTATTGGGTTTCTCAGCCTACCTACACAGTAGCCAAAAACATCTATTATCCTTTTTTGTTACAATATGTTCTACTGATTTATCTGTGTTTTAGAAGTTAAAAATTCCTGAAGTTGCCTAAACTTGTACTTGTCCAGACAGCAAACTCATCTATGGACTCTCATGGAAATCCAACCATGTATCACCAAAAATAGGTTGCCCTATGGTGAAACTGAAGAGGGAAACAGATGGCATATAAAGTGAGAGCTGTGTGAATTTGCTGTCCTGCAACAGATTTGTAAGGTGATTTTTTTCTGTATCAGTTTGGAATATAAAGTAAAAATCTAGGAATATAAATAAAAAAGGATAACAGAGAGAAAAAAAATAAATGAGAGAAACTTGAAGTTTTGATTTCTTAGTACTGAAACATTTCTTTTCAAAGATTATATTTTATTTTAAATGTTTTTATTATGAGTTACACAGAAAAATTCGAGATGAGCATCCATTTTGTGTCAAAATACAAAGTTTGTGGTTTTTTTTTTTAAATATCAAATCCATCTTTTTAATGTTTGGAATCCTTTTTTCACATTTGTTTTTTATTTCAGAAAAATGTTAAAACTGAACATTTACCTGATACATCTTTGATTTTTTTAAAAAAATAATTTGTATGAGAAAACTATAGTTTTGAAAAAATCTTTTTGTGACCAACTCATCCACTGTGTAAACAAAACATTCTTACAAAACCATCCATAATTTTATTCTGTATCTGACCTTTTGATTCAACACCATCTCAGCTCCCTTGCTTGTGTAAGTTTAGAAGATGCAATTTTTAATGCTTTCTTCAGGCTTACTTTTTCTTGCAGGCCCAGTCAATGCACTCAGCTGAACACTAAAAGTTCAGAGCACCCACCTCATTAATGCTTATTTGTTGCTGTCACTCTTTGTAGTTTTGCCTACGTCTTTTCATGTCATAACATAGCTTTAAAGACATAATCTTATCTGATAAAAAGAGTTTACCTCCATAAATCTTGTTAAGCCTTATGGAAATTTCCTTTGTCTAGAAGAAACACTGAACAAATCAGATAAACCAAGTATTTTGGTAAGCCTGAATGCTTAGTTTTTTTCCTATTATCTCTCAGTGACTGGCTGTCAGTCTTCTTTATCATGTTCTGTTTTTGGATAATGGCAAGGTGCTAATAAGTACAAATTTTAACACTGTATCTAGGTATTTCTAAAGTATATTCAGATATGATTTTGAATTATAAACCAAATATATTAAATCTTATTACCGTCTGAACTTCTGACTTTTTGAACACATATGGTGCCCTAAAATTGAACTTTATTTCACTAGTACATCCTGTGTTTGTATGAGCATTATAAAAATGATAGAATGAAGAAGTGCAGTATTGAAAGTCCTGCTTTCCCTTCAAAGAAGTAGATTAATTCATTTGCTAAAAACTTACCTTGAAATACCATGCTGCTTTGGCTCTGCAAAGTAAGAAACAATTTAAACCTGAGTCCACTTTTCTGTAACTCACATTCTTCCTTTAACCTGAAGTTGTAAAATATCCATTACAGTATGAATACTATGATTTAGTACTTACAATATTATTGACTTTTCTAATAACAACAGCAAAACACAGCAAATCATCCTAATGACATTCTGGAGAAACCAATTAAGAAATTAGGACATAGTGTTAATCTACTCTAACACTGAAGCAGGACATACTTATCAATCCCTATCAGCTTGGGCTCTGTCTAACAACAAGAGCAAATGTTTATCTAGATCACACTGGATAGTAATTCCAAATAGGGCATCAACGTATCTAACTTGTTATTCTTACAATTGATTTATAGTAATTTGAGGCATAGGGTATGCTTTTTCTTTTTTTTTAGACAATTTCAGTATCTTGTTCTCTTTCTGATGACTATGAAGAAAGAGTATACTAGAACTGATTGTACTGATGTACTTGAAATAAACTATCCTGAACTAAAATGTCCATTTCTTCATATAAAACCACCAATTGTGAAGAGTCATATACTGTGCTGTTACCCAACAGAGGAATAACCTACAAACAAATATACTGCTTCTGAGCTTGGGATGTGAACTAAGAAAATGAAAGCAAGGGGTGGTCATAAAGAGTACAAACAAGCATATCATTAACAGAATCCAAAGATTTCAGTATTCAATTTATGAAATAAGGATCAGATCAATTTATACTAAAGATCAATTAATGGAAGCATATGCCTTCATCTTGTAAGAATTAGTTTAAGGGCTGGGGCTTTTTGTTTGTTTGTTTGGTTTTGTTTTTAATGTACAATAAATCCATTATGATTTACTTAATTTATGTAGCATACAAAATGCTGGAGAGTAGTGGGAACTGGTATAAAAAGAAGCTCAATGAACCATGCAAGCAAGCAGGTTGTCACTAATACGTTTCAGATTAAATAGATTATGCTTTTATATGCATTAATTTTCCACAGACTAAAAAAAAAATAAAAATATAGGCTTCACAGATTTACAACAATGTGTAAAAAAAAAGGTTAGATCAGGAAGAAAAAGTGCTAGAATTCCTCTTATAGATTTGCATGAAACACTTGATACAGATTTTTTTCTGTTTAGGAGATGAGCATGGGAGGAATGGATGAATCCTTGACCCAACCATCTTCCCATATGGTCATGTGGTGTGGGAGGTATGTAGGCTTCTAATGATCCAGGCTAATAATAAATGTATAGGTTTTTTTAGCGCATAGGAATAGAGGCACTAATGACTTCATGCTGCAGTTATTTCTTTCACCTAACTTTAGTCATCTAAAATAAATATGTAGTCTAAATTGGTCATTGAGTTTTCCTTTGTTGCTAGTGATAAGAGATGGAAATGCCTTACTTAGATCAAATGCAGTTAATGAATATTCAAATTGGTTTAAGCATGAACAGATGAGAGGTATTAGCTGCAGTGCAGGTGTGGCAGCAGATTGTGTGTATTGGCAGTTACATATGAAATGTTATATAGAAAGCTCAGGTATATGCTCAGAAGGTGAGAAACACTTGCAGACATGGTCACACTGCTTGAAGTGTCTGCTCTGCTTAATTAAAAGCTAATGTGTCTTTTTCCTCTATGACAATCAGTGACTCTAGTACTAACCTCACAAGAGAGCCTTAGAGGCACAAATCTTTCCAACATCTATTTATGACTTTCTCCTGCCTGGAGCTACACCAAGAGCTACACATCAGCTTTTAAAGAAACAGTGGCTTAACCACAGAATGGATAGTTATTGTTTTAAGTGTATTTTTCTCTCTGCTTTAGTGGGGAGATCCAGGAAAGATGATTTTTTAAAGAAATCTTTTTTCTTTATTTGTTTGTTTTGTTCGTTTGTTTATTTCTGTGAATGATAAACCATTGGGATTAGAACTGCTTACCAATGACTGATTGAAAGCCTTTCTCTACATCTAATAGGTGTCTAGTTACACCGCTAGCTATCTAAATAAGTTTTTAAATATGCCTGTGTTGTTTCAGATGGCTAAATGATTCATAGACACTTAGACCACTGTGGGAAAGGAAAGGAAAAGGGGGAAAAAAACCCAAGACTTAGACAATGAAAAGTCCAAGACTGAAACAGCTCACCTTTGCTCACCTAGTCTAACTGAGCCAGAGTTCCAAGCCGGATGCCTCTGCTGGATGCACAGATAACTCTAAAGTATTTAATTACAGGATACATGAAAGCAAATGCTGTGAACAAAAAACTAAATTAACTACTAGTAAATGTTAATCATCTAAGCCTATTTTAATGTCTACCCACTTAAGGTTATGTGTAGCAGCATAGCATGTTAATCAACATCAAGTTTGGTTCTGCCCATGCATCAGTTCAGTGAAATTCACATGTCTGAACCTGAACAATTCTGAATTCAGTTAGTTGAAGTTTGCAACTATATGACCCTGTTGGGCTTTTGGACAGCCCAGAAAAACAAGAAAGGCACCTAACTGTGTATTCAATGTGCCGTGTAAATACTCACAAAGAGCAGTAGGTGATTTGGACTGGCTGCAGGGATGTGTGTCTCACCACTTATGATTCACAATCATGAGCTATTCCTGTTATTAGATGCTTAAGCCAGCATTTTCTTATGGAATTACAATAGCAAAAAGGAAAAAGTGTAATTTTCACTTTTACATTATTATTTTTCATGGGGCTGATTAAGCTTTTCTTTTATACATACAGAGATTAAATGCTTACTGTATCAGAGAAACATTATGGAGCAAAACCAACTCTGTATTTCTGTGGTAGCTACCAAAAGGGAGAGTAGGTTCACACTTTTTCCTGGCTTTAGGTCAATTTAGAGCATCCGTATGTTTAATCTGTGAATTCATGAAATGGTTTCATAGCTGAATACCAACCGGGACAACTGCAATGGGAAAGGGACTAAGACATAGCTGCCAAACTATATCTTAGGATACCCTTGATCCTTAGGAAAAGTTCTTGGGAAGTGGGAGATCTGGGAAGCTCCAAAAGGAGGATGGTTTACACCTATATTTCCTATCTATCTGGTCCTGCAAAGGTGATCTGGCAACTTGATCAGAATGTCTATCGGTTATTGTCCAATGCAAAGCTAGCCAGAAGATCCACTTAGTGAATCCAAGAAACGTTGTATATAAGGTGATCTCCCAACTTCTTTCCACAGTCCAGATTTAGGTGTTCCTCCTGCATATGACGTTGTTTAAGTGATTCTGGTTTTAAAATATTTTATGCTTTAGTAGCAGTTCTGCCAGAGATTTATAATTTCTACCTGAGCACTCAAAATGTCTCCTGAACCACAAAGCACAAATCAAGACAGGTTTTGGAATTTAGAGTCAAATACATCTCAACTAACTTTAGACACTTATAGCTGAGGTATTTATGTCTGATTTAGTTGTCTTTGAACCTCCTTATAATAAATGAGTCAAAATACTTTCTCTAAAGATGCAATTCATCTGGACTGTTTCGGATGTCTACTTAGAAAGGGTGGAACTGTATCTTTGACTTGATGTACTTATTGTGGAATATTCTATCTTACAAATGTTCCCCTTTTTTTCCAGCTGTCATTTAAGTGCCTTGCAAAATAAAACAAAAAAATTTTAAAGAGGTGGAGATGGAGTAAGGAGTGTTTTCAGGATCATATTTTAGGGGTTCGTCTTTTAAATTTTGTCCGAAACCTGCCTTTGGTACTACAGACCTTGTTGAAAACAGACCTACTAGATGATTGCATGGAGGAATGCTGAAAAGCTAACACAGAATGTTTACATAATGCTTTTATTTATGCTTATTCCTGTTAGTATAAATAAAATAATACCAAGGTTTATAAACATACTTTGCATTGATGATTTGTCTTACCTGTCAATTTCCTCTTTTTCATTGTGTGATGCAATGATGAAGTGTAATCAGAGGGAAGACTTTTCTTTGAGTTATAGAGTTGAATACACTATTTTTTGAAAACAAAACAAACAAAAACCACCACCACCACACACAGATACGAAAAATAATGACGTTAAAACCAACCAAACAACAGCAAAAACAAAACAAAAAAACCCAAACGACACCAAAAAGCCAAAGAATGAACAGCATCTTCTACAACTAGAAATGGACATAGTTTGTATATCAAATTGTTACTCTGAGTGCTAGCAATCACAGCTAGGTTATTCCTGTGGAGTCATACATAAGTGATTTTAGATTCATTCCTAGTGGATTGAGGCACAGAATTTGAAGACTATTAGAAAAAATAATTCACAAATAATTTACATAAGATAAAAGCTTACATAACTTCATTTTTGATCTGGACAAAATGACCTGTTAGGGAGCAGTGTAGGAGAAAGGGACCTGGGGGTCCTGGTGGACAACAGGATGACCATGAACCAGCACTGTGCCCTTGTGGCCAAGAAGACCAATGGCATCCTGGGGTGTATTAGAAAGGGGGTGGTTAGTCGGTTGAGAGAGGTTCTCCTCCCCTTCTACTCTGCCCTGGTGAGACCACATCTAGAATATTGTGTCCAGTTCTGGGCCACTCAGTTCAAGAAAGACAGGGAACTGCTGGAGAGAGTCCATCGCAGGGCAATGAAGGTGATTAAGGGAGTGGAGCATCTCCCTTATGAGGAAAGGCTGAGGGAGCTGGGTCTCTCTAGCTTGGAGGAGACTGAGGGGTGACCTCATTAATGTTTATAAATACATAAAGGGTGAATATCATGAGGATGGAGCCAGGCTCTTCTTGGTGACAACTAATGATAAGAGAAGGGGCAATGGGTATAAACTGGAACACAGGAGGTTCCATTTAAATCTGAGAGGAATCATCTTTCACGGTGAGGGTGACGGAGCACTGGAACAGGCTGCCCAGTGAGGTTGTGAAGTCTCCTTCTCTGGAGACATTCAAAACCCGTCTGGACACCTTCCTGTGTAACCTCATCTGGATGTTCCTACTCGAACAGGGGGATTGGACTAGATGATCTTTCAAGGTCCCTTCTAATCCCTGACATTCTGTGATTCTGTGGTTCTGCGACAAGTCACTACTATGCAAGCATTCTATTTTAAATACAATCATGTTTTCCTGTGTTCCTTGATTTGACAATCTGAATGAATGAGAAAAACCCAAATCAATGAAAAGAGGAAAAAGCAAATCACCATATAAGAACAACAGAAGCCTAAGCTAAACAAAAATATTGAGGTATCTACATAGAAAGTCTGTCCGTGAAGACATAAATATGCTCATACATTAGTAATTATGACCAGGATCCAATACAACAATTATCCTGCATTTTGGCCTACACTGAGTTATCCCCTTGATTCCCAAAACAGTCAGAAGCCTGCTCTTCTTCAGACCCTCTACCAGCTGATAGGGTCCATGTAGTCACTCGTCTCTATCTTCTTGGGAGGTTGCTTTTCACTAAAGAAGGCTCAGTCTTAATGAAGCAAATTTCCAAATCCCTGACATTTGTTTGTAGATACTGAGAACAGTAACTAAATAACAACATAACATGGTAACTGGGAGGGATAAAATAGACACTGAACTTTGGGGACTCCAAAATAATTTGGTTTTCATGTAGTAGGAAGTTTTAAATGAATTCTTATTTTATCTTGACTTTATTTGCCTACCTTTATCCTCACAGGATGAAAGTAATTCAGTAAAATTTCATGTATCTTTTGTGTTATAAGGACTATTGTCAAATTCAAGATATCAAAGGTTCTGTCACTCAGTGTTTATTATAATGTATACTTTTTACAAGTAGTGCCTAGAACCAAAATATACTCAGGCTGTGTATCTCCCCTTCTCCCAGATTTTTCCTGTGATGAAATCTAGAGTTAAAGAAAAGAAATTAGGAAATATACATAACCCAAGTTTGCTGTAAAGATTGTCGCCATAAACGTTTGCTAACGTGCAGCTTCAGGTGTGTCAGATTTTCCTGTACCTATAAGAGGTGCTGACAAGCAGAAAGATTGTCCTCCTCGATCTCTGATGAAGATGCAGTAAGAGAGATAAAATGTGATACCAGCAAGTCCACAAGAAATGTCAAGTGCTTAGTGAAGAGAAATGGAAGATATCAAACAGGCCTTCTAAATAGAGTACTGAAACCTCTGCAATGATGACTCATCAAAATGTAACATAAAACAATCTGTAGATAAAATAATATGTTAACACAAATGACTTTAAAATCTATTCAGTCATAATGTTTTTCCATGGTAATTATATCCTTATATTGGATATATTTTAATTATCTGAAGATACAATGGGCTATACATCTTTTTATAATTGTGGGTGATGTAGTGTGCTTTACTATTAACTTCCTACAAGACTTTTAATAGTGCACCTGACATTTGTTATGGGGACAGTAATTGTTCTGAAACTGAAAAGACATTTATGCAGTCATAGAATCATAGAATGGATTGTGTTGGAAATGACCTTAAAGATCATAGAACCGTGGAATCGTACAATACATTGGATTGGAAGGGACCTTCAAAGGTCATCTAGTCCAACCCCCCTGCAATGAGTAGGGACATCTTCAACTAGATCAGGTTGCTCAGAGCCACATCCAGCCTGGCCTTGAATGTTTCCAGGGATGGCGCCTCTACCACCTCTCTGGGCAACCTGTTCCAGTATTTCACCTCCCTCATTGTAAAAAATTTCTTCTTCAAGTCTAACCTGAATCTCCCCTCTGTTAGTTTAAAACTATTACACTTTGTCTTGTCACAACAAGACCCTACTAAAAGGTCTGTCACCGTCTTTCTTTTAAGTACTGAAAGGCTGCAATAAGGTCTCTCTGCAGCCTTCTCTCCTCCAGGCTGAACAAGCCCAACTATCTCAGCCTGTCCTCATACGAGAGGTGTTCCATCTCTCTGATCATTTTTGTGACCATCCTTTGGACTCTCTCAAACAGATCCAAATTCCAAGCCCCGTGACATGACCACGGACACTTTTGCACTAGACCAGGTTGCTCAAAGCCCCATGCAACCTGGCCTTTAACACTTCCAGAGATAGGACATCCATAGTTTCTCTGGACAACCTGTTGCAGTGCCTCACCAACATTATGGTGAAGAATTTCCTCCTTGGATCCAATCTAAATCTACCCTCTTTCAGTTTAAAGCCTTGTTCTATCACTACATGTCCTTGTAGAAAGTCCCTCTCTAGCTTTCTTGTAGGTCCTGTTTAGGTACTGGAAGGCTGCTATAAGGTCTCCCTGGAACCTTCTCTTCTCCAGGCTGAACAATCCTGACTCTCTCAGCCTGTCTTCACAGTAGGGGTGCTCAATACCTTTGGCTGTCTTCACAGCAGTCCTCTGGCCTAGTTCCAACAGGTCTGTATTTCTCTTACATTGGCAGCTCCAGAGCAGAATGCAGGAATCCAGGTGGGATCTCATGGGAGTAGAGGGTGAGAGTCACCTCCCTCAACCTCCTGGCCACGCTCCTTTTGATGCAGCCCAGGATATGGCTGGTTTTCTGGACTGCAAGCACACACTGCCAGCTCGTGCTAAGCTTCTCATCAGTAAACATCCCCAAGTCAGGGTGTTTCTCCTCAGGGCTGCTCTCAATCCATTCTCTGCTCAGCCTGATCTGGGCCCAAGCAGATCCCTAAAGACACCAAAGTCTGTTCTGCTGAAGAGTAGGATAAAGAGCTTGCTGTGCACATTCCTCCCTGCCCTAAGGATCTTGAACTCCATCATTTCATGGTCACTGCAGTCATGACTGTCCTTGGGCTTCACATTCTCCATCAGTCCCTCATTGTCAGTGAGAACAAGTTCCAATAGAGCACCTCTCCTCATTGGTTCTTCATGTCCACCCCAATACTAAAAGGAATAGTGACAAGGAGGCTGGTGGTAGTAAATGGCAGAAAAAGATTAAGTGACTGTTATGAAAATCTTGGTCACAGAAATGAGTTTTAAATGTATATGAGGAAGACTATGGCTATAGCATGAAGTTCTAGGGAATTTTTGGTAGGGTTCGGTTCAGAAGACAGGGACTTGATGCTCAGAATATTTTGGAAATAAATTTCTTATGGGCTCCTTTCTGAGATATTAGAATTCCTCTTCGCAAAGGAAAACAGGAGAGGCAGTCACTAAAACAGCTGACTTCCAACCAGATGTGAATTGTTAAACATCTGAGACATTTTGAGCATCCAGAAAACTAGGGTAAAATATAAGCAGTGTCATAAGGACACCTTATTCAGGAAAAAGGAAATCATATTTTGCCCCAGCTGGATAGTATTTCAATGCAAGTCTTTTTTTAGTAATTGCAGAGTGATAGATTATATTGAAATTTTTAATTCAAATTGAACATGACTACCCTTCAGAAACACTGGACTACAAAAGCTGTTTTTGTTAGTATGCTGAGATTTCTCTAAAATACCTTTGCTGTTCCTGATTTGCTCGCTATTTGAATAAAGAAACAAAACTGTATTGTGTGACCATGTTTTCTAATGTCTTCTTATAACAAAGAAGATATCAGCAAAATTCTGTCACTCAAATATGCTTGTGACATATAGTTGAATTCAAATTCTTATTTCCAGAAATGAACTTGCATGTTGTGTCACTGCCCCACTGAGCAACCTTTTTGATTTTAATTTGGAAGTTCAGGTTACATTCTTATGTATAGCACATTCCTTGCTCTTAGAGAAGGATTCTTGGAGGGCTGTTTCATTTCCAGAATTTATTTAGGAGAGATCTACCTCCCACCATTCCACTAATACTCTCATCTGCTTTAAAAAGGCTAAATAATTTTCAAAGGTGTTGGAAGCTATATTTTTAGTGACAGCTTATGTCTTCTTGGCACATTCTGAGTACAGCAATGTTGGCAGACCTTGTGGTACAGAATCTCTTGGTCTGTCATGTATTAAAACTGTTCTTTGGGTATCCAAGCACTTAAAATATTTGTGAGTGTCAGGCTCGCAAGTGGATTGATATTCCTTTACTTTAGATTTAAATGCCAAGAGAAGCTAAAATATCAGAAAAGGCAGAGATCTGAAAAGTAAGCATCCAGTCAAACACATGTTGTACTTAAAGACATACATTGGACAAACTAAACAGCTTGCTGATTCTGATTTCAGGCAGTGGTAAATGTCTGAAAGGTACATTTAAATGAAAGTAATAAAATCTAAGATCTATGGACAGTTTTGATAACAATGATAAATGCCACGGTATTTAAACAGCCAGCTAAATCATCAAAAGTCAAGGCTTATCTCACAATCACATTCAGCTAATAAAATTCCAACCTTTTTTTATTTAAATGTTTTGGATTATGTGATAACCTTACCTATATTGCTTAAATTGTTATAACTGCTAGCAATAGGTCAGGTATAATGCATTTAAAGCAGCACACTTAGAAAAAAAAGAAAAGATAGTCCAGTGATAAGAATGACAGCTTAGAGCTTGGAAGACCTGAGATATTTTAGCATTGACAAAAGCTCCTTGTGTGCTGCAATGCTGCATGAGGATAAATACACTGGATTTGTTCAAGCATCTGGCCTCTAGAGTAATGAGGGCTGTACGGGTATCACAGACCAAGATGCACTGCATTTCTTCGTGGTTTTTTGTTTCTTTGTTTGTTTTTTTTTATTGTTGTTGTTGTTTTTGTTTTTATTTGTTTGTTTGTTTGTTTTGGTATCCTAATGATTCTAACATAAAAGGAACAAATCATAAGGACACCTGAGCTGAGATCAGCTGACCTGGCTCGCAGCTTTGAAAAAATCACTTAATTTTCTTAATTTCTTGCTATATAACCATGATAAATAATCTCACTCTTCCATGTAAACCATCCTGCAACTGTCTTATGAAATATGTTATCTAAGGCTATTGTTAATTATAATGAAATCACATTTATTTTATTTTTGAAAGAAAAGTGTATTGAAGGTATAATAAATCCTTGTTGTGAGGACATACTTGCAATTAGAAGAATAAAATGCACTTTGCTTAAGCCATGTATTCTGGGTTGTTTTGTTTTGTTTTGGTGTGTTTTGGGTTTTTTTTTGGTTTTGTTTGTGTGTGGTTTTTTTTTTTTTTGGTTTTTTGTTTTGTTTTGTTTTGGTTTTTGAAGTCTTAATATGTTCTTAGGGAATTAATGGAAAAATATTGGAGCCCTCCAGTGGTGAAAATAATATATCTGGGTTTCATAATATAGCTTTTCCTGTGAATGCTGTAACATAGTTGCCATAGTTTTCTGACATATGGATGCTGATCCCATTTTGATTAACAAGGCTTGATAGCATCCAACATTTGACTGGACTTGCATATAAATGTATTCACAAATGACATTTGTAAAAGCCAAGAATGCCAAATTTTTCTCACAGTTATTTCAATTTCTATATGGACTGGAAAACCCTTGGAGGTTCTTCATTTGTTTGTTTTCTTCCCACGAGAGACTGCATGGGTTAATCATGTTCTCCCCTTCCACAGGCTTCTCACCTTTAAGGGTATGTGATTGAAAAGGGATTTACAATTGCAGTAATAGAGATGTTTGGCTGGTTTGATCCTCCCATTCTTGGGCTTCCTGGATTATCATGTTAATCCAGTCAGCATTTGCCTTCAGAACTGCATTCCACTATGTAAAGCTGCAGGACATCCTTCTGGGAAAGCCCTGGACACCTGTCATGTCACTGCCTTGAAACTGTGGTCTCAGAGCGTGTTATACTGCTTCAGCAAATGAACTCACATTTTTGGTCTTCTATGCTCAATTTGCCATAAAAAAATGGGGTTATTATTTCTATGGATAAGTCTTTCTATTGCACTCCGGGAAGAAAGTGGAGATCATAATCTGCTTTCTAAAGAAATGTAACTTTAACTTTCTCCATTTATGCCTTTGCAGTCCACTGGGACTACATTCCTTCCCTAAAATCTGTTAATAGTAGAGATAAATCCTTAATATGGAGCTCCTGTGCCTTTAATTCAAGTTTGTAAGACATTTTAAAGTTAAACATGCCAGCACAACTGTCAGATGGCTTCTCCTACTGAAGTTACAAATGTGGAGTTAAAAGCAGTTTCCTTGTGAGTGAGGCATATATAAAATACAAATGTCTGAAAAATATCAGACTTTTCAGAGAGCCTTTCTGTAGCACTGGAAACAATAGGAAACTGACGGAAAGCAAAGGATTAGACATTTATTTTCTTTTAATGAGGGTAGCTTTTGTTGGAAGCACAACTTGATAAAGTGTGTGGAGTTACCAAGAATGCTTCTTCGTAGCCCTTGGCATCTAAGGTATTCATAAGCAGCCCATAGCAAAAGCTATACATCCAGAAGCCCACTGTAGTCCTGTTATCAGCAGTACAATTGTCACAGGTAGATTCAGCAAAGGCATAGAAAATCTCATCTTACTGATAGAGATGTGAGTGTGTGCATGCACACCCACTGTTTTGCACCATGTTTAGTAGAGGAATATTCCTGAGCACAGATGCAGGAGGAGGAAGAGTGTTTCCTTTGGTTTTTGCTTGTTTTCTGTTTTATTTCATTTCTAATCACTGAAGTACACAGAACAGCAGAAATAAGATTGTAAGAGGCTGAATTGAGTTTACATCCTTTGCCTTTGGATTTCAGTGTTTTTTACCATATTTTATATAGCAGCTGCAGGGTCCAGACCTCCTATTGTCATGGAAAAATAAAGGCCTCATTTAACTGCTGGTGGAGCTGTGGTGTGTGATGTGTGTTTGTTAGTCTAAAACATCTGCTCTTTGTGTCAGCTACTAACTCCAGACACCGCTGAGTGTCCCCTGTCTCCTGCCAGGCTATGTGCAGAGGCAGTGGGTTGGAGCTATGCACTGACATCCAACAAAAGAGAAAAGGGGCAAAGAAAATATCTGTGGGCTGTGGGGACTAAGTGACAGGAAAAGAGATACTTTCAGCTGTGGCTGAGAGGTTATGTGACTAGCATGTGACGGCTGCTGACTCCTTAACCACTGGATGGATACAGATGACTAACTGTCAGGGAGGCACTGAACTATGTAATCTGACAAAAACAGTGCTGAGAGGATGTTGATTTTAGTTACCAGGCCCACATCATACACAGTTCACTTATCATCAGGAGATATTCAAAATATGTAGTGGATCAAGCAGCAGCAACCTTGGTGTGTGTGTGACACTCTGTGTAACCATTTCTACTTGGGTTAGCTCCCTGGCCAGGTGAGGATCACCTCCACACCCCTTCTGAACTGACACTTTCCCCTGCTGGCACCCTAATTTCCTTCAGGGCCCAGTGGCCTCATGGTGCTGCCCTTCAGTTTCCCACAGACCCCTTAGTGCTGGATCTGCCTGAACCATAAGCCACCCATAAAGAGTGACACAGCTGTGGTTTAATTATCTGAAAGAGTGTTTGTTTGTTTGCTTGCTTACTTTGTCTGGGAGGGTGGGTTGGGAAGAATTGAAAAAAAAATGTCAAAATTTATGGATGCTAAGTAGGTTTTAGACTTGACATGTTCATTTGTCTGTAATAGTTAAAAAAAAAAAAAGGTCAGTTGTGTTTATATAACAATAAGGGAATTTTGCAACTTTGACATGCAAAGAGATTTTCTTAAACTTGCAGCTGTCAGTTGATCAAAAGAGAATTCAGATGGGCTGATTTTGATGAATATTTACTTAAAATTTGCAGTTTCTCACTTTTAGTGAGAAAATAAAATTTGCTTTGGCGGAGCCTTCGACTTGTCACGCAATTTTAGCTATCTAGAAGTTAGAGTACTCAACTAATTGTCTATTGAAAGTCAATGGAGGGGTAGGTGGAGTGAAACAACCTTGGGTAGTATGTCTTCAACACACACACTTGCATGAAATGAAGTGCCATCACTGGAGCATCTGTCCTTTTCTACTTATTGTATGTGGAGCCCAGATGACTAGGTTAGACTTTGTCAAATGTTCAGATGGTAGAATTAGATAAAGTAATTTTTATCTATCTGACTTTCAAGGTGATAAATTATATATTTTCACTAGGATTTTTATTTCCATAGTTATCCTAAGTAGAACTTTGCTTGGGCATGGATTTCACTGAAAATGTAATGCCTGTCTCTTATTGCCATGTATTGCATTTGCTTTTCAAACACTGATTTATTTTTGCCTGAAATCATTCAGTGGTTTCAGAGCAGAATCAGATAACAGCTTTAGACATTTAAACATGATGAATACTCTGGAGTATTGATTGCTTTCATTTTACAGCATTAATTTCACTGCCTTATATCTAAGGACTAAGATTACTGGGACCCTGTAGTATAACCAAAAAATTCTCTAACTATTTTTACTGTTATACAGAGTCCTAAATTTTTTTTCCATGAGTTAAGCACACTGACTGAATTTGGTCTTCACTTACTTTTTGATTCAAAATGTATATTGATTTTCCTTTCTCTATTCATGAGCATGCCTAAGTAGAGAATGCAGTTCAATAGATTTTACAGCTCTATAAGGAAACAAAGTCACACAGCAACTATGATGTCCTCAAACATGACAATAAACATGACTGTAAACAACCTTCTTCTCCAGTGGCTCAATCCCAACATTAAGATAAGACATTCTTCAGAGAACACACAAAAAATATATTTCCTTGGGACTCAGAGAATAACAGGATTAACACAATTGTAACACATTTTCACAAAGTAATGGGAAGTAAAGAGCATAAAAAGAAAATTGATGCTGTTGGCTACAGTTCTAAAACCTAAAAGTAAGAAAAAAATATGGGAGACGAAAAGTTTACTTTGTCCTTTATTCATTTTTTTTCAGAATCTGCTGAGATCAGCAAGACCCCTGGACACCAATTATTGTCTTGCTTTCATTTTCAGGAAAAGAAAAAAAAAACAAAACAAAAAACAAAACACCAACCCAAACCAAACAAACAAAAAAAGAAAGACAAAAAAACCCAAAACCAACCAACCAAACCAAACCAAACCAAAAACAAACAAACAAACAAAACCCCACAACAACCAAACCAACCAACAAAAAACAAAACAAAACAAAAAACCCAAAACAAACAAACAAAAAACCCCCAACCAAACCAAACCAAAACCAAACACAACAACCAAACCAACCCAAGAAACAAAACCAAAACCAAACCAAACCAAAATCCCAAAC
The DNA here is from genome assembly GCF_963082525.1 of Nesoenas mayeri. Lineage (NCBI taxonomy): Eukaryota > Metazoa > Chordata > Aves > Columbiformes > Columbidae > Nesoenas > Nesoenas mayeri. The sequence goes on from NC_137544.1 coordinate 40,695,315, forward strand.
AAACAGGTTCTGTCTGTCATTCTTTTTTTTTTTTTTCTATCTTTTATCCACAATCAGACATATTTGTTAACTTTGGTGGAAGTTTTGGCATATTGCAAAATTTCTGTATAATAGTTTAAAAATTGTTAGACTTTTTGACAACAAAGCAAACAGCAAACCTGCTCGAGAGACAAATTCTTAACCTTAAAAACAGACTTATGACTAGTTTCTGATTTGAATGATGTTTGTCTCAGATCAGAATCAGGTTTAACTCAGAGCATGGACATAATGCCTCATTATTTTTAACATATTTCACTGCAATGACTCACTTGCTTATATTTTCATTTTAAAGCAAAAGTCAATCCATATGCATTCCAATATGAGATACTGGGATGTTCAATATAATTGCACAATTTGCTCACAAGACATTTTAAAGAACTGTGATGAGAAATTTAAATGGAGGTAATCCGAGGGCTTTAGGTATTATGACTTCATTTGAGCTCTCTAGAATAAAGCTGATCTCTGTCTTCTAGTACTGAGAAGCAGTTTTTGACCCTTGAAAATGAGGAGTTCAATTTCATTGAAATATCTACATACTGAATTATTTCTGCTTAGTTTTGGCTTATCGTAAGAACTGAAAATAAAAAGTCCATAGCAAGTCACTATAGAGTGGTTCATTGTGCAACATAGTATAGCTGTAATTTAACATGGGCTAGTAAGCTTATTTGCATAATATAAATATTAGCCTGATTTTTTAATGAATTAGCTATGTGAGTGCATTCACCCACAACTGGCTACAATACTGGAGTTCAGTAAAAGTGGTGGCATGCTATTAATACATTTCCTTGTAGCACCTCAATGGAATTGCAAATTCCAAATAGACAAGAGCATAACTTTCTGAAAATATCTGGGAATACTATAATTAGAGCAAATGATTCCTTAAGGACGTTTGTTTGCTGATATGTTATTTATGTTATTGTCGTATTTCTAAAATTTTTTCTTCTGTTCTCTTTTTTTTTTTATATATATATATTAAAAAAAACAAGGCATGTACATAAGTACTATTTGAGGGTGATGAGGCACAGGTGCTAATAAAGTTATATTTCATACTTACCTAGTATTAATACTCTTAATGCAGATATTCATAGGCATATTTCTGTTCTTCTTCACTATATATGAACAAGCGAATGTGTGTATGGACCTCTACAACATGACAGAAAACAAAACACAGTTACTGTAACCTGCATGAAACAATCCTTTAACTCTCTGACAACAGTTCCTGACATTTATAGCATAGCTCCTGAGGGCCTTAATGACCATCATGTCAAGCTGAATCTGCTATTAATATACATCACTAGTAAGGAATAAGTATTATGTTTTTTATCCTGAGTGTGAAAGGTCCATATTTCATAAAGATCTTGAGTCTAGCTGAGCTATTAAAAGGTTTCCCATAAAGAAATAAATTTTTTTAAGAGTTTCTACCTGATGAAAGTTTATTTTCTTAAAAGAAAGGAAGAAGGAAAGAAGGAAAGAAAGAAGGAAAGAAAGAAAAAAAGGAAAGGAAAGGAAAAAGAAAGGAAAGGAAAGGGAAAGGAAAGGGAAAGGAAAGGAAAGGGAAAGGAAAGGAAAGGAAAGGAAAGGAAAGGAAAGGAAAGGAAAGGAAAGGAAAGGAAAGGAAAGGAAAGGAAAGGAAAGGAAAGGGAAAGGAAAGGAAAGGAAAGGAAAGGAAAGGAAAGGAAAGGAAAGGAAAGGAAAGGAAAGGAAAGGAAAGGAAAGGAAAGGAAAGGAAAGGAAAGGAAAGGAAGGAAGGAAGGAAGAGTGATCTGCATTTAAATTAAAATGAAGAATCATTCACTGCTAGCTAAGGCTGCCTGTTGTTTTACAATGTTGTGTAGATGTCAGAGATTAGATCTGGGGGTCATCTTCATGTGGAACCTCCAATACATTTAGCAGGGTGTCCATATTTTCACAACAAAACTAGGCCAGAACTTTATTCTATTTTTTTTTTTAATTCAAGACCCACTTCTAAAGAGATCAAGAAAAAAACCCATCACTTACACAACAAGCAAGAGCTGGAGACAAAAGTTTCCAGAAGAGACAGATTATTTTTAGACATTCAGTTTTGTGGGTCCAGACCTGGGACATTTCACAGAATTGTGAAACAGTTTTGGTTGGAATTGTTCCCTGCCCCTCACCTGCTCCACCACTCTGTTCAACGCAAAGTCAAACAGCTTGCTCAGTACCTTGTCCCCTCAAACTTTGGAAAAGTGGTTTCAAGAAGCTAGCTCATCAGGCAATGAACACTAAACTTCCTTGACACTCAGTCCTGATCCAGTTCTTCTGATCAATCACGCAAAAGAAACGCATCCCAAATTCTCTGTTCCTTTTGTAGATCTTGTCTGGGATGGCTTTCTCCTGTGCGTGTATACAGGATAGGATTAATACGGCCTACTATTGTGCCAGGCACCTTTTGCTATCTTTTTCATCAATGAATTGAAATTCAGCATTTCTTGGGCATGATTCATATGAGTGTAGAGCAGATTTCTAATACAAGCCAAAGGAATAGTGCTCCAGGGTGTCTTTTTCTGCTGAGCCCGTTGCCAATAAAGGGAGCCTGGGGAGATTAGCTCAGATGTATACATGTACACTGTACACATCTGAAATTAGGTGGGATAATGCCTATCTATGGACTTCTCTTGAAGTGGTAAATTCAAGCTTACTGGGTTATGGTGGGTTATCAGTGTCCTTCAGAAAGGGTACTGTAGTATTTCAGAATCAACATTACATAGGTAAATCATTTTTGTCCCATTTCCATGTATATTTTGTTAAGAAATAAGTATTTCTGTATGTTCATTTTTTCTATAAGGAATAAATTAAGAGACATATAGCATGTGACTGGAATTATTTTCACAATATTGAGTATGTGATTTGTCAGTAATTCACAGTCTGTTGATAGAACAAATTTAAACAAGTGAATGAGAACTAAAATATATGAGAGAAGAATCTTTTGAGCACTGCATGTTACTGAGGAAATATAAGCATTTTGTGTACAGCATAACAAATGTGATAGTGTTTTAAAAGCAGCAGACAAACTGGTATTGCTAAGTCAATCTACACTTTTTTTTTTTTCCTCCTCATGACAAAACCAGAGGTTTAGATAAGTTAAGATATGAGTGAAGAATGGTGCATGTGCTCTCTTCGCATACATAAATACTCATTAATTTTGGCTAAACTAGAACAGTGAAGTTCAAGCTCTTGTGTGTGGCTTTCAACAGTAAATGAAATAAAGACATTATAAGAAACTCACTGAAAGAGAATGAAGAAACTGAGGAGACTGTTTACTTAGAAGGGAGAGGAGCTCATGAAATTTCTAGTGCACAGTGTCAACTGGCACTACCTGATGTTGCATGTGTAGTGATTCCATGGTGCTTCATGGAAAAGCTGTATGGTTTGCATTGCCATAGGACCACTACAGCCCCTGAGAAACTCTTCTTCCTTCCTTAAGAACAGACTGCACCATTAGCTGTTTTGCCATGTATTCCAGGCCATAGACTGGAATCTGTAAAATTTACTGGGCAGAAGTCAATGTTTATCTGAAAAGTTGTATGAATCACATGAGGCTTTTAGTATTTTAATTCTACAGCTGTGTGATTGCCACAGAGATTAGCATAGTGCCATTTACCTAGGAGGAAAAATAATGTATTTACAGTACATTTTTAGTTGTATAAATTGCCTTTCTTCTAAGCTTAGATATTACAAATATTAAGAACATATTTTTCCCATCAAATGCATTTAGAGTTGTGGCAAATCTGTCAGTCAGCCTTCCTGATTTTAATTGATTGCTGCTCAAATATTATTTCTAGTGATCTGGTGAGCTATCAGAAGCATACTCAACTGCATCTTTAGTTTGAATTAAATTGAAGTGTGTTTCTTTGTTTTGCTTGTTTGTTTTTAAGTAGTTGCTATCTCATACCACACAGAGCAACTCTCGTACCAACCTCAGAAAGAAGAACGTAACCTTAAGTGGCTTATGTTATTGTTAGTGTTTGGCAGTTCAGGTACTATAACATGTCAAAAACTGATTCATTCTGTTGGTACAGAAAGAACTGAAGCAAGTAGTGAATCTCTCAGGATCTTCACATCTCTATTTCCTTCACAGTTAAGGGCAACAACCGGTGACAGTTTTGTCAGCTCATCACATATGTCATTGGAGATTCTACATGGCTGACAATACATTTTCCCTTTCATTTGTTAGAAAGTACCAGCCAACAGAAGCCTGAAGAGAGATAATTTTCTTATATAAGTTTACAGTGAAGAATGTGCGAATAGAAACAACCTTGTATGTTCTTTTCTTTTTTTTTCTTTTATACCATAATACATTTTTAAACTGTTGATTACCTAGCAATATTGAAATGAAATTTTTGAACTAGAATCTGGTCATAGAAGTGCAAATACTCTGTGAACACAAAATTCCTATTGCAGAGCTTTTAAAGCTTTACAGACAGAGCTGAAAATATTTCATTTTAACTTCCAAGCTCTCTCATGCTGTGATGTTTTCCTTGTTCCTTATGGGCAGGTCATTCTACATATTTCCCACAGAATTCCCACAGAGGACCTTTGACACGTTCGTGAAGTTACCAAAACATTTGGATGAGCCAGTCTACAGAAATGGATAAACATACCAAAACCTTACTGAGTAAAATAATACGAAAAAGCCAACAAAGAAAAGTTGATTACCTTTGTAAGAATGTCTTTTCAATTTCCCCACTGTAGATCATTCTACAGTGCTCTGATGCTCACAAATGACAGCTCTGAATAGTTTTTTTCCAAAGTAAAAGTTGGTATGCTAGCGTATTACACATGAGCACCAATAATATGTGGGATGATAGTACATTATTCCTGAAGGTGATCGTGTGGCTTAGTAACAACACATTGAGAGACCTAGGCTCAATAGCAAGATGAAGAAGCATCTTTAATGTCTGAAAGAGTGTAAGTGACACAAGCGTGACATGTTATTCAGTTTCAAGAATTTCAAGAACAACCAAGTGTACTATTTGAATGTGCCTTAGACATCAGTCTTGGAGATGACAAGAATAAATGGCAACAAAAAAGTTTAAGATCTTCAACACTAAGATGCAGAATACTTTAAAAAGTGAGATTTGAACCAAATGAGTATCTTAAGTAAAATAATAATGGTAGAATATTAAAATGTTTACTTTGTGGAGCTACCAATCCTGCAAGATTTTAAAAGATGTTTCAGATATTATATATACTGATAAATATGTGAAATATGTGACATATATTTCTAAATTCTATCTGCATAGGTCATACCATTGTCCTGGTGTAAATCTGTGGAGAACTTCATTCTCTTAACCCACCTTAGACAGCACCAAGTATGATTCATTAACCTGAACCGAGGTTCAACAATCCAATTTTTAACCCTTAACACAAAAGCACTTAATGTTTGTTTAATCAATATCCTTCTGTAGAGGATGTATTATGATAAAGTGTTATTATTGGGCTTAATGATTCACCTCTCAAGCTTGTTAATTCTAATTTGGTTTCAGAAGATCATAATTTGTTACGAGTCCTTGCTTTGTATTCTCCCTGTGTCTTTAGGTGAAAATGTGTTCTTCCACTATTGCTATCATCTTTATGTTTAGACACCCCAAGTCTCTTGGTTCAAAATCTAGAAATCTTGAAAGTTTACACTTCGGAAAGGAAGAAAGAAGGAATTCTTCTAGGATATTAACTTCAGTATCTACTCTTTTTCTTATTTTATTTCCTCAGTTTACAAGTTCATGTCTCCTCCAGGCACAGGAAAGAATAAGAGAAATGTTGGTGGATTCTTTTATTTTCCATTTAATCAGGAAATAAATAAACTTCTGCCAGAGAGAAATCTAACTTTAAGAAAGAAAAAAGTACTATCATTTCTTCCTGCTTTGCAGAAGAAAGATTCATGTCTTTGCATAGCTTTTCATATTTATTACTAAAATAATGGTTTTTTGAAGCTGTGCACAGATAGGACAGTATTTGCTCTTATTCAAACAGATTTACCTTACTTGAGTCAGGAGCTTTCATTCCTTGTGATATCTGACACTCTAGTCACTGCCTTGATTTGGAGATCCCTATTCGGTGATTTATTCTTAATCTTTGCCTGATTTGTGTAATATAAGAAATGTGATAGAATGAGATTACAAGACATTGCTGTCACAGTAGTTTGAACCATTATGATTTATAGTAACAACACTGATTAGATAATCAGGCTTTGGGAAAGAATATGTAACTAAGAAATTGCTCGAGACAAATTTCTGTTAGAATATTATCATTACTTTATTGCACTTAGATTGATTAAGAAAAGCTTTGAATTTCTGCAGATATAACTAAGTTAGTTGTGGCATTTAATATTGTATTATATTAATTTCATGAGGTCATTGGCAGATGATCAGCCCTATAAAGGAGGAAGATTTTTATTTTTCAATATTTTTCTGTCACTATATATATATGTGTGTGTATATATAAACATATAGTTGGGGTTTTTTTAATCTACTTACTGCTTTCCCTGTCTGACAGGACGTCTTTCTGTATACTGTTTTGTTCCTTTGTGTAACCAAGATGGGTGTCGTTACCTCATTTATAGTTCAAGACACGAAACCTCTGTCTATTTGTTGCAGACAGTCAAGTGAGAGCTACAAGTCTGCCACTCATGTTACAATTTAAACTAAAATGCATGTTTTTAGAACAAGATATTGACATAGTGCTCTAAGTGCAGTGTAAAAGACAATTCATTTAAGGAGTCGATAAAAGGACTTGGTGATTTAAGCATTTGGCTTGAGGAACTTGGTGCAAAAGATTGCAATACCCTGTGGAAAGACTTGCCATGAGGAAATAAGTAAGGTAAGATGACAGTGAGATATGTGATGAAGAAATCAAGACTCATGGCAAAGCAATATTTTTAAAAAGACTGATAAGCATAATAAACATTACAGAAAACAACTATTTCTAAAATCTACTTAGGGTGCAATTTGACTACCTAAAAGTCTCCTAAATAGCAGCCAGTATGCCAGTCTGCCTACATGCTTCCTGCTAGCATTATCAGTACAAGAGACATCCAATTAATTTGGTTATTCCTTATCTAGCCTTCAAGTTACATGAAAACAAGCTTACTCATTCATACTTAAGACATGCCTGTTTCAAGGGCATCCTTCTTGATGCCCTGATGAGGTCTACTTATAGGTGGATGGGCAGCTGAAATCCACTCAACTTGGATAAGATAAGCATGATCAAGAAAAGCAGTAGTGCAAAACTTCTGTATAATAATACAAGACATTGAGAAGTCACCTGGGAAGCTGGGAACTCAGGATCCTAATTACTGTTTGAGCTGAGGTGATCAACATTTCCCTCCCAGCAAGAATGTTACCACATTTCTAACAATGAGGGTTGTTACGAGTGTCTTGGGCAAAAAAAAAAGAAGTGTGGGAGGCACTACCAGGAAGCAAAAGGAAATCTGATACCAATATAGCAAGTTGAACACTTTCTTGGATAGGGATAAAACTGTGCTTCATACTCTAATGTCGATCTCATGTGCAAGGTCTCCAGCAGAATACTTAGTTTGAAGAAGAGGGACAAATTATTTCACAAACATCTAAGTTGTTCACAGCCCTGTCCAGCCTGGCCTTGAATGTTTCCAGGACGAGGCATCTACCACCCCTCTGGGTAACAGGTTACAGTATTTCACCACCCTCGCTGTAATTTTTTTTCCTCATGTCTAGCCTGAATCTCCCTCTTTTAGTTTGAAACCATTGCCACTTGTCCTGTCACAACAGGCCCTACTAAAAATCTGTCCCCATCTTTCTTATAGGCCCCTTTTAAGTGATGAATGTCCACAATAAGGTCTCTTCAGAGCCTTTTCTTCTCCACGCTGAACAAGCCCAACTCTCTCAGCCTGTCCTCACAGGAGAGGTGTTCCATCCCTCTGATCATTTTTGTGGCACTCCTCTGGACCGTCTCTGACAGGTCCATGTCTTTTCTGTATTGAGGGCTCCAGAGCTGGAAGCAGTACTCCAGGTGGGGTTTCACCAAAGTGGAGCAGAGGGGCAGAATCACCTCTCTCGACCTCCTGGCCATGATTTTTTTAATGCAACCCAAGATAGAATTGACCATTTAAGTTGCAAGTGCACACTGCTGGCTCACGTCCAGTCTTTCATCTACCAGTACCTCAAGTCCTTCTATGCAGGGCTGCTCTCAATCCCTTCATCCCCCAGCCTGTATTGATCCTGGAAGTTGCTTCAACAAGGTGCAGGACCTTGCACTTGGCCTTGTTGAACCTCATGCAGCTGACATGGGCCTACTTCTCGAGCTCATCCAGGTTTCTCTGGATGGCATCCCAACAACTGCACCACTCAGCTTGGTGTCATCCGCAAACTTGCTGAGGGTGCACTAAATCCCATTGTTTATGTCATTGTTGAAGATATTGAACAGTACTGCTCCCAGTACAGACCCCTGAGGGACATCTCTTGTTACTGGTGTCCATCCAAACATTGTGCCATTGACCACTACTCTCTGGGTGAGAACATCTAGCTCATTCCTCATCCACTGAACAGTCCACCCATCAAATCCATATCTCTTCAATTTAGAGAGAAGAATATCAAGGTCTTCCTGAATAGTATGGATTGCCTTCTGGAAATAAAACAGGATTACTCCAAAAGTATCAGAAAGTCTGGTTTAAAAATGTTCAGTGTCTACTTTAAATTCTGTTAACACCATTTAGGAAACAATGCACAGGGTGATGTATCCCATCCTAAAATTGCTGTCTAAGGCAAAAAGGGTGAATAATTTCCTCTGGAAACACTTCTGTCTCTTCATTGACTGTGAAGACCTCAAATTAGGTGGAATGATTCTTGTGCCCTCAGGTCAAGATCCTAAAATTTCAGTCAGGTACTGTGAAATTAGACACTTCGATATGACAATTTAGTGTCATCCTTAATTTCTGTAGCATGCTGACTGCCTAAATATTTCACTCAAATTGCAGTGATTCTGAGATGTGAAAATGTGTAATAGTGAACTGTGAATGTATATTTGTATTTGTAACATTTGTTCTTGTCATTGTGCTTTGATGTTGTGTATTTCAGTACATTGGACTAACACTCCTCTTTTATGATAGATGAGGTGTTGCATTTTTTTTGGGTCCATGATCAGTTCACTCATTCCAGAATTTTAAAGACCTGATTTCTAGGTCTCCTTCAACCACTGGACAAGCATCAAACCAGTATTTTTCAGGCCCATTAAAGTCTTACTAGACTTTCTAACTAGAAGCCACATTCTGAGAGGGCCAGATATTGTCTTTTCAGTTAATAGGTGAATGGTATGCAAGAGTCGTGTGACAATGAGAGTCCATACTCAATTATACAGTGAAGGTGACATTCTCCTGTTGAGGAATCTTTGCATTAAGGAGAATAAAATACACAAGCAACCTTAAAGGTTCTATTTAACTCTCAGATGAGTGTGAAAACTTAAATATTTAGATGAAATTTACTCTTTATTACTTATTTATTGCTATTTTGCATGGCAGCTCGCCTCTGATATGATAAACTTTTGCAGTTTTCCTTTTCAAGTGACTCCCTGTGAAGGATAACTAGATTATTTTTCAAGTAAAATAACTTTAATTGATTTTAAATTAACTTTATTCTGCTCCTTTTATAAATTACAACTTTTAGGAGGGGAAAGAAGAACTGGGCCTTGTTGGGTCATTCATGTGAAGAACAGTGCTGGCTGTCTTCTTTTACTTTTGTTCAATTTTACAAAACATTATGTTTTGTTCTGCCACCTGGATATCAAGATTTAAAATTAAAGAAATTAATGATGCAACATCTGAAGTAGTCAATAGTTTCTTACCAGTACTTACTAGTACTCATCGTAAGTACAATTTTCTTTTTTTGTTATGATTGTTTCTAGTGAAATGTTGTGTGTTTTTTTTTTTTTTCCTCATCAATCTCTGACTTTATTCGGAGCATATAAAAGCAATTGTAAGGCTAAAATAGCTAACATTTTTTGGCCACTAAATAGACAGGAATTCTGATTTATTATTGTGACATTTAAGCATACAAATATTCATCTATGCATACAAATACCAGAGGATGAAAAAAAGTGCATGATTATTTTATAGGATTTAAAAATAGAACTTTCAAATTTATATAAAAAATTATGTAAAAAATTATGTAAAAAAAATGTAGAAAATTATTTAAAATTAACCATTTGGCTTGCCTTTTATGGCATTGGATAATAAGGACATTTGATGCATTTAAAACTATTTATAATAGCACTTTTTTTCTTTTTGTTTGAAAAAAACATATTTCTTTATTATTCTATTTCAGATTCTGGTTTTCATCAATAAACTAGAAATTTGTAATCAAAGGAAATTGCTAAAAATCGGTGGAAAATATTTTGATAAAAAATACAATTGACCAGAGACTTCCTGAGAAGTGAATATTCGAAGTGTTCTTTTGCAAGAGTCATTACCTTATAGCTTCTTTTTCTATACTGTGCATATTGATTAGAAAGCTATTGTGTTTCACCCTGATTAGTATTTCAGTAATCTGGTAAAGCAGTGAATGAATAATAAGAATCTAACAAAAATATGGAAAGTCCACTTAAATAGAGTAAGCCAATTGAAAGAAATTAGCCTTTCAATGTAGCGAATAACACATTAGTAACTCTTCAGAAGATCTCTTAATGTTTACTTTGCTCATGTTTGGCTGCTGTGCCTTTTAACAGGCCAGAAACTCTGTCACTAATTAGTCTTTATCACCTTTCATCTGGCATTCCAAGCACTGTCTTCTTTCATAGTGAACCCAGGAAAACTTTTTAGGTAGATTTTCTATCAACGTATACTTAAGAAGAGCCATTTACTTTTTCTTCTGTCTTTTTAATAATTGACAGAAAAACTTTGTCATTTTCTCTTTTGCTGTCTTCAAGTGTCAGAGCTAGGTTTGAATAGCCTTTCTCCTGGGATTTATTAAAATAAGTACATCTTTCTACTTATTCTTTCCTGTGTCTTCTTTGATGAGTTTCTCTCCTTGTCTTAATTTTCTCTCTCATATTTCTTCCTCCTCCACAATATGTCTTGATATTTCCTCATGAGACTTCCCCCAGGAGGACACCAAAAATGGCACATGGCAAGCTTTTTATACACAAGGAAGCCTCTAATACAACTAGGGCAAAATGTGAATCCAGTGACCCTCCATGAAATTAAAAGGTTTTTTACTAATACATAGGTAATCAACACACAAGAAAATTATGACATATTTGTAAGAAAATTGTCTGTTCATAAGAAAATAATAGAAGAACAAAGAATACTGGAATAGTCATGGAATCTGGAGAAAGGAAGCCTCACTCTCAATGGAGAAGGATCAGGTTATGGAACTTAAAAAAAGCTAGACATATGTAACTCCATGGAGCCTGATGGGATGCAACCATGAGTGCTTAGGGAGTTGGCTGATGCCATGGTTTATCTTTGAAAGGTATTGGTGATCCAGGGAGGTTCCCAAAAACTTAAACAGAGCAAATGTCACTCCTCTCTTCAGGAAGGGCAAGAAGGAAGATCTGAGGAATTACAGGACAGTCAACCTCATCTGAATCTCTACATAGGTAACAGAGCAACTAAAACTAGAAAACATTTTCAAGCACATGAAGGACAAGAAGGTGATCAGGAGTTGTCAGCGTGGATTTATAAAGGGAAAGTCATGCCTGACCAACCTGACAACTTTCTATAATGAGGTGACTAACAAGGCAAGAGCAGTGAATGTTGCTTATCTTGACTTTAATAAGGTATTTGACACTGTCTTTCACAATATACTCATAGATAAATTGACAAATTAGAGATTATATAAGTGGGCAGCAAGGTGTATTGAAAACTGGTTGAACAAGTGGGCCCACAGGGTTGTGATCGGCAGCACTAAATCAATTTAGAGGCAAGTCACAAATGGGCCAATATCATTCAACTTCTTTATTAATAACCTGAATGATGGGACAGTGTACCCTCAGCAAATTTGCAGATGGTACAAAACTGGAAGGAGTGGTTGATATACCAGACAAGTATGCTGCCATTTAGAGAAAGCTGGACAGGTTGGAGAACTGAGTAAAGAAAAATCTCATACAGGGGTATGAAAAGTCTTGCCTTTGATGAGGAATAACCCCATGCACCAGTAAGCACAAGTGACCAACTGGGTAGAAAGCAGCTTTGGAGAAAAAGATCTGGGGGTCCTGGTGGACAACCATGTTGAATATGAGACAACAGTGTGTCCTTATGGCACAAAAGACAAACAGCATTCAGGGCTGTATGAAGGGGAGCACTGCCAACAGATCAAGGGAGGTGATCCTTCTTTGTTCAGCAGTGATGAGATGCCTCTGGAGTGCTAGGTCCTGTCACTTATGTAGAAACTGACATATTGTAATGTATTTTCCCATTTTTTTTTAAAAAAATCATAACTTGATAGGATTTTTACCATCACCAGATAGTATCTCACATATTTTTATTGTAGTCTTCCTATTTTTTCTAGTTACTTTATTTATTTATTTTTAATTCTTATCGCTTTACTCCATTAATCATATGAATTTCTATTAGCCCTTGAAACTTATACCCTTCAGCTATGTATAGATTTTCAACACATTGAATTTCTGTGGTTACTGAATGAAGCTAATTAACACAGAGTATCACTTTGTACCTCTGTACAGAGGTAAATGCTTCAATTGCTTCATCAAATAAATGACAGGTGAAAACTCGACTTGCAGGATTCTGGAGAGAAGTACCACCAAAGATCTACTAAGTTGATGAAGTTATCCCATGCTTCTGACAATTTAGAAAAAGATCCCCAAAAACCTTAAACTTTATGTATGTGTCAAGTGATAAGTAACAGTACAAGAAAAACTGCACATTTGTTTTTCTAGAGTATATTCTAAGAGTTATTCCTACAGTTAAGCTATATTTGTCCCGTCTCTCTCTTTGCTCCATTCACAAGTAATCAAGCCAACTTTGGACTATGTTGGTGTAAAAACAAAGCAAGAAAAAAAAGACAGCTTTAATCATGAGCTGTTGCCTTAAAGACTACCAAGAAGGGACAGTGGGAACTGAACTGTAAGTGATACAGATGAGTCTCACACTGGACCTGTGAACACTGGAGAAACTACTGGACCTAAACATCTGTCAGTGATTGCAGTTTGATATCCAGACCCATTTGTAGGCAGATTGTTTAATCAATTAAGTCAAAGTTTTTATTAACATCATGACATTCAGTGTCTGACAGTAGAGTGGGCCATCCCATCATGCTTACTGTATGGTATCTTCGTAAGTTGTGCTGTACAACAGAAGTCTGAGAAATACTTTGAAAACCAATCCAGGCAGATTTAAACCTGAATATATGGCAAATACGTGTATATTATTATTCTCTATTAAAAGACTGTCAGTCAATGTACCAGATAAGCTTGAACATTGTTGAATTCATAGAGCTCTGAATCCTGGCCCAAAATACCTTACTTTCCAAAAGCAACCATTTTTTTTCCCATCTTATTTTTAGAAACAAGTGGTGAAATGTCTAAAGTGGATGTTTGAGACTCTTCTTAGCCGTATGAGTATCATACCTGCCTAGGACACTTTGGTAAGCAGGAAAATATGAGGTACCCTGAACAGGTGTGACTTTCTGAAGCTGTGTCTGTGAAGTCAATAACAAGAGCTCTGATTGCAGGAAAGAGTACATGAGAAAGCAAGTCTTTGAAAGGGAGGGATATAAGTATGGGGAGCTTAGGACGACAGTGTATTCCAGGGCTTCCTCTCTTTTTTGGCCCCTTGCTGCCCAAGGTGAGATGTGTTTGAGTTGCACAGGAGAAGGCTGAAAGCTGGAGACGTCCCCTTCTCAGATATATCCCCGTGACTACAATCAGATACTTGTTTCCTTGCTGCTTTCCCAGACTAATGAATTTTGCATTCCTAGCTATGCAGCGGCTCAGCCTCAAGAGAAGGAACCGTGCCTCATTCAGATTACTCATGACATGGTGGTTAGGTCACTCTCGTGGGTTACAGGAGAGGTGGATTCAGCCCCCTGTAAGATGATCAGGGGTGGGAATGCAAATCTCTCATTTCCGTAGTGAGGATTCAAACCACTAGACTATTAAACATAAGACAGTGTCACCTTTACCAGATATCTTTCTCAAAAGAGGGCTGAAACACCCTGAATCCTGGATGGATGAAAGCACCTAACATTTTCTATTAATTTTCTACACTCTCAGTGGAAAAATAGACACTTAAAATAGGACTGGATTTCCCTCTGTGTAATTTCAGAGGCACGCTCTCTCTCCACTGCGGTGAGTAGACTAACTCATCAGCCTCCTTCTAGGGTCAAACACATTTTTGTGCATCAATATCTAAATTAAGCACCTCAGCAAAGTGCACAAGATTATACCCAGGGAAATTAAACCTCATCAGTCATGCCTGTTATATGAGGAGAGTGACATTTGAACTTATTTTGCCAGAAAAATCTTTGGGGAGTCCTGTTCTGAAACGTGAGCACAACAACATCGCTGCTGACCCTGAGCTATACTGAGTTCTTCAAGAGTGTTTTGTTTGGGTCTTGCTAGCTCAAGCATCTTCACACCATACTGCATTGCATGAGGACCGTGAGAATAACATTTGTCAAACAGATAACTGGAGCTAAACATCTACGTCCATACTTAATGTACCCAAAAAGTAATGAGTTACTCAGAGGCAAAGGACAGGCAGAGCCCCTGTCAATTTAATGAATATTTGGGGTACAAATGACCGCTTAAAATCAGGCCATTTATTTTAGCACCTAAAAATAGATTCAGATGTTTAATTTTACATATTCAGGTTGGAAAATTTTGTCTAGAGCATAAATTAATTGCCTAAGGTCACACAGCAAATCAATGTATAATGAGAAAGTAATAATGAGAGAGGGAAAAAAGGTATTTTTAATCTCTGTGGATTTATTGAATCCCAAAACTCTTTTCATAAAAGTAAAAGTCTTCTTGAACATATCTCTATTTTTTAATTGTAGCTTAACAATCTTACTTAAAATGATTTTTTTTTTTAAGTGTAAACAATATTTTTCTCTGTGTTTAACCCTGATTGGTAGCACTTTCTTGTTGCTATGAAAACAAAAGGTTCAGTCAAATCTTCAACAGCAGCTATTTTGTTGCATAGGTATTTAATGAATGAGATATTTGATTACAAAGGGATAAGTAACCTCTCTGTAGCCTGCAATTAACATTTAACTTGATATGGCTAATAAGCCAAATGAAGGGAGAGTAAACTGAATAAAAAGGATTTTTCTCTCATTAGGGGTTCATCACATACATATGCTAGCAAAGCACACTGTTGTGACTGGTGATTTTGTTTGCAGATTTGTATAAAGCTAAGCTTTCATCTGGTCAGAAGAAATAAAAGAACCCACTTGCCCTCTGGAGAAAAATATTTTAAACTATTCAGATTTCAAGTGTATGAAGAGAATTTATAAGAGTCAAGTACATTATTAGGCAATAATGATATCTCAGGAAGTTAGTCACTCAGTTCCTGTTAAAATCCTGTGAGACTGGAGAGCTTAATTCCCTTACATGCTATCTAGTTTTAATGAGTTCTTGCTTACACACAGACACAGAGAATGGTATCTACTATATCCTTCTCATGCAAATATAAGCTGAAGCCCTAGCAATATACTCTGATTCAAAATACAGAAAATATCTGTCTAAAGCTGTTATGCAACCCGAAGTCTGCTGCACTATGCCTTTTTCCCAGTGCACAGAACTTCTCAAAGCTGTTTGTCATGAATGGAGAAATACAGTGAGAATGGTTCCCATGTTAAGATTTGAGCTGTGGGAAATACACATTGAATTTCTTTTACTGTTGCCAGGTTCCTGCTTTACTTCGGCCATATAATTTATATCATGGCATTGAAGACCACACACTTTCTTTAGTTGAGAGAGAAATTTGAATTTCCAAGATTAACTTTTTCTTGGTTTAAAGGTTGTTTTTTCCTGCTGTGAACGGAATTCCAAAAGAAAACTAAAACAAACCCAAATTGTTGTGTTCATGAAACAATAGTGGACGGTATTAAGCCAATGAAGAATAATATCTGTCTAATTTTGTTATATAGAATTCTGTAAATATATATTTTTTTTCTAGGCCCATGTTCCTCATTCTTTTTTCTTTTTTTTTTTTTCTCTGCATTTCTTCATTAACTCAGTCTTTTCGAAATTTATTCTTTCTTGTTGCAGAACTCCCCAGGGTGGACTCTAGTATCAGGAAGTGATTGGAATCACACTGTGCCAAGGGATTAGTTTTATATACTTGGCCTTCCATGCAAACAATGTGCAAATAGTCTATACCAATAGTTGCTTAAACATTCAAATGTCGTATATACTGAAAAGTACAAGATATGTCACTTCTGTCATCCTTCAGGTTCACCATATCTGGGCTTTTCACCAAGGCCATGTTTCTGCAGAAGGGATGCAATGCTTAACTAAGACTGTTGAAATGAGTGAAAAATTATAAAATTGTTGACCACCAGCACCACTTCATTCTGGCATGTGAACCATATATGGCCATGTACTGGCTCTCTGCTAGAAGAGATTTCAACAACCCAGAGGAAAATGAGGATTCCTTTATTCATACACGACAGTTGCTTTGTTCATATGCTGAATTTTCTCATTGTAATTGAATGTTCAACACTGCTTTACTGCGCTTTTATCTGTGAAAGACATGTCTTTTCTCAGAACTTGTGAAAATGAATACGTGCCCAAATTAGATATCACCTCTCTGCTGTTATTTTTTATGAGACATACTTGTTCTGGCTATCTCTCGAAGACATAAGTGTTTATTTAAGCCACATCAGCCCGTTTGCTTAAATGAAACCAACAGTAATGCTTTCAGGGGGTTTAATGAAATGGATTTTTGCTATAGTTAATGGACATGGTTTAAAATGAAAATCTACTGCCCTACAATAGAGTAGTAAAGAAGGACTGGCATTGAGAAATAATGGTCAGTTTGTGGGGCTGCTGCACGGTTTCTTTCAACCTGCTGACTGTATCCTGTGGTTTCTGAGTTGCAGAAATAATTGACTCTTAATGATTCAGTCAGAATGAGTATGGGGTACAAACCACTGTCATTATGGTTATGAAGATTATTGCTTACTCACATTTTTAAATATGAGTCATCATTTGTTGAAACATAAATACTGTGCTTTTATCTTTTCTCATCTTCTATTAATTTTTATGCTTAAACATTAAAATAGTTTTGTCTCAGCTTTTGAAACCTCTCTATAACTTTGTGTTGTGTATGTCAGTGAGGGACAAAGCACAAGATTGGACTTAAAATCTAAATGAAATACATGACCAGTTGTGGAATTTGCTGCTAATACTGTCCCCAGTCCCCTGTGGTATCCAAAAAAAGGGATCTTACAGGTGACCTAAGGTCATGCTTCTTTGTCCAAGTTAGTAGCTATGTTGAACTGGTCTATGCTGAATTGTGTTTGTGGTACAAATTGTTGCGTCCCATGGGGAGACACAGACATGAAAATGGATTCATTTTATCTAAAATACATAGAGAAAAAATCCACAGGATTAATATTTCTATATTTTTTAAAGTAATGTATGATCTGAAGGAACTAGATTTATATTTATAGTAGTAGTTAGGGTTAAAAGAATGTGTGATTACAATTTATTACAATATAATCTTAATAATATATTCTACTACTTAAATTTTAACAAAATATAAACAAATATACACAGGAAACTGTATCTGAGTGCAAAGCATCTTTTATGTCATTGTTAGTGAGAAATTTTATCTTTATTGCTCTTTGATTATTTTTATATAAAATTTATGCTGCCTAACAAATAAAAGAATGAAAAAGTTTTATTTTTCTACTTGCTACCACTGCAAACTAAATCTGGAATATGAAAGTGAAGCCGTATTTTTTTTTTCTTGCTCATATCTCATTCTTGACAATAAATATTCTGAAGGGCAAAAGCTGTCTTAAATTACAATATTGGCTTTCTTCTGTTTTATGAATTCTACTCTGGGTTTCTAGTGTAAGCCTATGCCTTCAATGGGGCTACACAGATATATGTATCCAGGAGTATAATTTGTATACTCAGGCTGAAGAGTGAACCTGCCACACGAATTTAATGCTGCAGATTGATGCATTTAAAAAAAATAAAAATCCTTTCCTCAGAGCTCACTGCTTATGTAGGACTGTCACCAGTAAAAACTGAAAGCTAGTCTATGCCAGTAAGTGGATATTATACTGAATACACACAGGAAGAGTCAGTGTGCTGAATAAAATAGGGGCATTTTTAGTTGAAGACATTAGATTTGCAGTTTAGGCTTTCAACTCTACATGGGTCAATAGCAGTAATTAGTTCTATTCCATTACATTCTTATATTTGTTTGCTCACCATAATACCTGAGTGCGTAAGTACTGCATGCTGGAATGCAATAAACATTGTGCTGTTGTGTTTTATTTCCTTTTGCCATTATCTGTGCAGCTGAAGACTGTAGCATGCAGTGAATATCCCATTGTTACCCTTATTTTTAACCATATCGCTGTTAAAGGAATGTATGGACACAATGAGTCAAGATGCAACGTCAGTTGTCTAAGACAGGGTGAAGAAGTATATTTTGCACTCTGTAAGGACATGGGGAAAACTTATGATTGCCCTCAGATTCTATAAGGGTTCACAGTTTCAAGCCAGCTTTCAAAAAAATTTGCTTTCTCTTCAGATGAATTTCACCCTCCTTGGGTCTGTGCCGGAAAGACACAGTTCTCAGCTATTGTCTCCACACCAGAGCTTAGTTAATCTTCTAGCCAGACTGTTTCCAGGTCATTGAGTGCCTGAAAGAGATATGGTCTGTGACACTGACCATGATTGAAACCAGAGACCGCTTCAGGCAGTGAGGCAATCAGGGGTAAATGCAAGCAAATGGAGTTTGCCCACATTCATTGTCAGCAATATAGACTTTACCCACCTCTTGCTGCCTTTCCTGAGAAACAAAACAAACCAGTGAGATTACTGTATTTCACCACAGGCTTTAGTCTTGTTCTGCTGGGCAAAAGCAAGAGGTCTCAGTGTAAAAAAAGATGACAGCTTCACTGATAAAATTATAAATGAGAAAATTACTGCTCTCTAAACCCTGCAGCTTCTTTTCCTTCTTCTGTATCTTTCTTTTCTCTTCTGCAATCAGCAGCAGCACCAAAGGCTAGCAATGTGTTGTGGTTTGCAAAGATCACTGCAAGCTGGCTGCCTCTCCAGCAAAGCAGAGCATGCTGCAGGCACACCTGGCTAGCTGATACATACTCCAGAATGTACCCAGTTCACATCATGGGGTGGCAATGGCTCTGCTGTGGTTGGGGTGAGAAGGGAACTGCACAGAGCTAAAACATTTCAATTTACACAGGACTTTTTATTTTTGGGTCCTGACAACACACCAAAAACCTTCATGGCATGTCACTTTGAATGTAATCAAAAGTTTATTGTTTAGTCAGGACTTCAATATCTCAAAATGTTAATTGTTTGCTCTTCATTTAGGGTATTTTTGGTGCCTCCAACACTATATGCCATACAATATCCCCCTCTCATTCATGAAAGAATTGTCCCTATTGTTTTAACTGTCTGTAGGTTCTTCCTTTATTTTTCCAATATTACCTCCCAGAGCTTCTATATTCATTTTTATACAGAAATCAATGTTTTTCACTGTAACAGAAGACATCATGAAATTAATATAGAATCTATATGAAATCATCCCACTTACACTTGCAAATAATGTGATTCTTATGTACATAAATAACCAAAGGCATAATTTCTCTTTGCATTTTTGTCTCCAAAATTTGCTAACAAAATGTTCCTGCAAAGGATGACATAGTATTGTGTCTTTTCCTTTTCTTTGTGTGTATGTCTATACCGTTATAACAGCACTGAGTTGTACAGGAATCTGATCACAAGTTTATTTCTTATTAATTTCTTAAATAGCAACGGTACACTTAAAATAGACAAATAGAACAGTTATTACCTCAAGGAGCTAAAAATTTGTGAAATAGAAAATAATTCCTTTAAAAATTAAATTTCATAATGGCATACAAAGGGAAATTGCTTGCCATGATTTAGGGTGAGGAGGTGAATAAGGGGAATCCAGAGATACAGACCCAACATTTAATCCCTGGTTTTTCAGGCAACTCAAATCTAACTGTGAGTTCAGCATATATTGGCTCTCTAGGACCTCTGCTATCAACTCACCAAAACCAAGTTGTCTCAGCTACTGCTGTGCGAGGGCAGTTAGCAATTGACTGAGAGCTTTGTCAGCCTCTGAGGGTCTATGATTCAAATATTTCTCTCTCTGGGCCTCATGGGAGTTATGTGACAACATGCTCTCCTGTTTGAGTGTCCATACTTTCTGGTTCAGTCAGCTTGGAAAACAAACACAGAAATAGCTGTTAGGACAGCTAATTCATTGGTTTATGTCCATATATTTAGCCCTTGTCTTCATGTCCTCCTGGAGCTGACTCAAAAGCTTTTAGCTCTGCTTAAATGTTTTGAGGAATGAAAATATTACCTATTTTTGAGAAGAGTAAAGAAATATGCTCATCTTTCCTAGCACAGTGAGCCTATTCAGATTTGCTGCCATCCTGTAGTAAAGCATGCTGCTCTCATGGAATTCTAAAAGGTATTTGACAAGCTACATGTCAGTTAAGCACATAATTTCAAACTCTTTCTATATTTAATTTTAATATTTTATCTTTCTGTTGCTAAAGGGTAAAAATCCTTTAGTAATAGTTTTTGTATCACATGAGTAAAGTAAATAAAGTGAAAACAATGAATCAGGTGAGCAACATGTTCACACTAAAGGCATTAAAGGATGTACTCCTTGATATTATTTAATATTTATACTATTTGATAATAGCTATTTCCTCCACAGGAAATATGAATAACAAGACCAATGATAACAGCTACTGTGCTATAGGAGAAGGATTTCAGTACAGTTTATAAATCATATTGTGCTGCTTGGGGAGCCCTAAAGGTACTATATTGAAAGCCTTTCAGTTTAATGTATTTAATATTTCTCGTTGGTCTGCTCTGATGTGAAAAATATGAAGCACAAGCTTACAAATTTTGAGTGTTTCTAGACTGTGATTCTGTTGTTAAAGGTGCAATTTTATTGTTTTATTCATAATACAAGACAAATATGTTCAATGAAAATCAGTAAAGTAAGAAACAGCCATTCAGCCTTTGTGCAAGTGTTTTGATAAAAGTACACCCAGTGTTTGAGAAATATGGTTCTGTCTTGTTGTTTAGGGATGTCGCATTTCTTGTTTCCCAGATCCTTGTACATTTTATCCCAGCAAACAGAGAAGAAAATAAAAGGAAGAGGAAAAAAAAAAAAGCAAACTGAAGTGACTTGGTGCAGGCAAAAAGAATAGAGAAAAATAGAACTAACAAAGAAAGTTTGCTTCATACTGAATTTGTGCCATTTTAAGTTTTAGTTTTTAACCCATAGTACTGGTCTCTTCAAAGGAGTGAAATACTTTATCTTCTTGACAGAACAAATTGAGTGGAAAATTACATAAACCCCTCAGCAGATGTTCTTTCCCACATTGTTTGGGAATTTATCCCCATTACACAGTACTTCTAAGGCCTATGCCAAGCTGAACGGGGACATTAACAAACTTGAAGATACGTTTAAGTGAGCAACATGCTAATATTTTCTTATCACCTGTTTTTTATTTTTCAGTGCCAGTTAACTTCACCATGGTCTGCTAATATGTTTCTATCAATAATATCTCTGTGTAGGTGCTAGACACATTATATCTCCATTGCAAATCCAATAAATGAGAACCTGGGTTTTTCCACTGAAGCAAAAGCCAAAGTCCAGACCTCTATAAGTTCAGTTTGCTATAATGAATGGGTGTTGGAGTCAAAGCTGTCAGGCAACAAACAACAGGAAAAAATAAACCAGTTCCAGTTCCTACCGCCTGCAACGTATCTATAGCTGTATAGCATACTAATCTCTGAAAATCAGATGGCACCTTCAAAATTATAATGCACACCAGTGAGTTAAGCATCTGTATAACAATAAGATTTGTCATTCATCATTCAGTGAACAGCATAAGGCATCTTACTGTCATCTAGTGCCAAGTGACATCTATCTAGATTGTCTGCCTGTCCATCTGACTTTAAACTCTGCTGCAATCTTTGGTCCATTACTTTTTTTTTTTAATTGTTTATTTTTTAATGTTTTGATAAAGCATCCATGAGGTTTGTAAGTGAAAATGATACATGTTATAACCAATGCACAATGAAAATCTATTCAATAAATATCCATTATCCCTGTTTTTTCATTAACAAATGTAGTGACTTTTACCAATGAAAGTCCCAGCAGAAAAACAAGGGAGATTTACAACCCAAGTCCAAGAATACATGTCTGCAGCTGGTAGAAGTGCATGAAGAGATGAATAGGAATCTGGGGATAAACAAACAATCCCATTCTCTGGAGTGAATCTCCAAAGAAATTAGAGACTACCTGCAGAGA
The DNA here is from genome assembly GCF_963082525.1 of Nesoenas mayeri. NCBI lineage: Eukaryota > Metazoa > Chordata > Aves > Columbiformes > Columbidae > Nesoenas > Nesoenas mayeri. Next base: position 40,717,879 of record NC_137544.1, read on the forward strand.
ATAACACCTCAGCTGTTCTTCCTGTACTTACTTGCCCCTAAAAATACATCGTGAATTGGGACAGAGGAAAAAAGAGACTGAAGAATTGCAAAAAGAAATGAATGGTAGTGAAAGTTTTCTCCACTGGGATTAATTAGTCTTCCTTGGCTAGGAAGAATGGCATAAAGCAAATTCCTTGGACCTGAGAATTGGACAGAGCCTGATGTTTTTAAATAGAAGCAGTAATTTACATAGGAAAATAGTCAGGAGAAACATGAATCCCTACTACAGCAGATAAATGCTGTTTGTGATGTTTCCAGTAACAGACCTAAAGGGGATAATTTTGGAAATGAAACATTACTGCACTGATTGGTGGCTACTCTGAAATGATTCCTGGAATACTTTCTTGATGAAGTGAGATTACCAGCAATATTGGTGCAAAACATGATAACACCATTACATAAAAAGGATATTTTAAACAGTATTAAACCAGGGAAGAAGAAATGCATTTCTACTTAATTAATTGTAAGTAAGAATAGTTATCATAATCTTAACCTGATATTATTAGAGAAAAACATGGAAGATATATACCATGTTAAAGAGATAATAAAATCAAATGTATAAAACTTTACATTCAGAGGTATCAGACCTCACCATGGTTATTAGCTCAAGTTTTGCCAGCATAGCTCTATGGGTCATTATTCTCTAGTACAGCCTAGTTAAAGGGACCTCTGTTAATAAACGTTTGCTATTCACAGTGTTTGTAAAGAGTTAATCCACCAGTGGTGGATGTGATATAAGAGTTTTCAATTTTCCATTCCCTCTCCCTCAGCTACCCTGAAGACCACAGGCTGCTCTGTTGCTCTGACTCAACCAGGAGGCCAGTTGCCTTCCTGGGAAATTCCACTGGAGACTGACAATGCAATCACTTAACAGTCACAGATCCAGTTAAAATGAGACGTATGAATGCAAACTATTTTTAGCAATCATATACTCAAAGCAATATCCCACTCCGTGGCAGTCTGGAGGTCTCAGATAGTTATCAAAACAGACCTCTAGCTTAAGACAAAGAGGATTTAAAAAGAATTAGGAGGAAATGGTAAGCTTTTGCTACACTCTCCCCTAGCTGTAAAGCTAAAAGTCTCTTTGAAAAACTATGGTAGAGATTTACTAACATCTCACATGCAACTTAATTAACAAATTCAGATGACACAGCTCCCTTTTTGTTAGCCAATGTTAATTAGTAAATATTTTCTTTTTATGGCCCTTGTATTAGCCATAAAATTTTCAAACTCATCAAACTCCTAAGTTCGAAAGTGACCCAGGCTCAGACATGCAAAAGCATTTATGACATCTCTTTACTTCATGTGACAAAATCTAGGTAACTTGTTTGCTAGACCCTTTCTTATTTGTGCACTTAAGTTGGATCCACAAAAACACTTGTGCTGAAGACTGCTGCTCCTTTAGCTTTCCTAATACAGCTGTTTGTCTTCCTCACTCCAAGCTGAACAGCCAATTGAGTTCAGTCCTAAGGTCAGCATAAAACATATGGAAAGGCTTAGACTCTTGAGAGACAACAGAGAGTGTGCCAAGAGATGCCTAGAGTAACAGATAGGACATGTCACAAGAATAGTATGTCATACATCCTGGTACACTAAGGCATGCCGAAGATAGCACAACTCTTCAGCCAGCTTTCATTTTCTAAGCCATTTCTGGAAGTTTTCCAACAACTCTAAGATATGCTCACTGATGAGCATGTCACCTAGTCACTAGACTCTACATATGTGCTGTAGCCTCCATTATAAGCCTACTGACAACATTTTCTTAAAGAGCAGATCATTTCTCCAACAGTAATTTAAAGGTTACTTATTAAGAATATCAGATATCACTTTAGCAGTGTAAGTAGGGAATTAAGCTGTATTTCCACACTAAAATAACTCTATGGACTTTACTCGAAGTACCTTAATGAATTGTTTAAAATACAGAACATAAGGTCTGTAAGGAGAGTTTATATGTTTCTACCCTATGTTATTGTATTTTTCAGTTTGATGGTGGAAAGAATGAGATAAATTCCAAGACTGCACTAAATTAAATGTGTACAGGTGAATTTTGACTAAACATTATATAGTTCCTGAAATAAAAGTCATAAAAGTAAAAATTATCTGTAGTCTATGCATTAGACATTCAAATGGTAGAAAGTTGGTCTACTGTCTTTTTTTTTTTTTTTAACTAGATCTTAGTCTAGCCAAAAGATAGAAGGAGTATTAAATGTAATGTGGAAACACTCATAGCAGATAAGGTTTTCAAAAACATGCAAGTCACATTTTGAATAAGTTTAGATCTCTACAGGGCCTAACTCTAGCAGAGCCAAAAACCTTAGAAAATAGACTCCAGGTCATATAGGTGTTTTCGGAGAATTTTACTTACTCTGCTCAATATATGTTCTCTACCGTTTTGTAATAAGCAGTCATTTTTTTGCCAGCTTTAATATTCAGCATCCCTGAGGCTAGAAGATTATATGCAAACAATGTTAATAACATAATTTCTCTCCATATTTCCAACACAGCCTGTCAATAAATCAGGTTTAAATAAATCCCAGTCCTGTAAGATAAGACAATATTTGTGATGTCTCCAGTTGCATTTTGGTAATTTATTATAAAATGTGTGTAGAATGCAGCAATGGAAATGAGTTCTGGTAGCTAAAATGAAAAAAAACCAACTATCCCCTGTAACCTGGGACAAATTCATAGTACAGCAAACTTTCATATGGAGCTGATAGAGATAAGAACTAAAATTCAATAGTGTAATTTTTCAGATATGGTCCAGGTGATGCATATCCTTGCATGACTTCAGTTTTACCCACTGTGAATGCCACATGAACACTCTACACATTATTTACAAGGCTTTCTCCTTCCTCTCTATCTTATATGCTTCTGTACAGTAGCGTGCTTAAAAACATCCCTTGACAGCTAATTGTTTGAACCCATTCTAGGCCTCTGTAATAAAAAGCAATAGCATCCTGTGGGACATTTGTTTTATCAGCAGACCTTTAGCTAACACTCAGAATGAAATCCTCCGCTGACTCTCAGTTGCAATTGTGAGATTTTTTCCAAGCACTGGTAGAAGAACAGAAACATTTCTGGTCAGCACACTGACTCATTGTCTAGCAGTCTTACAGCTGCTGCAACAAGTATAGTTTTGGAGCTCGTGCTGAGGTCTATGACAGCCACTTAGTTTAATCCCTCATCTGATAGCCACATCTTTAAGTATCACAGTCCTCTATACCCAAACAGTAACATTTGATTGTTTTTCTGAAACGTTCAAGGAACTACTTTTATAATCTTAATTTTGTTGTAGGAGTGGGTACCCCAAAGTTACAAACCTTTACTCCTCATTAATTTATTTTATGGTCTTCAGTAACGTATTTAACTTTCACGTCTTGGGTGCCTCTTTTGGAGATATTGTTTAGCAGCCAAGCAGTTTCTTGTAGAAAGATATATGTTTTATTATATCAACTGACTTTAACAGCTGAGCTGCTGGAAGGACAATCGCAATCCCGTTACTATGCCCTGCGCAATAACATCTTTGACCACTACTGCTAGATTCAAAAATTTATGTTACAAAACTGTTGCTATAACCCTGCTAGTGCCGTGGTCAGACAAAGGATATGCTGAATAGATATTGGTGGTGAATATCTGAGATAACCAGCCTGTGTAGTTGATAGCACTTTATATTAGCTCTTTCAGGACACAGTTCATGATATCCTGAAGTAGGTGTCTGAAACACGGAAGATAAATTATACCTTCGTTGAGTCTGCAGGGAGTCCAAGCTGATTAGTTGAAATGTTGATGTCTCTATTGTAGCTTCATAGAGATAGCAGAGAGGAGTCACACTAAAGGAATGCCTGTACAGCAGTAGTTATGCCATCTCTAATGTAATCCAACCATGAAGAATTATCTTCTGTTTATACAATTTTATCTACATCATGGATGTTAGCATAGTGGAAACTGCATTTTTACACCCCAGTTGTTATAACTATCCTAATAAACATCAGAGTGATTTTTTTGCCTGGTTTCCTTGTGTGATGTAATAAAAATTGATATTTTGAAAATAAAAAACAATGTTTTTTACAGAGTTTCAAAATTAGCATATTGTTAAGGTCAGAGTAAACAAAACCATGTTAACCTGCTAAAAAAAGACAAGATTCTTAGGTTAATAGAGTTACTAATTACTTATTGAACTGTAACTAAGTATAGTAGTAATAATAATAACAAAACTGAAGGCAGAAAATGAAATCAGTGAACAGTTATCTACCGGTCACACCCTTCTAGGATGTAGTTAGTTGATATACAAGCCCTCATACTGTCCATAAATAGTCAGGCATGCCACTTTGCCCTAAACTATCAAAATCTCCTTTGGCCATTACTAGCTCTTTCTAACTCCTCCATTTTACAAGACTCCTCATCTGCTGTCTACAGGAGATAAACCCAAGCTAAGGATATGACATTTACATTCATATTTCATCGGTTGTAGAAGCTGGGTAGATTTATTATACACTTTGGGAGCATATAGAATTAGAAAAGGTTTCTACCAACTTCAGGTTTGCCTATACCTGAATCTTTCAAAATCAGTTACTGAGGCCTGGCTTTCATACCAGGCTGAAATCCCAGTAAAATAAGTTTCTAGGAAGGCTATTCCATTTCAATTTTGTTGGTAAAGTCGTGGGAACTCCTGTATTGAATCAGATCACTTGTTCCTCTAATCCATGAACAGCTAGCTGTAACTGTAATGCCAGTTTCTTCAAAGAAAAGTTTCAAGAAACACTGTAGTGAGCCCCTATTTAATTATCCACCTGATGAATGGCTCCTTTTCCCTCCTCTTTAAATCTCTGTTTATGTCTGAAGCATAAAATATTTCAATGTTTTCCAAAGTGTTGCTTTAGTTTTGTTTTAACACTTTTCACTATAGAGTTATAAGGTGTTTGGTTTTTTTTTTCCCATACACATATCTAAATCCTTTTAACAATTCACCTGTGACAGTCAGTTCCACAGATAATTTTTTTCCAAATATATATTTTGATCCATTCTGATTTTTTCACCTTGCAGTCTCATTGATTACTATTTGTTCTTGTATTCTGAGGAAAGGCAGGTATAATTTTACAAAATAGCTTGTAGTATGCCACAAAACTACAACAAAATCTTCTTTGTTCCAGTGCTAATTAAACTACACAGTTTATACTTCTTATTTACACTTCCTATAAACTCTCAATTTTAACCAGATCAGATACAGGAAAACTCCGAGAAATTATCAGTTTGAGAAATGAATGGACAGTATAGTTTGAGCTTTTTAGGAGAAAAGTTTTCAGCCCTCCACAAACATAGACAAATATCACATATTAAACTTCACCAGCAAGCAGTTGTGTCTTGCTCAGAGAGTAGCTCTGGAATATATCCTTACAGCCCTTCATGAAGAGACCTGCTCATGCTGCTGCACTGAGAGTCACTGCCAGCCTTCACATCATGGTTAGTGTGATTGTGCTTGAGCTCAGCAAGAGGTAGGAAGTACTATTAATAGATTTGGCTTATCACAATTGTGACAGTATTATTTTTGGACCCTAAGCACAAGTAAACTGCACTTGTAAAATGTATTATTTCAATATTCACTTTACTAAAAAAATGTTTCAGAGTAATCCAACAGGAAATTGTTTTTTCTCCAGGTTATTGTGAGTCCTGTCTGTGGGGATTTTCATCCTCATGAGTGTGTTTTCTAGTACATGGAGCCTTGAAACTTGTGATAAAAATGTTGCGCTGTGCTGAAGTGGGCAGAGTTTTCAAAGGAGTCCATTGCAAAACAAAACACAGTGACTTGAGCTGCACTTTCCATAATCCCTTACAGAAATAAGTCATTTATTAGAAATTAAATATTTTGGAGGAGTTAGAAATTGAATAGGAGACTACTGAATGAAATGAAATAATTTAGATTTTCACAAGTGGAAACCCTTTTCTTTTGCTTAAAGCTTTCAGAAATGTTGGTATTTCAGAACTTACAATTTTCATCAAAAATCCTTTTCAGAGGAGGTTCTTCATCGATATTATCTGGTTATGTTAGATTATATTTGGTGTAGGCTTCACTAAAATGATTCAGCTTTCATAAAACTCCTCCAAGGAAAAGAATTTAATTTAAAAAAAAATTCTTTTTTTCCAAATTACTCAAATCCCAGGACCATGAAAACAGTGCTAATCCTGGCAGTGAGTATTACTCTGTCAGTGTGCTTCTGAAGCTATACACCCATAATGCAGAGCCCTGACAGCACAGCTGTGTACTGCAGTGAGGGTAAAACTAAGGGCTGAAACAGCTGTGCCAGTGGAAAACTATGCTGTTCCAAGAGCATCTACACTTAGACCAGCAGGATAGCACGTGGTATGGTTTTATTCTACTTACATAAGGGCAGATTTGGCTGATACGGATGCATCCACACTGAAGCCCTGTGGCAGTGCAGTACCGAAGTAAAGCATTGCTACTGTAGACATAAGCTCAGACTAATTGAGCTGCATTGAAATGAAAAAAAAAAAAAAAAAAAAAAGGGAAAAAGGACTGTGCTACTAAATCACCCTTAAGCAGTCACAAACAGTGATCATGGAGCCTGCAGGAATTAGGTTGATCTGTAAAGGATGGTACACAAGACTGGGATCCAGAGAGAGCAGAGAAGGAGAAGGCATTTCCTCCTGAGCCAAGCACAGACTGCGTGTCTTAAGGAGGTGGAGTTGCAGTGGTGAGTGAAACCTATTAAACTGTTCTTTGGTAGATGGTTTGGGACCTCACTGTGATTTCATTAGCAGGTTTTGGCAAAATGGAGTTAGCTACTTGAAACTTGATTCTGTATGAAAACCTAAGTTGTTTTGGAAAGCTATGGCTGCTTCAAAGCTTGCCGGATCACCATGCTTTCCCACCATCTCATAGGTTATTCCAGTGTAGAAGGACCAACACAAAAGGTCCTATAAAATCTCCTGTTCTGAGCTATCCTCTCTCTGAATGGTCTCAGCTGGCAGAAGGGCCACTGAAGCAAAGGATGAATTGCAGACAGACATAGGCTTATTAGGTGATCTGAGAAAAATTTTCATTGTCTAATTGTAGTACCTAATCCTGTGAATGTCTCTGGAACTTCAGACAATACAAGCTAGAGGCAAGGGAGGTTTGCTTTTGTACTAGCTATCATGTACACCATATGTTTAGCTATCTGTATAGAGCTACTTCATATCAGGTAGAAAACTTGACAATTTTCCCTTCAGAGCCATATGAGCCACAATATCCCATCCTCTGGTATGGGATGCAGCTACAATGCTGTGTCCTGTCCTCCCAGTTAGAAGTGGAACTGCATTTACCCTTGAGCTGACTCACTACTAATGTCTTAAAATTACCTCTATTTCTCATATATATACTTTCCAAACATGTGCTAAGTGTCATCTAGACAAGGAGCTCCTCATATTTCAAAAGGGTGCTGGAAGGCACACATCTTTCACAAGGCTTGCTGAGAAATAATAACATAGGAATTGTTGCTAATGTGTATAGCTGTCAAATCTGGGAAACAGCTGGATCTTCTGGCATCCTAGTTATCCTTTTCTCAACAGACAAATGGGATACCAGAAGGTAAGGGGAACTGTCAAATGCAGAGAAGCAGGACTAATCAGAAGCAACTGAGCATTAGACCCTGTGTCCTTCATACAGTGGCACAGAGTGGGCAAAGCAATGTTCTGTTCTGGGGGCCTGGCAGCTTCTGTGAATGCTGTGGACATCAAAAGTCTTTATCAAAAATATGTTTCATCATGCAGAATTTAAAAAAATCCACACTGATTTCTAGCTTTCCTGATTATGACTCACTTGGTAGTGGTGAAGGAGCAAAATATACAGAAGTTAATGTCCTTGTTTTCTTTTACCAGGACTGATTAGGAGAGGAACTACTCATTTGTTTTTTAATTGGCATTGTTTTACACAAGAGCAATACAAACACCTAAGTGGAATGTCATGACTGAAGGAGAATTAAGCATGCTAATCTGCTCTCCATTCCAGCCATTAATATACTATATATCCTGTCTTCACTTTCATATTCATTACTTCTTTAATGAAAAAAAAAAGATATTTTAATGGTCAAAAAAATCTAAATGATTAATGGCACCTCAGTTAATGACATTTTAAAAGTATTTCAGGCTCGAAATGTGACACTACAATCATTAAAAATCAGATTCAATTTCCAAAGGTCCTAATCTTAAACTTTATACTGCTGGCAGAAACATAAAATAATATCCTGTAAGCTCGGGTGCTTCTCTATTACGGAAAAAAATCAGGAGTTTTTTGAGCACTGCCAGAAAATAATGTGTTCTCGGAAATTCTGGAAGTTGAGCAGGAAGATAACTGATGAGGATATGACAGAGCAAATGAACAAATTGTTTGGTACAGAGGAATTCTCAATCCAGAGAGACCTTTTTCTCTGAGATATCGTTTTGGGTCCAAGAGTAGCATAATGGCTCCAAATGGATAAAAACAACAGTAAATCCCATTCTCATGCATTATGCATGAGCTCTCACTATTGGAGTTTAGACCACCATCTGGTGTTTAATTATTCCCGCTTTACACCACACGGTGGTGTGAATCTAATGAAATGAATATGTACATTATAATAATTTGGTGCATAGATTCTGGTTTGCTAATTATTAGGTGCCAGCCATCCTTTTTCTAAAGCAGGGAGTTTAAATTCATTCTAAAAAAATAACTGTTTCTGTAGATTCTCACTGGCAAATACAACGACAATTAATTGTTCCGTTCTCTAAAGATCTATTATTCCTGTATAGTTGGTTGATTTCGTCTAACATCTGTACAACATAAATTAATTATACAGTAGTGTCAGAACTCTCATTCTCATATATTGTTGGTATATTTAGAACCTTTTCTATAATGTTTGTAGTTAAAAATATATATATATATATATTATATATATATGTATGTACACTTCGATATTGAAGGACACTCTTTCTGTCTCCCTTGCAGACAGTGGCTGTCACTATATGCACAAAGTTTTGTTCTGTATGCAGGTTATTATTTTTTCACATTATCACCTGTAGGCCATTAGATTTCAGTCTGTCATCAGTATATGTGAAACCAATATCCTGTGTTATTAAATTAGTAAGGATGGTAGTTTCTACCTGGCAATAAGCCCTGCCATAAAGAGTGAGACTCTTCAGCAAGTGCAGTGTTCACAGTGCTCCCAGAAAGGATGCTGAAAACTGACCGTGTTCTTCATTAACAAATTATACTGCCCATATATTTTTCTGTAAGTCTTTTTTATAAGTCGTGAAACAGTTTGTAGAGAGCCAACAGGATTTTCTATAATAATCACAAAGAAAACTTGGAAGACTTTAACAGTTTGTTTAATAGTGATGCTTTTCTACCAGTGGTTATCTGGTAAGATAATGCTGTTAAAGGATATTCAGATGACCGTTTCATCCAGCAGTGTAATCTGTCCTTACAGCTCTACAAAGTTTAGCTTACTTTTCTACATTTTTGTACACTTGGGAGCTCAGTGGTTTGTGAACTTGTGAGCAAAGTCAGAAGGTTGGTTGTGATGTATAGCACAAAAAAAAAGTCTAAAAGCTGCAAATGTTTGCGTTTGGAGAGATATTTGAAGAAATAATAAAAAGCAGGATAGAAAGAGACTCTGAGAGCCAAGAACAAAAGTATTTTGACATGGTGGCTTGTTTTTTTCTTAAAAATTTAAGAAAGAGAAAAAAAGAATTAGGAACTGTACTGTTCTAGTAGTGTTCAGTGGAGACTAAAACCTCAGTTTCATATTACCTTCACAATTAAACCAGTCAACATTTCTTCCTTCCTTAGTTCTGTTCATGAAAACTTTGATAGTACATATTAATTGGCAATCAATGCCTGTTAGAAAATGAAGGAAACATCACATTTCAGAAGAACAATTTTCACTGTTCAGTGAGAAACAAAAAAGACTCATTAAACTTTGCATGCATTGCTATGTGTGTTTTAATGAACAGCCTTTTCAAATTAGTGTGTATGTTTGAGTGACATGGAGGAACACGTAGTTTATAGCAGACATTGCAGAAAGAGTATGTATTAAATAACAAAATATTATTTTGATATTAATATACTTATCCATATCATAAAGAAAATTCTTTCATGAGATAAGCTTTCAAGTTTTTACAAATACCATTGAGGAAAAGCTTCTAAATTCAGCGATGTCTGCAAATATAAATAGCAACACAAAATATTATTAACATCAAGGAAGAATTCTAACATTTTTCATTTTGTTGGAAAAAATAATATGCCATTATATTTACCATTTTCCAAACAACCATAATTTGAATATTACAAAAACTAAACATTTTCAGACATAGGACAATTCTATATAGTCCCAGTGGGTGACAAAAAGTGATGTTCATAAAAGTAATTTTCTGATACAGTCTTCCACTTTTCTTATGGAAAACTGTGATTGAAAGCATTTGTATAGAGCAGTGATTGTCTTGGAAATAAATGTCCTCCCTTTTTTTTTTCTTTTTGAGAAAACTAAGTAATAAACCAAGTCTAACAATGTCTGCTTTTGATGCAGACTATACTGTTTTCCAATTTCTGCTAATCAGGGAGCAGAATTATTCTGCATTCTCTGGTCTTGGAGTAAGTGGAGATGTTGTGAGATTTGTATTAGCTCCCTGCACTAGCAAGGAACCTCAAAAAGTGCAGGTCATGTTTCTAGTACTTGAAGAAATTAGGAAAACGACTGTGTGGGGTTAAATGTAGTATTACCTCATCAGCATTCAGCACCACTGCTATACCATGAAGGAGAAAAAATAACAGAGAAACATGAGAAGAGGAATAGATAAAAGGCAAGCACTGAGAGGAAAAACATGTTGTTTCTTAATTGAGCTGGAAAGAAAGAAGAGGAGGAGGGGAAGACGTTGCTTGCAGCTCTCTTTGATGAGAAACCTTTTTTGTGCCCATTACTATGTAGGTTAAAAATGTGGTGCTGTCTCTAATAGTCACATTGTAATTCTTATGTGGTAAATCAATGCTGAAAATTCAGGAATAAAATAAGAGAAGGAAAGGACAAAAACATAATTCAGCACTATGAACATGTGTAAGATGTACAGGGTCAATTAATCTGAATTAAGGCATCATTTTAACTCCTTTGAAGGCACTGACTTCAAGCGCAATGCAAGTTTACATCAGCTGCGATTTTTCAGTGCCGCTTTCTTACTCATAATGTGTCAGCTCCTTTCTCCCCACCATATCCCAAACTTTCCCTGACAGTGTTTGTAGTTCTATACTGTACTGTAGTATATACTGTACATAAAATTACAAGGGGGGGACTCCCTTGACTTGTAAAGGTATTAGATTCAGTGTTAAAACCTTGTCTCATACATGAATTTTTTTCTGAACCATCTGAATGTCATGTATTGTTGATGTTTCAGGATTTAATTGATTTTTTTTTTTCTGTTTGCTTTTTAGACACTTGTATCTCTCCCTATTATCTGGGCTGGGCTAGAATTAATCTCACAAGAGCAAATTGTGAAATGGAATTTTCAATATGTTCCATTTACAGACCAGGAATAAACATGGCAAGAACAGCCACTGTAGTGGCATTTGGCCACAGGTGGCAGAAGAAGGCATAGAAACTCAAAAAATAAAGAAAAAATCCTTCCACAAACAGGTAAGCAAAATCTCCATGAACTTGAGACAAGGGTTGGGCTTGAGGAAGAGGTTTGATGCTGTTCTTTTTATAGCTAATCCTAATGCAGCATTTTCTAATGCTACAATAAACATTCCCTCTCGAACAGAGCTGCCTGTCAGCCCACTCTACAGGAGAAATGGCCATATGGAGCACTCTGCAGACGGCTGGGCAGTGGCATGTGTACAGCTGTGCAGGAAGAGCACCCAGGTGTTTCAGCCTGTCTGTGATAGGCAGCGAGCAGGCAGCTCTGTGAGAGTGGGGACGATACTCAGCAAGGGTGAAAGAAACCAGCAAGATGGAATTTGACAGGAAATAGCAATACTAGTAAATAACATAAATAATAATAAAATGTTTGCTTGTTTGTTTGTTTTTTCCCAGACAATATTGTACAATGCATCATGAGGAACAAAATCTGATCTCACTTAGGCTCTGATGACACTGTAGGTAAGAATTATGAATATAATGCAAGTATAGGCACGTGTGTTAGCTCAAAATCATGTTAAAATAGCAATGAGGATTGATTTGTTTTGGCTGCCACATTAACTAAATGAGCATACCTGAAGCAGACAGGTAGCAGTAGTTTCCATTCCCAGATTTACTCTGTTATCATTCCTGGAACTGCTGCTACCTGATTCCAATGGCTCAACTGACACCTTCCAGAGTTACAGTCCCACAGTAAATATATTCCTTAGTCTATAGGGAATGCAAAATCATCTCAATGGCTGCGTCCAAGCTTCTTTCGACTTGTGCTGGTGAAACTACTATAGAAACCCAAGTTCCTTTCTGTTACAGCTAAATCTGTTTTTGCTGCCATCAGCTGAATCCTGCACACAGCTGCATCCAGATTCAGATATATCCATATACTCAAATAACAGTGCTGTGAACACAAAGGAATTACACATTAAAAAGGCTATTATGAAGTGCCAGAGAGTGTTTTATATTATACAAAAAGTACTTCTTGTTAAGTATTTACATTGCTTATAAAGCTTTAGAGATGCTTTAAAGGATGCTTTAAAGTAGTACACTCAGGTTGAAGATGTTCTTTAAAATAATGAAAATTTCAGGTGTATATTTTGTACAAGGTGAAATGAATGTTCATTTCACCATTTCAGTGTCGATTTCAGTGATGAAACATTGAATTTGATGCAGATTCAGATTTTTTTTTTTTTAATATTTCATTGCAATTGAAAAAATCAGGAGTTCCTATAAATATTTTTGGATATTGGTAAATATATGTAGATTGTAGTTTTTGTTTTGGCTGAAAAATGTAGAAGAAATCTTTGACAAAAATGCATTTAAAAATCACAGTGAATATTAACATCCTGGGAAACAGATATGCAATTTTATTAATTGTAAAAAAATTAAAAAAAATAAAATGAAAACCAATGACAGTTTCTTTACTTTTAAATGTTTCATTGCACTACATGCATTATTGACCTTGTATATACATCAGGAAGAAATAACGAAAATTAAGAATGTCAGCCTAAGTATTTTTGAATTTTTAAGTGATGCAGACTCCCTCTCCTTTACAATTATCATCCTAAACCTGGCAAAGTTTTGAGTGATTTAGCACAATGACCAGTGTGTCAAGAGTCTGGGCTGAGGAATGAAGTAGAATTGTATTATATACGCTCCAGTTTTTGTCATTACTCTATAACAAATCAGAAAATATTAATCCTGTTAATCTTGACAAGAATTGAGTGTTAGAGAAAGTCAAATGCAAGGCTCATCTCACCTAATGTTAATCATATAAAAATTAGGCTTCTCCTTGGACTTCTCCTTGCCTTTCATTGAGACATAGAAAGTAGAAAAATTGCTTTCTGGATACAGCTATCTCTCTCTACTGATTACAAAAGGAAGCCAGACAGCTTGCTTGGGCTAGACTAGCTTTTACATAGCTGCACTAAGAGGGATGAATCCCATCTGTGGGGTGAGATTTTCAAAAGTGCTTACATGACTTAAGTATTCACTTTTCATAGGTTTTCCAAAAGCCCGTGTTTCTAAATTACTTATATTTTGGGTTTATGTTAATTCCTATCAAATGAATAGACAGGCATATTAGCAAAATCCAAGTAAGCTGATTATGTCCTTTAGTTCTCGGTGTGTGTTTTAAGCATACCATACAATTTCTTTGGTTTTGTTAGCACATTCTTGGAAAAGCAATGCAGAAAGTGTATGCATCCTGATGGGGATACTGAGTTCAAAAAGATAACAGAAGAAGAAACATAGCAGAGCCTTCATTAAAACTGCTCAGGAGAAAATAACCCCTAATGAACTTATATTGCCACACAAAAAAATATTCCTTCTATAACGAGTAATCAGCAATTTATTGTCTTAGGCATTAAAGTACTTCTTGCACTTATACTTACTAAAGAAAATTGCAAACTGCATTCAGAGTCATACCTATTATCTCTATTTGATTATTAAATATAATTTGCCTAAAAAAAAAATATGTAATATTGTGTTCTAGTGATTATATTCCTGAGAGGAAGGGAAACTCTGCAGATGAAGCTGTGATCTATGATAGAAAGACTTAATACCTGATCAATAAAACACATCTTTGTTCATGGCACCACCAGGTTTCACATCTTTCCCCCTCATGACAAACAGTAGGAGCCAAGGTTAAAGCCCTTGGGCACCTAGATTCCCAGTAGTGAAGTCTCTCAGGCATTTAATCCTGGCATGTACAACAGTTTAATTCTATAAACATTAAACTGTGAGATACCAAGATCCTCCCTAAATTCCAGCTTGATTAATAAAATATATATTTACTGAACAACAGGCTGTTTCAAAGAGATGGATGTGAGAAGTTATAATTACAAAAAAATTTACAAACAGTTTAATGAGTTATCAAGTTGTAGTAACCTTTTTAATAAATGTTCAATGTTCCCTCCACCTGCTGTACAGACAACATTGAGACAATAGTTAAAAATTTGTGGTTGCAGGGATATAATGATTTCAAATTGGGTTCATCTTTTTGAAACACCCTGTACCTGGGTGGATTTAAAGGGCAGCCAGTCCATAACAAAGGCAAAGGAGCAATTCAGTGGTTGGTGAGATGTGAGAGAGCTAAGCTTTGCTCCCCTTCTGGCTGAACTCACATCTGCCTGGGTTCCAGGATGGGAGTTTCTCAGCCTCTTCTGTCTAACCCTCCAGGAAATAAATGAATATCCATAGGGCCAGAAGGATAACAGGAGTCAACAACCTGCTGGTTAGAGTTTTTCTCACCATGGCTAGACACTGCTATAGTTTCCTTTTGAAAGGAACTGGCACGTGTTGGTCATTTTCATGAAGTGCCTTGACTCAGTATATCTACAGAAAACTGGACAACAGAAGTGACTGATCAGTGTACTGAAGGACCACAGTAAAGCCAATGGTGTAGACAGGGCTAGGAGGGGACTTAAAATCCCACCCAACAGTGGAGAAAAAGGCAAGATTAGCAATTAGAGTAGCTCAGGCTGCCACAGAACTTTAGCCACACCCTTTTGGTTTCACATCCTCTTTCAGGTGCCCTGATTTCCCCAGGCTTGTGAAAGGTATTTGCATTAACTGTATAAAATGTCATGTTTTTAACTATATTAGGCGGACACAAACCTGAAGACTAGCATACAAATCTCTCCTGTGAGCCTATTCCATTTTGTTTTTCTAAATTTCATGAGGCAAAATCCCAGGTTCCTGAGGGACCATTCACAAAGACCTTTTGTGCAACTCAGTCTAGGCAGCTTCATAGCTTGGACATAAAGATAAGCTTTTGATTTTATTTGATTTTTTTTTTTTAACAGTATAAGATACAAACATACTTCTCTATCATATCTGCTTCTACTTTCATTAGTTCCAGACTGAATCTCTGACCTTGCAAACATTTAATTTTGAGTGTACGAGTAGTGCCACAGAGTTCAAGAAGGACAACAGAAGTGACCAGAAACATCTGACCCCAATTTAAACCTTAATCCTGTGAAAATTTTTAAATATGAAATCAATATGACTATTCGCACAGTTAAAGATAGGAATGTGAACTCTTTATAGGGTTGAGGTCTAACTAGAATAGGCCCTTTTAATTTCATTTGGTGCAGGAATTCCATGTTTCTGACAATTTTGTTGCTTTTGCATATTATTGTTTTGACTTTTGGGAAAGATTATTATCTCAGGGGTTTCAGCAGGACAAACTGTGTTTGGGTGAGGTTTCCAATATCTGGCTAGAGTATCTTGTAAGAAAACAGAATTTCCACAGTTCTGAAAACTGTAACTATGTGCTAATAAAATAACACATTCAGTTGCACCTTTGAACCTCCACAGAACTCAGGCTTCTAGTTTGGAATAGTCTCCTGCTGGTCTGTGTTGTGAAGTATTATCTCCACATGTATCATTAATTTTATTTTCATAATATTAGGTCTCATTAATCCATCCCTAGTTGCCTTGTATTTAAAAATAGAAGATATTAAAGTGGATTGTTCTGAATAGGATAGTAAATAAATTATAGATGTTATTTGGCTCTTAAACTTATGTAATAAAAATGTATTATTATTCACATGTATGTGCAAACAAGTACAGACACAAAATCTTAACAATTTATCTTAACAAATCAGAAAATGAAGCTGAAGAAAAGCCAATTCTTTCTACAGCTAATCATGTTTGTTTACAGGGACCTTACTAATATGCAAGAAACAGACAGCTTGTCGACATACTTTCAAAACCCATTCTTGGTGTGCATCTTTGCAGTTATTTTGGAAATCCAAGTCTAGGAATTCAAGGTGACATACATTCTGCCTAAGCCTCATCAAAGTCCCTAAAAGAAATCCAGTACTTCTGTACTTTTAGAAATGGTCTAATTCCTAGAGTATTTAAATTAGTTTTTTTCACTCTTAGATGAAAGCCCCCTGGGTGCTTAATTTTAATTGCCCAGATATGGGAACTGCATTCACACTGGGCAGTGCAAACAGACATGAGTTCTGTCAAAGTCTTTAGAGAAGCTTGACAAACATGAACTATAGGACTATAATTAGCATCCTGCTGGCTGATGATTGGGATTTAATTTTCCTTTTTTCTATAGAGAGCTGTTCTAGGCAAATGTTAGAACCTTATTCTAGGTCCTAGGCTACTCAAAAAAGGAAGCTGAACACTTACATGCTGGTAGAGTGCCCAAAGCATAAGGCCTGTGGAGGTTTTCCACACTCAGCCTCTTTACCATCAAGCAGTTAAGAGTCACAGGGCAAGAGGAAAGAATCACTGATTTTTATCTGGGAAGAAAGGAACTAGATGGCTTAGAGGAATGAGAAAGAATTTGTTGCCCTTACTCTGGGTCTGGTATCCCTCTTCATCCCCCAAGGCTGCCCTAACTGCAAATTTTCTGTGTAAAGGGTGGCTAGCAGTTCGGCAAGGGTAGCTGTGAGCAGGATGGATCCCAAAGGTTGAAGGCAATTAATGTTTCTCCTTTGTTCTTGAATTGTCAGGAGAAGAAGCAAGAAGAGTTAAATCTTTACTTCAGGATGACATGATGGAAGGAGATGCCCCTATTCTATATACTGCCAGTACAGAATATGGAATATTGGCAGTATGTAGAGTACTGCCAGCATGAGCTCTCTCTCCTGAAGCAGAATCTAAGTGAAGCCTACAGTGTATCCCTTTCCAAGCCTCTAGAGTCGTCTTGCACTACTGAGCAGGCAGAGAGTTTACATGGTGCTTCCAAGGACCAATTCCCTACATTTTTTGGAAAGGAAGTACTTAATCACCACTATTGTGTAGCTGGATTCCTCTCCAGTTTATACTGAAATATCAATAGAGGGGAACAGAGTTTTGCATTGTTTTGCATTACCTTTTGTTTTGCCTTGTTTAAATTTATTCTCCAATAAATAACACCTAGTAGAGGTCTTTGCGTTCTTATACATTCAGCTTTTTCCTTAGAAAATTTTACTAAATTCAGGTTATATGATCTAACTACCTGTAGATCCTTGGATACCTGATTTTTTTGCTGCACTATCCTCATGAACGGATAAATTCTAGAATCAGTTTTCTCCTAATGAATGGACTGTTTTAACAGTTCTGTGAGTGATAACCATGTCATAAGTTTAACTACGTCCTAGTTTTAGAGCACTGTGATAAATTCATTTAATGTAATGTTTTAGTCTCTCCTGCATTCTGTCATTTCTTCATGTATTATTTCTTTCATTCACAAGCTCAGAGTCATTTCAAGCAGTAACTGCCAGAGAATTGCTGCCTTCTTTTTCACATACTTCTTTTCCAAATGCATTCTGCCTTTAAATGTAAGTCAGTCTGTAAGTTCAATATCTTTCAGCCCTGCAGGGTTAGAAACAGAAGCTTTATCCCATTAGAAACAGATGGTTCCTACCTTCACAATGCAATGTACACAGCTCTAACTAGAGTCCCTGGAAAGTCCTGAAACAGTATGTTGTGACAGAGTCTTCACACCTGCAATCTTGCCAGTTACTAACCTACTCTGTAAACGTACCTTTTAAAATTCAGAAGGTGAATGAAAAATACAGTAATAGACTAGCACTGACTTCACACAAAGAAGCCCTTGGCTTAGAAAAATTATGAAAAATAAAAATTGGAAATGTATGCACAAAATAAAGGCTTCCAATTTCACTACTAAATTGATGTGCTAAATATAATTCAATGAGAAGTTGTATACAACATATGCTGCTGTTGATTAAGGATTTCCTCTGGCAGAATGACAAAGAGTTGAAGTCTGTAATTTTGATTTACATTATCCAGTGATAAGTCCATCTCACTGGTAAGTCATCAAATATTTAGGAATTTAGGACTAGGAAGAAATTAATTTTTTAATGTAGTTCAGCTCCTGATATTACAAGTAATTATATCAGATAAAACTTTTAATAAGTTAAACAAGTTCCACTTTAAAAATAGGTCAGTTTTTATTGTTCTTGTTGTGGTGTTTTGTTTCCTTGTTTGCTTTAAACAGTTTTGATTTTTTTTTTTTCTGGGCATTCACTCTTTGTATGTAATTTCAGTCCTTCTTGGCCTTCCTACCTATGTCTAAACTACCAAAGAACATTTTGTTTCTTCTTGTAAAAAAGGCTTTCTCCTAGTCTTAAGTGCCCTTCTTCAACCTATTCCAGCCTGAATGTAACTTTTTTTGACTGTACGTGATCAGAAATATATACAATATTTTTGACCACATTTTACTTTGACCTTGTACAATGTCATTGATTCCTGCCTATCTCCTCTGACAATGCTTCAAATGGTACTTTGTAGGATCACATTTGTCTTTTTCATGGTCATGCTATCTTGATGCCACATATTTGTCTACAATGTGTAGAGACAGATTCTCTTCCTCTGTCATTTCCAAGTGATGAATTCCTGATTTACTGAAAAAACTTGTTATTAATTCCTAAATGCATGACCATGTATTTTGTATTATTGAATTTCATTCTATTCTTATTTTTCCAGTATTCAGGGTCATCCAATTCTTTCTGTGTGATACTCCAATTTTCCTAACAAGTTACATATTTCATTTAACTCAATATCGTATTTCTTTCAAGGTTATTACAGAAAATATTAATAAAACCACTCAAGAGACCAATCACTGGGTAAGTGCAGTGGCAGCCTCCCACTACTTGAGTTCCTTCCTGTTCTTTATCCCTATCAACCCCAGTCCTCCTTGCCCACTTTATAATTCAAAGATTAATCCCGTTTTTCTCCTCTTCTTAAGTAACAATTCCTGTGTGGTATCAGATTGATTAGATCTGTTCTCTTTCCCTGCCTAGAAAATCAATTATTTTTCGATGAATTCTATCAGGTTAGACTGGCAATATCTTATTCTTTCTTTCAAAATGTGTTTCAGAAGAAGCTTTGCATATTATTATTTATCAGACTAATGGGTTGTCACTCTGTCTTCCTTTTCATACTTTATCTTCTGTTCTCCACTAATATGAAACAACTCAGAGAATAAAAAATTATTACAAATTCTGGCTGTGAAGTCTGCAATTCTATGTTACATTTTACTCCAAGTTCTGGAAGAGAAATTATTTGGTTCCTTTGATTTGAACACTTTAAGATCGTTATATTTTGCATCTACCTTAGTTGTATATATGAAGTACAGAACTATACAGAAGTATAATCCTTCCCAGTTTCTCCTTTTTTTGTCTCTTTTTTTTTTTTTTCCACTTTGTCCCCATATATTCTTCTTTCTGATCTGATGGTATTTGATCTCTTTTCATTCCAGTATTTCTTCAAGTCACCTATTTACCCATTTAGGTCTGGAGAACTGAAAAATTTATCCTCCTGCTCTTTTGGTTATGTGATTCAGATTACTTTGCTGCCTTGGTTTAAATAAAAACCAGATCCTCTTTCCATTGGAGTTCCTGAATGCTTTGTTGTTTTCTCTCTTTGCTCTCTGTAGTTTATCAACAGTTGACCTTTCAAAAGAGAGAAACTTATTAACAAATAGAGTCTCTTCGTTTATCTTTATTTATCATGTGAATGGAACAACAGACAGACAACAGATACTCATTTTTTTTTTTTTTTTTTTTTCCTGTGTGTGTACCATAACTAGCAATTTATATTATAATTACTCACCAAAAATCAGCTAAAGAATGAGTGCTTCATGTGGTTTGATGGCTCTCTGGTGAAGTAGGCACTGCTGTTTTCAGAAGTAAGAGAGGGAAAGGAGTCCAAGAAATGGAATAATGAGAGTTTTAACAGGAAAAACAACTGGTATCTGGTACAAGCAACAGACTACATTGGCAAGATCTATACTAGTGCTGTAAACTTAGTTAGGCTTTAATTTTAATTTCTCCTTATTTATTCATTTTCTGAAGGAAAATGAGGAAAGAGTGTCCATATAAAAAAAAAAAAAAAATGCATAGTATTTTCAAGGTCATCATGTCTTTCTCTGAAAAGTCTCTTCTCTAAATATGGAACAAATCCACCCCTGATTAACTTGTGAAATTATGACCATTAAGGTAGTCTGGCTGCAGATGTTGTTTAGTTGCTTTAGTCAATGGCAGGCTCAGAGAACTAACAATCAGTACATCTCTACCTGAATATTGATCGTACAATATCTGTCTTTGTTCTTTCTAGAATTAGTTGGTGTTCTATTGCCCATTAGCAAACAGTTACCTGAGCAGAAACTAATGTTACAGATGCTATAAAAAGATCAGCAGCAGAACAAACAGGTTTAAATCATCTCAGTTCCAGAAAAAACTCCTTCATCTTGAAACAATTTAAACCCTGCCAAGGGTAAGTAAACAGAAAGAATACATTCTCTTTCACCTTCAGCTGTCAGCAGTTGCTTTCGCACTCCCTGTCTTCAGATATGAGGAAGGTTTTCATATCTTTCCTGGTACAAGACTCTCTTAAACTGTTAACATGATTATATTTCTTTACATAGGTCTTACTGTATTTACATGATATTCAGTTGTGAAACTATTGTAAACCAGAGTTCCCCTCACAGATACAGAGTTATCAAAGCAGCTATAGCAGCAGAGTCAAGATCTTATTTTCTATAAATTATGTTGATCATACATAA
The DNA here is from genome assembly GCF_963082525.1 of Nesoenas mayeri. Classification (NCBI taxonomy): domain Eukaryota; kingdom Metazoa; phylum Chordata; class Aves; order Columbiformes; family Columbidae; genus Nesoenas; species Nesoenas mayeri. The sequence continues at coordinate 40,739,106 of NC_137544.1, forward strand.
ATAGAAAAGCAACTTCAGCAACTGAATGTGATTCTATCTATGGATCATCTATATCATCAGTCTAATTCCCTGCAATATAGTTAGAGTACTTATGTAAGTTCATACATAGAAATAAAACCATTTAGATATACAAACACCAGGGAATAAGAAAGATCCAAAGAACTGCTTTTTGAAAAGAGTGCCAATTCTCTATGATTCTTTTATTTTAAGTCTAGTACACCTCCTTTTCAACCAAGACAAGACACACGCCTACTGAAGATCTACCCTGATTGTTAGAGTACTAAATGTGAGTTCCTATGGAAAATGCCAAAAATTTTGGTTGGCAAAAATGTTCTTCAAAAATGGATTTTTTTTAAAAAAAAACTTGCATTAGCAGTCATACTAGCTGCATCTACTGCTCAGAATACAGGATTAGGCTGAACAAAAAGAAGATTAATGCTTGTTTTTACAAGTAGAAGGGCTCAAATCTGCTCCTCAGTTCCCACTAGTGAGAGGTCCTGCCCTCTCAACTCTGTCAATGGTAAGAACAATGTGATTGCTTCTAATTTAAATTCTTCAGACTAACCCAGATTATTTCTGTTTGATGCAGATTAGGAAGTGTTCATGGGAGCTAGTCCATTTGCTGGGGTTTAATATTGTGCCCTCTAGCTGAGGGAAAGTAACATGTGGAATGATAGCTCTCTTTGGTGTCTGTCCACAGCCTGACAAACAATGATGGAGAGAACTAATACAGAATCATAAAATCATTTTGGTCAGAAGAGACCCTCAAGATCATCGAGTCCAAGCATTACCTAAATCTAGCACCAAACCATGTCCCTAAGAGCCTTGTCTATGCACATTTTAAACACCTCCAGGTATGGTGACTCTACCACTTCCCTGGGCAGCCTGTTCCACTGCTTCACCCTTTCTGTGAATAAATGTTTCCTAATATTCAATCTAAACCTTCCCTGGTGTGACTTGAAGTAGTTTCCTCTCATCCTGTCATCGACTACTTGGGAGAAGAGACCAATGCCCTCCTTTCAGATAGTTACAGAGAGCAATAAGATCTCCCCTCAGCCTCCTTTTTTCTAGACTAAACAGCCCTAATTCTTTCAGCTGCTCCTCATCAGACTCGTGCTCCAGACCCCTCAGCATCCTTGTTGCCCTACTCTGAACTCCCTCCAGCACCTCCGTGTCTTTCCTATAGTGAGGGACCCAAAACCGAACACAGGATTCAAGTTGCAGCCCCATTAGCACTGAGAAGGAGGGATGATCAATCTCCTAGTCCTACTGGCCACACTATTCTTAATACAAGTCAGGATGCTGTTTGCCTTTTTGGGCACAATGCTGGCTCATATTCAGCTGGCTGTCGATCAACGCCCTGAGATGCTTTTCCTCCAGGCACCTCTCCAGGCACTATTCCAGGAGCCTCCTGCATTGCATGGAGTTGTTGTGACCCACTTGGCCTTGTTGAACCTCATACAGCTGGCCTCAGCCCAACAATCCAGCTAGTCCAGATCCCTCTGTAGAGCCTTCCTATCCTCCAGCAGATCAACAATACCACCATGCTTGGCATCGTCTTCAAACTTACTGAGGGTACACTCAGTCCCCTTGTCCAGGTCATTGATAAAGATATTAAACAGAACCAGCCCCAATACTGAGCCCTGGGGAACACCACTCACGACTGGCTGCCAACTGAATTTGACTCCGTTCACCACAGCTCTTTGGGCCTGGCCATCAAGCCAGTTATTTACCCAGTGAAGAGCACAGAATCGCAGAATCACAGAATCACAGAATGTTAGGAATTGGAAGGGACCTTGAAAGATCATCTAGTCCAATCCCCCTGCCAGAGCAGGAACACCTAGATGAGGTTATACAGGAAGGCGTCCAGGCGGGTTTTGAATGTCTCCACAACCTTCCTGGGCAGCCTGTTCCAGTGTTCTGTTACCCTCACTGAGAAGAAGTTTCTTCTCAAATTTAAGTGGAACCTCTTGTATTCCAGTTTGAACTCATTACCCCTTGTCCTACCGTTGGTTGTCACTGAGAAGAGCCTGGCTTCATCCTCATGACACTCACTTGTAAAAATTAATAAGGTGACCCCTCAGTCTCCTCCAAGCTAAAGAGAGACAGCTCCCCCAGGCTTTCCTCATAAGGGAGATGCTGCACTCCCTTAATCATCTTTGTTGCCCTTCACTGGACTCTCTCCAGCAGTTCCCTGTCCTTCTTGAACTGAGGGGCCCAGAACTGGACACAGTATTCCAGATGTGGTCTCACCAGGGCAGAGCATACCCATCCAGGCCATGAGCTGCCAGTTTCTCCAGGAGAATGCTGTGGGATACAGTGTCAAAGGCTTTACTGAAGTCTTTACTGAAGAACACAACATCCACAGCTTTTCTCTCAGCTGCTAAACAGGTCACCTTGTCATGGAAGGAGATCAGGATGGTCAAGCAGGACACGCCTTTCATAAACCCACGCTGACTGGGCCTGATCACATGTTTATCTTAGATGTGCCACGTGATGGCACTCAAGATGATCTGTTCCATAACCTTCCCTGGCACTGAGGTCAGACTGACAGGCCTGTAGTTTTCCACACCCTCCTTCTGACCCTTCTTGTAGATGGGTGTCACATTAGCCAACTTCCAATCAACTGAGACCTCTCCAGTTAGCTAGGATTGCTAATAAATAATTGAAAGTGGCTTAGTGAACAGCTCTGCCAGCTCCCTCAGACTTGTGTGTGTCTAAGTGGTGCAGCAGGTCATCCACTATTTCCCTTTGGATTATTGGGAAAGTTAAATCTACAGTTAATTTATAGTGATCCTCATATTGTTCTTGTACTTAAAAGTTGTTTATTTTGATTCAACTGACTGATTCATCTGGCTCTAGCTGTTTAATAACAGAGATTTGTAGTAGGGAGGTCTTAGAAGTAAGTACAACCTAGATAACATCAATTCCAGTTATGCTAATCCAAGAAGAGATGCTTGGCTGTCCAGGCACATTCTTCACAAAAGCATTTAAATTTGTGTACTCAGGGAAATATCTTCAGGACTGAGAAACAACATATTCTGTTTTCATATGCTGTATTTTGTTAAATACCACCCTTGAGGAAAAATGCAAAGTACAGTTCCGTGGCTGTTGTTGCAAAGTATAGAGAGATAGAAATATTTATCCTGAGTTTCTGGTTTGTGACAATGTAGTAGCTCATGGTGTTATTTCTGTTATGGCTCTCAAAGCACTTTAAATTCTTTTTCAGCTGCTGTAGATCCCCCCATTACAAAGAAAACTGATTGGCATGCACCAAGCAAATCCATCTTTGTTCCATCCTCTCAGCCATTTGAAATATCAGGGAATTTGCAATTACCAACAGATGGTGCAAATTAGAATGTCATGACATTATTTTAAGTTTTCTCCAATAGCAGGTTATCTTTCTAATAAATCCAGGGGTTAAGAAAACACAAAGATAATATTTCCCTTCCTTTGACCCATTCACCTTTAGTCTTGAAATAAGTCCAAGAACCAAAGCTAGTAAATCCACCTATTTTGCTAACTCACCGATTTCATTGTCCAGGTAACTATTCCTTAATTGATCCCTTAACCCGAAAATTTCTTCCCTTGTTTTATCCCTTAATCTGGAAGCTGACAAGGATGAAATCTGATGTCTATTATCATACAGCAAAATGATTAGATATGAACCAGTCCTCTAAAACACCAGAATGACAATGAGAAATAGTGAACTGAGGACTGAAAAGGGTAACGTACAATTGCATCAATAACTACTTACTGAAAATCAAAAGCAAGGGAATACTTAAGAGGAGGAAGGCCCTTAAAAATGGAAGCTTCAGATTATTTGCCAGTCAGTGATCGATCAAATATTACTAAACACTAGGATTAAAAACTAAGCTAGTCATGTTGAAGTATATTGCAGAAACAAGGTGTAGATTCCTGTGTAGATTAAGCAAGGATAATTCTTCTTATTTAATTATCTTGAGAAAAAAACTCATTAAATTGTATTCCATTTGTTTCATTGTTAGCATCTTGTTGGAAATCAATAAACTTGCTATCAGATTAAAAAAAAAAAAGTTTTAAAACAGAAATAATGTTGACTATAAATTACTTTAATCTCATAATTCATAGAAAAAAATACTCTGTAGATTAAACAAGTAAACAAAAATTCCTGATTCTTTTTCTCACTTAAACTAGCAATTAGATTGATTAAAGTTAAACATTTTCAGATAATAATTTGGTGCTCCAGACATTCTTATCTCTTTCAATAACAACATTTTAGAAAATGATGCTTTTTCAGTGTTCACTTTTTATCATTTACTGCTTGCTTAAGCTTGTTTCCTAAGCCATTTATTTTTAACCTTGAACACTTCAATCCATTAGGGATAACTTACAAGGAATTCACAGATGCTGATAAAGCCACCCAAAGCTCATACAAATCCTATTTGAAACTTCAAAACTACTTTGATAATACAATTTTTGAATATTAAGAATATATACAGATTTTTTTTTTAAATGAACAAAAAACTCCAACCAACAACAATAAAAAAACACCCTAAAATAAAGTTAAAAATCTTTGCATTTTCACTCATTTGTTAAAATGTAGGAATTTTCTTGGCTTCATTTTTTAAATACCTGTGGATCTGATAGTGTCAGATTGTGCTAGTCATTAGTGGTTTTGAACTTCCATATTTTTAAGGCAAAGTTTAAATGGATAAAAAAATATTGTTAAAATGGGTCTGCAGACATGATATCTTGTTAGCTTCTGTTCTTTGCAGTGTTTCATTTGGTACTAATTTATTGAACAATGTCCTTTTAAATATCGATGTGATACCTGTTCTGGAAACAAATGTAATTATGGGGTTTCAATCTTCACACACTTCTTCCAGGCTTATACTGGTATACTAACTTAATTATCTGTAATGGAATTACTCCTGATTTACACTGCTTTACCTGAGCTGAAAATCCAGTTTATGAAATACATGACCTGTCTCCTGCAAGCATATGTGCTGAAGTTTTCAGGCTTTTACATACAATAAAGAAATGGGCAAGTACTATATAAGCATGCAATTATTTCAATTTTTATATTGTAAAAAACCAGATTAATATTTTCATACCATTTCTCATGAAGATTTGCACAGACATGTCTTGGGCTATATAGATATAGAATGCATCCTTGAGCTGTACAAACCAGCCTAGGCCAACTTCTACTGCCACCTGTTTTAAAGGCAAAATTTGTATCAACTTCAATGGGAGAAATCCATTCCCTGGAAAATATCCTTTTTTTTAAGCTGCTGGAGGGAAACAAAGAAGTTGCTCTAAAACAAAGTCCATTCTAGTAGCTTAATATTTGTTATTTTTTAGACTCCTTTTCAAAAAGAGTGAAAGAAGTGTGGGCAGTTGTATCGATGAGTAGATCCTTTGCCATCAAGGCTTGAGCACAATGTCTTTGAAAGACCCTTTTTACAAATGCTAGCATTTGAAAAGGACAAACAGGGAAATAAACCTCAAAGGGGGTGACAATAGGATATGGAGAGGAAGTGGGTGGGTTAATGGATCTGAGAAGCAAAGCTCCTTATAAAGGCATTGAAGAGGTTTAAAGTTCTATTTAGCAACAAAAGGAGTTATGGAATGGGGTATAATTTTCCCACAGGATTTTTGTCTTTTGATGTATTTAACTTAAAAAAAAATAATAATAAAAAAAAGATAATTTGTAATTTGGTAAGCTAAAAATTTGTACAGTAGAGCGTGTCTATTTATAGAGGGGAAAGGTAGGGTGCCACCAATACGCTGATGTACATAAAATCAATTTAACTCAACATTCATAGGGAAAACTATAAGAGAGTTCAGAAAATGTCAAGCACTACTTGAAAACACACTAGTTTTGCTTCTCCACTTAGTTTGTGTGAATACTCTCCATACATTACAGACCTGATCCTGACCTACTTTTAGGACTACACCTGCCATTAACATTGTCCTGAAGTTTTACAGCGGAAAGAGAATCTGGAAGAGAACTGCAGTACTGCAAAGTGCCTGTAATTCTAACCTTGGTAAGGTGACCCAAATTTAGGCCTCTGTACTCAGAATGGGCATTGACTGCAAAAGTGAAATAGCCTAGGAAAAGTGTAGAGTCCTGCATCTGGGCAGGAACAACCCCAGGTTCCAGTATAGGTTGGGAAATTACATATTAGAGAGCAGTGCAGGGGAAAGGGACCTGGGGGTCCTGGTGGACAACAGGATGACCATGAGCCAGCACTGTGCCCTTGTGGCCAGGAAGGCCAATGGCATCCTGGGGTGTATTACAAGGGGGGTGGTTAGTAGATCGAGAGAGGTTCTCCTTCCCCTCTACTCTGCCCTGGTGAGACCACATCTGGAATATTGTGTCCAGTTCTGGGCCCCTCAGTTCAGGACAGGGAACTGCTGGAGAGGGTCCAGCGTAGGGCAACAAAGATGATTAAGGGAGTGGAGCACCTCCCTTATGAAGAAAGGCTGAGGGAGCTGGGTCTCTTTAGTTTGGAGAAGAGGAGACTGAGGGGTGACCTTATTAATGTTTATAAATATATAAAGGGTGAGTGCCATGAGGATGGAGTCAGGCTCTTCTCAGTGGCAAACAATGATAGGACAAGGGGTAATGGGATCAAGCTGGAACACAAGAGGTTCCACTTAAATTTGAGAAAAAGCTTCTTCTCAGTGAGGGTGACAGAGCACTGGAGCAGGCTGCCCAGGGGGGTTGTGGAGTCTCCTTCTCTGGAGACATTCAAAACCCACCTGGACATGTTCCTGTGTAACCTCACCTAGGCGTTCCTGTTCCAGCAGGGGGATTGGACTAGATGATCTTTTGAGGTCCCTTCCAATCCCAAACATACTGTGATACTGTGATAGGACTTAGTGATTCTCTCAGAGGACATCTCCACTGTTAAAGACATCTTTTTTTATACCTTTTTAAAGATTATGGAGGACTTGAATGTGGATAGCCCTGTGCTCAGCTTTCCAGTAGGATTGTGCTTATATTTTACACAACCTCTTCAGTGGGGAAAAAAAAATGAATTAAATTTAGAACTGTCCACCAAAACCATCACAACAATTAGTCTTGCATTATTATTGCTTAGCGCTTCTTCTTTCTATGGAGATGGAGAAGTTAACCAACAATTGGATACTTTCAGGTTAGGTCCTGTGCCGAGTTCTGTGTTTATGTTATTCTGTACTTTTGCTAACAAGGCCAATGTCCTCCGATGGTGGTATACCCACACTGTTTCCTGTGGGGTGGAGATGGCTTAAGCTGATAGTCCTAGCAACATCTTCAGCTGAGAATTGTACCATTCCTATCTTTCCTTACATTAAGCCTTCCCATGTTACAGTTACACACTCAAAACTGCAGGTACAAGACCACTGAAAAGCCTTTCCTCAGCTATAGACATACTTCTACCCAGAATCAATAGTCACAGTTTGGTTTCAAAAGCATGCCCAAATCCACACTTGTCATCCAACACAGAACCATTGTCATCACTCCAGCCCTGAAACTTATCTAGTAAGTGGTTGCAAGGAGGGAGGAGAAAAAATCAAAATGTACAAAAAGGTGGCTATATTCACCTGAAACCACATCATATTGCCTTCTTGATTTGTTGGAAATGTTTGTTTTGTTTTGTTTTGTTTTTAAAAGCATTTAATTGTAAAGAGATGTAAGAGACAGGGCAAGGAGCAGTATGAGGAAGGCTGATGGAAAGACTGAGTGACAAGTGCTGGAGGATGGAAAAAATGCTGATCAAACATAGAAGAAAAAAATGCAGCCCATTCCAGTGGAAATGTTGCCAGGATCTGCTGATATCCCTACTCCGGCTTCTCTGCTAGCTTCACTTTTTCGTGGAGTTTAAAAAAAAAAAAAACCAAAAAAAAACAGAAAAAACCTCTAAATGTCATCCTGAGTTTCACAGGTTTTATTAAAACCTTAAATTGTGTGAATTTATCCCTAAGCTTTCTTTTACTGACAAAATATCATAATCTGATTTAATACTTCATAGCAGAGGCTTTAACCTACCTGCTCCTTGTGACAGTTGGATCAGTACAAAGGGAAAAGAAACTTAAGTGCCAAGCAGCCACACAGCTACACCTCCCTTACAGCCACTGAGGGAAGCCCACAGTCTCTTGCATCTTTATGGTGAAAAAAGGGACATGGGAGGGATTTTTCCCTGCAGATGCTAATGCCTTCTGTGTTGTTACTACTGCATCAGACTACGCCCGTTACTATCCAGAGGTGGGTTAAGCCTTCTATGGAATTTTTTATGAAATCTTGCAGACTGAAATCATGCCAGCCTTCTTACCAATACTTCTGATTTTGCATCAGTGCAATCACATCAGGAGAAAAACACCTGGGAGAATCAAATGCCATAAATGAAATAGAAAATCCCTTTGGATTATTAGTTCAGACCAATGCTAAAAGAATATTTTGTGTGCATGTCAGGTTCTTTGCCAGTCTCAAAGTAGTCATTTGGATTCACTTCATTATAGGCACTGCAGTACCTTAGGAGAGAAAGAGAGAAATAGAGCGTGAGACAGAGTAATAATAACCCTTGAACGATGAAGTCTTTCTCCTAGCACAACTTCAAATAACTCAGACAACTATCTTTTAATCAAATATACAAGCACCAGTGTAACTGAATTCAGCATAGCTAGCATCCATGCAGAGGAAAAAAAAAAAAAAACCCACAGAGGAGTGCAGAGGAGGAGACACTAGATAAAATCAAGGAAGCACTACATCATGGACTTCGACTTAAATAGAAGCATGAATACCAACTCAACAGCAGAATAAATACAGGCTGTAAAGATGGTCTGATCTTTTCCTTTTTAAGGCAATAGGACTTTTGCCACTGACTTTAGCAGAAGACACAACAAGCTGTTATTGTCCAGCCCTACTTCTTTCTACTAGTCTGATTCTCATTCTCTACTTTTCCAATTTGACTTTTTGACCTGTGTTCTCCACCTGCATCCTGGGAGTTTCTGTTAATCCATGTTCTCTGTTATAAATTTGCCTCTTTTGGTAATATTTTTTCATTTGCTCCTTTTCTGACACTGATTTTTTAAGTAACTAGAAGAATCACTATATTTCAGGAGTAGGTGACCAGGTAAATCTCAGTGAGGATCAAAGGACAGAGCTGGTTTATGAAAAGTAGGCTGAATTCATTTGACTTTCCTAGGTTGAATGGATAAAACATTTATTAATTTGCTTTACCATTGTGCTTCAAGAGTATAGATAGATGATATAGGGATGACCCAAGTGTCTCATACAAAAATTTCCTTCATTAAAATCTGGCTTTGGCTCTACACAAATTACCCTGTGTGAGTATAGATTTATTTCAGATATGTTGTTTATCATGATTTTTACCTCAAAATTTAATCAATATTTGTAGAAATCAAAGTAAAGGAAGTTTTTGTTTTTTTTTTTTTTAAATGGCTGATTTTCATTTTTTTTTTTAATAAGAACAGACTTCAGTAAATATTTTAATAACTGTTTATAGGTACATTGATCAACATGTCATGAATGTTTTCAAGAAAATGAAAAAGAGCTCAATTTTAATTTCATTAAATGAAAACAATTTGAAACTTTTTGTCAATAGTATTTCCTTTTCCCTGACAATATCTTTAATGAACAATTCAATTGACTTTGGTAGTGTTGTTCCCATTCTTGAACCTAGGCACGTACTTAAATATCTTATTCAATGAAGGTGGAGTGTTTTGTTTTGTTTTTAATCTCATCCTTGCATCTGAGCAGTAGGATACATCTACCATAAGCTATCTCAGTTAGTCTAAGCTGGTAATCTAGTCTTCTGTGGTCAATGGAGAAAGATAGTTATCGCAAGAAGGTAATTCCTTCTATCCAAAGATAAGGTGTTTGCAACTGGAGAGATGAATTGCCCTCAGAAGGCACTGTGTCTGCTTCGACTCCAAGGAAATAAAAAAAAAACAAATAAAAAAACCAAAAACTGTTATAACTAGAATCTTAAAACCAGCAGTGGTTTGGAGTGATGAATTCCTTGCAAGATCCTAATAATTCCTTGATTTCTATAACTGTTTTGAATTTTGTTGTCTACTCTTTCTGTAGTCAGAGAAACATCTTACAGCAAGAAGTCAAAAAAATAGATACCAATCTCTATGTAACACCTTATTACTTTTCATTCTTTTGCTAATAATATTCCTGCTTTGATAATTCCTGAGTTTTCCTCCTCTCACCCATCTTATCAACAACTATGCTGGTTCTATTTTAGCCTAATTTAACTGAACTTATGATCTGACTTATTTTTTAACTCCAGTATTATTCCTTAAATACCTTGTGAGGCAGGAGAGGATTTATGTTCCTGCTAAGCAATGGATCAGAACTGTTTTTCCTTTTTTAAGTACTTAAAGTACTTGTTTTCAAAAAAGAAGACAGAATTAAAAAAAAAAAAATCATAGTGAACAGATTATTTCCTCCTCTGATACTCAACAGGTCACATTTTCCACTTTTTATCCTACATGTGGTGAACCAATTTGCTTGTTAAGTGTTTTAACGTTATACCAATAGGTGGCACTAGAAATTTCTTTATTTTTGCATAAAAAAGCGACAAGAGATTTATCTTTTTATCAGTACAGTAGAGCACTAAAAGAAAATAAGATCATACAGGGCCTGGAGAGAAGCAAAATAGCAATGCTGGCATGGCCTGCAGCTCTTTCTTGCAACTTTGATCTCTGAGATGTAAAGGTAGTATTGCCTAATGAACTTGTAATTCTCTTTTTAAACTACATATCATCACTTGCTGCAGGAATTTCGGTAGCATGGGGACTTGGGTTGTATTTCCTGCTGGCATAAATGGGCAACATTTGAATGGCTGAGACACAGTTTCTCTGCCTACTGAATAAGTGTAAGATCTGGTAATTAAGAGTATCTTCTGTGTTACCATAATGCATGTCTCGGCAATATGCAAATTCATTATTATTTTGGCAAATTTACTCCAGACTTCTATAATTATTTTTTTCAACTAAAAGTTTTTTAACTAGCCTTGTAAACTGAGCATAAAAAATATTAATGGGATGCTGATGATGGAATTTTTCATGGCATGTTTGGAGGAGATATCCAAACACTTCTTTATAACACCTTTAATTTACGCAGTGAAGAAAAGTGAAAATTGGTATGTTTAGGTTAGGGTCTTTAGACTTCTAAACTACCTTAAGAAGGACTGAACATAAGAAAAACATTTCTGTACATAGGAATCTGATTCCTTTATGCACACTCCTTTCATAGTGATTGTCTCAGAGGCTCAATATATATGTAACTATTTTAACTTAGTATGTAATAAATACAGATAATTTTTACAGAAGCTTAATTGTCAGTCTTCTCTGGGCTCGGACTATGAGAAGTATTTCACATTTTGGGTGTCTTCTGTTAAAATGAGTTGTAAGCTTACATATTGTCATATAACCTACAGGTGACATTTACTTTTTCATGCACAGTGATCTTCCTTTAGATATTTAATGGCACTTAAGCACACACTTTAAAGCAAACATAAGTCATTTTCCTAAGTAAGGGTTCCTCCCTATCTCTGTGTCTTCTCTGTGGTTAACTGTTAGTTTCTCTCAGTCTGATAATGAGACTTTCATATCTAAAATAAACAGAATACAATAGCAAGAAATACTTTCTATAGTGTTCTGGTCACTGCCATAAGATTTCTCCAATCTAATTTGTTAGGTCATTTGTAGAAAAGTTTATCAATAATGAGAAGCATTTACAGCTGCTTGAATAGACAAATGATATTTAGGGATTTCAGTAAAACTTCATTCCATCTAAAAGTCTTTTCGACCATCACTCATGCTGTAGCCAAGGAGCTCAGGTATGTGAGGTTCAGCTTGGTTAGTAGATGTTATAAACTACATGAGCAGGTGCAGAATCACACAACCTAGAACTTAAAAGGACTTGAGAGCCATCTCCATCCAGAAATAGGAGGACATCCCATCTAAAATGAGAAAAGAGAGGAAAAACAAAAGAAATTACACAGTCCACATAGCCACGGTTTTATTAAATCATAAAGGGATATTTGTGCAGCTGTCTTCTCTTCAGTCCACTGGTACATCTTTTCCTGCAGACAAATTCCCATGGCCCTTTCTAGCCCTTTAGCTACTGAAACAGGCCTTTCTGGTAAAATGAGATCCGATCCAGTTTCACCCCAGCTTTAAGGGAAGGTAAGCTATACATATCAGCAGTCATATAATGTATATACATTTCAATAAAAATCAGGAAAAGAGATTATTTAGAAAAGAGGTAAACAGTCTCAGACATACTTATTCTGGTTTTATATATCTTTACTCCCTTACCTTGGAACTACAAGTATTCCAGTAGCTATACACAAGCAGCCAAACTGTATTTAAATATTATTTATTCTTGAGAAATATATAGTTCTAGCTCGGGCCAAACTTAAAGATGAGTGATTAATGCTTTGAAGGTAATTCATAATTTTGCACTGAATGGAAGCTTGTACCCAAGTAGCTGGAAAAATTCTCTCAGAATACATCAGATAAAAATGTAAATTATAGGGGCTTAATGCTGTGAGGTACTGAACAGCTACAGCTTCAGTCCTGGGTGTGGGTGGGGGAAAACTTGAGAGAGATAACTCAATACCTTTCATGACTGAGCTCAAGATGAATTAGTGCAATACACCCAGTGTCATGTCTTATTTCTTAATTGACTACCTCTAGGTATAATATAGCTGGCTTTATCACAGAAAAATCATTTTGATTTATTTCATGCATTGTATATCATAAGGAAGCATGCATGAAGTTATTAATGTCTTGCATAGCTGTGATATGTTCCAAGGGCACAGATAATGCTTTTCATCATATGCAGTACTAACCTATTATGACTATTACCCTGAAACTTTATATTTTTATTTTTATGAATTTTATGTTTTATTGTATTTTTCCTCACAGTGCCTGCTCTGGATGTAAGAGTTGAGTACTACTTTTGTCATAAAGGACTATACTGTAAATATTACACAACTTTAGTTGGAACACAGCAGTTGGAAATATTGACTATAATATAAATGCATATTATAACAATTCAATTTGCTTTTAATTTATTATGGGCAATTGAGTTGTTAATTGTTCTCTTTGGCTCGTAAACCTCAAGGTCTATCTGTGAGAGGTCAAGTGACTGGGCCATACTCTCTAAATAAATGTAGCTCTGTCACATAAAAAAAAAAAATAATATGTCTAGGGAATACAATCCTTTTTCTCATCTTTTCCTAAATTTTCTGGAGTTATTAGAAGAATAGGGCAGAATGATTAAAAGGAGAAATTTTAAAATACAGTAAAGCCGTTGTGACACTAAAGAGTTTTGTCACAAAATTCAGTTGGTAAGATGAGTGCAAGACACCTTAATAGGGTAATTAAAAGTCACATTTTACTTTTCCACAAAGGGTTAGTAACCTTATTTAAACAGTCTGAATACTCTAAATAAATAGACTTTCAAAACTGAGTTCCAACATCTGATTTTTCTCTTATAGGGTCTTTTTTTTTTTTTTTTCTTTAAATAAGGTTTCCAGTGAAATTCAACCTTTTAAGCCATGCTCCACCAATACCAGTCATATTATACCATTAATGATAACATTCTCATGCCTTTTCACAATTATCACCATGTACTGAGATGGTTAACTAAATTCCTCTCCACTCAGTGAAAAATGTTGCAAGTGAAAATTTGCTTATTGCCGTTCAAAAAAACCCCACATATAGTATGTAACATTATGTTATATACATCATGTGCATGCAGCATCATTTAAGATGAGTAACTCGAATATGTTTTGCTGTCTGAATTTTTAGGTAAGAGGAACCTTAAAGCAGGATGTTGGCCTGTGGGTGTTTATCAATGGCTCTTACTCCTAGTGAAGACATGCCTATGTCATGCTTTTCAATGTTTTAATATCCCAGTGCAGTTACCTATATTTCATATCAGGGTGAAATACAGGAGAACTGGGCTACTAGCATCTTAGGGAGGCATGTCACAGTGTTCTGACTATAACTCTTTCATTTTCTCTTTTTCTTCTCACTTCAGGCCTCAATCTTGTACATCTAGTGTATGGTACCACTGCCTGCTGTCTGTCTCCCATCTGAAGCCCTGTGTCAATTAGATCTGCCTGGTGGAAATATGCAAGGCTTAGACCATGAAATTGTGGATGTTTAAGCAGCTCTTGGAAATACGTTAAAGTCTTAGAAAGGTTTCCATGTGAGAATATTTTTCATACTAGCCACCTACTATTTGGCAAGGTACACATCCCATTACCTCAAATAAAGGGCAAATTAAGTCAAACACTTGATATATTCATGTCATGAGAACATATTCATCAAGTTCAGATTCCCATTCCTTCCTAATAGCACAACGGAGTTGTTGTCCATGTAAGTATTTTGGTAATTTATGAGGTCTACTTGGGAGAAAAGCTGCCTGCAGCCGATTCAGATTTACCAAGAGAGGAGTATTATACAGACTGTTTTTACATTTACTAGGAGCATGTAGTTTTACAGTTTATTGATATATCAGTAATAATTTTTGAAAAAAACAGTAAAAGATGGACTGAAACTGCTGAAAAATAAGAAAAACTTGCAAGATTAAACTTTCAGAATTCACCTGAAAAATCTGCTTTCTCTGTGTTTTTGAACTTGAGCTGTTTTATGGCAATACTTAAGACACTGAACTTCCTCCAAGTGACTTCGGAAAGAATCTTGAGGTTCAATTACTTCTGTTACTACAGGCTACAAAAAATAAAATAAAGTCAAAAGTATAAATATAAAAAAAACCCCAAATATTGATATGGAGTACCAAAAATGACAACACAGCAAACAAAAAACCCTAAAACAAAAACATAACAAAAACCAGTCCATAGCTATTATTTCACTGATTTACATCTATTTGTAGATGTTATTATAGCTTAACTGATAGTGGGATAACACTAGACTAGCACTAAATGATAATATCTTCTGGAAGAGAAGAATAGATATTGTAAAATGAAATACTGAAAAAGGGTTATACACAATCCACAGAGTACTTAATGCTCACTAAAACTCTACTGAAATATCAAGTGCCAAAGCTTGGGTTTAAAATCATCCTTTTACTTTTAGCCGCATTTCTTGAAGAATCACCTTTCAGTTATCTACAAGTCTTTACAATTTGCCATTTTTAGAAAAAATTGATATACTCATTATAATGTCTGCTTGTCATTTTCCTTCCAAGAATAATGGAAATAAAGGAAAAAGAGAAGAAAATAAATAAGAGATAGAGCAGAGATATTTTTTATTTAAAAAGATAGTAAGAGGAACTGTCTTTAAGAATATTTTGGAAATATTTTCCATTTTGCTTGCAACAGCTCTTTAATTTCAGTCATTTTTTCCAAACACACATTTGGAGAGCAGTGTAGGGGAAAGGGACCTGGGGGTCCTGGTGAACAGCAGGATGATCATGAGCCAGCACTGTGCCCTTATGGCCAAGAAGGCCAATAGCATCCTGGGGTGTATTAGAAGGGGGGTGGTTAGTAGGCCAAGATAAGTTCCCTTCCCGCTCTACTCTGCCCTGGTGAGACCACATCTGGAATATTGTGTCCAGCTCTGGGCCAATCAGTTCAAGAAGGACAGGGAACTGCTGGAGAGAGTCCAGTGAAGTGCAACAAAGATGATTAAAGGAGTGGAACATCTCCCTTATGAGGAAAGGTCGAGGGAGCTGGGTCTCTTTAGCTTGGAGGAGACTGAGGGGTGACCTCATTAATGTTTATAAATATGTAAAGGGTGAGTGTCATGAGGATGAAGCCAGGCTCTTCTCAGTGACAACCAATGATAGGAAAAGGGGCAATGGGTGCAAACTGGAACACAGGAGGTTCCATTTAAATATGAGAATAAACTTCTTCACACTGAGGGTGATAGAACACTGGAATAGGCTGCCCAGGGAGATTGTGGAGTCTCCTTCTCTGGAGACATTCAAAACCTGCCTGGACACATTCCTGTGTAACCTCATCTAGGTGTTCCTGCTCCAATAAGGAGATTTGACTAGATGATCTTTCAAGGTCTCTTCCAATCCCTAACATTCTGTGATTCTGTGATAACCAAACTTTTGAAGATATGAGCGTAAGTATCTCTGAAGGTCTAAAAATACCTAAAGGTAGTGACTAAAATAACAACAGATAGATCAAGATTTATAGAACTAAATCTTAACACAACAGTGCAAGACTAGATCAATTGAGTGATCTGTTACACTGCAGTGAACTTAAGGATACTTTTCCATTTCTAGGGAGATTGTAATGAAAGCTATGAGCTGGTCATGCATATAAGGCTGTGAGGCCTTAAGAGTAAGCTCTGGTTTTCTGGTTTATGTGGGCTTTTTAGCATTTGTGTGTGTGTGTGTGTGTTTTGGGGTTTTTTTGTGGTTTTTTTTTTTTTTTTTTCCTCAGGTATAAAGGTATAAATCTGTGCTTTCTTGTTTCCATTTGACATCTCTGGAGCTACAGTCATTTAAAAATAACATCCAGTTGCCAGAAAACTAGAGAAAATTGTTCTGTCAGAGTTTTGAGAACTGGGAATTATTTTCAAAAATACTAAAAACATATTATATTTTACATATTCCCTAAGGCAAGTGTCTTGAATACATCTAATTTATCAGACTTAGTAGGTCCCAGTTAACACAAAATTATTTGTCATACACAATGCACTATACCCACCAGAGAGTTGGGATGATTCAGATGCATGTGGAGAGCTCACACAGAGTCTCTGTATCTTAATAGCTTGTGTTAGCTTTCTGATGAATTCCTTTTGGGAACCATTGAAGAGAATAAGGCAATCCCCCCCGAAAAAAGATGAATTGGTGCTGTGTGCTATTAATACATGGAGCAGGCAAGATATATTACTGAACCTACTTTTCTTTCTTTCTTTTATTTTTCTTTCTTCCTTTCTTCCTTGTAATTTCTGTGTGAAAATAACTATTTTGTTTCCTCCATAAATATCAGGGCACCCCTAGTCTAATGAGTTCACGATGCTTTATCAAAGCCTTCAGGTACTACCAATGTAATAGCATTTATTCTGGTACAGATCCAGCCTGCCTGAAATCTTCAGTCAAAGAAGTGGCAGACAGGCCAGAAGCTTTGCAACCTTATAACTTTCCCAGTGCTTATGGCAATAAAGTCTGTTACTTCCAAACCCCTTGAATCTTCATACACAAAATCAGACTATTCAAACTTTGTACAAGGAGGGATGAGGAGGGGAGGGACAAATGCTTTTGACTCTCAGCTCAGCAGGAACATTTTTCAATCAATTTTAAAATATTGCAGTGGTTTTTTTTATACGTAATTGTAATAGTCTGCTGATCTTTACTTCAGAAAGAAAACACTTATGTCAATGGGATTTATTCCTTTAAGATATTCAGCCAGTTGGCTGCTTTTGAGACTCAGTCCCTTGTGCAGATGTGTAGACAACATTTTTAAGCCAAAGTCAACAGAAGCAGGATGCCTGAAATAGTCATAAACTGAAGATTTTGCCCCTTTCCTCCCCCATGTTATTTCTAAATCTAAGTAGAAATAAGACAGAATAGTGAATCTCTGTATGCATGAAGACTATAATTTCTTATATATCAATAGTCACACAAAGAAAATTAATATTTTCATACCTTTCTAATTGCAAAGAGAAAACTCAAGGTCTGAACCATGCCACATTAATTTTACATTGGTAGAATGCTTCCTGGAAAGAATGCTCTGGGAGCAAGACATCGCATAGTTGGACCATGTGGAAAAGATCTATATATCATTAGAGACTGGAGGATGATGACATGCCACAGATACTGTTTTCAGTTTTGATCACGTCATTACAAAAAGACTGAAAGTGTCATAAATATAAAAGATCTGAAGGGACACCAATGACTAGGTAGTGGTGAAGTGAGTGGGCTGTATATTCTCTGGAAGTAGAGATGAAGAATTTAGGAGAATTTAGAAAACAGAAAATAGAAAAACAGATGTAGTGAAAGTACACCTGGTGTCCTAGTATATTTGTTTCTATAAAATAGGTGCTGGATGTTAGTCTGACGTTTAAAAACAACACTTTTAAAACTGGTATTGTTGTTCTTTTAAGAGATAATTAACCCAAAGAACTCACTTCTGCACAATATTTAGCAGAGATTCCAATAAAAGCTTAAAATCAAATTAACCTTTTGTGAGATTCAACACTGCACAGAGCTAAAAGAAATCAATATTCATGCACCAGAACATCAAGTGGTCACCAACTGGTAGCAGGTCAAAAGTTCTCATCTGTCAAAGGCAAGGAACAAGTACTTTATTTGAGCTAAATGTATTGTTACCCTCTGAAAACTAAGCATGACAGTAGAATAGTCCTTTATTCTTCATTTCTTAACAACATGCAGATTATTGTTGTGTTACTTACATTTTATAACCTGCAATCTCTATCAGCTCAGCTGAGATCTGAATGTCAAACTGCATTCTCTTAAGACAGGCAGTTTGGCATATTCAGTGGGTAATGATCTTTCTACCCAAATGGAATATATCAAGATTAGCCAACTTAGACTACACTGGTAAAAGCAGCTCACAAGCTCAAATGCAAAGGCATAGACCATCAGATTAGCAGCAAGGCTGAAGAGCATGTGCTTCATTCTGGGATGAAGAGAGTCAACACAAGCTGTTGCAGCAGATACTGCTTGATTCTCTGAGACTCAGTTGTCATTATGCAATGAAGAGACATAATACAATTGCCACTTTCCTCTACAAATTGCTCCCAGAGCTCCCCTTTTCTTCTTACTTCCTGAAGGTGCAACTTAAGTGTTTAGTGGCCATAAATTTTCAATGATGACCAGATGACAGGAAAGATTTACAAACCTTGGTCATTATCTATACAAACTTTAAGTTCCAAGTGACAGCACATTTTCCCAAATCTAGATTGCTTGCAGTATTAAAAAAAAAAAAAAAAAAAAAAAAAAAAAAAAAAAAAGTTGCATTATTCTCTCTGATTTGAGGGAAAGACAAGATCACAGTAGATCACAAGACTTTATTTCAGTCACTGTGAAAGGTGGGAAGAGAGCTACATACCATTGTTCCTTATTTCTTGAAGTTTAAGGAGAGAGAGAAAAGAAGCATTGTAAAGGTCTGAAAATGAGTGTCCAAAGTATCTCTCTTTTCAAGGAATATTAGGAGGCATTGAACCTATGACCTGCTTGTAGAGATAGAATTGTAAGCACTTTTATTATTATTCCTGTTGTTATTTGGTTCGTGTTTGCCACATGAAAAGATATTTACGATAAGCAAGTCTTTAGTTTTAAAAGGTAATATGTAAAATATAGAGTTTTTAAATTTAGATTATTCAAATATTTGCAGGTTTTCTTATTCAAGTCAAAAGCACAATCACAAAGCTATGTTTGCAAATTCAAGGCATAAAAATGAAATGAAGTATAGATCTGAGCACTTGCCTTTCTAATGGACATTGAAAAACACACTCTGTTCCTGAGGGTCCCTAGGAAAGCATTACAATTACAATATACCAGGCTATATACCTTCCTAACCACAGTGAACTGATACACACTTCAGTTGAGCAGGAAAGTCAGGCACTGAATTAATATTTTATCTAATCCTGTGTTCTGGGAAAAGAAAAAGGTTTGTTATGCCCTAGAGAAAACAGTAGAATTCAACCATGAATGAGAAGAACACAGAAAGAACTGGTTATTAGCATTAAGATTTCTGCATAACTCAGTCAGACATCATATATAAGGTAGGTCACAATGAGCCAGCTATACAGAAACTCTTGCATAGTTCAGGCTTCAAGCTGTTGCTTCATACATTGTTGAAGCACAAAATTTTAATAACATTTCTTTTGTCCTATGATATAACTACATTGGAGCCTGTAGCTTAACGAAACAACACCTACCACACTTCTAGTGTTGCACAAAAATGGTTTTTCAGTTACATCAGTAAATAGTAATCTACAATGAAGATAAATGTAAGAAACCCCTGACCATCTAACATTAATGTGCTGTTTTGAGCTGTTAAAAAAAAAAACAAAACATATGATTTCTGCAACAGAAAACTTGTTTCATTAGGAAAGCTGATGATGAGGCCTACAGATCCTGTTATCTTTTCTCTGATTCAGCTGGTTTAACCTGCACCACATCAGTAATAGGCAAAAGCTGTCACAGTCTGAAGAGGGATTTGCAGAAGCTGAGCTGGTCATTAAGTAGGTTAGTAATGTTTTCCATTTCACTTTCTTGCCTCCAAATTCCTAATGTTTTCAAAGCATACAACAGTGCTGAACAGACAATCAAAATTTTGCTCAGATTCCATCCCACAGTTCCTGAATTTATTCTTTCTCTTTTCTCTCACTTGCTTTGAGAACAGGCTGTCAGCTGTTGGTGGTAAGAAACAGAGAAGAAATTCTCTCCCTAGGAGAGGCACAGCTGGAGAAGGCCAAATAACTGTTGGCTGAAGGACTTCAGTTCAATAATGCTCCTCTGATGGCACAGAATCTGTGGACATCAAAAGTGTGCTCTTTAAGTACATTTGGTTGTCTGTGTAATTTCAGGCTTTTCTTTAGGGAAAAGGAACTATACAAGAGGAACTCAACAACTCCATGTTAGCAAAATTCATGGATACCACACTTACCTAAAGGCGTCATTTACAATGAATGATAGAAAACATATCAGAGAATTGAAAGAATTCATGTGCAACAGAGGCAGCGTTTCCATGTGCAGTTTTGTCAACACTTGATTGAGAGATTGATATCTACTGACGATTTCTTACTTAAAGCAGGAGTTGATGGCAGAGTCTTAAAAGTGAAGCAATGATCCTTGGTCTGCTGTGACACAGACAACAGACCATTTTTTTTCCTCATTGGGAGAAATTTTAATTAAAGGTCTCCCCCAATCAGATTTCTTATATTTTCAGGATTGCACATGTACAGACTTCAATCCATAGCATTAATCATTCCTTGGCTGCTGGCAACTTCCTCTAGTTCCTCAGACTACATTGTTGTAATTAGTACACATCTGAAGATCTTGCACCATTACTGTTGACATATCTGTGAAGAACACAGAACCACAATTCTGTGATTACCATTTGCATCATAGTATTTTACTTTGCGGCCTTGCAGCTTTCTTTTGAAAAATAATATAATTAAAAACCTTGCTAGCCTTCAGAGAATAGTCATTCTTATTTCTTGACTTTCAGCAACAAGAGCAAGCTCTCTCTGCTGGTACATATGCTTCTAGCACTGGAAAATCCTGCTTATTCATGCCAGTGGGCTAAACAAATAATAAGGCAAGCACAGAAAAATATCTCCAAAGCTAAAAAGTTCAAACTCAGATCAGCTCCCTAGATCACCAACAATTTTAGATAGCCAAGAGGAAGTATAGTCTAACAATTTTGAGTCACTGCTATAAAAATATTTTTAAAACAGATAATAGGTTCACATATGCATGAAAGTGAGATCAATTTTAACTGAAATGCAGCCTCGAACATACCTGGCTAAAAACTATAGCTGGAGATGTGTAATATATAAATTGTACATTTAGTCTCCATTTAAAGTAATGTTTAATTTGTTTTCCCTGATAATTTTAACCATGCAACTGATCAATGCCAGTGGTGTTGTAGAAAATTAGAAATAGAATAGCTTCAGGTATAAAGTGTCATTGCTTCATTACCCTACTTAGCTAAACAGTAAATTGAAAGCTTCTTGGTTAGAAATAAACCTTGATTTTCCATATTCCTATAAATATTTCTTGTTATTTAAAATTTGTATTTGACACCACTGAACTGAATTCAGCTCTCTGATATTCAAAGACAGCTTCCTTTATCATATGTTGGGAATCTGCTTTTCAAAATTTCCATTTCCATCCATTTAGGAACTGGATTTAACCTTTATTTTTTAACGACTTTAGCTTTAAATCATAGAAAATTTTAACAATGGAGTCTTTGATCTCTGACCCTATTAGTGGGTCTGTTCAACATGTCAAGCATCTCTTAGAACCTCAAAATGGCACCACAATTCAAGTCAATAAGGCAGTCATTCTCAAGAATGGGAATCCTTATTCCTTTTCCATCTGAATAAATTCAAATCTATCTTTTCTTATCAGACAGTGCCATAAGAAGAGTGGTAAGGAAGTTGGTGCAGGACATGTAAACTCTTCTTGGTGCTATACAGAAGAGAATTCAAGATTAGTTGGGCAAAGACCCAGAGAACAGCTGATATTCGTAAGTCCTGAGCAGGTCTTTATCCTGAGAGTAAAAAGATCATGGGTCCTTACACCTAGAAATATCTCCTTATTCTGCATAAAAATATCTCTAGAAATATACAGAAATGGCCATAAGAGGATGAAGTGAAAGTTTTGACTTTCCGTTTGAAAAGTCTCATGTTTACTCCCTCCATAGTTTCACCATTGGATTCACTTCTATCCAGTGATACAGCTTTAACAGGAGGATTTAAAAATAACCCTTGCAAAATATCCTCTTTATAAATGTTTAGAAAACTCCTGGTGAGATATACGGCTTTGTATCCCCTTGGTCTGAGGAAATATTTTCTCAAGGCTATTTTAAAGAGGCTGGAAAGGTTACTACTCTGTTCTTTAGTTTTAAAATAAATATTTGTTCGTCACTACCTTCTGTCTTAAGACTAATCCCCTGAGGGAGCTTTCAAAGCATTTTGTGTATGACCACTATATCAAGCCTTTTGGATAACAAGAAAAGAAGATTGTCCTGGTTTCTGGATCCTGAGATACATGCTCCATTGCTCATCTCTGTCATAACTGAAATATCCTAATAAAACACCCTGTAACTTATGAAGCTTTAAGGTACTATCTGTCAATTAGAAAAGAGTAGACAACTGCTGAACTCGTGTATTTAGGACTGTAACCTAAGATTAAGCATATACACTTTAACTACGTGCTGCTTTGAAGATGCATGTTCCTTTTTCACATGATCTCTCTTTTACCTTCACAGTTACGTGTTGCTCAAATGTTCTCTCAATTTTTTTTTTTCATTATGCTTTTCCCTGATTATCGTTATTATTTTGATTTTTCTGACTTCGATGAGTAAAAAAATTTCTTGGCACTTAATTCTCAGTCTGTATAACATTACAAAAACACAATGTACTTTATGTCTTCCTTTTTAATGTGTAACATAAAGAAGTTTTTTTTTTACAATACATTACAGAACTCAGTTACAGCTTCACCACTGACTGCCTTCCAGATTGAGTATAAAAGAACCTGACTAAACTGGGAAGCTTTATTTATTATTGTAGCAGCTTCATTGTCTGCTGGATGGATATTGTCTCTTTAAGAATTTTAACACCTGTTGTTACTTTCTGATTAGTATTTTTTCAAGGAGTTATCCTAGCAAGCTGATAAAGTTAACAGAAAGACCTGTCCACCATGAAGACCTCTAAACTCTCATCCTTTAACTTGTTTGGGTTTTTTTTGTTTGTTTGTTTGTGTTTTGTTTTGAATTAAAAGCACCCTTTGGAACACAAGAAAAAGTGTCTTCAGAGTCTTCAACGATTTTCTTAGAACCCCTAACTCTGCACTTCCACCCTACAAGAAACTGAAATGGAAGAGAGCAATTACAATTCACAAAAAGATATCTGAGGCTGACCATTAGGTATCATTTGGAAAGGTTACTCATTCATACTTATGCTCGGGGTGCTTCCACAAAAATATTCAGGGCATGTTCCTGCCCAGACCCAGACCAGCACTGGCTCTGGGGCTGGTCAGAGGAGCAATGGTACAAAGACCTGATTGTTCCTTGGACTCACATGGATTTGTTTCATATTCTATCTAATAGGTCATACAAGAACTGAAAAGTGTAGATCTTCAAAAGACATTATCATCCAGTTTAGTTTTCTTAGACAACCCATCAGCTTTGGTACAATATAATCTCTGTAGATGCTCTGTTTCTTTAATTTTTGTTTGCTTGGTTTCTCTCAGCAAAATTCTCTAAACCACAAAATATCTGCTTCAGGGAATGCCTCTTTAAAGGTATAAGAAGCTAAATGTTCTCTCTCACACATATTCTCTGCTAGGCATTTCTCTGTTCATCTTTTCCAACTAAAGGATATACTTACATATAATGAAAAGTTCAGTGATTAGAATATGTCCTAGGGAGACATAGGAGATGGGTCGAGATGGATTCTCTTCTCTGCCTAATGGGCATAAGAAGTTGCATATTCTTTTTTTTTATTTTTAATTTTTTCTTCTCCCAGAAGAATGTTCCAAATAAAATATATCTACAGTGTGGTAGTCCATTTATCATATCTGTCTATACTGTCTCACTTTTCCCAATATTCATTAGGTAAAAAGCAGCATATGGCAAGTTGGTAGATCTATAGAGTGGGTGAGACCTGGATTCCTACTATGTTTTCTTCCTCATATTATGTTATTCCACTGTGCCTAGTTAGACAACGTTTTAGCAATTTGCTTTTCATTAAACATTAAAAAATGTGTACTAAAAATTAAGGAAACAAGTTTACTATTCATCCATCAAACCAGTGTGGAACCACAATTGAATTTGTTAGGCATTCTGAATTTTTTTCTACTCTCTCACTGCTTTCGTTGCTTGTTGTAACCAGCTCTTTATATATATTTGTCCAAGCAATATGAGAAATTATTACAAATAATTGTACTTAATCTTTTTTGTAAAATATGTAGCACAATACCAGATTGATAATAACAGTAATTATATAATTAAATATAATGGTGGGACTTGGTATTTATGTCCAAAGATTTGTGTATATTAGATATATAGTAAATTAAAAAATAAATAATGAAAATAAATCAAAATAAAATTGCTGCCAAACAATGCTCATCTCTTTGGGAAAATTTCTGTAAAGTATGACCCTTTGCACTGGTTGTACAATGACTCAAACCATGTGGTAACAAAACTAGTTTTAATATCATTCCCTCTGCCGAGCTGCAGATCTTCCATAACAGTGACCTAAGTTCCAATAAAAGAATAAAACAAATAACAGCTGATATGCACAGTGCTATAGTACAATAATCCAATTATTTCCCATAGTGCAGAAATGGCATGCAATTTCCACACCTGTGACGCCAGAGAGATGTTACTTGCACAGTTTGGATCTGAATGCCTAGTTAAATTTTGCTATGGTGCCTTAGGTCAGATTTATGTTAAAATACTCTCTTTATAAACTCCATGGTCACATACTATTTTCTGGTGTGCTGGTTACATACATTGCTCTCTTTCTTGGCAGGAAATCTGTCTTGATGATCAACTTCTCCATCCTTGTGTTTAGTAGCCATGCCATAAAGGCAACACCCGCAGTGAGAAGCACCAGCTCCACAGTGGGAGGAATGGGAAAGGTGGGGACTATATTTTCTCGATGGTATTTCATCTGTCTTTCATAATGTAACTCTGCTAGTAGCCTTAGGCAAGAGACCATTCAGTTGTACAGTAAAAAGACCAGTGGCCAGTGTCTGAGAAGTGAGATTTTTATAATATCTTTGTCATCAGATGCTAACACACTTGCAATATAGAAGAAATCAATTTTATATATATCAGGAATTATGGCCCTGATAAATAGTTATTTTTTAATGAAAAAAATGGCAGTCTTGTCTGGTGCTTAGGGCCATACAAGCACTTGCAAATTGATTGTGGTATAAGAGATTTATAAGACCTTACAGAAGTCAGATTGATTTTTTTTGTTTTTATTGTATCTAACATTAGTTGATTGCATTTTACATGTTTTACATTTACAACAATGTCAAACTCCCTATCTAAATCCAAAATGTTATTGACTTCAGCTGTGCAAAGCGGAGTCAAAATAATCTGTCCTATTTCTGTATTTCTCTACACAATATTCTCCCAGCTCTGTGCACAAAGATGTAGACTGTATGTGAAAATAAATAAATATATTCTAACTGATTCCCTGATATGTCTCTCTTTTTTTCTTAATTTTATTACATTTTAAATTTAAACAGACAGTTCGAGATTTGCTGAACTACTAGTTTGTTGTTTGCCTTTGGCAAATGTGAAACTTCTAGCTGTCTCCAGGGAATAAAATCTCCTTTAAAAAGTCATCTTCTTTGAGGTGGTGACAAAGTGCAACATCACTGGAATTCTGAATCACTCCATAACACACATTGCTGTGTGACCAGTGGTAGCCCAATAATGTACCGTATGTACCCACGCAGTATCACTGAACTGATGCAATTCCAGGAACTTTAAGAAATTCAAAGAAGCAAATAAACTAACTGAACATTTTATTTCCCACTAAAGACAGCTCTGTAAATAACAAACAAACAACTCTCTCAAAATAAAATGAGAGAGTTTCCTAACATGTGTGAAAATCACCCCATTTCAAAACTGTGATTTTCTTTTGCTTCTGAAATCAAATTAACTGGAAACAAATTCATCTGTTAGGAGGAAAAAAAATAGGAAAAGAAAAAAGAAAAGAAAAGAAAAGAAAAGAAAAAAAGAAAAGAAAAGAAAAGAAAAGAAAAGAAAAGAAAAGAAAAGAAAAGAAAAGAAAAGAAAAGAAAAGAAAAGAAAAGAAAAGAAAAGGAAAGGAAAAGGAAGAAGAAACAAAACTCCAAACAAACAAAGAAATGGAAAAAAACACACACAAAAAAACAAACCAAAACAAAACCACCACCAACAACAACCAAACAAACAACCCCAAAACTTTCATAGTGTTATATTTCACATTATTGGGATGAATTGCTTAAAGTAAAACCTACATAGTTCCATTGAAATCATCTCAGATAACATGTTATCTTTTGGAACAGAAAATGATCAGATGCAGCAACAAGTTTGACCTTAAAGGTCACAGGAATACAATGGAACACAAAATACCCGATAGAATGTTTCCTCTTCCATATTCTCAGGGGAGCACCCACCACCTATTTGGTCATCTCTCTCTCAGGTCCACTTTCCTCCTTGCTAGCCTTACCTATAAACCAGATCTGCAAACATTTTTATTAACACAGTCTTCCTTACATAGCTTTAAAAAGAGATGCTTTTCTTTCCTTGATCACATAATTTCTGTCTTCACCCAGGATTGCTTCTCCACAGACCTGCTTCTGGATTCTATTAATTCATTTAATGCTTATGAACTTAATGTGTGAATTTAATGTTCACTCTACTGACTCATTTATGGACTATTTTCTGCCAACTGCCAAAAGTGACAAGTCATAACATCTGAAATCAACAGCCAAACAGTCTTTTGAGTGCACACCACATACTTTTGCTGCAGAAACAGAGACACTGTTTCGCTGAAGAGACAACAGGGACACTTCAGTGTTAATTGCCTGGAAAACTGTAAGACTTTCCTTCTTTCCTTATGTAAGTATTATCTGAAGCTTTGTCTTTTTTTTCTTTTTTTTTCCTTTCCTCACTAATCCTAAAGGTCATCATTTGTTTTCTGATAGTACACTTCTATCTCAAGTCACTGAAAGTTCAAAGGCATACCTTGAGGTATTTAATTTATTCCTTCTTTTCTATAGAAATGCTTTAAAATGTTGTCTAGGTGTTCTTAGTTCTCTTATCTATTAAAAAAAAATCAAAATATGACAAGTGAAGCAGTAGGATTTAATATAATCCATCAAAAGAGAGTCATACTATTTGAAAATTCAAGTCTCCCCTCCTCCTTGGTAACCTAAATTTAAATACATTTGAGAAAATAACATGTGAAATGTGTCCTCAATGTCTATAGATTTGGCCTAATTCATTACAGGTGGGGATTGATTCTAAAAGCCCCCACAGAAAATTAGTTTCATCAGTCCCCTCTCTTTTTTTTTTACTAATTCTCATTTCAACTGTGCCAGTACAGAAGAGAATATTTTTTAGAAGGTAGGGTTTACCCTTTTGGACATTTTCATCTTAATCATCAGATTGCATTTCCTTCTACCTGTTATTTCCCACCTAGAACTGTAATGCAAACACCTAGCAAGAGAAAATTGATTAGTTGTGCCTGTGTCTAATTTGAATATTCTATAATTAACACAACCTTTATTGTAATAAGCACATCTTTCATACTATGCTATATTTAAAATAGTGACTGAAATACTTTTTATTGTGAAGGCAAGAGTTGAAAATGCTTGAGATGCCACACAGAGTAAGTGTACATGGGTTCCTCTAGAAACTCACGTATAGTCTATGAATTATGATAACATGTTTCAAAAAGATGTACCACTAAGTAATGTTCAAGCTTGTGCTCAAGTAAGAAGGCATTATACTGCATCTGCACACGGCTACTCCCAAGACAGAATAATGAAAAAGAAAGCATTTAAAATATTTTACAATTCTAACACCACACACAGTGATAAGGTTATGTTAAGGTGTTTAGGTGATAAGGTTACGGTGGGTAACCCTCTTCTGAACCCAAACTCCATCTGCAGTGTTGCACTGATCTATGAGGATGTATCAGCTTGAGTCAGTATTGGTTAGAGCTCTTCACTTTGGGTTAATGCTCCATGAAGATAAATCAGATACCTCTACATGAGGCTTCTTTGAGCCTGAGGAGTGTAAATATGCATTTGTACAGTTTACTAAACCAAAATAACAATTTGCAAAGGTAGGCAGAAAGTTAAGAATACAATTATCTGAGGAGTCATTGTTTGTCTGCAAGAAAGAGCCCTTAATGATACATGAACTGCTTTTAAGGGAACCATCCTACAGACTATATTGAGTTTAGGTAACAGAGTTTTGGTAGTGATCTGGGGCTGCAGGAGTGGCCTTTGTGAGAAGAAGCTAGGGCTGCCCTATGTTGCTTCTGCAGAGAAGGGAGGGAAAGAAAAGAAAAGAAAAAAAAAATAAAAGAAGAAACACCAAGGTCAGAGAAGAAAAAGGAGTAGATGTTGGATATTTCCTGCAGCCTGTGGAGGATTCAGGCTGCAGCAGAGGATAAGTGTGAGAGGGAAGGGGTTGCAGAGAAACTGCAGTACTGACCATGACTATCCCCTCTCTGCACTACTTGGAGGAGCAGGCAGAGCAACCTGCAGTGAAGGAGTAAGTTAAGCCTGGAAGAAGGGAGATGACAGGCATTGTTTTAATGTTTGTCTTTTTGTTTCCAACTATCTGGATCTATTTTGATGGGTAATAAATTAATTTTCCTCAAGTTAAGTCTGTTTTACCTGCAACAGTAATTGGTAAGAAATCTCCCTGTCTGTATTCAAACCATCAGCTTTCCTGGCCTCTTATCTCCCCTTGTCCTGCTGAGGAGGGGGAGTCAGTGAGTGGCTAGGTGGGCATTTGGCTGTTAACTGATGCTAATACATCACATAGATATATATACCTGTAAAAAATGCTCAATCGTAAAATATCTAAAGGGGTTTAAGTTTACTTTGGAAATATTTTAGAGATCTTCAAATTGAAGAATGCACTTTCTGTATTGTTTAAGTAGCTGTGAAAAATTCTTCAACCTTATCAAAACCTAGCTATCTTTGGTCCCTAGAAAATGTTAGGGCTCCATAGGCCTTGTTCGTTGTGTCTATCCTGGTGGATTTTCTCTGTCAGAGACAATTAGTTGATATCCTGCTGTAAAGATGCAGACTGCTCTGCAAATAATATGCCAGAGTTTGCTGCAAGAAAGCATTGATTCCTCTTTTACACTGTATGGGGTTCCTTAACCTCTGCAGTAGCCCTTCTGTTTGGCTTTCAGCATGGTTAATGGTACTTTTTAGGTGTTTCTCTTCTGTTCAGTTTCTTGCCTGATCTGCAGAGTTGTTTTTGTTTGTTTGTGTTTTTTTAAATTTTATTTTATCATCTGCACTCATATTTAGTCAAGTTCCTTTTCTGTCATCCACTTCACAGAATGTCAATAAAAACCCCAGATGCCTAATTTGACTTCAAAAATCAGTTTTCTCCCAGCAAATAATAATATACCAAAAATCTAAATGTATCATCATTATATTATCTGTTTGTGTGATTTAGCTTTAATCTGAAATCTTAATTACCTGAGAAAAAAATATTTTTCTTCATTTGGGGATCATAACGTTCCTTAAATCCTTTTCCTTAAATTCTAAGTTCTTCCTTCTTCTTAACCAAAGTCTTTACTCTGTGTAATTATACTGTGTTATACACACACATATATATAAATACTGTATACATTTTCAAATAACAAAGGTACTGTTATCTATCAAATTGAAAAAAAAAAAACACAACAAAACCAAACAAAAACCAGAAAACAAACAAACAAAAACATATGGCAGTTGAAGTCTTTCACTTCTTTCTTTAAGTCTTTCAAAGGTGATTTTTATAACCACATTAACTGGTAGCTTGTTTTGAGTTATTCATTAGCATTTAGAAAGAAATTCTTTACAGAGAGAGGGGTCAGGCATTGGAACGGCCTGCCCAGGGAGGTAATGAACTCGCCGTCCCTGGAGGTTTTTAAACTGAGACTGGACATGGCACTTATTGCCATGATCTAGAAAACGGACTAGAATTGGACCAAGGGTTGGACTCGATGATCTCTGAGGTCTTTTCCAACCCAGTCGATTCTGTGATTTGATTAATTTGCCACCATACGCATACATATATATATATTTTTGTGTGTGTGTGTATACAGACACTATAAATATATACCTCAGACAGTTATTATAAACCATCTACAGCAGCAGTTTTGGTAAGTTAAAGTGAACAGGGACACTAGGATCTAGCAAGAGGGCATGGAGAATTTAACTTGTTAACTTGTTATTCATTGAAGAAATATTTTTCTCTTCTGAGTAAGAACTAGCCAGGGTTATAATGTATAATCTAGAACTAGCCTCAGGGTTATAATCAAGAACATTACTGTTAGAACCAAAGCTTTGTTTATCTGATGGTGGAATTTGACATAGAATGCAAGCATCTTTCAAAGTCATTGAGTCATAGATATCTATATATATAGATATATATATAGATATATATATATAAAAGTAGATATTTCCAAAAATACCATGATACGTGGAAATTGTATCTTGTGTATGTGTTGTCACTATGTCTCTATGTTCTGACAATTTCCATAAAACTAACAAAGTTGATATTCATGTGGTGATGGAAATGAAACTTGGCAATAAATTCTTCATAATTCATTTTACCTTGATTTTCATCAGGAAATTACATTCTCATATGTTTTCTAGTCTAAACAAGTTCTGCTGTAAGATGACTTATACACAACAAGTGCCTGTGTCTTTCCACTGACTCAAAAAACAGAGTTTAGATGTAAAAGCTCTACATTGTACTAGCTCAGAATCAGAAGTGTACACTGCAGGTACTTAAAGGTTAGATGAGATGAATTCTATTCGTAGTGCCTGTTGCCAGAAAAACATACCGGATCACATGAATATAATCCTCAGTGATTGCTTATAGCTACATTGATACACAGCAGGATTATCAAATGATGCAGAGGTGGGTGGAAAAAGGCAAACATCACAATCGTCTTCAAGAAATGCAAGACAGAGTGTCTTAAATAACCTCTGGCAAGTCAGTGTCATTTCAGTCCCTGGAAAGATTATGGAGCAAATCCCTGTGGAAGCCATTTCCAAGCACACAAATGGCAAGAAAAATAGCAGGAAAAAAGCAGGATGAGTTTGCCCAGAGCAATTTTTGTCTTACCAGCCTTATTGTCTTATGTAATGAGAGGTCAAGCTCAATGCATAAAAGGAGAACAGTGGTTGCCTTATACTGGTGGCTGCATTAACACCTTCAGCACAATCTCCTGTAATATTCTTACAGCCAAATTGGTGAGATACAGACAAAGAGTGTTTACACAGTGGACTACCAGACTTAAGGTTTATCATTAGTAGTACAAACCATGCTGGCTACTAGTGATGGGGTCAATACTATTTAACACATTTATTAGCAATCTTGATGAGGGGATAGAGTTCTCCCTCAGTATGAGTGCCAGCAATGCCAAGTTGGAATAAGCAGACAATACGTGGGAGGCCAGAGCTGCTATTCAGAGAGGACTTGACTGTCTGGAGAAATGGACAGATAGAAACCTCAGGAAGAACTTCAAAGACAACTGTGAAATGCAGCAGTACAGGCTGGACACCAAAAGAATTGAAAACACCTCCACAGAAAAGGAATTGAAGTCTCAGATAGACAACAAGGTGATCATGGGGCAACACTGACCTTACAGAAATGAAGGTCAACAACATACTGACCTGCACTAGCAAGAGTATAGACAGTAAGTCCAGGGAAGCAGTTTTTCTCTACCTTGCACTTATGATGCCATATGAAGTGTGCTGTGTGCAGTTTTGCTTGCCAGTGCAAGAAAAAAACAGTGATACTGAAACGATTCCAGTGGGCCTCCAACATGGTGTAGACATACTGGAACATGTGACGTACACTGAGAAGCAGGGAGAAATGGGTTTATTCAGCCCAAAGAGAGGAAGATTAAGGGAGATGCATTTACTGTTTTCATCTGTTTTGTGGGAAGATATAAATAAGAGAGAGCCAGACTGTTAGAGATGTCTAGTGATGCACAGTGACAGGATAAGAGGCAATGGAGAGAAATTAGAACAGAGGTAAACTGACCAGACATAAGAAAACTTTGTTTGTTTGTTTGCTCATTTGTTTTTTTGTTAAGAAGGTTGTTAATCTCTAAATTAGATTACCCAGAGAGGTTTCAGAGTTTCTGTTATTTGCGATTTTCAAACTCTAGTAGATGTGGTCATAAGCAACTTGCTGTAGTTTTACCCTGCTTTGAGTTGAGGACTGGGCTAGATGAGCTAAGTTAGCCTATAAATATTTCAGTATCAGTCTATACAACTGAATGCTTAAAAATAATCTGTAAACCATTGGAGAAATTTTGCAAAAAAATAGATAAACTTTCTAATGAAGTAGAACATTGCATACATGCTATAATAAAAACAAAATAAACCAAAACTCTAGTCTTTGTATTCTGGGGCATAATCTATGCAGACAGTAACTGTACTATAATTCGCATTTTATAGAGGTAAGCAGTGAACTCTTTAAAAGTTTACATGAAAACTACAACATAGAATCTTGTGTTGATCATTGGGGTTTTGAACATTTCTGTGTCCAACAACATTTTACAGAGTATATCCAGATCATCTGGGAGTGTTAAAATATAGGTGATTGCTTACTGATTTTGAAAATGCTAATTAAGTTCCAGCATGTATTCAGTTTTCCATTTATGTCTTGTTGATATGAATATCATCCACTGTCCAAGCTGGTAAGTAATTGAGGCTCTGGGAGTTTGACTTCTCTTGTGTTAATTAAAATCTAATCATCATCGTGAGAACAAACACCTACTGAGACTTTTTAACTATAACTCCTAAAGGATCTTCTCAAAGTTTGCATGCACACACATTCTTTGACAGGTGTGAAGGCTACTTAAGATGCTGAACACATTACAGCTATAATACCACAGTTTCTTCCAGGCTCAGGCACAGGAATGATCTCACTCTCAATTCTGTGATTAAACCTGTACAACCTTTTTCCTTTTCTCATGGACTGAGGACTCTTTTTCCCTTCCATCTCCTCACCCAATGCTACATGGACATGATTAAGGTCATAGTAAAAATGTTTTAATTATCAACTATATCTTCTATATATATATATATATATTTTTAAATGGATTATAATATCAACCCAAGAATCATGAAGTGTTTCTGTCTTTTGCAGGAACGTCATCTAGGAAACAAATATTCACACAAATATGGATAGTGTAGCAGAAGCTTGATTTATGCATCAAAGTAAAGATACTACTTTTTCCTTAGAAACTGAAAACATGCTTTGAGAAAAGTGCTTTTGGATACACTAAGACTGTAAACACTCACTCTGAAATTGAACCACCTGGAATATACCATGAATTCTGTCCATTCACACTTGTCTGGCTTTGGGACATTAAACTCTTTCAGACAATTAAAAAAGAAATAAAAGCACATAATAAAAAATTTAAAGGACCATAACAATCCTGGTGCAGGTAAATAAAAATATTATTGCATGTTTTATTCCATCAGTAGATTTTAAGAATAGGCAGACTGTGATAAGGAATTTATATTTTGAAAATCAATTTTAGGCAAAGAAACATCAAGAAAGTTTAAAGAATGAGCATTTCTGACTTCTAGGATATGATGAAAATGGTTGCAGGTCTTTGAATGGTGAATTCTCAAGGAATAATTCTTAGTGCAACCCTTCTGGAGAGTCATCTTAAAAACTTGTCACTCGACTGATTTTCAAGCAGCATTTGATATCCTTCTGCTGTACATTAACTGCACATGTCAACAGTAGCTGAGAATAGTTAATTACAATCACGGGAGGGATGATAATTATAAACAGTAAGTTTCCAGTTACCCTCCTGCCATTATTTTCTAGTACTGAAAGTGTGTAAAAAATGTCAAAAGGTCAAACTGGTAACAGATTCTGCCCCTTTCTTCTGCAAATTCAGGTAAGTTTTCATGAAGTGGATAGGAGGAGGCATAGTTCCTCAGTGGAGACGAAGTGCGAAAGAAAAATGTGAACAGTTCTAAGATGCTACATGTTAATGAAGGGATATTTAGGTCAGTCTTTTAAAAAATAAATATTACTATTCTGATCCAAGTTTCTTCCGGTAGATCCTTGAGTCACACTAGCAGATCACAGAATCAACTGGGTTGGAGAAGACCTCAGAGATCATCAAGTCCAACCCTTGGTCCAACTTCAGTCCATTTACTAGATCATGGCACTAAGTACCATGTCCAATCTCAGTTTAAAAACCTCCAGGGACAGTGAGTCCACCACCTCCCTGGACAGGCCATTTCAATGCCTGATCACTCCCTCTGTAAAGAATTTCTTTCTAATATCCGGCCTAAATTTCCCCTGGCAGAGTTTATGCCCATGCCCCCTTGTCCTATTGCTGACTGCCTGGGAGAAGAGACCAATCCCCACCTGGCTATAATTTCCCTTCAGGTAGTTATAGAGAGTGATGAGGTCACCTCTAAGCCTCCTCTTCTCCAGACTAAACAACCCCAGCTCCCTCAGCCTCTCCCCGTAGGTCTTATGTTCAAGTCCCTTCACCAGTCATGTTGCTCTTTTCAGGACCCGCTCCAGCACTTCAATATCTTTCCTGAACTGAACACGATACTCCAGGTGTGGCCTCACCAATGCAGAGTACAGGGGAAGGATCACTTCCCTTGTCCTGCTGACCACGCTATTTTTGATACAGGACAGGATACCATTGGCCTTCTTGGCCACCTGGGCACACTGCACTGTTGGCTCATGTTGAGCTTCCTGTCAATTAGTACCCCCAAGTCCCTTTCTGCCTGACTGCTCTCCAGCCACTCTCTGCCCAGACTGTAGCGCTGCAGGGGGTTGTTGTGGCCAAAGTGCAGGACCCAGCACTTGGCCTTCTTGACGTTCATCCCAT
The DNA here is from genome assembly GCF_963082525.1 of Nesoenas mayeri. NCBI lineage: Eukaryota > Metazoa > Chordata > Aves > Columbiformes > Columbidae > Nesoenas > Nesoenas mayeri. The sequence continues at coordinate 40,774,431 of NC_137544.1, forward strand.
TGGAATCGGCCTATTTTTCCAGTCTATCCAGATCCCTCTGCAGAGCCCTCCTGCCTTCCAGCAGGTCGACACTCCCTCCCAACTTGGTATCATCAGCAAATTTGCTGATGATGGTCTCAATCCCTTCATTTAAATCATCAATAAAGACGTTAAACAGGACTGGACCCAACACTGACCCCTGGGGAACACCACTAGTGACTGGCTGCCAGCTGGATGCAGCCCCATTCACCAGCACTCTCTGGGCCCGGCCCTCCAGCCAGTTCTTAACTCAGCAGAGAGTGCACTTGTCCAAGCCACGGGCTACCAGCTTTTGCAAAACAAATTAGTTTTAAATGGAATATAAAGACAGGTCAAAGTAATGAAACCAACTTTTATTAAACAGACAAAAGAAAAAAAAAAATGAGAGTATTGTAGAGAAAATAATTGTTTTGGGAATTAGTAGTTATACTGAGTTTTAAAACTGTTGAAAGGGGCAATGTAGGACTTGGGTTTTACCCTGTTATTTTGAGGAATGGTGCAGGACTCAGCCTGTTTATTAGAAGCAAAGGTAAAAGTTGTGTGTAGATTTAGACTCAATAGGAGAACCTTATATCTTAACAAAAAAAAAATATATATAAATCTGTCAGACAAAATTTAGGCCAGCTAGACAGTTCCCTTGGGATGGATCTGATCTACCAACATGGAAGAGGTTTTTCTGTACTCTATATAAGAACACATATTTAGCTCACAAAAAGCAGAATAGGAAGGAGCCAGTACCAAAGAGGAGAACTTTTAGGTCACTTCATCCTCTTAAATTGTTGGAACATGGAAGGAACCACTCAAGCACAACCTCAGAGACATTCAGCCAGAACAAAGTAAATGATTAAAACAAGGGAAAGTGAGATTATCATAGCGAAAACTAACATAGTTGGATGTTGTAAGGGAGGTTTGAAGATGTAAAAAACTTGCTAAATGTATTACGAAAAGTTTAGAAAGAGGGTCATGGATGGAAAAAAAAAGGAAAGATAAAAGTGGATTATGCAGGAACAAGTATGGGAAAATGGGGAGGAGGGAGGACAAAATGTGCCCATCATGTGTAAACAACATCTCTATAGTCTTCTGGTCAAGACCTGCATCTGATCGTTGCAATTCGTCCTATCCTCTTAGTAAATTGTATTTCCTATGTGATACTTTATGTGTGTACATGTGTAATTTGGTAATGCACTTTACTCTGGAGTAGCTGGTGAGCTGGAATACAAGGAGACCAGAATCTGGTCAGAGCTCAAGGTCAGAGCTGAAGACTGGATAAAAAAAGGTCAAGGGCCTGGACATGGATTGTGGATGATCTTTTCAGGTCTGTGTACTTATCTCTGTTGAATATGTGCTCAGCCCCACTACTGAGCTGGAAACGGGGAACAACAGCAACTACATCCAGCAAAACCATGAGGAAAAGTCCCTTGGGTTTGTTTTCTTTTCACAGCTGAGACTTCTAATGTGACAGTTGTTCAGCTGTATTCAGAACTGAGGATCTTTTTTTCCTTTCCACCTGCACCTCTGTACCTGACACCACTCATATTGAAGCAGGCCTGGGAGCATTTGTGCTGTGTTTTGAGGAAATGCCTTTCAAATTTCCTGGTGCTTTAAGCATTTCTTTTTTAATCTTGCTTCAAAGAGCATGGCACATCTCTGAAGCCCTGGAATCATTCAAATCTGAAGCACTCTGGGGTTTTGATTCACACCCTGTAATTTGAAGCATTTGAAGCACCTAGGAAGAACTGGGATGTATTTATTAAATATCTTCTTATAGCATATAGATATACATAGAGATGTACAGCCAAAATTAAAGGCACGATATTATTTTTGTCCCCCAGAAATTTTAAATCTAGATGACTGATCATATAAAATGCCAATAAGTGTCAGTGAATGTCAGAGGACAACTGGATTCTCAAACTCTCTGAACCACGTTGTAACAACATGTATAACATTTCCCTGAGAGGGGAATCTCAGATTAGATTTAATTCCTGAATTATGGATGTTTAGGTGAATGCAACTTTTGAATCTTTTAAACTTAGGCACCTGTATTGCTTAAGGGATATGAATTTTTCATTCTGCTTTTCAGAGGAAAAAGAAATACACCAATACCTTCTAGTATGTCACAGGAGAACTTGGCTACTTCAAAAAAGCAGACAAATTCTGTTTATTGATGGTTGTCCCTGTACCGTTATTGATATCTGACACTATAAGTTGACTTATTGCTAGAGGGAAAATCTGTGATTCTAATTTTTTTTTTTTTTTTTTTTTTTTTTTAGTGCATAACGGCTGTGAAATAAATGGTTCCTGCAAAACTAAATGAAGCACTTTCTCAGGACACCCACTTGTCAGAGATCAACTCTTCCTCCAAAGAGCATTTTAGTTAAAATTAAAAAAAAATCCAAACAACCTCTTGTTTCTTGGTGTAGCTTACTCAAAGATATCTAACTTAACAAAGTAGCATACACAGTGCTCTTTCTGTGACTAAAAACTCAAAAGCATTCTCTGTCATTCTGTGTGTGTGATAAACATCCTTCCTCTCTTGTGTTATTACTAGGACTTTAAATCAGAAAATACTTTAATAAGGCCATCTGTTTGTTAGAGAAATGTCCAAAGCAAAGCTTCAGTCCATGTTTGTGGGAGCTAGGGTCAACTCTACAAACTCTGTCCATTTGTACTGTTTATTTCAGTGTGAAATGGACTTCCCACTTCAGTTCCTTCTTCCTCCATTAGATTTTCTGTTTCTGATTCTTGTTTAGATATCATCATAAATATGTAAAGGGTGAGTGTCACAGGGATGGCGCCAGGCTCTTCTCGGTGACAACCAATGAAAAAACAAGAGGTAATGAGTGCAAACTGAAACACAGGAGGTTCCACTTAAATATGAGAAGAAAATTCTTCTCAGTGAGGGTGATAGAACACTGGAACGAGCTGCCAAGGGAGGTTGTGGGATCTCCTTCTCTGGAGACATTCAAAACCCAGCTGGACGCCTTCCTGTGTGACTTGACTTAGGTGTTCCTGCTCTGGCAGGGGGATTGAACTAGATGATCTTTCAAGGTCCCTAACATTCTGTGATTCTGCAATTGCTGACAGTGAAGGAGTAGGCTCTCCCTACTTGTATATTCATGCAGAAAAAATAATTAATGAAATTGCGTCTTGTCTCTGGACTTGCCTCAGTTTTCCTGCTCATGGATCACTTTCTCCTTTCTCATCCTCTTGGCTAGACATGAACTGATCTCCTATTTTCATGTAATTTCTCCAGTTTCTGATTCAGCTTTTCAAATCGTCTGTTTATTTTCACAGTCAAACAGAAAACAAATTCAAATTCTAGACTTAACAAAAGAATTACCATTTTTTTCCAGCTTCATTGCAATTATTATTTACTTCAAGGTATTTAAATGTATGAAGTAGCAGACCTGAACTGAACTATAATAATTTTCCTTCTTTCCTCAAAATCTGTTCCTTATAGTTAAATCACTGTGACTACAGGACACCATCCAAGATTAGGTGTAGGAACAGTAGGTGCATGAAGTTGTAACAAAAACACAGTCACAGGAATGATTGTACCACATTTTCCTTCCTAAGCAATATGCCAACTGTCAGATAACAGAGTATAAGAACAGATGGGCTACCCTGACATGGGCTTGTACTAAAAATACAGAGGTCAAGAGTTTGATTAGTACTTTGGTTTCTATGATTATGTCTATAATTTGTTCAACAGACAGCTTAATGTTGTTAAAATTATTTGTTCCTTTTGTGATTAGAAACTCTTACAATCAGCTAGAAAACACTTGCACTATATGTGCTATGTTAAGTATCAGTGGGATTAAATAACAAAGCTGGTTTATTTCAGTTGGAAAATCAGCAGTTCAGGGGATTATTCCCCTGGAAATTAAAACATTTACAGTGCCACATACACAACATTATTTGGATTCTGATGGGTCAAATATAAACTTGTCATTTGGGTGACTAAAAATGCCTGTTGTTATGAGTAGTCATCTTTTGGTAGCACATTAAAGACTCTCTTTTAAGAAGGGTTATAACCTGTTTTATCTTATTTTGCTGATACTTAATTGCAGGTGTACATAATAGAGATACAATTCATTGCCAGTGCCAAACTGTACCATAAAGCTAAGGAAGCTGGCACTGAAAATGTGACCTGAAGGGTTTGGATACTACTTTTGTTCAAGTTGATGGCAAAAACTCCTGCTGATCTGAACAGGAGCAGAATTTGTTCCTAAGTGCTAGATGTTGTGCTTGTGAATGAGATTTCTTTTCTTTTAATGTAAATTGACATGTCTGTGTCTGACAGATTATTTTCATTATAGACACTAGGATTACTTCATAGCCTGAGGAATTCATGGCTCCTAACTGTTCTTGGCATTTAGGAAATAATAATTTTAAGCCTATCCACTCTCTTATTACATTTTGGGTCCTCATGCTTTTGCAAAATCAAACACTGTAACACAAAGCCTATTGCACAGGGCAAGGGAGATGCACAGAAGTTGAATAATACACCGCAGCAAACACACTTTTTCGCTGGTTCCTGACTGCAGTGTCTGCAGTTGAAACATCAAAGGGTAAATTTAGAACTCAATTTAGACTGGTGCACTGCCATCAGTTTAAAGTGTAAGGATATAACAGAAAGCAGAACTTACTGTGAAAATAAAGTAAATGTTTGTCACAGGTATTTTTTTTCTTCTAGCTTTTAATTACTTTTTTTTTTTTTTTTTTTTTAATTATGAGCTGCTTTTACTTCTATAGAGAAAGAATTTAGCATGCTGCCAGACAGAGAATGCTCCACATCTTTTCTATTTTTTGCCATGTACATGTATCATGCAGGTTGTGATTCCAGTATCTTTTTTTTACAACATATGATGTTCTATGATTTCGATGATATTCAGAAACTCACCTCATAACATGGCATAAATAGTATCTGTGCAACTGGTCCTTTCACCTGCACAGTATAAAGCTGCTAATTCAGGAAATGTGGCACCTCAGACTAAAGAAATGTATAAAAATTCCTTGATCCCAGCTCCAGCTGGCAAATGTAGGAAACACTGACAAAAATAGAGAAAATAGTAAGAGAAGAAGAACAGGATTTTTCTGTTAAAAACTTATTAAAACAAAAAGAAAGGAAAAAAAAAAAAAGGAAGAAGAAAGAAGAAACAGGCTCCCTGTGTTAGGACACATTTTCAAGGAAGAATCATTTAGTCAATTCAATAAACAAATGCTGGCTCTTCTACTGAAGTTCTCAGGAGTCTTAAGCAAATAGTAAATGGAAGAAAAGACTAGTCTTTTTTACTAGCAGGAATAAATGTTTTTTCTAATATATTTTGATACTATACAGATGGACTGTTAAGGGGAGGATGTAATTATCAATTTCTGTAGAAATTATATTAGCGTCAGTTACGGAATTTTGAATAAAAATTGGATTCTCCCCCAACAGTGAAGCTGGCTAGATGGCATCACCTGTATAGTTTTATTCTTCGTAACTGTAGCAGCAGAGAAATCAATTATGGATTCTCTCCTCCTCTCCTCTCTGTTAGTCATATTTGAAGTTTTGATGCTGCGCATTCCGTTTATTTGCTGCTGGCCTAATAATCCCCTGCACACTGGGAAAACCTTTGTTCTCTGACAGAAGTAATAAAGCTGTCTGCTCGATTCCCTCTTGTGAGACATGGAGAGCTCCCATTTTATTTAATCTGGTGCTGTGCAGCCTTTTCAAAGTAAACACTTCACAGGGACCAAATAGGGAATGACATACCACTGACTGGACTGCGTGACCAAAAAAAATTAAAAACTTGCCTGTCAAGGAAAACCACAATGACTCTTAATTTCAGATATTCCCCCTTCTCAAGAAACCTGCATGAGAAACCTGGGTCAAATGGGTTTTAGCTCTGGTTTCTACTGGAGCATGTGTCTTCCTGTGGAAGTGCTTCAGCTTTTCCCTGCTCTTCATTCACTCATTCCCACTGAATGGCAGCATGCAGAAAATGAAGAGATCTAAATGCCAGCAGGAGGCTGGCCGCTTTCTTCTAGGCATGTCCTGAGCCCAGTCACCCAGAACAACTTGTGATCCCTGGACAAAGACACTCACAGCAGGCGGCCATATCAAGAAATTTTCCTCCTGGAATTAGATATTATTCCAGGAATCACTACTGAGTCAAACATAATGCCCCATCCTGCTGGGTCAAGTAGGATTTCATTTCAATTTCTTTACACAACGATGCGTTTCATCTTGTCTGTGTACAATGACAGTGCTCAGGCATGAAATAAATTGAAGTGCTTGAAAGGCAGAATTATCCCTTGAACCTGCAGCATTCCCGACCCCAAAAACATACATTGTCAAGTGAGTTCCAGATAAGCAGGATCTTCACCGAGTGTTTGTGCTGCTTGGCTTCCTTTAATCATACTCCCTTTTGTAAAAGGGATTTTTGAGGGGAAAGATAAATCATTGCTGAGGAAAAAGGTCATTTTCAAAAGGCTTTAAGAGCTTCATTTTGTGTGGCTTTTCAAGGTGAAACAGGTAATTCAGAGCAGTGAAAACCTTTTGTATGCAACTTAATTCACAGTTCACACTTCAAGAAGAAAGTAACGAAATAAGCTTGAATAAAATTCTTCATTAAAACTGTTCTCATATGTATGTGAGCCACATTTTGTTGTTTGCTAATACCTTGGCCTGAATATTGAAAAATAAATTTATGACTAATACTGGAGCTTTATATCCTGGCTTTAAATCATCTGTGCTTCCAATATTGGACCATTTTCTTGCTGTAGTACAAAAGACATCAATCATTTCTTCTGGAAATCACTTTTGTAACATGTATACTGAATATACTGATACTGAGACATCCAGGCATATCATTGGCATCCGGCCCACAACCAGACAGACACTCATATTTTTAGGGTAGAATAGCAAATGTTCTGCAATGTTTCATGGATAATGAGCCTGCTCTGGATATAGGGACTCTTTCTGTACTTCTTTCAGACTACCAGTGTAGGCCTTCCACATCTCTGGTCACAGGTTAGACATCTATCTTTTTTTAAGATATCTGTGCTCTATATTTTAACCTCAAGATATGAGCTCAGTGTTAGAATGACCAGATGAGTATATATAACTTGGATTAGTAGACTAAGTCATGATACTTTCAACTATAACAAATAAACTTCTCTGTTCTTTCAAACTTTTCCCATTGAACTGGGTATCCTCTAAAGCATGGCTTCATGCACTTCACAGAGAACAACTATGCAAAGTGTTCATCAATGTTAATTTAATAATATAATCTTAATAACCCTAATTCAGAAAGTCTTATTTCGTAATGAGGAAAACAATATTTTTTAAACATGCATCTGTATCAAGAACAGGGAATACAGAAACTGATCTTGTTTTCTTACTTGTTTTGCCCATACATAAAATAATATTGATCAAAATATGGTCACTTTCAACTCTGATCCAGATTATATACTTGCCCTAAAAGTACTGTAGAGACTAAAGCTACTCATATTTTAGTAGATATAGGAAGAAAAGCTCTAAAAATGGAAGTTTTTCTGTAGATTACTTCATTCCTTTGTTATTTCCTCTTTTAAGAGATGCAACCAAGATTGCAGATAGAAAATGCCTCTTGAGGCATCTCCTGAAGAGATCATATTCCCCAAGATCATATTCTTGCCCCTATCATGTCTGCTTGCTCAACAAAAGATATTACCTCTGCCTCCAAGTCTTTCTTCTGGATTTACATTCTTCTGGAATATAGTGTGTTTATCAAGATGTATCTTAGAGTTTGTACCTAGCACATGACATGGGTCATGCTTATGAACTGTGACAAAGTACTGTGAACCTAGTTTAAATTTTCACTCCATTGCATGGATCAAGTACCCAATTGGTGCTCCTTATCCACCGGAGAGGGTATAAATATAGTGTTGTTCATACAATTACAATTGAAAGGATGAGTTAGTTCATTTAGGAGAGACATTAGCTGTATTAAGAAAGACAATTAGCATATTAATATTTAATAAATAATTCCAAATTAAAAATAAAAATATAACTTTTTTATTTTGCATAATTATTTTTATGATATCCTGGTGGCTGTAAGAAGCTATGCCAAATTTAGAGATAATTCTCCTTCAATATGATAATTAGAGCACAGAAACTTTGCCTGGTACATAGGAAATAGCCAGGATAGAAGAGAATAAATACAGTGAAGACATGATTACACAGGAATTGTTAAGAGTAAAGCAGCTCATGCCATTGTTGATGCCCTTCTGACTACTTTAATATGAGACTATTCTAAATTAGACTCAGATTTGTCTGTTCCTCCAGAAAGATGAAATGTGGTCCTACAGGTAATTTAATCACAAGGGCAATGCCCATTTTCACATAAAACCTTTCTCTTTAAGGCCATTGGTAGAATTTTAACCTACAAAGGAAGGTATATCTTCTATTGCAATGAAAATTTTGGACCCAGGTCTACCAATTTTATAGTAAGTCAGAGCCTCTCAGTGCATTCCAGAATCTTCAGAGAAAAGGTTACAGGGGAAATCCTAATTAATTTTCCTGAGTAGATAATTAGCCTATTAATGGGATCTGAATCAGAAATATTCTGGTGTGGATTTACTTATTCAAAATGAGATAGGTCAGAAGAAACCCTTATACTAATTTTAAGTTTGTGACAAAATAAATATATCAGTCTTGTAGGGAAAAAATGGTCTTTCTCATAGTTACTATTTAAGGTCAGAATTTACATTCATTCATACTACACACCTATCTGTTGTTCTCAACCTTAAATTTCTGATTTCTTATTACGTCATGGACATTGTTGGTTTTTATACAGATTTTTTCCAGCTGCTTTCCCTTTATTGTGTTGTTTGTTTGTTTGTTTGTTTTTCTATTTTTATTTTCTCAAAGCTTTATAATTCCTAAGTTTATACCAAAAATAGAAAGCAGCTCTACATGTTTCAGAGAGATCATTTTTGTTTAGTAGGGAAGAGAAGGTTACATTTATTAACAAACAAGCAAACAAATAACAACAAAATAATCCTTAAGTAATCTTAATCTCTGTCAGCAAATATCAATCCATATAAAGTGAGCTGTTTTTTTTTTTATTATTATAACTTAAAAGGCTTTGTGAATTGACTAAAATTCGACTGACTACAATGTGCTAGATAGTTCATACTCATGGATTTTTATTTTTTTTTTAATTAGGAAATCCATTATTCTATGTGTAAGAATAGTAGCAGTTTATTATAATAATCTAGTGCTCTTCTGTAGGATTATACACAGTACACCAACCACTACAGTTACAGTGGCAGAGATTAAACATATCTTTTAGGCTAGACATGAGAAAGAAATTTTTTACAATGAGGGTGGTAAAACAGTGGAACATGTTCCCAGAAAGATGGTAGATGTCCCATCCTGGAAACATTCAAGGCCAGGCTGGACAGGGCTCTGAGCAACCTGATCTAGTTGAAGATGTCCCTCCTCATTGCAGGGAGTTGGCCTAGATGACCTTTGAAAGTCCTTTCCAACCCAAACTACTCTATGATTCTATGATTAGACATCCCATATTTATGAAAGGAAAGATACAGCATCATTTTTCAGTTATCTTGTCCATTGGCTATGGAACTGAATAAATAGAAGTTCAGGGATGAGATAAAATGTCGTGGTCATATTATCTTGATCTAAAACTTGACAGAATAAACAATTCCCTGTAATCAGAGCACCAGCAAGCTAATGACCCTGTGGTTTCAGAAGACAGGAAGGAAATTGAGAGGACAATTTGTTTTCATCATTTAACCATGGAAAGCAGCTAGCAATCCTGAAAATTTAACCAAGATACTTAATTGTCTGGATAATTAAAACATACATATCATTTTTGTTCTAACTTACTTAAGATTTCAAACTACTCTACTGAAAAAATACAAATTGAAACAAAATAACTTCCATTTCAGTGTGGTGAAATCACATGAATGTTTAGTCCAAAGCAAAATGTTCCGTCCTCTTCTTCTCAGTGTTAATTCAATTTTTATTTTGAATTGCAGCTGGAATACACACAATAAACTTATTTCATTATTGCAACTTGTCTTACAATTTTTCTATTTCATGAAAAAATGCTACCAGTTGACATTTCATTGTTTTTGTTCATTTGTTTGGTTTTGAATATATATTTTCATTTTTAAAATTAACATAAAACATTATTTCCTTGTGTATTTATACTGAGTCACCAAAAGAAATACGGAGAAATTAACTTAAATTCCAACCACAGATATCATGTTATGAAAAAGGTATTCTTATCTCGGCTTTTTTTTTTTTTTTTTCCCCAGAATTTGTTAATTAAAAGAAACAAATGCATTTACAACAATTACTATGAATTTCAAAGGGGGAGTTTACATAACCATTTGTCATGTTTACATCAGTGATGAGCACACACACACCCCCCTGATAAGTATAGTAATTTATTTTAGAGATGTATTAATTCTTATCTGAAGACTAATTATAATTTGATTGCTAACTCTCTTTGATCCTGAAGTGGTTCTAGGAATATCAGATGAACAAATGTTATAGTTCATGGGAAGCCTAGTCTTTATTTAATTAAAAAAAAAAAAAAAAACCACAAAAAAAACCCCAAAAAACAAACAAACAAACAAACAAAAAAAATCAAACAAAAAAAGCCTTCAAAAAAATAGATCATGCTTACAATTGCTGAGTCCAGTTTATGAGCTCTTTTGTGTGCACATATAAAAATATTTAAGCATGTTTTTGTACCAGATACTCCTTATTGTCAGATATGCCTTGATCTGTCAGGTGTAAATTAAAAAGTTGGACAAATGTACATTTTCTTGAATATAGGTGTGGGAGCATTCCCCTGCACCATTTTTTCATAGAAACTCTAGCTTTTCCTGTTGGGAAGTCTAGCCATCTCCCAGGGAAAGATCTTCCATGGGGAATGAGGTATCCAGCCTCACCAGGAATTTATAACCCTGAGTCTTTGGGAGTTTTGTTTCTTAACTGTGCAGGTGACAAACCTGGCACCATAGAACACCAGGACAAGGAACACAAACTGGAATTCCAGGATGACCACCATCTTCAAAGCACTGCACCTACACAGAATTCTTTAATTAGCTCTTTATAAAACTCATATATTTTTCACTGCCAATTCAGCATTAGCATGTATGTCCATGAGCTCCCTAAACTGCCATCGTCTGACAAACAAGCTGGATTTCTTCTGCGGTACACAGCTAATGGCCAAATTGTTTATACCTTTTTCTTCTTTTTTCAGTATTATGTATTTATTGAACAGATCATATCCTTGTCTACAGTACTGTAATCCCTGCATTTTAGAAGAGTACTACAAACAATGACCTTAAATGTTTTATATAAACTCTGACTTGTATTTACAGTTTCTTAATTTGTGCAAATGAAGAGTGTATAATTCATCAAGTCTCTACAGAGTTTGCTTTTTTTTTGACTCAGTTCTTCTGTAGAGACTTATACTTTGGAATCACAGGAATACTGTTCAAGTGCTTATTTATTCAGTGTCTATAAAATGAAAATTAAGTAAGTCTCTGCAGGTGAATTGTTGTAGATAGTAATGTTATCATATTATCTTGAGTAAATCTTTCTGTTCTCCCTCTTCTTTCTATCTGTATATATGTGTCTGTGGGAAAAGGAAGAGGAGTTCTGTGTGAATTTTTGCATTCTCATTCCCTGCTGTCAGTGAAGATTCACTTTTTGTTCTTTTAGCAGGAAACTGTGCTTTATTCAGCCATTAATTCAAGACCTTATTTTACTATTATGATTTCCATTTTGATTGTTTACTTCTATACAACAGAATGAGATTTTACTTTGTCAGGCACTGTACACATACAAAAGAAAAAGACAGACTATGGCTCGAAGAATTCATGTCCTTAAGACAGTAAAAGCCTTAACAGATAAAACATACAGAGAAGAAAGCAAGATTAATGATTAATGAATGATACAATAAACAGTCATTTCTACATGTCAGTGCCAGGACCATACTTTTAATGTACATGCTTACGCAAGGACTAGCAATGACTTTCAGTATTTGGAAAGGGAAAATTCTCTCTCTTACCTAGAGAAGATGTGAAGACAGCAATGAATAAAATATGTAAAAGTATATTCCTGGAACTGATGGTCAAAGAAGACCTTTTACGGGAACGTCAAGAGAAGCTACCAATAAATACCACCCAGTCATCAAAATAAACTAATTGAATTGAGCAGTATATCTCATAACAAAAAAGAGTTTGCTTTATGAAAAAAAATATTAAAATGTCATTCACAAACCAGTCACAAAGAACATTATATTTCATTTTATGTTCATTACATATAAAGTTAATAAACTGTATTTAAAGACCAAGAATATAATTACATTCCTGTGCTTCTTTTTATAGGAAGTGTGTTTGAAAAGCTTTATGATTTCTTCATTTTTAAATATTTCATCCAGAAGCATGGGATGTTGTTCTGATTCAAAATTATCGTTCAGCTAAGAAATGCAGGAGCTAAATAACAGCTAAAGTAATGGTACAACTTACTAACTTTAGGGACGTAGTCTTTGTCAATTTTAAAAATTAAAGAAGAAAAGTAGTCAAAACTCATTAAAAATTACATTTTCAAAGCTGGTTTATTAATTTTGTTACTGTTATTGTTATACCAGTAGTACTCATAATCTGTCAGATATCTACCACCAATTACTTTTAAGCTTTGAGTGCAATGTTTAGGACTGAAGTTTTTCTAGTTCTGTAAAAACTTGTTGTGAAGTATTATTGAATTTGTTCTAATAAGCATTTTTAATTCTAATACCTTTTTCTAATTGACCTGTAGGAACACTTTTCACAGATATAAAAGAATGATGTCAATAAAAAGCCACTAAACATTCTTTTGTATTCAAGTCTTTTAAAATCATAATTCTCGAAAAGCTCTTACTACTGCATAACATCAGCACCAATAAAACTTTATGTTCTATGATCCTTTTGTGAAGACTTTATGCACCTTTAATGTCAGTACAAGTCATGCTGGGTCTTCAAGGTAGACTTATATTGACAATTGCATTTTCTTCTTTATATGGGCATGATGTGAAATCTATTGGTGTGAAAAGCATACTTACTAAGTGTGCATCAAGACTCAGAGTTCTGATGGTGGAGTAGCTCTGCTAGAAAGATGGAGAATCAGGAGAATGGAGCAAAATCAGTAAGGAACTGGCTTGATCCTGTTTTAGTCCTAAAAGTAGAATTCACAATAATGCACCACTGTATGACCATTTGGCATATAAGACATGTTTTACAAAATACACAGCTAAGTTGTTGAATTTAAAACAGAGATAATGCTACTACCAATTAAGTAAACAAGGAAAATAAAGCCAGTGGCTATATATTGCAGTTCTGATTCTGTGTGAAACAAAACCTAGGGAAATTGAAGAATGGTTGTCTGGTTGCTTAATCCAACACCTGCAAATGAAACAAGACTCTTTTAATTGTAGAGGCGATAAGGTAGTGGGATTAAACTTTGTATGGCCACTGGAGTGATCAACAGTACAGAGTGTAGACATTATTACTTGTCTGCAAGATGTGATTTTTTTCCTGCCAGGTGGGAAATATGTTTGGTCAGCAAATCAGATGGACTGACAGATTATTTTTCCTGGTTCTCCTCCACAGAGAAATTGAGAAAGTTCAATTTTCACTAACTTTCAGAATATGCTTATTACAAATAAACTATTTCCCTGCAAATTGGATTAGCTACTGCGATGTCTCACAGGCATGGGGGTATCTGTTAATGCCATAATGAGCATGAGGCCACACTACCTTTTAATATCAGGCATAACTGGAGAGCAGCAAAAATTACGAGTAAAAAGAATTTTATAATCACAAACATCAAAGATCAGTTTTAGATACCTGAAATTTCCTTAGAAGATAAGCATTTTTTTTTTGGCAGTGGGCAAAGCATCATGATGCTGAGTCACATGGAATGTGTAGAAAGACAAAAATAGCAAAGCAGCTCAAAGACTTCAAGATACATTGAATTATGAGAAGAAGCCTATCCCTATGCTTTCCACTTGAAAAAGCTGCTTGAGAAAGCTCCTTTGTACAAAGATAAACAGATGTACATTTGGGACATTGATGTATGTATTCATTTTGTCATTAATAACAAAATTCTGTGCCTCTTGTGATCAGATTCTCCACAGAAGCTTCGTGGAAGTGATGTGCTTTGCATTCTTACAAAAAGTATATGAGAGGCACTGCTGGTCTTCAATGTATGTCTTTGAAATTATAGCAAGGAGAGAGAAAAAGTACAAATATCTATTAAAAACAAACAGACAAAAAATAGCCATTCACATGGTCACTGGAAGTTGTTAACCATTTAGTCAAACATGTCAGAGACAGTTTAGTTATCTTTGTCCTGTGATCTGTACTAAGTTGTCCAGTCATAGTGTGTTTAAGTTTTATGCATATAGTATTTCAAAAAACTTAAAGTAAGAACAAACAGTGGTTGTTATAAACAAGAAAGAACTTTCAGAAGTACTAGCTGGAGTGCAGTACCTGTCTATAAAATGCCAGAAGCATATAGTAATTTACACCCACTTTTCTTAGACTTTGCTTTCCAGGATATAAGTTCTACTTTGTGACCTACAACTGAGATGATGTCAAGCCAGAAATAATAACAGAGTTATGACATACTTACATGCTATTCATTTTTGCACATTGCCAGGAATAACACCATAAGACACAGTATTTTCATTTTGTGACAAGAAATATTAAATCCATATATTGTAATTTGAAAGATAATAGATGGGTTTAAGAAATGTGATTCCCTTTCTTTGTTTTAAACCAGCTGACTGATCAATTTATTAAATATTACCCAGATCTTGTAGTGTAAAAACCAGATTTACCATTAAACTTCCTTTTAGAATTCATGATTTTATAGGACTGTATCCTGTGTCTTTTTGTGGCCTCTATTTCAACACTTCCACAACTGTGCCCATCTCTGTTACTTTTCTGTGTGTCTTTCCTAGTTCTGAATCTTTTTCAGAAGTGGCTGAATAATTTCAGAGAACAAAGCTTCTTAGAAAGAAGTTTGATAACCTGAATGATTTCTGCTATTAAAAAACTATTATTTTTTAAATGGTTACACATTTAAAATTGGTCAAAGAGAACAGGCTGCCCAGGATAGTGTTGGAGTCACCATCCTTGGATGTGTTTAAAAGGTGTTTAGACGAGGTTCTCAGGGACATAGTTTAGTGCTAGAGTTAGGTTTTATTATGGTTGGACTTGATGATCCTAAGGTTCTTTTCCAACTGAAATGATTCTATGATTCTATGATAATATAAATAGTTAAAAGATATATTAGGAGATGAATACTTTGACAGTGTAGGTAAGCCACCACACATATGACTTCCTCCTTCTGCACATCAGATGTTTATGACAATAATGGGAGTCCAGGTCACACTGTTGTTTTCACTACCACAGGTAAGATTAGCCAGGAATCACATGGCCTATGCTCACATGTAGTGAAAGGTTAGAGTCAAAATGTAGACTTAGAATACAGCTGCAACAGTACTAACTTTAAAAATTGTATAAGCTAGTTGCCCTTTGAAATACTGCAAAATATCTCAGAGCTCTCACTGAGTCTCTGATGCAGCAAGTTCTTAAATATATGCCTAAAATTAAGAGTGGAGGGGAAAGTTAGCTATGATGGCCAAGGTTCAGAAAATAAAGCAAGGCTTATGGGCAGTGATCTTTCACTAGTCTAACTGGTAGCAGAACAGAGAAATGGACTTTGTGCTGGAAAGTTCGTCTTTCATTCCCTAACCATATCACTACATTTATCAAAAGACATTACTCCACTGTGCAATGCTTGTTTAACTTGTGACTTCAAGATGTCAGCAGTTCTGTTGGAGTCAGTACATATATTTACATATTTACCTTTCAAATGCATCTGGTAACTTTATTGAACTGTGGCATGAATTATATCAGACTTTAAAACAAGCAACAGCAGCCCTACGGTGTGGAGATCAACTCTCTTCTTTGATAATTATTTAAAAATGCATCAGTTGATATATGAATTCTGTGGTATAATTTCCGCACTGTGGCTGCTACTGAAGAAGGCTGATAAAGTTAGTAGACAGAAGGCATCTCTTTATATACCCCCAAAGTACTACGCAAATGCAATCCTCTTTTTCATGGCCTAATTTCTCCTAAAGGCAGAAGACACCTTGTGCATCAGGACTGTGTTTACTTAGCAGTGACGGAGACCGACTGAGGCACGCTTCCTTGAAGAGGGCTTGGGTTGTGCTAATGTTAATGGTTCCTCACACTCACAAGTGCCAAGGGGAAAAATAATTTTAAAAGTGTACATTTAAAAGCAGCATGCACCATTAAGCTGAGTCCCCTTTTGCAGAGAAGCATGAATTGACTAATTTATACAACACACTGTGCTCAGTGCAGCAGTGTGGACCTGCACGTGGCTTGTGGGTCTAACAGGGAGGGGGAGGAGAGCTATTTGTTTTGTTGTGTCAAATCATTCTGCTGTCTCTGAAAGGAAACTCATTTTGGGATAATGAAAGAACAGGCATAGAAACTCAAACAATAGTTGCCGGATCTTAAAAGAAACCCACATATAATTTATTTCCTTCCTTTTTTTATATAGACTGTTACGCATTAAAGTGTCCATACTGTTATTAAACTAGTGTATTCAGAACAATATGAAAGAAAATGAGATCGTCATATTCAAGCTGACAGGCAGTTTTACTGAGAACAGCCACTATTTCTTTCCTTGATCAAAAAGAGGCTGTCTTATGGTTCCAATTTTTTCTTCCTTTTAAGAAAATCATCAATTCATTGTCTATGTTTACAAGAACCTCATTTATCTATTTTCTATTTAGTGTTCTGTCATTAAGAGTAGAGAATGAGAGAAACTTTAGGTTCACGTTGGTAAGCTTGAGATGAGATTTTCAGCATTGTTTTTGTTTAACACCAGTACAGGTTATCTGCACTCTTGATAAATCCTTCATGTGGATTTCTTTCATGGCTTTTTAGTGCAGCTGCTCAAATGTAGGCACTATGCACAAATGAGCCTCTTTTTCCTTGGCTCTTTTGGCTGTTACTGAGGCAGTTAAAGTATAAACTAGGTTAAAATTGCTACATGATATGGATAATGAAATGCAAAAATCTTTTCTACTATCTCTGTTGAGTGAACCAATGGATTTTATATTGTACTATTTGCATTGAATGTAAATATATTGAAGCCACAGTTTCTACCCTTATACTTTATAGAGAAATACCGTTTGAAAACCCAATAGGTAGGAAAAGCACCAGAGAAATATAATAGGGAAAGCAGTTTGCACTATAAGTATTGTATTATACTACCAAAGGATAATTAAAACAAAATTATCAACTCCTTAATATAATAATAGAACGATGAGTATTCTATGGAGCAAAGAGGTATTTTTGGCATCTGGCTACAGCTCCTCTACAGACACACTATATAAAAAAAGTACCAGTTCAGGAGTGCTTGCCAACAACATTGTGTTAGGATAATGTTGGAAAATCATTGTTGTTGCTATTGTTGCTAATAATAATATTAGCATTATTATTTTAAAAAATATTTATTGGTAATATATCAAGGATAAAATCAGGAAGCGAATGTTTTGTGATGGAGGTGACTTCCTAAAGTTTGATACTAACATTCAGTTATACTTTTACATTGAGAAGCCTCTTTGTCAGCATTTTTAGAAATAGTGGAATTGGCTTCTACAGCAAAAATGGAAAAGCTGCAAAAGACAGAATGTGGGCTACTTATACTGAGCACAGATTGTCTCATTCTTATTTCTCCATTCACCCTTTGATTTCTTATTTTTTTCTGTCTCATAACAGCTGATCAAACACTATGGTGTCCAGCAGGAGAATGTCAACAATTACTGGGAATAAGAAAGTCCTTTCTCTTTACCAATTATTGTAATTAATCTTAACAGAGGCATGCAGTGAATCATACATTAAATGGCTCAGTAGGTTAGATAAAAACAGGAGAGGAATTAAAAAGAAGAAAAACAACAACCAAAAAAATGAGGCTGATGCAGATAAATAATGGAACATTTTAAACAGGAGCTGGCACTTTAACTTGGCATTAAAAATATAACATCAAATGGATGGCAACTTTCAATTTTGTTCCAGAAATGAACTGGATACTGACTTCATTTTAGGCCAGATGATCCAAATGTAAACCAATCATTTTTAAAATCTAAATACATAAAAGAGTATTTCATTCCCAGCTGAAATCCACACCAAGGTTTAGATGTCTTCCTTGTATGGAAAAATGATCGCAAAAAGATATTGTAAAGTACTATTTGACACCAAGTTCATGCTGCTTACATACATTATACACAAGAAAGGAATCTTTATCCTCACTTCATAGCAAACAGTTGCTGTTCCTACTTGAACTGATTAAGGTATAGTTTTAAAAACGCACTTTTGCATTTCAAAATATTTTCATTAAGACCAGGGTAACATAATACCACACATAAGTAGTTGAAATTTGTTACCACTGAGGTAATAAAAAGCAAGTACTTTTTTTTTTTTTTTCCTTTTTTTTTGGTGTGCTAATCAGATTTACTGTTTAACAGTGAAGCTTCAGTGGATGATTATGACATCAAAGTGTGACAGACAGTGATTATGTACGGCAGGGGGAAAAGACGGATAAAAACACAGATTTAATTCCCTTTGCTTAAAGAGGCATTATCCCTGGCTAGTAGGAAAAATAAGTCTCCATCTCCATCTCTTTCATTTAGGCAAAACCAGGTACTGATTTAACCAACTTGTCTTGTCTTAAAATGTTTTCTTTTTGAATAATAATTGTAAGCTCATTTACTTTCTTTAAGCATATTTTCAATAACTCATTTTTGTTTTTTCTTGACTTTGAGTCTCAATGCAGGCAAGTTGTTGCTCTCCTTTACAAAGAGCTCATCCATAACAGTGCCTATGCATGACTTCTTTTACCTTCTCCCCCTGCACCCCAGAAAAGCCATAGGACTATGGAAACAATTTTAAAAGGAACATACTGGATATAGAGGTTGAAGTATCTAAGTAACTTAGCAATTATTTGAAATTTTTTATATTAATTGATCACATACACAAAACAAACAAACAAACAAACAAAAAAACCCACCAAAATTTGATGCAAGGAACACAGGATTTGATGCAGCTCACACTGAAGTTCCTTCAAAGATTTTTGTTAGATCAGCTCTTTGTTACAGATACAAGTAACAGTTTCATTATCTTATGTTTTACCTATATTAATGGAATGTTTAGATTCCATTTTAAGTTGCATGAAATATGCAGAACAACAAATTGCTCAGTCCTTAAAAGGAGACACAGACAGACAATACCACAGATTAAATTCAAAACAATTTTTGGCTTTAGCTCAGAAGACTTTATCCCATTAAAGATAGGGAAGGAGGAAGATAGGGGGTGTGAGGGGGTTGTGGATTTAGTCACTGAGGGGGAAAAAAACAGACTTCAGAAGAATCCTCTTGATCTAGAGCCAGTATATATCATTTAAGTGTCAGACGTCAAACATATGCTCTTTAATGGAGTTTTTTTTTTTTTAAATTCATCTCTGACCACACAAAAGGAATAGTTATGAAAGCAAAACAATAAGACCAGTGGATTGTCAGTTTTTTAATATTTCTATTCCTGTAAAATTCTACACTCTTAAAAATAATGTCCCCAACTTCTGCTTTCACACATAGCATAACAAATTAAATGACTGATGAGGGTCTTTTCTTTTGAGCCTGTTACTGAATGCACTTTTATGAAGAGAAAAGGGTTCATAAAAAACTTGTTTGTGGGGAGAGGAGGAACAGATGATATGAGGACAGAAGGACAGGAATGAGAAGTAAGAGTCACAGCTGAAATTGTTTTAAGGGGCCAACTGTCTCCTGTGTGCTGACATTCACATTGTTGTGTCAGAAAGGAAAAACAGAGGTGAAGTTTCCAGTAATACACTGATGAGGAGAAGCTGAGGGGAAATCCTGCCTCCACAGAAATCAATGGCAAACATCTATAGATTGTAGTGAAGCTTAGATTCCACCTAAGATTTTGCCAGCTGGCAGTGTTATGTCCAGTACTAGACATTGAATCAGTCTTCAAGGCATGTTCTGATTTTACTTTAAAACTTCTTATTGACTAAAGCCTTTTCTTTAGTTTCTGGAAAATATCTTCATTAAGTTTTTAACTTATCTCACTTCAAAAGGTGTCTGTTCCTGTAGTTCTTGTAGATTTTCACCTTTCCTTCTCCTCTTTCTTGTCTTCCACCTTTTCCTATCTCTGCTCCTGGCTGAAATTTTGAGGTCTTGTCATGCAGTGACTTAAACAAGAAAAAAGGAGAACAATCCCAAATGAACTGTTTCCAGTCTCTAATGCTTTATTTTATGGCCCAGTGTATCCTCAAACTAGACCGTCATTCCACACAGCTGGAAATCCTGTGACCAAGGATTTTTCCAGCAATTCTATGAACATCTGTGTTGTGCACTTCGCAGTGAACACCCAGTTGGGTAGGTTAGCAGTCCTGCAGCATCTGCAGTCTTAATCAACACTCCTTGAGAAATGTTTTAATATTGCTTGAAATGTGCACAAACATGGCTTTCTTTTTAAACAAAGAGGATAGAAAGTGCAAATGTGTAGTCTGCTTTTAAACCTTAGGATACCTTGAAAAAGAAAAACAAAACAAAACAAAAGGAGAAAAAAATCCCACAACAGAGGTCCTCCAATGTTCCAACTTAGAAGCACACTCTAAAGGCCTGCACTGTCTGTGATCTTCCTCGGGATGATTGCAAGGATTTCCTACACAACTCACACTACCATGTGGGAATCTGAAAGAATAATTTGATCCCCTATATATAGATGCCTGGGAGGCATTTATAGAGAAATGTCATAACACGCATCTGATCTCTTCCTAAATGCACTTTTGCAATCATTATATATTTAGAAGAGATTTTTTAGCTAATGATTTTCGGCGTGTAAACATGTCAGTATCTTTTCCTAAAAGATGAAGACAGGAATGATAAATCAAAAAGCATTTAGGTTGCATGAACAGAGATGCTCTGTGTTATTGTGATGAACACTGAACGACGTGCATGCATTAGGAAGACACCTCAGAAAGATTAGAGCATTTCTTTCTGATTCATTTTAATGTAGCTCTCTGTACTAAAAACATGGGTTTTTCAGGGCACAGAAAGCACACACAGTTGCTTGTGTAATGGATTAAACCTGTCACATTTTTCATTCTTGATTTTCTGTCCCTTTTATTATTTTATAGTCTTACTTCTAAAAATGTTAAGAATTTTGGCAGACTTCATGGAATTCTGATTTAAAGAACACAAAACAGGAAGCTATTTTGAATGCTCCCACTTGATCCATCTTTGTGCTGGCAGCACAATGCCTGTAAAATCCACCTGCTGGAAGTCGGGTGGTTTATGCAAAGGGATGTCATGGTAATTTGGAAACTGCTGAATACAGAGTGAAGCCTTTTCCTGCCCCCAAACCTGCCACACCAGTTTTTTTCTAGCTCATTACATGCCAAAACTTTTGATTGATGTGCTCACTTCAGTCACGGGTAATTTTAACTCCTATATTAAGTAGCTGCTGCTTCCACTCCATTATATTTCCTCGTATGGGGCAAATCAGAGCTCAAGCTTGGCCTGTATTGGCCTGACCTAAAAGGCAGAGTGAGCCTTTGTTTAGTTTTGTGGAGGTGGCAAGCCAAAATTTCAAAACAACTTAGACAATCACATTGCCTTTTCTTAATTGTCAAGATCCCTTGAAATGGATCTTTTGAGAACTACATAGCCCAAGGAGGTAAGAAAGTTGTTAAAGGATTTCTAGATATGAATATAAACTTTTTCATGACATTTACATAGAATATTAGCTGCAGCATAGGATAACCTGTGACTGCCTTATATTGCTGTCAGTGGGATGGAACTCCTATTTTGCAAAACCTTGTTGCTCCATTCCCTGAATGGGTTTGGGAGCAAAAAGAAGTAGAACAGAAACATTGGGTATTTCCTCTTAGAAAAGAGCTCCCATCCACAGTCCTGTAGAAGTCAAACTACATTTATAGAGTAAAATTATTAAAAAATTAGTAAAACTTTTAAAAGGAACTTCATCTAAACAAGGTTCTCTATCTTGCGACAGGAAAATATCAGTACTTCAGGTTCATCTCATCATAAAATTAGTGTATAAAATAGGTGAGATATTAGTGATTGTGAAAAGAAAGAGCTGATATATGTTTCTCAAATCTGATCTCTACTTCAGGTTTAAGGCTGTATATCATCCAGTCACCTAAATGAGAATGATACAGATTATAAGATATTTAGGCAGCAAGCAGATTCTTCTTCATTTAATCCTGTTTCAGATACCACTAGTGAGAGGAATGCTGTTAGCTTAAGATGTGGCTTGGCTTTTACTATAGGATAGTTCAGAAAAAATGATACCTCTAAATGGTTTGTGGGCCTTATGTATTAGATATGTAATTTAAAGACCTGTGTCAAGCCACTTGGTAGAACATTAAATATTTCACCTCCTACCAATGCTTCACTGATGCAAATGCACAAATGCACATCTTAAATATAGCTGTGCAGATCTCAGGGTTTGCTCACAATGCGTATTTATTAAACCAGCCTGGTTATACATAATAAAGACACATTTAGAAAATTTCATAATTATGCCAGGCTCCACTTCATGTTTTTTTGTAGAACACAGACCTAGACATCTAACACCTTCAAAATTATCTGCTAGATTTGGTGGATTCTTTAGGCCCTGTACAAAGCCATGATTTTTAAAATGGAGTATAATACAGCATAAAGACTGGGATTCATTTAACTAAACACAAACTCCAGAAATATTCATATATCCATCTCTGAGTTAATTTTTCATCATCAGAAACAAGCAGGTTCCTGTTGAGACTACCACACCTCATCCTAAAATAGTCAATTAGTATAGGCCAGGTTAATTACTTCCTAAAAGGACTTCCATTTGGAAGAAAAGGAAACCAAAATGTAAAGCTTAGATGTACATCTCTATACTTCAAGTGTCAAGAATTAGGTAAGAGGAATTCGCTCCAAGGATCTTTAAAAATCCAGCACTAAAAAATCTTCTTTTAGAAGAATATCTGGGTTGCTTAATCTGCACAACTTCAAAAATAGACAGTAATATTCTTTGGATCACTTAGAAACAAACTTCATTGCTTGTTATTCCTGATATGCCAAGAATCTACATGTTTCACTTAGGAAAATATCTACTGCTTTCACCCATTCATAAAGAAACAGGAAATAAACTGGATCCTGCAATATGGTAGTGCTATACAAGATCCTGCCAAAGCAGAGAAGAAAATGAAAGAACCATTCTCTATTAAGATGACAAAAATGAAAATCTTTGGCAGGAAAGGATTAGGGGAAGTTACACATTATAGCAAATAAAAGGAAATTACATTACACAAAAGAAAATGAATTTACATTAAAAATTACACCTACAGGAGGTGATCTATTTTACTTGGTCTAAGGAGTTCCACGATATCTGCTGCATTATGAAAGTATACATGTCACCTTTTATAAGAAACCAAATACTTTTATCAACTTTTTATCAACAGGTTTACAAAAATCAGTGGTAGGACTGATTATATCATTGTCAATATCTAAGTGTCATTACCTCCTCTAATTACTGTGGTATAAATGCTCAATATGTTAACTAATCAAAAATAAGGCTTTCACATACAAAAAATTAATAAGAAACTAAAATTTTTCAAACTAAATTGACTTAGAAAATTTACTGTCTTATAGTGCTTAAAATTAAGAAAATATAGGCTGTCTCATGAAGGAATAAGGCCCAAAATAGCATTATTTTTTAAATAATAATTCCATAACATATGTAAGTTAATTAAAAGACGCTTAAGCAAGGCTAAACAGGTGCCATAGAGATTAAATTAGCCACATTAGAGGGTCTATATATGGCACAAATAAAAGAAACAGACTCTAAAGGGAGATGTCATAAGCCACCTTGCTAAAAACTCAGAATCCAGGAAGTGCTTTGAATAATAAAATCAGAGAAATATGGGTAAGAAAGAGGTCTCAGTCTGAAATTTAACATGTCCCCTGGCCAAGTCAGAATCAGCTATATTTATACAAAGCCAGGTGTATATATTTCTGTGCTGTTCTGAAAGACCTCCAGTGCTGGACACAGCCTTCACATATAACCTAGTTCAGAGGTTCGTTATCACTACACTCGGAAAATTTCATTTCCACCCAACCTGAAGTTTTCTTACTGCTATTAAAGTCAATTACTTGTCCTAGACCATCATGGATACAGAATACAAAGTACTTTCCTTCTTATAGTAGCCTCTTGTGTACTTGACTACTGGTTTTAATGTTCTCATTCACTATTGTCTACTTCTCCCCTACCCTGCCCCTCGCTGCTTGGTTTCTTCACTCTCCCCAGTTTGAAAATCATACTTTCTAATCTGCTGGTAAGTCTTTTTACTTACTTTTGCCCTCCCTCTCCATGGTCTGGGCCTACCTGGAAGTGGAACATTCAACTAGACAGGACCTCTTCCAGAAAGAGAAAGTAGCTTCTAATCAAGGACAGTAGAAAATTCTGGAAACGACAGTTCTTGAAATTTACATATAAAATTACAGTAAGGCAGGATACAGAAGTATGAAATAGTGACTAATAATATAATATTTCCAAACACTTCAGAAGCAAGAAGCTCCTGAGGGCTAATACTGATCAAGATATGGAAGAAGCATGAAAGGAGACTATTAGTCAGGCTAACTTATTGTATTTATTTTCATCTCAAAGAAAGAGAAAAAACTACAAGGATTTTTATTTATTTATTTATTTATTTATTTTTAAAGGAGAAGTTCTTTAAAATTGTTTCATTAAACAAATAAATACAACAGTGATATTCATAAGCATACTAAAGTAGACCATCTGTGAAACTTCTGGACTACTAAGCTCATTGTTAGCATTTATCTCAATACTAGACAAAAAATTAAATGGCATAGAGTCTTCAAAAAGACCTCCAAAAGTATCTTGGGAACTGGCAACCTAAGGGTTTAGGTTGTTGACCCAAGAACAATGGAAAATTGGAAAGTAATTGCTGAAGTGGTCACTTCCCAGGGTTTGTCCTACCCCTCTCCCAGGCAGTGGGGCAGCTGACCTAAACTATTGCAAGTAATCCACTTTGATTTCAGTTCACAGAAAAATAAGACAAATAATAATAATTTTAAAAGCTGAAGATAACAAGTCTCCAAAAATAGTTTCCCTCAGCATGAAAGTCAACAACTTCTGCTCTGTACTAAAGTGTGGTAATAAAGAACGAGGTAAACATATGGATAGATAAAATTAGCACACCAGAACATTAGCCTGGCTTTTGTGGAGGTGAGTTACTTGCTGGAATACTTCTCTTAGCTTCTAAACATATAGAAAATAGTGTCTCAGACAGTAAAATTAATTTAGTCATTCACCAAAGACTCTTAAAAGTGTGCAGTATGTTATTCCTCCCATGAAGTGACATGACAGGGCATGGTAGATATTATAAAATTATTTTGGACCAGCAAATTTAAGGAGACGGAATTCACAAAGAAGGCACATGGGTTCTTCTTAAAGAAAACAAAAATTAAGAAGTGATTAAAATAATTGCGTTTGTCTTATCGTATGTTTCAGGAACTATGGAGTTCATCATCTCACAAACACACAGAGGCCACAAGTTTAACATGTTAAAATATGAAGAAGACTTTGACATGGATGTCTACATATTCACCCACCATTCATGTTGATACATACTCTGAGACCATACATGTCTCTGTATGCGTTTGTCTTATCGTATGTTTCAGGAACTATGGAATTCATCATCTCACAAACACACAGAGGCCACAAATTTAACATGTTAAAATATGAAGAAGACTTTGACATGGATGTCTACATATTCACCCACCATTCATGTTGATACATACTCTGGGACCATACATGTCTCTGTGTTTTAGTACAGTACAACAAAGAATATCTTCCGATGTCCATCAGATTTAAAAAAATACTTAAGGAACCCATCATGGTAGGGTTTTTTTGTTTTGTTGGTGATGTTGTTTTGGGTTTTTGTTATTGTTGGTGGTGTTTATTTTCAGGGCTACATGAAATATCATCAAGTTTTAACAAGAAAAAAAAAAAATTAAAGAGCCTAAATCAAGCTCTACCTGCTTTTGCAGCTGCGACATGAAGAAAATAAGCAGAAGAAACGTCTTCAATGTACTGTATTTTCCACACTTATGTGGACATGAGCCATTTTCACCTGACGTGATTTTTGCATCAGTATGAAATAGGTGAATTCTTATTGATAGAGTACAATAATTTAACTCACAAAAGGAAAAAAAATGAAAAAGGTGAAAGTGACGTTCTAATTTTAGAATTCTGGAAGGTAAGAATGAACACATGATTTCATTAAAATCAGGCTAAAAAGGTTTGAATATTTATGTATATTAGCTATAAAATTTTAATATGATGTTCAGAATAAAACTACAAGGAAAATTCACCCTAGCAAATCCACAAGGGAACTTTAAATGGATCTAGCACTGACTTTTCACGCCAGAAAATTCACAATGTAGAAAGAAATATTGCTTTCATATAAAAATCTAAGTTTGAAGGCAATGCTAATTTCCTTTGATGTAGAGATTTTGGATCAGTTCTTGAAACAGCACTACCAGTAACACTCTAACAAGTGATGTTATTCTAAAATCTTTTCTTTAAAGCTTTTTTTTGTTTGTTTTTTTAAATAACTTTAAACTCTCAAATCATTGATGCCCCCCTCAAGGATGAAAGAGACATAGAAATGAACTTTTACATGTTCCATTTTGTTGCATGGTTAAATCATTCTGGAAATCCTTTTGAACATCCATATCTTCATAGAGATAAAAGAAGTTGATACATTTATGCAGATACTTTGGAGGAGTTCAGATGTGTTAACTTCAGGGACAGTCTGGGATTTTTGACAGCTTTGAATATGTCTTTCACCATTACTTAATCCAAAATGAGGTTTAATACTTTCTTTTTTTTGCCATCATAAAATGTTTGCCTTGGGAAAATAGTCTTTATCAGGACTAACAGACTCATTTTATTTCACAGGGTTTGTTTATACATGGGAAGCTGGGATGATGTTTTTATTTTGGGTTTAAATCAAGTTTGATTCAATTTCATATCCAGAAGCATCTATACAAGAAACACTTTACCATTACAGAAATACCAATACAGTAAATCAGCAAAGTGCTCCTAATGGAGCCATTATCAAACTGAACCTTTGTATCAATATAATAAATTCACTATCTTGAAGTAAATCAAGCCAAAGGACATCTGGTAGAAGAGAATCTCTAGTAGGGATTTATGCCAGCTCAGATATGTGAGTTGAAGTTCACTGACTGTACCTTGGCTATTTAAACAGTAACAAAGTCTTTAAGGTAGACATTGTCTAAGTCAATTGGGAACAAGCTTCCAGGAAATGGCTTAAATTAAGTTCAATAAACCAGTGTGAAATTGAAATAAGTCTGTTTAATGAAATTGTATTGCATTATAAAGTGGTTTAAATTAGGTGTAAATTTGGTGTAAATTCCTTGATTCTATATATAACATTTATGCAGTCTGAATCTCAGCTCTTCCCATACTAATTCTCCCAGTTCTACCTTGAAATGTATTTTATTCAAGCTCAGATGTCAGCTTTCCTTCAAGTATAGCCTTCACACATAAGCAAATGTGTGTCAAGCAATTTAGGAATATGCCTGAAAGAAATATGATTTTCCCTCCTGAATCAATCAATCCTCTCTTCTTCCTATTCTACCTATGCAATTCTTATAAATGATACCTTCAGAATTCTACTGGGAGGTTAAGTAAGTGAAATGTTAATGCAGTTCTCGTATGAGAGAAAATACATGTAGATTCCCAGTGCTCTGTAATCGTAATGCTTCAAGATCATATTCATATTCTTGAAGTGCTGGCTGCCTAAGATGGGGCAATGTGTATTTCTTTTAAGACTTTTTTTTTTTTTTTTTTTTTTTTTTTTAAGGAAAGAAACAGGTAGAATCAGTATCTTTACATGAGAACTAATTTAACTAATTCACTGCAATTGGAACCTTGTGAAGGATTTACAAACAAAGGGGTAAGATTGCGATTAACATGTTCCCTGGTCCCTGAGCAAGACTCCCCTTTGATCTTTCCAGATGACAGGAAATGTGTCTTAGGAATTAGAATGTAATGCAGGCATCAGCCGTGATTGATGGAGGGGTATCAGGGCTGAGAGAGAAGAAACTCT
This sequence comes from Nesoenas mayeri, assembly GCF_963082525.1. Taxonomy (NCBI): domain Eukaryota; kingdom Metazoa; phylum Chordata; class Aves; order Columbiformes; family Columbidae; genus Nesoenas; species Nesoenas mayeri. The sequence continues at coordinate 40,802,794 of NC_137544.1, forward strand.
TCAGGCACGCAGGCATGTGCCACTGTATTTATTGCACTGCCCCTCCTCCTTAGTTCTTTCCTGAAAGGAACCTTTTCACCTAGGTTCAGCTTGTCATTAGCATTGTCACTACAGATGGGTGTTTTTCTTTTCTAGCTATGATTTCTGGAAGCTATATTCTGTGTCAGGTGCTCCTTTCTTTTGACCTACTTTGGATTGCAGCTTTGCCTTTAATAAGAACAGAGTGCTCTTTTCAGAGGTTGATAGTCACTAATGCAGATACAGACAGCCTGGGAGAAAAAAAATAGAGAAAATATTTAGTGCTTAGGTTCCTGTCTCTAACCTGAAATAAGGCAGATTAGAAATATTTTTTAGGTATATGAATAAAATACCTCCATTATTGGAACTGATATACCTGGATTTTGTACAGGTTAATTTGCTCTGTTTCTTGTTTATGAATATTAGTACTGGTCCACAGAATATTTAATAAATATAAGTTATTACCAAAGACTCTTTTCTCAGTTCTCAGAGGGTACAAAATAGTGAGGCTCAATTCTCTTTAAAAGAATTTTTAAAATCTCTTTACATCATCAGATTCATAATTTAATCTTTGAAAGTACCTTAAAATAATTTGTTAATAATTTAAATTATGTTTTAAAAGTAATAAAGGTAATGTGGTTCATGGCAATCACTGTTGCTTTGTGACTGCTCAGGTGACAGTCATTTGCCTTTCAAAGTATAGTCAGACATGGTACCACAATGGCCTCATGTCTTAAAGAAAAGAGCACTTTTACTGATATTTGCATGTGTGATTATTGTGTTACACAGCCCATGCATGAAACTGTCATATGTAGAAAATGCTGGTCCACTGGAATAGATTATGGAATAGGAGAATTCTAGAAAGAAAGTGAGAAGTTTGGCATGCTGCTTTGCATACCAAATTCTTTTATGGCCTTATTTTAGATTTTTATGTCATAAGAACATTGCCATTCATATTTGTGTAGGTTAGTTTAGTCATTCCTACAATAGTTGAGTGTCAACAGAAAACATAAGCAGATGACTAATTTTCATTATATATGTACCTCAGTCCTTATTCAATGAATCATGTTATGCTTTATATAATACTTAATAGACTTTTATAAAACCATGTTCTTTTCTTAGGTAATTTAAGTGATTAGCCATTTGGGATGTGAGAGAAGAGAGAAGTTATTTTTGTTATTTTGATGGATGAAAGAAAATAAACCCTTCTGTTTTACGTAAAAGTGTCGAAGCAATTTACATAAGGCTTGTACAACTCCTACAAATCTAAAATAGTATTTCTTAAATAACTGTGGCTGAGCAGAAAATGTAGCAAGAAACAAGAATGCGTCAAACCAGTTAGAGCTTTTAGGAGTAGCATGTGCCTGTACTGCAAAGGGAGAATTCCCATGTAACTGAAGTGACTTTGTGGCATTAGTTCTTTCTGGGATTTAGCCTTCACTAACTAGTTTTTTATTAAACTCTACCAAACTTCAAGGAGGTATCTCTCAGGTGGCGTATTACACTAGCATACAGCAGCCTTTTGTAGACTAAATATAATTAGGGTTAGCTGATTGCTAAGAGAATTAGAGGAAAAGCATCAGGAAAAAAATAAAAAGAGAGAAAAAAAAGCCCTTGTATCTTAAAAGCTGTGTTCAGAGCCTCATGTGTGAATATACATAAAAATTTTCATAAGTACTTGCTAAGGATAGCAGATATATAGCAAAACTAATTAATTAAGACATCATGCAAAAAATGCTGCAGTAAGCAGTCATTAGAGAGCCTCTCAACAGATTCACCTCTTCTTTCCTCTGTTTATTCTGCTGGTCTTTTTATTAAAAAAGAAAAAAATGTGTGAAAAGTAGATCAGGAATGAGAGTTGCTTCTGAGTGTAGCATATCTCAGAATTTATTTATTTGTTAAAAAAAAAAGAAACAGCTTCATTTGCAAGAAGTCAGCATTGCTAGTTTTCTGATTTCTACGTAGTCTTTAAGACAAAGGTGTTTTTTTCAGGATTTCTGTCTTTCTGGCTAATTTAAATAGTTGACAGGCAGAAACATTTCTCATGGAAAGCTCTTGTGGTTGATCCAAACATTTTATGTTGTGGAATAAATATTCAGATTCCTCTCTCTGTATACGTATGTTATGTGTTCACGGTGTGTTTATGAATGAGATTATTCATGGAAATTAGAACAGTACAAGTGACTTCATTGGATGCCACATAAGACTTAGATACCAAAACAAGGCCTTTTTAACAAAAATGAAGATACAAGACAGTAAAGTATGCACAAGCATGACAATGAGCAAGTTCAAGCTAGACTGATATGTAGGAATGAATTTGCTTTTCTCAGCCTTTTGGAAGTTTGTGCTCCCAAACTAGGTTCCACTCAAGGTTTAATTTTTTAAGATTGAATGAGGAAGGTGTAAAGCTTCAGACTTTCAGAAAGGAAGCAACTTGTAACACATTCCTTGGTCTTCCAAATGGAGGCTGTATACTGTGGCTACCTCTTGTCATCTGAAATCTGAGCAGTCAGATCAGGTTTTTAGACCTGAGAGAGATGTCTCATAGGAAAGGAATTTTGGTGATGAAATAAGGTATCATAAATGTTTATTTTTAGATAACAGGAGCTTGTTTTCCTGAACGCAGTAGAAATAAACAAAAAAAGTATAAAACAACCAACTATCGCTAACAACAAAGAGTATTTCTTTCTTTGTGACTTCAAGTCACTTTTATCCAGTATGTGGTTGAAAATGGGATCTTCACAAGGCCATGGTCTCAGTGGTTTTCCAGTCTGTGTGTCATTTTTCATTTTTGATTCCTCAAGCTTCTCTCTTCCTATGGCAAAAGCTGGTGTTCCTCTCACTCCCTTCTTCCCCCCTACCCCTTTTTTTTTTTTTTTTTTTTTTTTAATGTTCTGCTTCTGTTCTATGGATCTGGTGAGCTTTGTTCATGCAGTGTGGTTCAATTCACATCTCTGTGCTCAGACCTCCTTACAAGAAGAATCTGAGGATATGGCAGAGTGAGAGAGAACTAAATAAGAAATAGAAATATCCAGAAACTAAACAGGCCCGAGGACTGGATTGTCTATGTAGATTATCAGAAAAGTCTTCTTCAATGTTTTGTCTTGAGTGAGCTGGACTATGTCCAGAATACACAAAGGTTAGCACGGCTAGGTCAACTCCAATCAGGCAGTTTGGATGCAGCTGCCCTAATTCAGGTCATAAAAAAGTTTATCTTGATACTGTAGTATCATACCAGGACAAGTGGTGTCAGAGACAAAAATAAACATCTGAATCTTTTTACTTAATACTTTGGAGGCAGCCACGGTGGTAACAATCATTCCACCTGAGCCCTAGTACATGCAAATGCTCCCTAGACAATGCAGAGAAATACTTTTTGGAGGTTATAGAACTATTGTATTAGTTTCAAGTAGAGACTTAATTATGCTTTTGTCTTGAATGGAGACCATTGTTGTTTCAAGAATCTGATTAGATTTCTCACTGATTTCCTCATGAAAAGGCAGCCAACAAACTCGTCGGTTATACATTCTTGAGTGCCATCTACTGGCACCTTCTCTATTACAAGCTCATAAACATATTTGCATGTATGTATACATATTTATATATGTAGATACAGACACACATACATGTATGCACATACAGATATATAACCATATGCATGTATAGAAATAAACGTAGCTATAAGACAGACTTGTAATAACCAATTTACAATGTGCATTCACATATATAAGGGCTATCAGCTCATTGTTACTGTGCTTAGGAGTTAAAGCTAAAGCTAAGTTAAATTAGCAAAATTAATGAAGCCAGTTCTCCTATGAGACTGTATCTTGTATTCCTAACCAATTCCATGCCCCCTCCCACACGTACCGAACTCACAGCTCTGAGCTCTCAGTCTCCCCAGCGTCTTCCTATGCACTTCAAATTGGCTGAGTTATAATTGTTCTTTCCTCGGAGGGAACAATAATTTCTGTCCTTTACTTTATCTCTAGAGTTAACAAAACTTTTAGAACTCGCACATCTTTGAGCTACTTCTTCTTCTCAGACCTCATTGAAAATGATCACTAAGGACATAAAAGTTACAAGGTAGACCAATCCAAAGTACAGAGGCTGTAGTCCCATCTCTCGTTTCATTTTAATTGCATTCATTTTCATGGACTTCATTTTAATTAATTGGTTGCCCTAATAATCATTAAACATGGATTGACAGTTAAATAAATATATTATTTCTTCTTGAAGGAGATTTAAAGATGTTTGGTTTGATTTGAGGCTTGGAGGTGAATGTTCAGGCACTGAGAAATATAGTGCTGTCATTGGCATTTATATAAAAATGAACAGGTGTAAAAGACGACAAAATTTTGCTTACAGTTATTCAGGTATTTGTTACTTTGCCATTGCAAGTGACATTCTCAGAGGATAAGTACACTGTGTTAGATTCTGGCCTGATACCAATTTCTTCACAAGGCGATGTGAAAGAAGTGGTCATTTTCTGAAGTCTTTATTCAGGATTAGTATTTATCATTTTTTTCTCTCCCATAGAAAATTCCTCATTCTGTTTGCAACAGGTAATGACAAATAAATATTAAAAAAGGCATGCACTCTCCATAGATCAGGTAGAATTGCAGAGGCTACACATCTGTGCTCTGTCCAGATGATGAAGTGTAGCAGTAGACATTTACCAGAAGCAACATTTAATTACGAACTATCAAGCCAAGTAACAATCATTTGTGCCTTTTCAGTGTGGTCCTGTCCTACTCCATGTGTTTCACTCTTCCAACAATAAAGGTATGAGAAAAAACCTTTCACGTAGACAGTTCTCATTTGGTCTTAAAGTAGTACTGAGCTCAAGAGACAGTTACTAAATATCTGTAGAAATAACATTCAGAAAGAGCAAATATTTCTTCCAGTTTACAACCATTGGCTAAGCTGAAAAGCAAAACACAGATATGGAATCATAGATCTATTGCAGTGTATCAAGACTGTGACTCAATATGTTTTCATCCCCCCTCCCCCTTTTTTTTTCCTAACAAAAAATTGCTTGCTGCATGAAAAAGAATAACTTTGTCTGGAATTTTCAGAATAAAGAAACAAGCATTGGCAAATAAATTATGATCCTTTTGAAAAATATGCTTAACTTTATGCATGAGTGGTTCTGTGTAAAAAATATAAACACTAGGAAAGCCTACAGTTCATACCTAATTGTAAGCTAACACAGAACAAGGAAATGTAACAAACAATGGAGAGAGGAAAAATAAAAAGATATCAGCTTATACACTTTTTTTTTTCTTTTTTATCTTTCTCTGCTGGTTTTATTACTATATTAAATCTCTATCTATTTCAAATTTTATTAAATCACTGCTTTACTACTTTAAAATTGATTTGCTGTTTTAACTTTTGGCATCTTCTGATATTGTTCCTAGGAGATTCATTTTCATATAAGACATCTGTTTTATCTTCAGAAATATGTTACATTCTACATATTGCCTTTTAATTTTAAATTAGATCAAAACAGAATAGAAACATAAAGTAAAACCACTATGTTGTTTCTTGTTATTCACTTTCTTCCCTTCATTCTTTTCCTATAGCTCAAGTGCTTCTCTTGCTCAATATAAATAGCCATAAACTACGAACAAGCAGTTAGGAAACAGATATCACTGGTTCTCTGTAAAGCTGTGTTAGTGTCAGACATATATCCACTCTGTTTATCCATCAAAATAGCTATTATTAATTATAACAGAGGCTAATGGAAATACAACTATTTATTTTGATGAGCTTTGGATTAAGATATAAAGAAACTGAAACTTTTAATAAGTCCTTTCCCCTTGTGGGGGAGGGAAGGGGCGAAAGAGAACAGGGAAGGAAATAAGATTTTTCACCCACTACTGAATCATAAATAAAGAGCAAAATAATGATTTAATATTTTAACCCTATATTGGCTTGAAAGGATCTAAGATTTCAGTGGAATTATAATAGACTTTGGAACATAATACGTAAAAAATACCAGAGTAAAAAATAGCTCCATGCATTATGATTTTGAAAATGTGCAGAATTACTCACTAAGTAAATAAATTCTCATTCATTTATCCTACAGCATATTTAAACAATTTTCCTTTGCTCTAGAGTTGACTAAAGATAGCAAAGATGTTTTCTGCTTGTTATAACGGGAGCTGTACGAACCTCTGTAGTTAAATGAATCATGTTTGTCAGTATAGTCCATTCTAATCTCTCATAGGTTTCTGAAACTTTCAGCATTCGGATTGAAATTTTGCAGGTTTATTCTCTCTGAATATGATATTTATTAGTACTGTCATTTTCCTTATTACTGGTTATTATTTTCTGTGTTAAGATTGTTTATGCAAGATGTTTGGCCAGTTTTGAAAGATAATAAAGATGGGAGAGGGGAAGGATACGCTTTATTTAATACAAAATATCCTATTTTAAAAGATTTTTTTGTCAACTGCTTCAATGCTTCAAATAATGGTAATAAAATTTTCATTTTCCACTTCATTGTATTTATTGCCAATGTCTTTGAATGTTCCAGGAAAAAAAAATGGGGTGAAAATCCAGACTGTGTTATGTGAGAAATATTATCTGATCCTGTAATTAAAGACTGACATAATAAGCACATGCAGAGAAAAAATTAAGTTGTACATTCCACAGAACAGAATGAATACTTGGCACAGCTATTTAGGAAACAACACTATACAAAAAGAATGAATTATTTGATGAGCAATAGAACTGATCCATGGGAAAAAAAAAAAAAAAAAAGGTGTGTGTGTGACATTTTTAACAATAAATGTCCAAGCTATTAGTAGAATGCATTATCTAATAATGAGACACCATAAATAATGTGCAATATAACAGTTAACACTGCAACCTCACACATCTTTTTACATCAATTCTATAAAACAGAATAAAAATTCAGGGGATAGCTTATATGTCTTTAAAACCTTCTCTGTAGCATAATATCAATAAATGCCTTTTTAAATGTTCCCAAATTAAAGGAATTTTTTTTTATCTTGCTTTCTTTCTTCTTCCTTTTTATTTTTTTTTTTTTCTCCAATTCAATTTGCACTTTGTCTTTGAAGTTTACTCTCTGCCTTTAATTACCTCTGATGGACTGGTAAGACTCTTTCCACAGAACAGTTCATAGACTTAGGCTAATATATCATAAATGAGAAATCTTCTGCTTGAAGCATCATTTTAAAGCACCATTTTAAACTGGAAGGACACATCACATTGACATACACTCAATAATAACATTTCACAGCTTTTAACTAAGCTGGTAAGCGTGGGTTTTGTTGTTGGTTTTTTTTTTTTTTTTTTTCCCTTTATTTTTTTCTTTCCCCTCTCAAGACAGCTGCCCATTTCTGTTCATGTACTGCTTCTGCCAATACTCTGATGTCTTTATTTAGGGAATTATAAAGAGTTGCTTGGAGTCTTCTGCAGTTTCAAAAAACTAGCCATTGAAGGAGAAGAGGATAAAACCTATTCAGAAGACGGATGACAGCTTTTCATCTGGGGATCATACAGAAGGATGCTTCCTTCCATGAAAATATATCCAGCAATGTAGTTTGCTCCTCACATTTAATAGCAGCCAATCATGCTTAAAAATAAAAAATAATACCCCTAAAACAGTGAAGTCAGCTGAATCCTACAATCCTCATTCAGCCAAACGGTTATTTTTTTTCAATTATTACTATTTTGCACTGTAAAGGCATGTGGAGTTGGCTTCTAAAAGAAGCAGATTTTTCTCTTAGCTGCTCCTCCTGTCCTTCAAGAAACAATACTAGCCTGAGTCAAATCAGCTTGCACAAATTTTTTTCATAAAGAGACTATTTGAATTGCATTTGTCGACAGTATCTTCTTTGTATCAGAATGCTGCTAAAAAGAGAAAAAAAAGCAATAGAAAAAAAAAGGAACATTCTGATCATTATTAAATAAACTGTCATCCTATTTAACTGAATGGAGTGATTTAAATGTCACCATAATGAGCTGTTTGGAGTTTATTTTTTAAAATTGTAGTCTGTTAATTAACGATTAATATGTCACTTCAAGATATGGCCCACTGCAGGAGGTACTGACAAGGCATTTTGCCTCAGCAGGAGTGCTAGGCAGTAGTTAACACAGAATAAGCAACTGGGGCAGATCCTCAGCTGGTTAGGATTTAACTTTGTATTTCCTGGAGTACAAAAGAAACTATACTTTCACATGGAAAGAGGTTGCAGAAGTGTCTTTCAGTAGGTGGGGAAAGGGTGGTTTTGGAACATGCAAGGGTACTGGTCAGTTGTATTCCCTGAGTATGGAAAAGAAGTGGTAATGCTAGAGTTTCATTAGCACTATAGACAAACTAGGATGAACCATTTAGCTGACCTGCTTCTACCGATTATACCAAATCCTGAAGGATCAGTGATCATATTATTTGTCAGAACAAGTGTTTCAAACATAAATAAAGAACAAAGCAAGCAACATTTTTACTTGCAGTTTGGCAGTAGAGAAGTTATAAATATTATTATTCTTATTTACTTCCAGGTCTTACGGAGGGTGATGTCTGGCCGAAATAGGTCAGACACTTACACCTTCAGTTTCAATTGAACTAATTAATTATGCAGAAATGTAGAATAAATGTGACCATATTTACTTAACTGATATAAAATTATTTGGTTAGTCCAGTTATCAGGTTGATTGCTTTGTGCTATATGAATCAATGCCCACTAATTAAATAATTAAATAGCTGAGAAAGCTCGTGGCTTCTTTAGGCATCAGCCCCTGAGTTACATGACTCAGTGTCAACCATATCATTTAGCTCCTAGGTAAAGAGTTGTTTGGGAAAGTCAAATTATCCCACGTGACTGCTGACCACACAATTGTGTGGATGCCATTGATCCATGTAGCACCAAAAGCCGCCTACTCCTCTATGGGTAGAAAACAGAAATTTTAATTTAAAATAGACGTACACCTACCCCCCCCCAATATTTATACAAGGTGGTTGTGCAATTCTAGTAAATTAATCTAGTTTCTTCATGCCAGAATGTGATTGAGAAAGGTTGTTTGAATTTTTGTTGGATTTAGTGATTAAAATCTGTGGCTACATGATTCTCAGCTAATGCCAGATCTCTGAGATTACATACTACTGGCATTTCGTTTCATCTCACCTGGCTTAAATCAGGAAGAAACCTCACACTCACTGGTATTTCTTGGTTGTCTTGCAGAGTTAGAGGATAGCAAATACGGTTATCTTGTAAATGAAAAGCTAGTAAATATTAGGAATAAAATAGCATGACCTCTACAAATTCATGTAACTGTATGTATAGTGATTGTTTCACACTACAGATAAATACAGTTGATTTCTTTTTTACTCTGGTGTGGTCATCAGCCGAATTTTCTTGTCCTCTTCTTTTTACACCAGGTCTTGGAGAAAAATCAAACTCAGCTTTGTAATAATAAGCAGTGTACCAGCTCATCACAATGTGAAGTTTCAGCTGTAGCTGGCACTTCTAGTAAGAATTACTCTGTGCTGTGTTCAGGTTTCCAGCCAGCTGAATGCTTCCTGCATCCTGCCTACCCGTACACAGATCTCTGTATGGTCATGGTCCCAGAATGGAACATTTGAATTTTTATTCTGTATTTTTATGCCTCTTGTCTTATATTCAGGCTTCTTCACTGCATCTGAATTGCTGAAAGATTAAGTGGCTGTTTAAAGTCATCACCATATGCTATGTTTTTGTTTGTTTGTTTGTTTTTTCTGTTTGCTTTGTCTAAAATATATTTTTGAAATACAGGCATAAACAAGTTGTAATGGCATAAAAAATACTAGACATGCTGAAGAAGTTCGGCCTAGAGAAACAGGGATCTTGTTAGAGGGGAAATATCAAGCTCTAGCTGGGTTTAAAGGAAAAATAATGCAGAAATAAGAGCAGAAAAAGGAAGAGGAAAATATATTTTTCAGGTTATTTGAGAGCATGAAGGCTTTAATTTAAACACAGCCATCAGGTATGCTATCTGACACAGGAAAGTTTATGCTTGTGCTACCAGAATCTCTACCTAGTTAATGAAAAATGTTGTGGTCCATGCTGGTTACTGACCCATCTTCAGGAACCATATGGGACAGTGCTGTTCAGCTTCAGCCAAAACTGCTCAAGAACATAAGGCTGTAGGCAAATGAATACTTCTGAGAGTATAACTACATGTTATTTGCAAACAGAGTTTCTTCTACTGAGCTATGTTTTTGTCAGATTTTCAAGCCTGTAGTGCAGCTACTAGTACAGCTCTGCACCCTCTCTAACAAGCCCCTCTCTCACCTGAGCAGTTCTGAGGATGGAGTTGGATCACATCAGGAGCTCTATTGTTGAGCTTACAAGTGCCTTTGAAAGACATCATCCTTATTTTCTTCACTATTAAACGGAATATAAATGTGGTGTAAAATGGGTTTTCTCATATAATTTCTATTCCCTCATACAGATTTTTTTTTTTCTTGAGAGGGAAAATACTGTGTATTGTATTATTCTACTAAAAAATATTATGTCCTTCTCTGTTTCTCAAAAAAAAAAAAAAAAGGTTGTTTTTTTTTTTCTTTTCTGTACCAGGAAGTCTTATGTTACAGTGAATTTCGTGTGATTATTTCCAGCACTTTGCTTATCACAATTCCGCTTTCAGAAAAATAACAACTTTCTTCCATTCACTATAAAGAGTAAATTCAGAGATAACTGTGTTCTGGGGATTTAGAAATTGTGCTAAATTCATATGGTAATGAACATCTGTGATGTTTTGTTGACTCACTTGCTGAAAAGGATACAATCCCCAGGTTTCATTATTGTCTTTGAAAACTTGCAGGAAGTCCCACACTGAACACTGATGACAGACGACATAGGATGGTTTTAAGCAGTCTCCAAGAATGATACAATGCAATGCCAAGCTATATCTCAGTGTGATACAGTGGCTCATGTCTAATACATGGAAAACTTCTCAATATTTTAGCTTTTTAATGACATCCTCAAATATTAATGAAAACAACTTAATAAATCACCTTGAGTGCTTTGTAATTTTTTGCTTGTTTGTTTGTTTCACTCTCTTTGCTGAAGTGGCACAAATTGAGCCACCTGCCAGGAAACCCTCTTCTGAATGGCTTAATTCCTTTCTTTTGCCTCACCTCCCACTCCTTCTTTGACAGATAAGACTTTTTTCAAGTCCGTTCTGAGAATTTCAGAGCATTTTTTCCTAATCAACTATGTTAAGACACTCAGCCATTTACACTGGAGGATTTTCTTTTACAAAACAGGAATATTTCCTTCTCAAGTTATTTTGTCACTGTCACAATGCAGTTTAATATGCTCAGAAATTTCCAAGTGAGGAAAACACTGTAAAGCAATTTTGAATGAAAAGCCACAAAATACTTCCAATTCAGAGAGCTGTGGAAAGGCCAAGAAAGAACAAGATAATGCAGAAAATCCAAACGCACGTTACTACTCCGAGTAGAGAAGGGCGGACCAGGAAAGACATTGACATATGAAAAGTGTGTGAAAGCAGATGAACTGGTGGAGTCTGAAGAATTAAAATTCAGCCAAAAACATACATATTCCTCAAACATGGGGAAAATAGTGCTTAGCCTATGCAGAGGCAGAGTGTGCTACCTTAGCCCCCCAGGAGCCTGTATTTACAGGAGTGTGAACGTAAGCTGTCCACAAGGGGAAAGAGGTAACTTGAGTGTTAATGGACTAGTCCTATGTTGAACCATCTTGTCCTTCTGTATGGCCTTGACCACAATGAATCCTACAAAGCAGTCTGCAGTAGGAATTTTGGCATCAAGGCTCATCAAAAGTTACTTTTGTACAGGGCCATGTATGTTTCTTAAGCCTTATTAATAGGAAATAAAAAATTTTTGCTTCCTGAGAAGAGCATGAGCTCAACACATGCTGGTTTTGAATTCATCTTTTTTTCCCTCCTCAGCTGTTTTACCAAGATGCTTATTCGCAAGCATCTTTACAATTATTAGCAGGATAATGAACTTACTATAGAGTTAAAATACATGTATTTTATTGGATAGGTGAGATACTTGTTTTTGGTAAGTCTAAGCATAATTTATCTAATGAGCCTCAGAAGGTGACACTCTGGTTATAGCAAAAAAGACTTGAGACACTGCATTTTTGTACACATTTTTCATCCCTGCTGATTTTATCATGCATTTACATTTTTAATTTGTGCCCAGTTATTCTGATTTTCCTGGAAATCTTTTACTCCTCTGGAGACTGCAGTTTCTGCAGCCACGATCTTAAACAAAAAAATGCTGAACTTACAGATTGATATCAAGAGTACATGGGATTTTTAAAATTAATACCAATTTTATTGAAGAGATCTTTACCTTCAGGGTTTAGGCTTTATCTGATATCAAAGACTGGGAAGAGATCTAACTATAAATTCAGATTATTCTACACTCTCTTGCTGTGAGGTTCTTAGACCTTTTTTTCTGAAAGTCTTTGAAGTGGCCACAATACAAAACAGCTTATCAAACCTGACAGATTTCACATTTGGTTCAACGTAACTATTTCTTTTTCTCTAGGAATACTTACAAATCTGTTTTAACTTTCAGGATGTTTAGCCAAGCCATAAATCTCTTTCCCATCTACTTAGCTCTGTTAATTCCTGGGTAGTTTAAATTGTTCTAAACTTTGTTGGAGGGATTATTCTTTTAATTGTAATTCTACAATGAGAATTTCATGATCTGTATTCATTGTACAATCATAGAAAAATTTTAATCCTAAATGAGATGTTGAATAATAATTAAAACTACTGAAGACTTGATTAAGAGTGTTCGGGGATTAGAAATGAGAAGTAGAGATGGCTATTGGGCCCAGGGGTAAATTCAAGGACATAAAACAACTTATAAAGGAAAAAAAAAAAAATCAAACAAAAAAACAGCCAAAACACTCATGCAAAACCACCCCATACATCCCAAATAAACTAAAATGAAACATGTTTTTCGAAGTGATTAGGAAATGTATTGGACTAAAGATTTGCTCCAGGAAGCAGTCTAAAAAAGCTGCATAAAAACAATAGACTGTACTTTCTGAGCTCCTCAGAGAGTTCATTGTGTATCATGGGGGACACAATCTCCAACTTCAGAGGGACTGTTAAATGCCTGAATTGCTAGAGAATTTTTTTTTTTTCGTCATGTCTAATAAAGAAATGGAGTAAAACTTTGAGGAGAAAAAGCAAATAATGAAGTGATGGCTGGATGTTATTTACCATCATAAATGTAACCTGTTTATAAAGTGGGCAAGTATTCAATCTTTTTTGTTTTCTTTCCCAAAAAAGGTTTCATTATAAAATGTGCTTTAAAAAGACTTCTCATCTAAATCAAATGGAGGACATTTTGCATAATGTTACAGCTACATTTGAAATTTGTGAAAGTGGAGTGTTTTGTCCTGACAACCAGGGAGCCAAAATTCATCATCTTAAGGTAAGAACTTCTTATTTTGTCTCAGTAAGAATATATACATATATGTATGTAAAAAATGTGCATACCTAGGTGCATATATGTGTACATGTATGTATATAGATGTCACTTTGTAATTCTTTACCACAATACTGGGCCTTAGGATAACTGCATTATCCTTCATTTCCACTATGTGAATAGAAGATGTCCCTGAAAGTGCCCAATAAATTAAAAATAAGTGAAGCTTGAGAAATGTTTTCCAAAAATATCAGCACCATCATCTATGTTTTAAAATAAAGATTCTATTCTGGTACCAATTGATGTAATTCTGCTGGCTCCAGTGATGTTAAGATGAATTCCACCACACAAAGTTCATTAAAATATCTAAGTTCTCACCTTCGAATTACATATGTGGTCAGCCCCACAAAAATGCTCACTTCTTAACAGAAATAGTCCAAAAAGTGATTCCCCTAATAAAAGTAGTATCCCTCTGACATCTCTGAGATAGTCAGGCACTTAAAGACATCTAGCTGGAAAATGTGTCAGACAGGATCTTCCTGGTTTTCTGCATGTACATTTAGCTGAGAGTCACAATAAATAGGATTTGACTACTTTGAAATTGAACTCTGCTACTTTCAAATTGTGTACATTTTTTATAAGCTATTCTATATTTCCTCACCAGTGTATATTAAAAGCCTCCTGGATATGTAGCTGAAATTTTATATAGGTAAATGATGAAAGTAACTCATAAAATCAATTAATTTGCCTCTAGTAAGGCATTAATTTTACCTATGAATAGAAACAGTAAATCTTTCTGAGCGTGGCAATTTCCTTAATACCTTTCTTTTTTTAATTCCAGACTGGAACAAAAATTGAAAAGGTTAACATTTTTTATTAGAAAACAATCAATTTTGATTTGATCAAAAACTGTTGCTAAGGTAGAAATAATATGAATGTGATTTGGGCATATTGTATTTTCTGAGCTACATAGCGAAATATGATTTATTTTTAAAAATCAGTCCTAAATGAAAACTTGAAGTAGTCAATACAAAATGTAGAAAATGAATATTTTTACAGTATTAATAAGTTCTAATTTTTTTTTTTTTAATGTCATCAGAAGATAGTGCTTCCAATTTGACAGTAGAAGGCTTGTTTCATTCTTGTAGAAAACCCTCCTAAAACCAATATGGTTAAAAGAAACATACTTCAGGAAAGGCTTTTTCAAACACAAAACAACTTTGATTAAACCCTCTAACTGATCATGACTTAACAGTATGAATTATGGCACAAGCTTTTACAGCCACACAAGCGTAACCCTCTGCCGTGAGCATCTCTAACACAATTTACGTAGACATGTGGCTACCACTGACTGATAATTGCCTTTGCATATTATTCCAAGAAGGAATTAGCCTGTCAATCAACAAGAAATTAATTATGATTATTTTCAGTGATCTCACAAACTGACATTGTAGATTCCTGACAGAGGAAGGAGATGCAGTACATGCAGTCATTGCCCAAATGTCACTCTTATAGGAAAGCCTACACCCAAAGCACAAAGATAATTCCTCTTTGCTTTTGCAGTCAACTGTAAAAGGAAAACAGTGCACTATAAAGCAGAACGGTGCCAGACCAGAGGATACAGATTACTAAGCAATGCTAATTATGCCTCACATGCGCAGAGTGGGAATGACAGCATCATTGTGAGTGACAGCAGATACTAAAACTCCCTGCGGAAAGACACAGTTTTAAATGATGTCCCACAAACAGATGCAGAAATAATACAGGCCCCACGGTTTGAAATTAAAATCCAGCAGAATACTCTGTACCAACTGAGAAGCTGAAGTTGCCTGAAACTGAAAAAAGGATGTATCAGGCACCATGACAGCACCTTCAGGCGGCACCCCAGGCCTCTATCCTCTTTAAATTATCCCTGTAGCTTTTATGAATTATTTATTATTTGTCATTATTCCTTCTGGTGCTACATGTGTTTTTAAATACTAGCCTTGCAATTATTTGTCCCTCTGCACTTTATCAGTTCAGACAATTATATCTGTGTTCTACAAGCCAAGAAGTAGGTGTTCATTGTGAAAGATTTCAAACGATAGGTTTATAAAGCTATTATCAAAAAATTATTATTTATGTGAATGTATTACTGTCTCCTTCCTGATGGCTTAATTCTGGCTGCATACATTTGTCCTTCTGCATCTCCTGTGGAATCAGTTATTATGCATGTATAGTGACGGGTACACGTAGATGGGAGATTACAAGTGTTCTGTAATTTGCTTCTCTGTATTTCTTGCTAACATGTACATTTTTAAATCTGGAAATTCTCTGAGAGTCATGCATGTTTTCTGTGAATTTCACTCTGTGTTTTTATGGCATAAACTTTAAAAAGTATCTTTGGAATATATTCAATGACAGTTGTATACCTGATTTCAAGATATTAATATATATATCTATATATAAATACTTTATTTATAGGCATTGTTAATAAATAAAGGAGAAAAACCACTCTGTGAATTAAATTGCAGGGACGGCTGAACCTTCAGCTTGTTTAAGACAAATATTCCAAAGCTCATAGGTTTTTAATACATTATTCAATTTCACATCCAAATTTATCTGAATTACTTTAAGCTCTGAAGCTTTATCAGATATCATGAGAACAGGATTTTGTGTGAAACATCCTGTCTGTATTCCTTCTCACCAGATCATAGTGACAAAACAAAAGTGGGGTTTACATATTTTGCAGAACCATATAATTAAGGCTTGTCTGGTTTTTGTGTTTGTTTGTTTGTGTTAGTTTTGGTTTTTTGTTGTTTTTTCTGTTTTGTTTTGGTTTTGTTTTTTGTTTTGTTTTGTTTTGTTTTTTTCTGAATCTTTGGCCCATCAGAAAAAGACTTCAATAGAAGTTTTATTTCCAGAAGATTTTTGAAAAGCTGACCTTCAAACTTGATTTCAAATGAAATTCAGATTTGCAAGTCTAGAGCTTGATGCAAAGCCAAGCAGATCTATGTTCTATCTACAATATAATTAAGATAATGAGAAGAAAAGGCAAATTTATGTTAATTTTGTAATAGTTTATTTAAATATTTTATTTCCTATTATTATAATTAATGTAATTCATATAATATTTCTGAATTTAAAAACACTTTACTAAAATATTGAAAGCAGGTTTTGGAGTCTTCCATGAGTACAATTTTCTTGCTTGCTAGAACATATTTAATTTTATATTATCTATTGTTTTGCTTATGGATGGAGAATTCAAAGTTAAGTGCTATTTTTTATTTTTCAAAATTAACACGAAATTGCAAAAGGATAAACTGTTCCATATACAGGAATATATCATATCCAGAGGGGCACCTTTCTTCAAGTTCAAAGGAAGATTGATGCACTTGTTAGGATGTAAATTATACTTCCAACACTGACATGAAAGAATTGTTGTAAAAGGTGTACTGTAAATATATATAACTTTGGCACCAGATAATACTTATCTGTAATTAATTTAGAATATATATTTTCCTCTGTAAAGCCCTTCAAGAGGATGTAATTTTTTCCCTGTGTGTCTCCTTTGTTCCCTCCCAAAAAGATCTGCTGTTTCTCAATTACACGATAACTAAAATATAACTTAGAAATTCACATCTATCTGAATCTAGAATGCTGGGAAAAAAGTTAACTCCCTATATTGTATTTTCCAATCTACTTTTACTTTGCATTGTATTAACTTTCAGATATGCAAATATTTTTGTTATCTATTTGAGCAAGTTTAACGGGTTTTGATTTTCCACAGAGCTAAAGCAGATTTAATTTTCATTGAGGACTTTTAAAACATCTTGGAAAAAAGAAAAAGAAACACAACACCCAGGGTTTGTTATATATTTCACATTTTATTTATGCTAATTAATTGAACATATATCCTCAGCTGGTATTTTTTTCTTCTACTGTAAGTAGAATTAACACTTTAAGCTGGGTAACCTATGACTCAAGCTGTAAGAGATCATACAGATTGAAGTTTGATGACAGACTGAAGGCAAAATGAAGTAAGCAACCTGAAAATTTTGCTGGAATACAACCCATATCTAGACTATTTATAATGAAATTTTTCATATTTTATATTCAGTATGAAGAAAGCCCCTGAAACATGAAAAGAAAAAGATACCTGAGTCTTTTGGAAAGCCTGAAGTAGCAATAAGTGGAAATCCTCATTGCTGGCTAAGCAACACCACTGAGGTTTGGGAAAAAATGAGAGACAGGAGTGGGAGGAGAGTCTATTAGAACTTCAGATGGTTCAGAGATGCAATTAATAGGTCTTTAGCATGAACCAGTAGGCATCAGGAGAGCAGCAAGTAGAGGAAGGAGAAAAGAGGAAAAGGATATCTAGGTTAATGAAGGAGTAGGTACACAGAGGTAGAGTAAGGAACATCAAAGATGGAGGAATTATTCTTACCATTATTAGCACTGAGTAGTATTTGTGGGCTGCAGGCTTGTGACTAGGCCATTGGCTGAGCCCCAGACTGAGGTTAAGCAGCAGAAAAATAAGTCCTCCTGGTCTTTTAACAGAAAGGAACAATGTTTTTATTCAGGAATCCACCCATCGTACACTACTGTTCTATGGTATTGCACAAGTATGATTTGCACAAGAAGCAGTTTTAGGAACAAGTATCTCTATATCCAGCCATACCTACCCTTTCAGAGCTGTATTTACAAAACTGACCTGAATAGTAGCTCCCTGACAACCAACACGTTCCGAGGAAATTCAGCTTTGCCAAATTGACTTGGCCTATAAGTGTTACATTAAATATAACACAATACTGAAAAGGAGCCAAAAATGGGTCAGGAAATGTTTGCGTTAGATACTGGCAGTGTAAACAGTCATACTGAAAGTAACTGAGATCTATTGCACTGTGTAAAGTTTTATTAGGTTTAATCTCCCATTAAAGTTAGTTCCTTTGCAGTTCAGGAGTAAAGAATTATTTTATAAGCACTGAAGATCAATATAAAATGGAAGCTGGGTTTCCAGATAATCTAGTTCTCAGGAAACAAATGCATGTCCTAATGGGTAGAGGAAGAAACCCAGGATACTAATTCTAATATTTAGAAGTGACCAATGATTTTACAGCTTCAGACAATAATGTGCTGGCTCAAAAGAAAAAAAAAAAAAAAGAAAAAAAGGGGCTTTTTCAAATATTGTTGTGCCAAAGATTATATCAAGGAGTACAATGGGAGAAAATAAAAATAGATATAATTTTACAAGGAAGTAACCACATTACATTTGAAAAAAAAAAATCTGACATAAAAAGCCATCTTCAACTTTAAAGTTTGACATGTGTCCTTCGGGAAGGCAGTGGGACAGCATCCAGTGCATCAAAATATTCAGTGAAAAAAGTCATCATCTCTGAAGACCATGGAAGAGAATCCATCCCCTGCAACCCGAGTACTCCATTTTGTCTACCTATTGAATGCAGAGACCCTCAGAGGATGATCTAGCTTGCTAAAAATAAATACCTATTAGATACTCTCTTGTCCAGAAAGTAGGAAATTAACGGGAAATACTGTGTGTCTCTCTTCACCTAGTATCCAGTTCCTTGTCTGTGAGGGCACAGAGGAGACATCATATCTCAGTGGTCAGAACATCTGTATGTGTCAAGAGAACAGGTCTGAGCTTCAGGCCATGCTCTGCCTTGGGACTCTTCAATGATACCAGTGCTCTGAACAGTCGTACTCTCAGCAATGCAACAGCCACAAGGCCAGCTGAAAGGGACTCTGGTCCTAGATTAAAGTTCAGGACACTCATTTACTGTCCAGAAATCCTCCTGGGATTCTGTCTGGTTTTTTTTGGTTTTTTGTTTGGTTTTTTTTTTTTTTTTTCATCTTATATTCAATGCACCCACATTCCTGAAAGCAGGGACTGCATCTGTGCATGGGAGCCTGCAGCTGAGCCTTTGGAAATGCCAGGGTGGGCAGGGAGAATCCTCATACAGCTGAGTGGCTTCAACTGCTGCTGAAATCCAGACAGAGTGAGTTGCCTTAGGTGGAACCTAAGATGATTTTCAATGCTCAGGTGGACAGAAATGTCATCCAGTGCCTCATGAGAAGGAAATCCATGGAGCCTTCCAATTGTCCCTTCTATTATGATATCTTCACTTAGCCGTAATTCTAGTTTCTAATGAGAGACCTGTTCTTTCTGTGTTCAAAAGGATTTCCTTTAATCCAGTTGCCAGGTAACTTACCAAGTTACTAGATTGGAACAAAAATCTTTAAACAAATGTGATCAGGATTTCAGTTACAAGCTTCTAGGTCCTGTAAGTTGGATTTTAGATGGGTTCTAACCTAAACATTTTCCTTATTTTGAAATAAGCCCCCAAAATATATTCTAATCTAATAGTATTTCAAGCTTGGCCTTTTTCACTGACTTGAAGTCCTGATACTGAATAAAACAATAGGACCTCTCCTCACAGTTTTTTTGAGTACTGTTTTCCTCTCTTTCTCCCAAACACTTTCAGTGTAACAATTATTAATTATATAACAATCCCTTTAGTA
Source organism: Nesoenas mayeri (assembly GCF_963082525.1). Taxonomy (NCBI): domain Eukaryota; kingdom Metazoa; phylum Chordata; class Aves; order Columbiformes; family Columbidae; genus Nesoenas; species Nesoenas mayeri. Next base: position 40,822,778 of record NC_137544.1, read on the forward strand.
TTAACTTCAATAAAGACAATATTTGTCCTGCTAAAATCCTAATAATTTTAATGTAACAGCACAAAGGAACTTCAATTTAACATTATTATCACTCTATTTTTTATGAGCTTATCACTTTAAATTTTTTGAGCTAACTTAGTAATCTTGAAAGTGTATTCTTATCAAACTATATTGATGCTTCAGAAAATGTAGTTCTGTAGAGCTCTTCAAACTCTTTGGAAGTGCTATAGGTGTAAGTAAGCCTTTGAGCCTTATGGAGACTAATATCAGCAGGAGGCACTAAGATGCAGAATACAGCTGACTGGGAAAATAATACCACAATTGTATTTCCCACAGTTATAAGTGACTGGTATGAGGGAAAGACATTTGATTTCAGGATAAATATTATATTAAGCCAGATGAAAATTTATTCCTGCCTGAGAGCACTGGAAGTTGTAATGGCTTAATCCTGGGACTAATCTAATCAGAAGGCAGCATTGTGATGGGAATATGACTGCTTTCTGTTGTCAGCTAAGGCAACTAAGGTAGTATGGCTATAGTTGTGACAACTAAAACCGTAGAGTTTAAAATTGTTAATCATTCATAGGAAGAGGATTTTCTCACTTTCAAGGCTCTGGGAAGTTTCTCTTCAAGATTTACCAGAGTACACCTAAGGAACTTGAGAGTGTTTCCCAGACAGCAGAAACCACTGAAGGCAGTAAACTAGCAATGATTCATACCATATGAGTTTCTTCTTATCTTTCCAATGTATTTTTCTCCTGATAATATTTCTGGCATCACTTAAAGCTACATTGAGATTGGAGCTTTAATTTTCTTTATATTTTCTTTTCCCACCCGAGAATTTGATTGAATGGACATGTTGTTGTTATTCCCCTTATTGTTATAATTACTCTTGTTTTTCAGTCTTAAGGAAAATATGTTATTTGCATTTGAACCTAAAATATATTTCCCATATTCACTTGTTAGTTGGAATGTTGTCATGCATATCTCCTCTGACCAATATCATGCACATATTTATTGTTTCACTGGATCTTCTGCAAAACTCTTTATGCCTTTGTAATGCATACCCAGTAAACTACTAAATAGGGTTCTCTAGAAAAGTGTATGGAAATAACAAGGAAGTGTTTCCTCATTCTGTTCATCTGGACAGCCAGAATTGATTGTATTGGAGCTTAAATTTCAGGCTTTCATTGCACAATATTTTGACATCAATCCATTGAAGGTTTGGGTCATTTGGTAGGGAGGAATGCTGTCTTAAATTTTGTCAGCATTGTGTCAGTACATCTGATCAACATGTTTGACATGAGACATTCTTTTCCTAGAATGCTTCCAGATATTTGTCAGAATATATTTCCTCAAAAGAAGTCAAACTGCTAAATTCATTTTGGCTTCTAATGAGAACCATGCACACTAGAGCAGCAAAGCTAAAGCTCCTGTGTTGAAGTAGCAGCAGGAGATATGCAACACAATTTTACACTCTGGTTATTGCTGAACACACCTGTGTGTAGCGGTGACTCTCAGATTTGACTGTGTTAGTACTAAAGTACTGTGGTTTCATGAAGTTATGTAAATGAAAAGTAAAAATCTAAACCTCCTTCTCAGAAAAAATGATGTATCACTTTTTTATTTGCTTCGTAAATCAATGTGAAGCAAACACTGGAGAAAATGTATAGTGTGCCTAGAGAGTGCAGGGGTTTTATTGTCTTGAAATTGCTTGGTAACTTCAGTCAAAATGTTAGCTGTGCCATGTACTAGGTTTTATCTTCATGATTGTGATGGAACTGGCATGTTCTAGTAGAAATATACATTTCCATTACATTCATTATCTTATACTCATGATGTACTTTTGCAGACAGAAATATAGCTCTAGCTTGTCACACTTTATATCATTCAGTATTTGAGTGACAGTAAAGACCAAGACATTATGATCATACTGCTTTGTCTTACCAGGAATAAAGATATATTTTGTGATTTCCAGATGGGAGAAGCTTGTATAGCTCAGCTATCTTGCTGGAAGGAGAATTACGTCTTGGTTCACTGGACAGACTTAAATGCTGGCCTTGTAGTAATATACCCATGTTTTGCACAAGACCAATGTACAGAGATGCGGAGATAGAAGACACTTGGAGGAGGAAAGTCTCTTGTGCAAACCAGTGCTGTCACCTTCCTGTGGTAGCCTGGTCCATAGCCTGGCTTGGTTGCTGAATTGTGAAACTCAGGCTGTGCTCCTACAGGATCCAATATGGATCTCATAGACACAGATTAAGTCTCTTTCACCTCTTGTTGGCTAAACCCTAGCTTGAACTTGACAGTTTGTATTTTAGTCTCTTCAGTTCAGTCCATTAAAATGTCTGTCTGCTTTTTAGTAGAAATAATGCAATTGACTCCAACAGTGAAACTACTCTCCTCTCTCCATATATATACACCTCTCATTCCCTGTGGGCTGACCACAATTTCAGTCTCAATCTCCGTAAAACATAGTGAAGAAAATATTATGCCTCATCTGACCACTATTGGTAAAAAAAAAAAAAAAAGTATCCTTTTCCTATCCTTTTCCTTTTTTGGATATCCTATCCAAAAAAATATCTTTTTACCTTACCTGCTAATTTTTGTTGAATATTTTTTCTCAGAATCAGTTCTATTGTTATGGATAACATTGGACTATGCAAAGTGATTCACATCACAAAGAGCAAAAAGGCAATGTGTAACATCTTAAAGAAGAACTATTTATATATATTTAAAAATATACATCCTTTATACTTAAACTGGCATAAATATTGTATTAACCCCTATGTCTTCTAGGAAAAACAAGCAAACAAACAAACAAACAAAAACCTGACAAAACAAAATAATAATTAAAAAAAGAGTAAATAAAATGATGAAATGATGCAAGTTGTTCTTTGGTATGTTAGCAACTGAAGTGAAGGACAAAATTTCTATTGGCAGTACCTGGGCACTATAATTTGATTGCTATTGGTAGTCATATACCTAGAAAATGTCAACCATGTTCAATAAATTAGCAGACAGACAGCTACAGGGCACCAACATGTCCACGCACCAAGGGATATCAAAAATACGTTAAAGCAATGGCTGTCCAAATCTCATGTATGTTTGATTAACTATAACTCTCCACTGAGAGTCTGTAGTCTGGTCTCTCTGACTGTGTCAATAATGGTAAGTAAAACGGGATGTGGGCATTTGCTCAAGCCCTGGTCAATGTTCTCAGTGTTTCTTAGCATGATTTCTGACACAGATTTGACATTGGCTACCGCAGTCATCACATAATACATAGACATGGTCTGAAGATAATACCTTACTGGGACAGTTCCCAAAAGAGTGGATGAATAAGGTCATGTTGCCTTAAGAGAGGAAAAAAAATGGTCAAATGCATGTGAGCTAAGCTGTGTTGTTTATTTTTAGAGTGCATCAATGGGCATTGATATATTGCATTCACAGTGGAATCAAGGTCTCTCCTGAAGGAAGAAGTGTAACTACCTTATCTCACAGACATGTAATGACAGACCCATGGACCGAACTGTCCTAACACATTGTTTGCTAATGAAATTATGTATTATTCTGGTATGCACACTTACCACTATTATTAGTAAAAGGTAATTTTATCAATGAAGATTATACAGGGTCACATCCTGTCTTCAACTTCTGACCATAGCCACCAGATAGTAAAAAGAGAAATTCCATGAATACAGAGGGAGGCAGAATCTGGGTAATTTCAAAGTATCTTTCTACATTCCACACATGTAATTTCTGGGAAAGCTTTTTCTTTTGCATTAGTTTCCCTTTCTCCTACATGCGCTACACAGTCAAATTTATAATCACATCACTGAATCCTAATAATATATTTTGTAGTGTTTCCATACTAATAATTTTCTCTTTGTGTCTCATTGATTAGATAGACACATATATATAAAATACTATTTATAATTTCTTGCCTATGAACTTATATTAATTAAAGATTTTCAGAGAGCTAGGCCCTGATTCTCAAATGAAGAGACTGTTTCTGCTCTAATGCTATGAGACAAGAGGCAGCAGCTAATGTTTATATTATTGATTAATCAGACACTGAAGGGATTACGTTCTGAGATTGTTTAGCACATGAAAATCCATACTTATTGCATTAAAACAGATTTTGAGACTTTGTTTATTGGCTATATCCAGGGTCAGACCTCTGGGATTTATTCAAGCTGAAATGTCTATATTAAATGTGAACATAAAGCAATCTGTTAAGAGGAACATCTAATGCTGGCGACACAAAGGCAAATAATTGTAGTAAATTACAGGTTAGTAATTGAAAAAGACCATTTATGCAAACACTTGTAAATTTAGAAAACTGCCTAAAAAGTAAATATATTGAGTAAATAAAGATGAAGTTTGGACTAGTACCCAGTTTTGGTTACTGTTTTCTTTCCTTAATGGATTTTCTATCATGTATTCATTTTGTAATTTTCACGGACAAAAAATTTCATTGACTTGGACATAACTTCTACATGTGTACTCAAATAGAAAAATGTGTCTTATTGCTCTTTGGTAAATAATATACTGGCTTGTGCAAGTAAATACTGATTGCCTTCCAAAAGAGAAAATGTCATCGCTACTGAGGTACGTGGCGAGTTGTGTCTTTGTGCATGTGTGTATTTGCATTTTTAGCTGTGTACATGTATGAGATAGTGACTTTCTGAGAATGAGACACATTAAATAAATGCAAGGTCTGCATTAACAACTGATAAGAAAATATTTTCCTGGTGAGTTTAAATCCTTGCCATATTTCTGTACCATCGACCAAGAAAATGTTGTGTTTTCAGGTTTCTACTGTCTTTGTTTTAATTTGATATGCCATTTTGACACTTAAAATACATAGTTTATGCAATAATCTTTTTTCAGTTACTTGCAGAAGTCATAACGATTTCAAAATGCCCAAGTTATTTATAGAAAATTGGTTTGGATTCTTAAGAAACATTTTGAAATTTTTACCCAGAACTTTCTAACTGTTTTGCTGGCTTGAAGTTCATTTTCTGTCATATTGCAAACTCTTGCATGTATGTATGTAATCCTATGTATTCTTTCTTTCTTTTTTTCTTTTTTTTTTTTTTTTTTTTTTTTTTCCCCACCCCCGTAGTTATCCTCTCATCATTTGATTCAAGAAGAATTTTTTTTTTTGTTTTTGGTCATACTTTTACCCAGTTTTGTTTCTTTTTGAAATTATAACATCCTTACATTTTATATCATCATATTTTCTACAGTAGTAAGTGATTACTGGTCTACCTTTTCTTATTGTTATACTTCCTATAGAAAAAAAAAAATATGGACAGGCTGGAAAGGGTCCATAGAAGGGCCACAAAGATGTTCAAAGCTGCCATATGAGGAAAGGCTGAGTGAACTGGGCTTGTTCTGCCTTGAGAAAAGAAGGTTTAAGGGAGACCTCGTCACCATGTTCCAGTATTTAAAGGATGGTTACAAAGAAAATGGAGACTCCATTTTTACAAGGAGTCACATGGAAGTGGGTTAATGGGTGCAAGTTACTATTGAGGAGATTCTGATTAGATACGAGAGGGAAATTTTTTACAATGAAAAAAATCTTTCATTGGAATAATCTCCCCAGAGAAGTGGTGGATTCCCCAACATTGGAAACTTTTAAGATTCATCTGGACAGGGTACTGGGCCATCTTGTCTAGACTGTGCTTTTGCCAAGAAAGGTTGGACCACGTGAACCTTGTAGTTCCTTCTAACCTGTTTTTTCTGATTCTATTCTATGGTGATTGTATCATCAGTAACTGAGTGTATTATGCAGCAGCTCTACCATCCTTGTGGCTTTCCGTTCTTCATTTTGTTTTAGATGTGAATAAGGGAAGGAACATTTTTCTATTCTTGAGAATGAAAACATTTTGCACATCATAAACATTTCCACCAGGCTTCTCTCTCTGAATGTCTGTTTTTTTCAATCTCCTTACTCTGCTTAAATGGCGTGTCTTTGGAAATATATAATATTGTTGCGGAAATATACATGCCTAGATTGAAGCTTTGCCATAAAGTAGGTGGTGGTGTTTTTGACAATAGTTTCAAGCTGCCCACTGCTTGCTGCAATTGCTCATTCCCTTCTATTTCCCATCCACAAGGACTTCATAAAATGGCCCATGCATGCACCTCAAATAAGTAGGTGATTGTACTCAAGACACGTTTTCTTTCTACAACCTATTTTTTACTTACACAAGTGGCTGTGGAGGCTACAAAGGATGTACGGATCATCCCACACTGAATATATGCTACTAATACCGGACTCTGAGAAGGTAAATACATTTGAAAAACTAAACATTGCACAGTAGTTAACTTATATCATTCATATAAAACATGAGATGATAAAGACTGAAACTTTACTGTAGTACATGGTGTATATACTCTAAACATGTCTACTTTGTACTCTTTATCTGTTTGCTGTTATCTGTGTCCCAGCAGCAGATTCTGCTATACTGTCTAGCTGATATGCAATGTGTTTTCTTATGCCACTACCCTTCTGCTTAATTCTAATAGAAATGTTGTTAAAATCAATTTAGTTTTGCTTGGTTTTCCAAGTGCCTCACTACTGGCTATTCAAATGGTAGTCACTACAATTTTGTGAATGCCTTTTTCAGTTTCATGTAACTGTTCTTTTCAGTAATAAAATAAGCATTTAACATATAAAATGTAGAGAAGTGTTTTGAAAGAGAATATAAAATATAAAAGACTCAATAAAATACCCATTAGTAGGAATATTAGCAAATACTTGTGTTTTATTCTTTTTCCTACTTTCCTGGTCTAACGGGAATTTAATTTATAGGATCATTTACAAAGTTTAAAGTAGAAAAAAATCCTTTTCACATCCTGAAATCTTTACATTTTTTTTTTTTAATATTTTTTTTTTTAAGATAAATTTGAACTCTTTCTATACAATTTCTTCAAGCAATAACTTCTGATATTTTACACCTTTGATGTCTTGCATTTCAGGAACATTATACATTGCATTGTCCTCTACAAAGAGCACTTATCCGTACCATTCCATTGTATTAACACTGGTTTTGTGCTATTACTGAAGCCCTTCCCTCATACCTCTTCCATCTGACTGGTGCAGGAAGATGCACCTGGGACCATATCAAGTCTGTTTCAAGGCACAGCTGCTGATCTCTGAATGAGTCCACTCTCCAATAACTGGACAGAGAGAAGGTGAACATGAAAAGGGACTCAGCAGAGCTTTTGTACAAGTCCTGCCTTTATTCTCTGACCACAATAGACTTTTCAAGGACTGCAGTAATTTACTTCCTTCTGCTTTTTCCCTCCCACTCCCACCCCTCACACATTGCAACAAAGCAAGCAAGTAGGACATGTTATCTCTCTGAGTCACCTGTACAGGATCTGGACATTTCTTCTACTCCTGTCAGGCTGAGCTTAAACTGGCACTTGGATAGTGCTACCAAAGCTGAATAGTCTATGCAAAATAATTGAACCAGGAAAAATTCCTGCAATCTTTCTCCCCGATAAACATCCAAACAAATAAAAAAACCTCAAGCAATCTACCTTTCATTTGCTTCTCCTTGGAAGTTTGCAGATTCAGAGGATGGAAAAAAAATGGGCAGAGTTTGTCTTCTAACAGATTATGAATGCCATGTGTGACAATGCTTGAGAAGAAGGAAAATGTTTATACAAACTGTCAGAGACGGCTAAGCTAATTTGTGGCATGTTGCATGCATGTTTTTGAACCAAAAAGTTTGTCATACACCTACTGTTTGGCTGTAGAATGTATGAAATGAAAGATCTTGTTGACACATCACAGCTGCAGCTCAACTTATTGTGAAATGCTTTGACTTCAACAAAATTAACAACATGTGCCAAGGAAGAAGAAAAAGGAGTGTTACGGTCTCCATCTCTCTTCTAATGTCTTTCACTGAAAGTGAACTACTCTGATTTTGCAGCTGTAGAAAACAGGGTAAATGGAGGATCTCCATGTTTTGTTTTGTTTTGTTTTGTTTTGTTTTGTTATTGTTTTGTTTTTGTTTTTTTTTTTGTTTTGTTTTTGTTTTGTTTTGTTTTGTTTATTAAATGGAGAGTCCAAAAGGAAGTAAATATGACCTACTATACACTGATGTTTCACAGGAATGAGGGATTGAAGTCCACCACAGCTAGAGATTGCCTAGAGAGGCACTAGTAAGGAAAGTGGGAAGAATTGGCAGGTAGCAACTGATGGATGCGTTTAACAACTTTGGAATGCAATATCCATATATTATGCTTTTTAAAATCTGTCTTGACCAGCAGATTTCCAAACCAGTGAATCTTCCTCCTTCTCTACTAGATAAAAAGCTATCCTGTAAATATTAGAGAAGTGGTGAAGAGAAAAACTATACAAGTATAATTTGAAAATAGTATTGTTCAGCTCAAATTGCAAGTGAAGTCCTGACTGTATATCAGCTGTAAGTAAGATGTTGTTCTACAATGTCATTGGCTTCCATGATTTTTTCACTTCTCCAGATCAGCATTCCCAAGAACATAGTCCATAACTGGCACCAGATGTTATCTAGAAAATTACTTTTGTCCTGCAAACTCCATATGCTTTTCTTATATGATGCCATTTGAGTCAGATTAACTCTGTCTGCTACGTGTATTTCTACATTCTCCTTTTGCTTCCACAAAATGGATGATTAAGTAAATAGTTAGTAAATAGATTCAGAAGTTAAAGTATCATTTCCATTAATGTTAAATTAGGTACATAGAGTCTTTTGGTGAGCAATAACACATTTCAACTATTTTTAAATGGTGTCAACTTGTATATACACAGATTTCTTACTGCAAGAAGTTCTGTAACATTTTGTAATGTAAGTCCATGTTTTTTAAAACTTCCCTATACAGCTGAAGTATTTTCTTACTCAGATTTAAGGAAAACTGGATATGGCTACATTGCAATATCCTATAGTAAGCATGGACAGGAGTTGGACTTCATGATCCTGGTGCGTTCCTTCCAACTCAGGATATTCTATGATTCTTTATGTACTATATGTGCTAGACACCTGATGGAAACTACATATTGTTTTCTACAATAATGAACTTTTACTGTGACCTTCCATAGTGAATTTTCCAACCACCTGAAATGATGCTTTCACTGTGGTCAAGAATGCCTGTGTTCTTAAAGTACTGGTTATTTCCATTTAAATTTATTCTACTAAGAAAGGTTTCTGAGTAAGTCCTGACCAAATATCTGACATCATAAGGTTTGATAATATGAATAGTTAAAAAAAAAATTGCTTCTCAGGGATGGTTCATAGTAGCTATCAAAAGATATGATGTTTAAGGATCACATATTTTCTAGAATGAAGAATCAATCAAAACATGCCAAACTGTAACAAATCAATGCATTTCTATTTTCAGTTTCATCAAAATGACATTCTCGTGTAGATATTAATTTGAATTTGAAAATAAAAGCATCTAGGAAAATCCTGACTAATTGAAGCTAGAGAATTTGGGCTGAATCTTAAAAGACCTCATGCAAAATGAGATATTGAAATGTCTCACATGATTTTAAACAAATCCTGGGGATTCCAAGACCTGTGCCAGTACAAACTGTGATTGAAACTTGATCAGTGTAATGTTCCTCCAAGATGCAGGCAGCAACTTTTGTCTGTCTAAATTTGCCTTGGCATTACCTTGGGTTACCTCGGTATTGTCAGAACTTATATCATAATCATAAGGTTTTCTACCAAATGCCGTGATAGATAGAATTTTCTTAAAAAAGGAGGCAAGTCATCACTTTCTTCCTGTCTCAACCACTGCAGACTTCTTTCTTGCCTCAGAAACAGAAGACACTTCAATTACCCTACAAAAGGTCCGATTATTGATTATACAGTATTGTGTCTTGATATTTTTTCATTAGAAACTACCCAAGGAGACTTGATATTTTCCTGTAGAGTGGTGGGAGTGAGAAAGTTATCTTTAGGAAGAGCAGCCTATGGGCAGCTGGTCAGGATATTTCTGGGAGGTGGAAAAAAAAAATCTAATGTTTAAATTTTCTCAGGCTAATGATTATAGAGAATTTTGATCTTACTTATGTGACAACTTCTGCAATGTTGCTATGTAGAAATATTAGCAAAGCCTACCTATGTATAAATATATATATAGCAATGCTATAATACAAAAGAGTGAAGTCTACATAACCCTTCTGCCAGGCTTCATTATCATCAGCAAGATCTGGTTCTAGTCTAATAAAAATCTCTCCAAAAACATTGAAAGACACAACATTTTTACTGAATATTATGATAATCAGTCAGATAACTCTCTTCAGTTGCATATAAAAATGACATAGCTAACAAACTGCATTTTTACTAATAGAAGAAGAAAACTCTGACAAAGTAGGTGAATAGGATAAGAAAAGCTCTCTCAGTAACAATTTACAGTCTCTTTCCTTTGGAAAGGTAACTTCTATACACTGTGGTTATTTCCTGTCTACTACAGTTGCTATTCAGGATGTTTCAGCCTTGCTGAGCAGCCAGGCCTATTGCAAGCTGATGGAATCCATTTCCTTGGCTTGTTCCTGTTGATTGCTCTCACCTGCTGACCACCTACGTTTACCTGCCTTCTCATTTCTCCTTGTCCTACCAGTCACACAGAGAAGACATGATGGAGACACCTATCTAGAAAGAGGACACTGGAGTGAATCTTCTGGAATCCTAAATGATGAGGAATTTTGAGGCATATGCTGGTCCTTGGCATCCCTTAAGAGGTAGCCCTGAATTGGTTTCAAGCGTCTTCTACTGTTTTACCTCTTTCCAGTCTCAGTTGAAAAGTTTTATTCAGCCCAGTATAGCTATGCAGAATAAGTGGTGTTTTTTTCCCCTTCATGAACGCACATCTTGAGTTAGATGGTGTATAAATCCCTTATTGTATCTAGCCAGCATTTTTAAATGGGATTCATGTTCATAAGGAATATACAAATACTTCTGATTATCTTGACTACAATCATATATTGTGAAGTGTACCAGATATTACACAATTTTCTCTTGTTTGAAAGTCCTTTTTCAGTAATTGCTTTCTGGAGAGCTCTATATTTACCTTCTGACTGAGATCTTCTAAATTAATTTTCATTTAACCTTAGCTAGTCCTCTTTCTAGGCTTATAATCTCAAAATACTCTAATGTATTACTTGAAGTATATGTAACAAAAAATATCATAAATTAGACAATAAACAAAGAAAAAAAGATATAAAAAAACCTGTACCAGGCAAAAATTCTTAATACAGAGACTGAAGTTCTCCCTGATCTGATACTTCATGCACTGGACCTCATAAAAACATGGAGTCCACTTGAAGGCGTTTTAAAATAGAAAAAGGCTTTTGTACTTAGGGAAAACAAAACAAAAAAAAAAAAGGCAAACAAATCAGTAGGCAAGTAGTATCTGTCTTAGCAATAGTCATAGATTTAAACTGTGCCAAAGGAAGATTAAGATGGGTTCTCACAGATTAGGATGAGATATGACGGATGTCAGAAGGGGTCAGAGTATACGTTTTGTGCTTTATAAAATGAAAACAGACTGTGAGGTTGAGGGCTACCAGGATGCAACATTTACCAGCATTCTTTCTCTATTCTTCCTGTGGCAGTGCTGTAAATTGGTCTAAAAAGAAATTCAAAGTCTTAACTTTACACTGACTGGAAAGATCAGGGCCTGTGAAACCTGAACTCCTGCTGTTGTCTTCAGTGCACAGGGAGAAGCTGCTGGGACCAGCAGGTTGTTTGATACACTTGGTGCCATATGTATTTGTGTATATATGTATGTGGAAAAGAGAGGAAGAAAAAAGTACATCTAGGAAGGGAGAAAAGTCTCTTTTACAGTTGGTGAAAAACTGCAGGGATTGTTTATGTTGAGCAGCCCAAAAAAGCAAAGGATTTTGATAGTCTACCCTATTTGGTCTGTTTCTTCTATAAGGGCAAGGGAGGAAAGTGTACTGATTTATCTCATGCTGATGTGGTTGTCCTCTGGGGCAAGAACATTACAAGTCGCTGTTTCAAATGCAGACTGTCACTTTAGATGATAGAACAAAGGGAAGTGGCTGAAAGTAAATAAAACTTGAATTCACACAGGTATAAAAGGACCCTTTTCTATAAGCAGGCAGTTCTAAACATCACTCTGAATGGTTTGTGAGGCAAAAATAATGGGCTTGTTTGAGAAGCAATTGAGGTGCTTTCTGACAAAAATAGTATATTAGGAGATTAGTCTCCAAGGGGTGGATAACCTTTTCAGATTCTAAGTATTTCTTCTGTTCTCATGTGTGAGCTTACAATCTGTTAGTCTCAAAATATATCTGCAAACCCACAGGCCCACCTTCCTGACAGCTGCTCAAACAACAGCTTGGTAAGTTACTCATACAATCCAGAAATGCCAGTCAGGGCAGGAGGGGTGATGGAGGCAGTGGGGGAGAGAAGGCTCTTAAAGTGCAACATTTGCACCACACACTCGAAAACTAAAGGGCCCAATTAGTATAATAGGTTTGAAATCATTTCAGCACAATCCTAAAGACAAAAGAAAAATTGTCCTTCAGAAATGGGCTTTATTGTTCAGATGAGTATAGCGATGAACAATGAATTCTATCGGTTTTGTAGGCAACATTCCTTCTCCTTCATACCGGACCATACATTATTAATGAGTACTATTTTTGAGTGTGAAAGAACTGTTTGAAAAGCATTAACATAGTCTATTGGATGTGATTGACACTGTCATCCCTTTCATTTTGCTGTTGGCAACAGGCATCCCTGTAGATTTATGTGCATCTGGACATTACTAATATTCTCCTTGTTATGCACTCTGGGCAGCTGTGATATGGAAATTTTTAGCATGATTTTTAGGCGGAGAGTTTACTGTTGCTATCTGCACAAAAAAGGATTATTTTTTTCTCTGAAATCTTATCAGCCAAAATATTTAACGTCATATAATATTTAGTGTTGTTCCTTAATAACTCTCATCTGTTTTCAATATGTGCATTTTAAAAAGGAATTTTACCAATATTACATGGATTCCCCAGCTATTTTCAGTGACTCTTTTCCAAACAGACAGTTTAGTTTCTGAGACTCATGTCCACTCATGCTGTTTCTATTTTAACCTCTAGTTCTCCAACTTGATTGCATTTTTAATTGGGTTGGTGCATCAAGGACTACAGCTAGTGTCTGCCTGCTGTTTAGAAGCACCAAACCTCTTCTGATTTGCCTGTGTAATAGCTTTTAATCACAACAATTAAGACCAGTGAAATTAAGAACCACTGGAACAGAGCATGTAAATGACATGCAAAATAAAATTACCAGAGGTTATATATATTTTTTTTTTCAAAGTAATGTTATTTATATTGGTTTTATACATATATTTAGAAATATTTTGTTTTCTCGGTACATATAAGAACATATGTAGTCATTTTATATATGTGAATATTGTACTGTGTAGCAAAGAAGAGAGAAAAAGCTTACGTAAGAGGGTGAAGACTGATTAGTAAACACGAATGATCATGTAGACATTGCCTGAATAGAAGAGTTACAAATGTGGATGTTTAGTTTCTAATCTAGATTTTTGAAGGTTAGCTTTCATGTATCTATATACAAGTACATAAAATGTATAGATATACATGGTCAATTACTTTATTTAGAGGGCTTAATTATCATTTTGGCTATAATATTTGAACCTCTTTTAAAGAGAAGCCTTTTGCTACCCAGGCATCTCATGAGAGGTCCTAATCAAAATAGATCTTAATGCTAAGGATCTTTTGAAGTGTTGAGGAATGAGAGAAGGTAACTGCATTGGGCTAGAGGATAATAACTCAAGGCAATATTATTTTAAAACATCTTTTCATATTGACAGATGTTGTATGCAATATTACAATAAGGAAGCCACGAGTTTGTAGTTCAATGCAGAGTTATCTTCTTCTCCAGTCTGCTCCAAATAGCCTATCTCCATATTCACAAAACATCTCACCTCATCACAACTCCTTTACATAAAGAATTATGCGACTAACAGTTTGCATCCAGTTATTAGAGGTGCATGAGCAACTGCTTTCTGTTTGTAGTCAGCAGGTTTGCTCTTTGAGTGACATGTCCACCACCTTTCCCAGAGGTCAGGCCCAGCTTCTCCATGGCAGGTCCATTGTTGGCTGTCCCAGGCTGTGAGAGTTCAGCACTGAGGTCTCTCCTGCTTGGCAGCACAAGGAGCTGCCACTGCTCCACTAGACAGCCTAATTACACCAATCAATCATGTAAAATATTTCTCATGGTTAGAAGTGGAAAGGTTATAACTCATAAAGACACTTGTCAACTGAAGAGGTGGGGAAAGAAAATGTGAAGTCAATGTATAACTCAAGAAAAAAAATCTAAACATGCTATCCAACAGAATACTCTTAAACTGTTCCTCATAGTCCATTTTATTTCTTTAGGCCAAAATCTAAGTGACATTTATAAGATATAACCTTATAAATCAGTAATTAGCTACAAGACTACAAGACTTAGTAACTTGCTTTTTTAATGTGCTTTGAATTTTAGTGATTCCAGATCCACAGTAATGTAGCTTTATTTATTTTAAGGATTACTTCTTACTTCATACTAAGATGAGCTTCTGCCATCCTGCAGAGAATAACATAGCTATGAAGAATAGTCAGCAGAAGTTCTTTAATAAGATTTTTGAGATTCTTACATAGCTGCTTCATTTTTATTTATTTATTTATTTTCCCCAAGGCTTGTTTTTCATATTTTAAAATTTTGTTTAGCAATCACAGCTGTGGGTCTCATGGTATTGTTTTGTGGTTACTATCAAAGGGACCGGCATATGAAGGAAGATTCTTTTATCTTTCATTAAGAAATCTCCTGCAAATTCTCCTACTTACCATGTAAAGTTTACTTCACCTCAAGAGAAGCGTGGTTGTACTGATGTCAGAAGAGTCATCTGCATTGGCCACTGTGCTGGATCAAGTACTTCCCAGAAACCATTCCTTGCACAGCTTCAGGACCCAGATCAATTTCTTGGTATTTCTGAAGATGTTATAATTCAATAACAGAACTGAATGTTTGACTCTCAGAGATCTTTGGTGAGTGACAACTAAAAATGTTGAAATATCATCTTAGCAAATGATTGTACAAACAAATTAACTTGATATTGCACAAATATTACAAAAAATTATCTTTAAATCCTTGATACAATGATTACAAGTAGAACACACATATGGATGAATACAGTAGTTAATTTTCTTATGAATGAACACTATTTTTTACAAGTTTTTATAAGTTTGTAGTGTAAAAGAATAGATTTTTATCCCAATGTTTTCCACTGTCCAAAATCTACCTTGCTTCCAGTGTGAAATGGAGGTGCATTTGCCCCTTTGCTGACTTGTCTCTTGCCACTGCCACTGCATGATAACTTCCACCACGGCCATCCATAATAGATTCTGCAGATTCTTTCCTAATTAAAAATGAAATATGAAAACCAAAACCCAAACGAAAGTGATGATGTTAAAAGTGAGTCACCTAAAATTCAAGCATTGGCCATAAAGTTCATGATGAAGCTAATGAATGGTTGTGGAAATATTGGCTTTGAAACTTTAGACTGGATTGGTCTATAGATGAATTGTTAAGTCTAAGGAATAAAGGTGAAGAAAGCCGTATTCACACATGAATATTTAAAACCAATTAAAGCCTGCTCAGAGGAACTGGAATCTCTTTGTTTAAAACCTTTCTAATTATTAGCCAGATGATGATTCGACAGCATGATTTCGACCAGTGGAGATGATTACACATTAGCTAGAGATATCCTACAGCATTTGACAAACAGAGTTTCTGTGTCAATCATATTATTTCCCAAGGCTAGCTATGGAGACATAAAGTTAATAAATCCAATTTTGTTGAATGTTCTGTATAAAAGCACAGTCGCATTTTTAACTGCACTGGTAAGTCAACCTGTATGTCACACATTTGTGAAATTGTTTTCAATTTGAAATTATTTATTTACAGTGTTTTGATAATTTTTTACTAATTCTTTAATATTTAATTTACTTTAAACATTTCCTTATTTTTCTGCAGGGAATCTTTCTTGCTGAACTGTCTAAAGTAAATTCTAGGACTTTCATCATAGGGTTTTAGTTTGCTTCTCCTGAGAACTTCCTATGAAGCAGTAAATACTGCACACCAGCAAAATATTCCTACAGTTCTCACCTTTTTTTGCTACTTAGTTAGGTTTGTGGAGAGTTACATTTTTATGTCTGTAATCGATATGCCATGGCTGATGATTTTTATTGAAGTAAATAGAGAAAAAAATATTTCCAACAGAAATCTCCAGGGAGAGTAATGTTTGAATGTATATAAAGAATATAGAGCGATCGCAGTTATATGCCTGAGGAAATTCAGGAATAGTGGATATTGTAGTAGGTATTCCAATCACTGAAAAATAGTTTTAAGTTAAAAAAAAAATAGCTAACATACCAAGCTTACATAATAAAGTGTAGTTTGGAATTGCTGAGGTCTCTGCCCCCTCACTTCTGTATTTCTGTTTTATAAGCATCCTTCTCATAGCTCAGCTACACAAAGGAAAAGCAGAATGCAAACCATAAGTCTGTTATGCGTAGTTTAAGCAATGACTTGTAGATTGTGTGAAAAAATAAACAAAAATTTCTGTGTGAATTTCCAGCTATTGTCTCATATCTTCACTTGGTGAAGTTTTGTATATGTGATCAAAGCTTATATCCATAGCCTGAAAAACCCTGGTTATTAGTAGCAGGCCACATGGATCATTAAGATCGTCTGGTTCAGAAGGGTGCACAGAACAATCAGTTTCATATCCTCACATCCCCAGACAAAAAATGTCCACAAAATGTTTAGTAAGTACAAGCCTTGCAATAGAACAGTATGAACTTTCCAGTAGGAAGGCAAGGTCAAATTAATCAGCAGTATTTTTCTACTATGGAAAAGGATTAGTTAAACTAATATTTGAAGAAATATGCATGTCACATACTCCTCTTGCAGCAGGTAATTCTTCCCCTCATCTCAAATCCATTCTTCCTGCTACAAACTGGTAAGAGGTACCTCCTCACTCCAAATCCGATGGCCAAAGTGTGAATGAAGCAAATAATCTCAAATTGTATTTTTTTCCATTTCTATCTTTGTCCGTCTCCAGTGACTCTGAAGAAGTTCCTCCTCTCCTGTAGGCTCCTTCCCAACTTTACCAGAAGACAAGGGAGAGAAATAAATTCATTCTGACTCTGGAAGGTGCCAAGTACAAGCTTTGAACTAATTAGTATTAATGCATTAGTATTTATATGGTGAAAACATTGCAGTGTACTCTTTTCAAACTGCTTTGAAAATACTAGACTACTGCATGATTTTCACTGCAAGAAGGAGCTCTATATCAACATACCCCAAGTTCATGTCATTTTTACAATTTGGGGCATTTATTAACATAGGGTCAAAAAATCACTATGCAAAACCAAGAGAGGATTGCATTCCGATAAGGGAACTAGGAAACTTTTATTACAGAAATTTCATAATAAATAGCCTACAAACATCTATTATATTTATACTTTAAAAAATAATTAAATAGTTTACTAAATTCTCCCATTGTGTGGGTTACATTTGAAATATCTGTTCAAGCTACTTCCGTGACTATTGGCTGAAAACTTTTAATGAGGAAAGTGTGTAACTAGTTGTTCATAAGAGTAAAAGAGATTTTGGAGTACTTTCCTTCAATATTTGATACTCTACCTAGAAACAAACAATTTAACAATTTTTTTTTAATTCCTGAGGAAGAAGACTAAAACAAAACATGGTTTGGAAAAACAGAATTTCTATTAAAAAAAAAAAAAGTGTTAGTATAGCAGAAACTAGTTTAATGTGATTTCATGATTTTTTTTTTCTTTTTTTCACAGTATCCACAAAGCAATCCATTCCATAACATACACTTGAGGTTGTCCCTTGACCCACTAAAATTAATGGGAGTTTTACTACTCACTTTAACGGGAACATAATGACACCTGATTTATTCTATTCAGGAAGTTAGTCTCTCATGAAGACAAAGTGGAAGAAGTGAGAAAGGATATGAAGAATTGATGTGACTGAACTTTGTTCAGGGTGCCACAAAGAGCTTATTGGTCTTATGAGCCTGGTTTTGCCCAACCATCCTTTTTCTTTTCATTCATCTTTTTTTTTTATCCTATTTGTTTTCTATTGTTCCATATCATTGTGCCATTATTGTAGTTTAGTTACGATAGAATTCTCCTTTCTTACTCTCTGAGTTAACAAAACTTAAAAGTTTCAGTGTTTATGACCCAAAGCTTTTAATCAGGTAGTAATTCTGATAATAAATATACTTCACAGATATAGATTCCTTCCACCTAAAGAAAAACAAAGCTCCTCAACTAATGATTAATACTCATCAGACCCAAGAATTTGCTGATGCTAATTTACGACATTTTCAACTAGATGCCACTATGGTCAGCTATAATAGAATTCATAATGAGATTAAGGCAGTGGGATTGAATGTCTAGATGTAGACATCCACAAGCTTGTGAATTATCTGGTCTTTATTTTCATTGGAGATTTAGTTAATGCAATTAATGAAGATTAGAAAGCAATTAATCTAATCTGAGAATAAGCAACTAAGGTGGATTTTGTTTGTTTAAATATTGCCGTCTTGTGCCATTTCAGATGTTAGAGAATATCCAGGATATGTGCATAATTCTGATTGGGAAGTCACAGTGTTACAGATGATCTGCACCTTTCTGGAGCAGCAGCTGGAGACTGGGTTGAATGCAGCTGCAGGACAAGATACCTCAGAGTATCTGAAATAATTCCTGTATTCAACTGAATAATGCCCATGTTTTAACTCTTTTATGACTTAACTCTTTATTGGCTATGATATAACTTCTGACACCTAGCATAGGTGACACCCCTGTGGAGAAGAATTATTTTTTATACTGTCCTGACTATTTAGTCGCTCTCTAAGCTAATGATTAGTGAGCTAAATCTCTAATTTGGGAGACAGACTAAAGATGATGATTTTGTTTTCAGTGCTTCAATTGAGAAAAATTAAATCAAGCAATGCTCAGACAGCTCTGTAACCACACTGCTGATTAGGGGACTTGGACCCAATCTTGTCACAAAGTTTAGTATCTTAACTTTTACAAACTTTTAGAAGAGCTAGGCAGCCAAATGCCTTTGACTTTGTGCATCTATGTCCTTAATGATAGCATTAAATGCTTTATAGCATGAATTTTCTTAGTGCATGCCATGAAAGGGTAGATCTGAATGCAGAGCAGCAAAGTCTTCCCGTGCAGTGCTCTGAGTCAGGTCACTCTGAATATGGGTTCCACAGTATGCAGGCAAGTCTTACGAAATGGGTGTTTGTTGAGCAGACAGCTACAGCAGATTTTAACTCACATACCCCAGCTGTTGAAGACCTCAGAGATATGAACTGTACATTAATGACAGATCTTTTTATGAGTATTAGGTAGATAGATTTATCATTTAGCTGATTGCTATTTTATCTAAATAGTGGCTCAGTTGTTCATTTTTCCTTTTGTGACATTTTATCTTGTGAAGTTTTTTCTTTCAGTTATGTGTAAGTGCATTTTATTTTCTCCTGTTCTTTTCTCCCAACATATTTGTTTTATTTCACTTACAGTTCTTCTGGTATAATTCCAGAGTAGTTTTCTGGCTTCAGTGGAATTTCTCCAGATGTATATTGGTGATTAAACTGAAGGAAGATTTTGTCCCTAAGTCTCTTCCTACTTTGTATTTTTTAATAGTTTGAACTTTTCACTATCTTACATTAGTCCTTCAGCAAGAGCTTCTTAAGCCCCAAGACAGCCTTCAAAAGCAGTCTAATGTGGTTTAGGCAAAAAGAATGCTTGACCTATTCCATAATGGGAGCATGCTATTTGCAGATAAGGAAGCATGAGTTATAAATTTCCTACCGGCAGCTCATGATGCATTTGAGAGTTATATATTCACATGCTATAGCCAAAAAAAAAGTGCCTCCTTTATACAGTGGAGAAGGAAAACAAACAATTAAACAAACATTTTGCTTCCGATTAATCGGACATTTGAATGCTGCCACAGAACACTACAAAAGGTCAGTGCGACATTCTCTGATGATTCTCCCACTGTAGGAACATAGTATGGTATTAATTTGTTCAGACTGCTTTGAAATGAGTGATTAATAAGAAAATTTATAGGTGGAAGTCAGACTTCTTATGAAAGTAGGAATGAGTATTGTGGGGGAAGTTCCTTGGAGAGAAGTTCCCAGAAGATATGTATCATTGTTAAGATGGCAAGGCTTCAGCTTATATATACAATAAAATATCAAGTCATACAAATGGTTGGTATGTCTCTTTTCAAAACTGGCATTTCTTACTCCATACATCTATTATCCAAATATGTCATTCAAAGGCAAACTCCACTTTTCCCAAGAAGGTAGGACACAAAATTTCATTTAATGCTTCTCTGATTCCTGTAAAAATAATACAGTAGCATATAGGAAAGCAACATTCACATTTCTTGATGTTATTACAGAAAAGCTTTATTTTTAAGCTTGATATTTAGGTCTATTCTGAGAAGTACTATTGCAATTCTATCCATATATAACTTGAAAGGCCTTGAGGGATTACACAGATTTGGTCACTCAAGAAGAGCAGCATGCCCTCATTGCCTCTGGAAACCAGGCATCAAGTTGTCTCAGACAAGGTTTTCAGAAAAGACCGCGAAGACTGAGGCTGTAGCAATATCTATTTGGAAAGGGTGCTGTTTAATCACAATGCTCTGAAATTGTTCTGAGGACAAAGTCATGTTTAGAAGTGAGTAATTCTGTACTGTTTAATCCTTTTCCCTGGAGAAAATGGAGGCAGATAGTGTGAAGTGGAATTCAAGCAAGTGTTATATGTAACAACTGAGACCATTGAGGTACTTTCCCTTTAGCTACTGCAGCAACCCAGATTATACATTAGTTGTCTATTTTACAAACAAGGTAAATTGAAGAGAACAATAAATTCTTTTAATCACCTTTACTGGTCAGGGTAAAAGCGAGGCTTTAGAAAAATAGCACTCAAAAGCATTTTATTTCATTTTTCATATAGGATTATGTTCTAGGTTGAAACTGACTTAAAATATATTAACAGAATTAATATACTCATTTCTTTCATTATTCTATTCCTGGACTGGCCAGATGAGTGATTTTCTAAGGCAGGATGTTTTTTCAGAACAAGATGTAGATTCAGAAATGACACAATTCTGAGTTCAGTTCCCATTTGTGTTGAAAGATACATATTGATTCTTTGGGAGAATAATACAAACAGTTAAGATGAATTGAAACTAGATTGCTCAAGACTCTTCACAGTTGAGTTAAAGCACTGGGCCAAGTATTTCACAACTTCATTTTTCCCCTTCTTTTCTTAGAATAATTATTTATATACTTCATTTTTAAAAATTAATTGTGTTTTCCCATTTTAAAAAGGAAAATGGAATTGCATATATAAATATATATATTTAATGAAACTCGGCCATACTTGAATGTATAGCTATATCCAAAAGACATTAAACATTAGTTGTCCTGCTGGAAAATATTGTTAACATTGATAAAAAACAAGAACTCTAGTTACTCT
Organism: Nesoenas mayeri; assembly: GCF_963082525.1. NCBI lineage: Eukaryota > Metazoa > Chordata > Aves > Columbiformes > Columbidae > Nesoenas > Nesoenas mayeri. The sequence continues at coordinate 40,844,418 of NC_137544.1, forward strand.
GGATAGTGGTATGCTAAAGGATCCTATGAAATCTTCCAAGTTCAGATATGATTAAGGATTTGAGCCCATACAACTTTTCTGTAGTTTCCTGAACCATCAAGACCCCAGATAGTATTACTCTCCTCACAAGAAAAAGTCTTTAAAGTTTATATTGTCCCAGAAGACATACAAAATATAAAAAATAAGAAACTAAGCAGAGAAGAATATCTAATTAGTTCCATCAAATAAACAGCCTGTAGCTGAAAAGCCTGAGGAATTTTTTCTGCCTAGGCAGTTCTAGGCAGTACTGACAGATATAATGAGTACAGGTTAATGATAAGGATATATACATAATTAAGGATTTAGCAGATGAAGAATGCAGTTTTTAGAAGTTTGCGCTATCTTTAGACTTCTTATACAGAACTTAATCTAAAATCCACTAAGTCAGTCAAAGTAGATCCTCACTTCTTGATGCTGTAGAAACTGAAAGTAGATTTGAAAGTCTAAATACCACCTGGTACGTTGTGGTGAAAAGGTATGGCTCAACTGCATTGCAAGCACTGTCTGAACTTGAAATTGCTCAGCACTATATTTTGTGTTCTGCCAAAAAGGCAGGTATCTGTAACCTCCTATGAGCATTCAGGAGACTAGAATGCCCCCAGCAAGTACCGTAGTGAAGGTCAAACATGCTCTGTAGACAGTACTACACAAAATCCTGAATGTCTCTCTGACATTCAGGGATTTAGCTTCAGCCTTGAATGTCACAAAACAAATGACATGCAAAACTCAGGCTGGAGCATGCCTCCTTCATCAATTCATCTTAAAATGCTTCTGGCAATTAGGCCGAGTTTGACATAATTTGCACAGAAATATTTGTGACTCCCACAGAACATTTTTATGAAATAAATGCTATTACAAAACATTGCCTTAATAAAGAATTAGGTTGATTGCAATCATCTGCTTTCATTAGTTAAAAATAAGTATATGAAGCCTTCTGCAGTACTGTGCAAATCATGCTGGCTTCTGAATTGTTAAGCATAGCTCACCACCCTCCAAAGCTGAGAGTAAGGGTGTGGAATCCAAATAGATGTAGTTACATGGGGAGTGCATGTTATTCATTCTCTGCAATCCATTACTATGTCTATGCTAATAAAGAAAATGCACCACAACCTATTCTTTGGCCCTGCTGCCAGCTGCCTTGGCACAGCTTATTTCTGTACAGATAAATTCTCCTTTGTCTAAACCGTAGTAACGGCATCCAGATTTCTTGTGAGGAGGAGTCCTTGGCCCACATTAAGCATCAAACTGTGCCTGGGCATAGTCTATGAGAATGTTGGTTGATGAGTCCAAAACTATTTCAGGGGCCATGCTAAGAATTTAACAGTATGAAAGATGGCATTCCAGTCTGTGCAATAGCCCTGTTTAGTTTGCCAGAACATATGTATTCCATGTTGTTTGGTATTTGCCAGTAGTGTTATATGTGTTTCTGTCAAGAGTGATAGAAACAGCAAACATTATAGTATTGATATGTTGTGATTTAACTCAGCAGGCAGCTAAACACCACACAGTTGTTTGCTCACTCCTATTCCCACAATAGGATGGGGAGAGAATCAGAAAAAAAAAAAAAGAAAAAGTGAACCTCAGAGGTTAAGTTAAAGATGGTTTAACAGAACAGAAAAAGGAATAATAATATTAATAATAATAGAATATATAACATGCGCAATGCAATTGCTCACCACCTAGTGACTGATGCTCAGCTTGTTCCCAATCAGCAATTCCCCCAGTCAGCTTCCCCCCAAATATATACTGAGCATGACATCATATGATGTGGAATACCACTTTGCCAAGTTTGGGTCAGATGTCCTGGCTGTGTCCCCTCCCAGCTTCTTGTCCACCTGGCATGGCATGACAAGCTGAAAAGTCCTTGACTACTTAACAGCCACTAAAACTTCAGTGTCTTACCAACATTATTCTTACTCTGAATCCAAAACATAGCATTATACCACCTACTAGGAAGAAAATTAACTCTATCCCCACTGAAACCAGAACATGATATTAGGAAGAAGTGGATGGAATTGTCTTATGATGAAACAGAAGATGTGCAAAACTTGTAATACTAGTGGAGGGAAAATTTTCTTCTTTATTAACCTTCAGAATAAACTGTCAGAAGATCCTACTCATGTATGTGAAATTACTTTGAGTATGTTTGTTATTCAATGCTGTCTAGCACTGCATCTTTTAACCTTAGCAGCCTGACATCACATTTATCCTGTACCTAGATGAACTAAAAAAAAAAAAAAAAAAAGCAGTAAAGCAATGTATTATGTGTTTGTTCTACTGTTGGAAAAAAAAAAATACACAAACCATGTATATATGAAATATGATTCTTTCTGAAGCCACTTCAATACAATCAGCCCCCAACAAACACTGAGGTCATTGAGCATTACAGAGTGTGTTACAAAATGGATGGCATTTCGGGTTATTAGCACACAGCTGACAGACAAACCTAACTGTGACATACAATGTAAAGTACTCCAGCCCTTATACAGAACAGAAAAACAAAAAAATGCCCTCACTCAATTGTGTATGAAGCACATTATAGACATATGTGCACATGCTGAACAGAGGGCATATTTAAACAGGGGCATAACCTTCCTTGATACAATTGTCTAAAAAATATATGTGTGGAAATGTATATGTCCATTACTATATAATTAATCCTTTCTTGCTTTAGGGTAAGTTGAATAAGTGATTTATATGGTAAGGTTCACTGCATAATATATATTTTTCTTATTGGAGAAAAGGAAACTGATCTAGAAATTGAAATATTTAATATTTAGAGAGAATGAATAATTGTACAAAGCATATAGAATTCCAGTCTGAATGTTAATAGCAATAACATTAAATACTGAAAATAAAAATATGCTAGGACAATACCATATAGAACTACTACACTCTTCTTCTTTTAATTCATTTTAACTCTCTGCTGCTCTAAAGACAAGAGTAAAGCCTCTTCAGAAAAGTTCAGCAACTTACATAGAGAAAATCTGCAAGATTCTTGTAAGTGAACTCTGGTAAAGATACTAGTCATTTCCAATCAACTTTGCAAGGATGCCATTTTTTGTTTGGTTGTTTGAGGTTTTTTGTTAGTAAAACAAATGCAGAACAACTATAACACTCTAATATATGTTGAAATGCATTGCATAATAAATCTGCTGATGTTCTCTGTTCAGACTCAACTAAGTTGTTTCTATTATATGTAGGCACAGTTATATACTGTTTGAATATGACTGCTCTCACATACACATTTTGATACAAGTTAAACCAATTCCATTTTTGTTTCAGTCTTGATAATGTGAGCCTAGTGTGTCATAGACAGATTTCTCAAGACATAAAGTTCATTTACAAGTATTAAAGTTTTCTCTTCATATATAACTAATAACATTTCCAGATGTAGATTAGTGGTTGACTGGATTTCCTCAGATGTTGATGTACTGGAAACTTGAGGCTTGTTCTCAGGGTGTTAGCACATCCCTCCTTATTGTTTCTGTAATATTTTACTATACAGAACAATATCTGTTTTGCTCTTAGCTCAACCAAAATGAGAAAATCTACCACATCTTTGCCTCCATTGCTATTTCATCATAAACAAAAACGGAAACCCAGTGTGATGCTTCTAGCTGCCTGAAGGTTTTGCTGACAGTATTGCATCTAGAAATGACAACTCCTTATGTCCAATGTCTTGTCTTACTTCATGAACATACCAGAGCAGACCAAACTACCCTAACAAATGACACATTCGAGAATGGGGTAGTATTGTAATTCTTTTGTAATAGTATTGTAATTCATTTGTAAAATTTCAGACATAAATGAATTTGACATACCAGATTACCCTATAATGTATTTAACCCTTAAAATTAAAAGCTGTATCATCTTTCCATAAAGCTGACTTAGTGTCAAGCAAGATGTGAATAACTGTCATCCACTTCCTTATAATAAAAACTTTCAATGCAGTCTTTGAAAGTTTTACTAAATATGTCTTGTCACTATCACACTCTATTTCTGCATACTTCTGGACTCCTATTTCACCCTGCTGTTTGGAACTAAGCAAACAGATTAAATCCATTATTTGTATCCCTTGCTTCTCTGTCTTTCTTTGGGAGATACAGCTAGTCCCTACACCACAAAATAAGGGTAAAAATGGTGAAACTGCTTATGTCCACTTAGACATTTGTTAAACTGCAGTCTAAGTTGTTATTTTATTTAAAATATCCATTACAATATTTTATTCTAATGGAAATCATTAATGGTGACTCAGTTATATTATATGGATTTAGAAAATATTTTAGTCCAAAGTATAGCCTGGAGTTGTTAATTCCTGTCATTCACAGGCATAGCAGAGGTGTCACTAATGTGTCTAAATGCACCATCAGATTCCACAATTTCTCCTATGCAGCCAAAGCAAAAGTTCCGAAAGACTCTTAGGAACAAATTCAAAAGGATTGCTCCTTGACACAGCCATTCTACAAACATTAATTATCATAGTCAAGTAGCAGTAATGAAAACCCTGAACTCCATAGGAGCTGTTTTCTCTCTATTCTATGCAGCAGTTGATGGTTTGAATCTACCAGTTTACTTCCTGCTGCATACATTTCTTCCATTCCTTCTTCTTCAATGGCTGCTCTCCTTGGTAAAAACTGATTTCCAATCCAGAAACTTGTAGCACTGTGGTCTCCTAGCTGTCAGTGTCTAACATAATGGTTATCTGAGCATCTCTTCAGATGGGCCATTCTAATAGGTGTTGATGTTGATCCTGCTTCATTCAACAACTTCTTGTTTCCCTGGAAGCAACTTACATCTGCTTGGGCAAGTTCTGTCATCACCGCTATTTCATATGCAAATGCCATCTGTCCTGGAACTCTCTCAGGAAAAAATCTTTCTTATCTGTCTCAAGAGAGCCATCCACATCATTTGCACTTTTCCAGCAATACTTTCTTGAAGTGCTGCACATCGTGTAAGAGTCACCTCAATGCCACACCATAACAGACACCATTAAGTTACCAATTCGGTAGTTCCTCGTTTTCAACTCCACACATCATCTGTTCCACTGATTTTAAATATAATTTTAGGGAAGATGTAAAAGCATTGAACTTTCATTAAAAAGTTCTCAATTGCTCTGCCCGTGGAAAGTTTGTTTCTGAACCCTGAGCCAGATTAAAGCAGAGAGCGGTAGCTTGGCCTACCTGTGCTTCTAGCAACATAGGTAAAGCCCTAAGAAACAGGCTCTTCGGTATGTCAAATAGTAAAGACTGCTAATTACCTTATAGTTGGCACATACAAACACTGCTGCAAGGTTTGTTGTTCATTCATCTACCTCTTTGATAAAAGAAGAGCTTGGTCAAAAGCTGATAGTATCTTATGTTCACTTAACTTCCAGGAAAAGTTCCTCCGTCATCTTGAAGAAACTGTCACCAACTGTGGCAATGATGTTCACACATGACATCAGGATTTGGCTTTCTTCCAGTCTTATGTCTCAGACACAGCATGAAACAATATCATATAACCAAAAATGAATTGTAAATATGCTTTTGGCAGTACTGTGCTGACTGGTGCAGTTTCTAGCTGCTTTGCAGACATCTCCATAGCTCTTGTGCAGAAACAGGAAAAGTTACATTTGAACTCACTTAAACACTGTGTCAGACAACATTAAGATTGATTTCATTTAGCCCAGGATCCTGTAGCTAATGTTCTCCACTGTGTCTTTGCAGCATAGAGACAGAAATGAGCTGACAACCAGCGTACAACTAAATAAAGACAACAACAATAACATCTTTATCTCAGCTGCATCAGACTAATCTGTGATAGTACTTGCAAATGCAAAACAATCCTTCTCCAATCTCTGTTTAAAACTAGTGCTGAACATCTTCTGGAAGGTAGAGGGACCACATTTTCCTTCCTGAATAATTAGTGCAAAATACTAGTATCTACAACATCACAGGCCTGAATGTCAGTCTTATGGCTCAAGATAAAAACCAGAGCAGTTTGCTGAGATAAATGAAGATACTAAAACTTTTTCGAAGGAGAATGGAAAATTTGGAAAACTCCAAAGCAAAAGAAATTATTCGGTTTAGCAGCAAGGAAAGGTCACAGATCACTTTTTAATATCCAGAAAATAGATTTACTCACTTTTTTAATTGTTTGTTTGGTTGTAGTTTCTGTGCTTATAGTAACACCCTTGTAAATAAAATACTAAATCTCAACTCTAAAATTATAAACCAAACATGAGTTAGCAGAATGTGTTAAAGATTGACTTTCATATACTGTGCTATAAATATACTAGACAAAATGACAGGACACTGGCCTGAATGTTACAGTTATGCTAGTGATCCCATGAGCTTGGTTGCAATGGATTCAGTTACTCAAGTTTGTCTTCTAGATTCAGTCTTTAGTACTGGAGTAGGAATTTACACTTAATTTGGCTCTATGTCAGTTCACATCATATGTGCATTAAATAAAAAAAAATTAAAAAAAAAAAAAAGGGAGCAGTATTTAGTTCAACATTTCAACTTTTGAGTGTATATATAAAAAATATTCCCCATTCTCTACATGAGAAACAAATGAACCCAATTACAGATAAGCAAGAATCCATCTTTTCTTTATGGACTTCATAGAGAAAGATACAAAATATACCAATGACCCATATACACATATCAAAAGTCAGTGAGAGTTTTCAGTAGAAGAAATAAGGGAAATTCAAAAGGCAGATAATTGTGCTATATGCTTTTATACTGACTGATACATCCATAATGACATGAGGAAGTTCTATTTTACTGGCAGCATGAGTCAAATAGTCTAATTCATTTTTTTAACTTTTTTTTTTTTTTAGGTCATTCGTTGATTGTTGTTATTATTTATCTAAAAGCATGCACTTTTTAAAAGCATTACTTGATACACTTCTGCAAAGCTGAGCTCAATACAGTAAATTTGTCCCTGTAACTTAACATTGCCTGTTTAGCTCTATCAGCAGACTCCAACCATACAGACTCCCAGACAGGGCTGATACTAAAACACTGATCATGCAGTAAATAAACAATCAATAAAATAACAACGAATAACAGTTTCAAAAGATAACTAGGCTTTAGAATACTGTTACCTTTTGTTACATTTTTTTTTCTTTTTGGGGGGTAAAGATGTGTATTTACTCCACAGCACACAGTATACTCAAATACAGCTCATAATTTTTCATTTGGATATTATTTTAAAATAAAGTTTTTGTTTATATGGAAAACACCCTGTTTGTGTGAACGCAATAGTAATATTTATTCAGTAGAGGAAAACCTTTATTTTAGTTCAATTAATAATATACACACATTCCATAAGAAATCTTAAAAGTATTTTTCCACATTCCTTTGATTCTCAGTCTCGAACAATTTTTGTTTGAAAAGGTAGTTGTAAAGTCTCATGAGTCTCAAAACCAACACTAATTAGATATTCAAACACTCATTCAACCAAAAAGATTTACCAAGGAATACTAATGATGTGAACATCTTTCTTTTTGTCTAAATACATTGGTTGTTCTAATTGCAAAATGTAGAAAGTAAACAGAATCCCACTGTTTGTGATTTTGGTTTGGTTTGTTTTTTAACATTAAGTGTCTATAAAAAGAAATCCTACTGTAAGATTAGGTTTATTAATTTGAATTTCATTAGAAATTGAGCATCGTACACATTGAAACAACCAAATATAATATGGAAAACTCTAATCTGTTAAGAACATCAAATTTTAGTTATTTTGAATCTTCACCACCTAGCTGTGTTTAGCTTTGTTTTTCAGCTATGAGAACATATCCTCATGTAGTCACAGCTGTTAGTCAAGATGAGAATTAAAGACAAGTCTCCAGACTAGGTGGTCCACCAGGCTACTAGGCTTAAAACATGGCCATTTCTAAGATCAGTAGGCAATAAGAAAAGAGCATTGTATTCAAACACCTTTGACACTCCAAGTTGAAAAAGCAACTACATGTCTACAGCTAAGTCAGCTAAGGGGGTGGACTTTGGCATGGATTAGGCCAGAGACTCAAAAGCACACCTGCATATCTAGAATAAAATGCCTTAAGTTCATCACTGCCACACTCTTGTAAGCACTCAAATGGAGAAGGATTTGTTGTTTATTTTGTTTGGTTGGGTTTTTATTTGTTAATATTTGTTAAGTAAATGCAAAATCCTAAAATGAAATAAACAAAGATGAGGTTTTGTATGTTTGTTTGTCAAGGTTCTTTGGACGAACACACCTTGATCAGCAGCAAGGTTTTAAATAATATTTTATTTGCCACAGTTATGTAAATATTTAGGTAATTCTTATTTTTTCTAAATTCTTTTTTATTTTCTTCTAGCTGCACATGAAAGACAAAATTCACTCTGTTGTTAAAATGAACTCTAGTTGTGATCTTTTAATGAAGCAAATGAAAATTTCTATATACAGTCAAGTAGATATTTCCTTGGAATACACCCCAAAAATAATGAATGAGTTATTCAGAAAAAAAATACCCTGAACACCAAAGAATGTCTGGCAGTCCACAGACTGTTTCATAATTTATCTTATTTCATCTCTTTTCTGAAAGCGTTCTCTGTTCCGCATATGGGATAAAGTTACACTACACAAGATAAAGAAATTTCTACATATTTATACAGTATTTTTCTTCTTTTTATGTCATGGAAATGAATAGCCAAATGGTGCCTGCTTTCTGTGGGAATACTTTAGATATGCATAACTGCAGGGAATCCCCTTCTGCCCTGAAGTTCCTCCCTGCAGTAAATAGGCCTGGATTGCCATGCTCCCAGCGGTCAAAGGCAGAGGACGATGGACGCTGCTGGCAGTGAGGCAGGCATGGAAAAGGGCATGGCCCTAAGCAGGGTGCATCCTCCCCAGCAACCAGCTCACAATTGTGGAGCTGTAACTGAGAAAGCTTGTCTGCTCATATTGTACAGATAAAGTCATCGGTTACCCAACATACAGCCTGCAGTACCCTTTGAAGCTTTATTAAGTATGCTGAGCTGGTGTGCCCCAGAAATCCTGTAGAGAAGTTAAGTCTAGATTGCCACTGAGCTGGTGCAACCTCAAACACAGCACTTCCAGCCCTCCTTTAGCTCTGCTAAGTCATTTTTGCTTTTTGCATGTCTGTCTGTCTGTGCTCACAGGTGTGCAGATGTAGTTCTTTACCTACCTTTAATATTTGTCAGTTGTGTGCCTATGTATAAGCATACACACAGAAACAAGATGCCAAAATAGTCAATTATCATTAAAATGAACTTTTTTCTATCCAATGTTTCTATGACAAGAGGTAATGACGAACTAAGTATGATATTTTACTTGTCTTTTGAAACAATTACCAAATCGAAACTTGGGATCAAGGAGAGTTGACAGTATTGGTACTTGTAAAACTGCTGTGTAGTTAGAAAGTTCAGATCATACTCCAAGTTCATTGATTTCGCTGTTCAAGAGTTTTGCTTCTAGTTTTGAAATACACAAACTGAATACTATTTGTTCATTATTATCAATTTACTGACATTTTTTCACTGTATGTTGAACACAAATGTTAACATTATCTTATGTGAAAGTACTTTTACTGATTTCCTCACATATTCATGACTCGCCTTTCATGCATACCTCAGTAACCTTGGAATCGATAGCTTCTTTTTTTCATGGTTAGTTCACAGAATTCGGTTAGCTCCTGATTTGTGTTGCACTAGATATATAATTTTAGTGTAGGGAAAAATACTGTTAATATATTTTTTTTTATGCAGTATTTATAATAATACCTCATTTTTAATTTTATTTTAACGTGTGTAGGGTAATTCCAAGTAGCAAAGATAATGACAAAGACTGTCTTCAAAGACAGATCTGCCTGAAAAATTATGTTTTCTATGTCCAAGATAGAATTAAAAATTTACATTAAAGAAGTCATTTTGGAAATATATGTTTATATCATTTATAACTCTAGTCTTTTTATTTATATTTTTGCTATTTATGCTTATAGTTGCATTTATATTTAGTACAGACCACCTTCACTTAACTACCATCTCTGTTAATTGCAAACTGATTAAAGCAATGAATCAAAGTCAACACAGATATTCTGTATTCTAATTTGGAAATTAAAATCAACTGTTATAATTAATTCCTTTATTCATTCAATGTTTTAAACAAAAATATATTTTTAATTATAACATCATACTTGGTATATGATGTTTTTGGTATATGTAGTTTTTAAGTGATCTAATAATCTTTAATGTATGCTTGCATGTTTATTGTACATATTCTGTTTACAACAAAAATTGCACATTTTGTTCTGATATACATTTTTCCCTAGAGACTTCCCTATATCCTTGTACTTGTCCTATCATGTAAGATGTCTTAAATGGCAATGCAAGTAACTATTTCACATATTTTGTTGTCATTTCTTTCTTCCTTTTTTGCTAAGTGCGTTTATCTTCTTTGAGCAGAAGGAACAGAATAATTTTTGAATACTTTCTGTATTCTTAGGAATACATCTGTATAGTACTTAAATTTTTGCCCAGAATGTGCAAGGTGGAAGGCAACAACCACCTTCTTTCAAGAGAAATATTATGATTTGTCCCTTACCAATCCATGGTGATCTCAAGCAGTTTAATCTAAACAGGCTTTGCTATTTTCACACATGAGTGGGTAACAATTGCCTCTGAGGTGCAAATGTGATGAACCATTGACCGTGTCATTCAAAGGGAAAAGAAGCCACAAAAGCCATAATATATGCAGTGAACATAAGGCTAAATTGTTATCTTCAGATAACAAGTTATTGAACATTTTTTAATGTAAACTTTATGTACACTATCATCTTTTCTGTAAACTAGATAGCTAAAAAACCATAAAGGTAATTATTGGAAACCAATTGCAGCAAACTGCAGAACAAAAGCCATTCCTTTTTATGATGATAATTGAGCAGAGCGCTAGGCTTAGTAGGATAAAATGATTTCAAGCCTCTTAACATTGTGTTGATTAAGAGATTGAAAACGTGATGTCTTAATAAAGAGAAATGTACTGTTTGAAAAACATAGCTCCTTTTCTGCATTATCTTAAATATAGGCATTTTTTCTCTTTGTATTTTACACAAACTATGTTGCTAAGTGCCAAGTCCCACAATTACAGGTTACTTTCCATGGGACCCTACTAATTGCCCCAGTATGGCTTTTTTAACACTTAGTCCAGTGAACCAGATCCTGTAGTCTCTGCCAAACTGATCTTTCTTCAGTGGCCCACAGAGCAATAGTTACACCTCTTCTCCCCTTTTACTCCCACTTGTGCTAAGGCTCATAACGTAACTTCGTAACTTTGAGGCTCAGAAAACTCAGTCACAAAATGACTCAAGTATTTTGGAGGACAAAGCAACATTTTCTGTGACTGAAGCATCTGTCACATGTACAAAAAAAAAAAAAAAAAAAGAAATCTGGAAAAACAGAAGTGGTTCTTCTGTTCCCTAAAGCCACGGAGCATTTTTAGGTCTCTGATATCACAAATGATGTCCTATGGATGATGGCCTGAATCTCCATCCATCCACATTATTGTCTCCCAATTCCCTTTCTTGATTTTAGCTATGTGTATTTACTCAGAAACAAAATGGCAGAACTTATGGAGGTAACATTATATTTAATCATCATGATGCAACATGTAAAATTGCCCCCAAAATAAAACATTTCTACATCTATAATTATTTTGAAAGCCTATCTGGATTTCCAGCTGCTGATGTACACAAGTGAAGGGAGATCAGGTTGGAGATACTTCTGAAGTCAGAAAACTTTATACCTTTTGTTTCTGCAGTTTTGTTTTGGTTCTTATCTTTCTGTTTGGAATCAGGTTGCCTACAGGCAATGATTTGGCAATCTGGCTACAGAGATTTTTCTTCCTATAGATGGTCCCTAGGGGATTTCTGACTCAGATCTCATTTCATCCCTGCTTAAAAGCTACTTGCATGTGAGATGTGGAACATCAGTGTCATACAGGACAGTTCTGCACAGATGTCGGCTGTTGATAATCATACACTACAAAGCTTTCAGTTGTCACAGTTAAAATGGGAGTATTTTCTTTTTCCACAACAGGCATGGCCTTCTGCTTTTTCACATAGCTGGAAGATCTTTTTTTTTTTTTTTTTTTTTTTTTTTAAATTATTTAGTCAGTAAGAGATAACATCATTTCCTGAATTGCAGCAGGTTTTGCCTGTCAGACTGCAAAAGGGGCAATTCCCTCTCCCCATCAAATACAAGACATAACATTTAGCAAAAATATTGTGCTTCAGGTGAAAAAGGGAAGGACAGAGGGCTGAACAGTATCCTTCATCCCTCTATGTGATGAAAGGAAGGACCCTCAGACCTAATGCTATTCAGGGCTATTCAGACAAAAAAAAAAAAACAAAACAAAACAATCCATGAAAAATGTTCATTTGTTAAAAAAAATCATTGCCTAGAAATACATAGATTTCAGTGATTATTTTTCCTTGGGAAATTTTCTTAAGATTTCATTAAAGGTTTTGGTCAAAAATAAGAGAGAAAAGAACTCTTCAATAGCCAGATGCCTAGTAGTTAGGGAACTCACTGAAGGCAAAAGACCTCATTTTATATCTATAATGACCCATAAGATGCAGAGCTGTAAACCTCATTATCTAAAATTGGAATGCACTACCTTTACTATTAGTTATTCTGTCAATGAACTCAGTTTTGAAAGGTCTCATTATAGTCCCACTTTCCAAGAAATGAGATAAATATATGTCTTCCTGCTTGCTTGCCTGCCTTTTTTTTTTCTTTTCCCCTTCCTCTGGCAGGTTGTTTATTGGGTTTTGCCTCAATTCTGAGACATGGGATTTTCCCCAATATGTCTATCATCTCATGCTTTAGCACCTGATATTCCTTTAAACAAACATAACCTCTAACCTTTCTAGTTGCAAAGATAACCTTCAAACTGTGAAGTGAATGTATTTATTTTTATCAGCAGTGTCTCGTTTAGTCTGAAGCATGAAATGAATGTAAATTTTTTTCATTTATCACACTGTTGAATATTAAAACTAATACAATCTAATTTTTAGTGTCAAGAACCATTTCTACACTGATCAAAGCCTTTAGAAGAAAATCCTAGTGTATACTCTGTGTCTCCTGTGAATGCTCTTTGCCTCTACAGTCTTGAGGAGGTAAAGATTGGGAGAAAAACAAACAAACAAACAAAAACACAAAAAACAAACAAGCAAACAAAGATATTTAGAGGCAATAGTTCAATATATCTGTCTTAATAATAACTGAAGTTCTCGTCCAATAATAACTGTCTAATTTTCTGGAGGTTCACAGCCTACAGAATTCCATAAACATTCCAATTGCATATCCAGGGATAGAATTAGACCAATTCTGTTTCTTACCTTTACTGATGTGCCAGAAATCTGGTGCAAATTCTTTCAGATAAATTGTGATCTCAAAAAGGGGCACCTGAAGTTAATTATACAAACATCTGAAACTTACTGCCTGCCTTTGTTCCATGAAATGCTTAAGCAAAAAGTTAGTCATGGGTCTGTTTTCACTAGGACTACTAAGAAAATGTAATAACGACTGTGATATCTAGAAAAAAATAATCCATTTGGTTTAAAAGAAGTTGGATTTGTCATTCATCCTGTCAAAAATGTGCCAAAATGCCAAAAGTAATTGAAATTAGAAAGGTGCTAGGAAACAAATATTCCTAGTGATGTTAAATTAAAACAATTAAATACATAGAAAACAATAGAGACACAACACTGTACCAATAATTGCAATGTTGAATTAGACTATAATCCCAGGAGACAGAAGAGAATAAGACTGAGTTAGATTTTATTTTGCTGTTGTTTTGGTTTGATTTTTTTCTACATATCACATTAGTTTGTAGCTTGAGAAGACATTATAGATATTTTACATCAGGGAATTTCAACACTTTGAACAGACAGTGTTTATATCAGTCTGTTTTAATATGTTTATGTCTGACATGATTTACTGGCAGGTCCTGATTGGAAAAAAAAAAAAATAAATAAATAAAAAAATTAGTCAATCATTCTCCAGAGTAGAAAAAAAAATACTTTTTCTTGAGAATTTAGGAAGAATTTGTTTCTTGGTAACAGAATAATAAATGATTTACCTTTTAAAGGTGTGAGGAGCTTTAGAGAGACATTGTTTTCTAGTGGTTTTTTGGTGAATGATGAAACCTTAGAGAAAGGGAACTTTAATTCAAGTAAAACTTTTATTTAATCTGAAGTCATGCCAAAATGGATTGCAGTGTGCATTTTCCTCTTTCACACTATAAAGAGGTTTGGAAAAAACCACACCAGATTTCTACTGTGTGTAAAGGTTACCCATTATTATTATTAGGATGAAGGAAGTGCAAGTATTTCCATTTAATCTTTTCTTTTTCCATTCTATTCCAGTCCACATACCTACCTTCCCCTCTGCCCTCCCAATAATCAGAGTGGAACTGATGACTTATAGTCCACTTTGTTTTATATAAACCTTCAAGCTGTACAACTACACAACTGAAATTAAGTCCTAGAGTAATAACATGAGCTGGTTCAGGGTGGGCAGGTGATAGCATTGTGGTCAAAAATGTATTAGCTCTACAAAATCCATATGACATTTCTTAAAATAAACTGTAAGTTTTCCCGCAGACTGGCCTTTATTCCCTTTCACAGAGAAACTCATGTTTCTATTCTGATGCTGATGAAATTTCTTTCCACTCATTCTATAAAAATCACCTTTTTCTGTAATATGAAATTAACTTTACTTGCACTGTGGTGTGAATAGAGGGATTTACCTGAGACCACAGAAGAAATCTGTAACAAAGAAATTCACTGACTTTCCATTTCAGTTGAAGTAGTAACCGTTGAATTATCCTACCTTTTTCCTAAGTAGATGCTGACCAAATAATTTTGAACATTTAAGTTAATAAATAAATCAACTGGCAAAATAATCCACATATAAAGATATACTGGGTATGTAAACACTTTATACTCACTGAATTTGGGATATCTCCATTTGTTTAGGAGAGAAATTCATCTGTTTCAAATCAGAATTACTCTACAGAACTGAATAAAACCATTCTGATTAATGATAATAGGTAAAGATCTCATTCCCTTATTCAAGTATTAGTCCTGTTAGTAATGAATCCTTCAGCTCTGTGTTTTAATGATCCTCGAGATTGAAAATGTTATTATGGACTTATTCCTTCAATTTTATGTGACTATGCTAATTTATTTCAAGTTAAAACCCAGTGTAATGCTTCCTGTGACAGAATATCAGGTTTCTGTCACTAATCTCCAGAGTTGTGCCAGCTGGGCTTTCCAGCTCCGTTTTAAAGGCTGAAAAGCCCAAGTTCCTTGCTGAAATGAAAATAAGACAAGAAATTTGGGAGGATAGGCCAATGAAGGAATAACTGGGAGCCAGCATGTTCCATAAACTTTATTTTTAATTAATCAAAAAAGAAGAAAACACCAAAATACACAAACCATCCCTGCCCACTAGGTCTATGTAAGAAAAAGCCTGAAGAAATGTTTTACTCAGAAATTATGCCAATTTATTCACAATGTTTGGAGCTTTTGAATTAACTTTCTTTCTCAGACAAAAATATCCAATTCAGAAAAAAAAAAAAAAAAAGGTGTCTAGAAGATTTCTTCCTTCCTTAAAAAACTTGCGAAATAAGTAAGACTGATGTACACATTTTGTATGCTCTTTGCTGGAATATTTGCCTGTAATTCCTGATAAATACACTAAGTAGTTATGCTTTACATGCATTTTTATTAAAACAAACAAATAAAAAGCAATACTGCAAAACTAAAATAAAAATAATAATAATTGCTTTTACTATTCTCCACAAGCAATATTTAAGTTATTATTCTCTACCTATCATCTCCAAAAATATTGGCAAGTAGTTCTAAGAATTTATCTCATAATTATTAAAAAAATACTGGGCTACTCCACAAGGGAAAATGAACTAGGAGGAGAAGGTGCATGGGTAGAAGTCCTTACTGAGGATGGTGAGAGTGACTAAGGCCTGTTGGTGCACTAGGGAAGCACACAGCACCTCCATGTTGCCAGGAATCCTCTTTAGGTACTAGGTCTGATAACCAAAAGAGTGGTGAAGCTTTCCCTGGGTGAGTTTAGAGTCCAATGTTTCCTTGGGATCCTGCTGTTCTTGCTTCCTGAATGTGGGGGACAACACACGAGAAACAGTTTAGGTGATGGGGCTTTAGGAGAAAGATGTGAAAAACAGGGTGGATCTTCTTGGACTCTGGGAACTCTAGCAGGTAAGTAACCGAGTAAATGAGCTCTATGTTATGATAATCTTAAACCTGAGTTTATTTTTGCCTGTTTAATGTGAGGAAAGATACATTTGCCTCTACCTAGCCCAGCATATTTTCTTGTTAAGTGACCCTAACATTGATAAGCTTTTTCATGCTTCAGTGGGCAGCATTATTTTAAAATTATTCTTATTATTATGGGTCATTTTATCATTATTATAATTTCAATGCCCTCAGACACATGATGTGAACTGTGGAGTTGTCACATGCAGGAACAGGAGTTGGATTCGATGATCCTTGTGGGTTACTTCCAACTCAGGGCATTCTATGATTCTATGATTCTATTATCCAATTCATAATTCTAATAATTTACCAGAAACAGAAGATCCACCAGTGTCAGATCTTGCAAATCCTCTATGAATATCTAGCCCCAGAGCCAGAAACTGTACTGCACACACAGAAATCACAGACTGCAACATAAAGTAGGTCATTTCCCTGAAAATACTTTTGTGGATTTGCAGTGAACATTTCCCTAGGTAGAGCACTTTTACTGCATTCTAAGGCTATATGAAAATTACTGACAGGCTGGTTTCTTGCAAAGCAATCTGCAAGCAAGCTATTTGTAACAATGGCAGACTTGAAGAAATTTCTCATATGATTGCCCATTTTCTTTTATCTAGAATATGCTGTAAAAAGTTTACTTTTGTAATAGTATTTGTTTGATCAATATTTGTCATAAATATAGGTGGTTTGCTTTCATTTTTTCCTTCTTCTTCTGTTGATAGCGTCAATCTACTCTGTCTTATCACGGTCAGGGCTAGTCTGAGCTTTAGCATGGAAATAATTTTCTTAATTGAATGGGTAAATCTTTGATGGCCTAAAGAATAAAAATAATTAACTGGTACACAAAATCATATCACAGAAAAAACCAACCAACCAACCAAACAAAAACAAAGTAAAACAAACAGATAACAACAAACAACCAAAAAACCCACAACAAACCAAAAAACACAACACAACAAGGAATAAACAAGATGTCACATTATTCTTCAGAATGTTGCATTAAACATGGCAAAATTCATTTTTTTAATTATAATTTATGAGTTTATTAATGTATTTACAAGACTAAACTATGGCTCAAACTGGGCATGTGAAGAAGAGTGGAAGAACACTGCAAGCATGAATAATACTTCTAGAATGGAAAAGAAACATAAAGTGAATTCTTACTCCTTTACCAGCTTTAAACAGAAATAAAAATATCAGGACCTGGGATAAACATATTTGAATGCTCTTCAGCTTCCAGTTAAAAATGATCGTATTAAAAGGCTGTATGTTTTGAATTCATTTCTGGAGGTTCTTTCTGATGTCTGCTCTTCTTAATTCATGAGGTGCTGAGAAGAGCAGTCATTCAGTAAGAAAAAGAGTTCAAACCCAGGCTCCCAATCATTTGTACTTGAGAGATATGTCCATTCAGAAGTAGTTAAGTACTTATTAAGCCTCATTAGACTTGTAATTTTGTCCAGAAGATAACTGAGAACACCTGTGGGTTGCCCCAAACATTTCAGGCCCATCAGATGTGGCTTCAGCTATGCTTGGCCTGCATTAACAAAGACTTTCAGCTTCCATTTTCCATGTGTTCTCATAGTTCAATAAGCTGTGAAACTCTCTAGATACCCACAGAACATCTTCTGTGTAAGTATCTTGCAATTGTTCATAGCAACAAAAACCTCAAATTTCTCCTCATGGACATTAAGTAGTTTGTACTGCAGAGATACACTACAGGTCCTGAATACCTGTATGTATAAATCTAATGCTGTGACTGCCTTTATAGCCTGCGTGTGTGTGCATTTTCCCCTGCATAAAGGCCAGAAGATGGACTAGAGGTTATGCTCTTGTCTATCCCTACAGAGCATAGGGCTCTGCTTGGTTGCCAGAGAGCAGAAGCATGTCCCTGCTTTGCAATTTGGATGTAGCACAGGCATAATCTCAGAAGAAAATGTAATATCTTTGCCATGAACAAGTACTTATTGTAAGATATCTGTACAATGAAACTTTGTCATAACTCATCAGTTTGTTTTACATTTTCTCTTGACAAATAGCTATTCAAGTTTGAGAAGAAAAAAAATACTAACTTTGTTCTGCTCCTCTAAAACTAATCTTTCTTATCAAGTAGATTTGTACATGGACACCATACAAAGAGGACTAAACAGCTTAGTAATGCTCTTTGAGAAGACTTTGAAAGGACGTTTGATAGACTCATCCAGTCTTTCTTGTAACACCATAAGGGTAACAATATTATATGTTGAAGTTAAAAATATTTCATCTTCTCAAAATCTTGAGAGGTGTTGAATAAATGAAGGTGGAGTGGGTTTTTACTCAGAGCACAAGTAAGCTTGGTAAGTTTTACACACTCCCACCTATCTACAGTAGAAGGCAGAATATGTTAGACTCCAGAACAGAACTGAATGTGAAAAAAAAAAAAGAAAAAGTAAAGTGATGCATTTTTGCACCAGATTTATTGTGTCTTAGTGATAACCAGTCAGCTTTTCAGTGTATGAATTTGAGCTGTCAGCCTTGCCGTCTTTACTGTGGATACTGGACAGTGCATGAACTCTAGAAGTACTTGACTGCAGGTCAGACTTTATGCACGCAGCAATATGTCTGCAAAAGCTTTATCATTGCCTCCAAAACATTGCTTCCTTCAAAAGCTTGCTGCACCAAATATTGTGTACTAGGAAGATTAAATAATATTTGCACCCTCTTTTTCAGCTCTACAACTTTTACAGCTGATGTTAGGAAGCCAATCTCCCTATACACTTTTGAGATCAAGAGAAAGAAGCAAGCTCTTCCAGAGGTGGAGAGTCAGCTCCAACTCTAACTGTCCTCTGCAGCAATTAATTCATTTTTAGAGAAAGGTAAGGAATTCAGCCTCTTAACAGCCATTCAGATGCCTAAACAGCCCAGATACTATCTTTCATCTCGACCTTTTTCCATAGAGGGATAATTTCTCATTAATATTATGTTATTTTCTATTGATGTTGAGCTTGGCCAATCTATCAAAAATCTGTTCCAGAATCAATTGTTCAACAAAAATTTCAGTATCAAGATATATAAAGATGGTAAGTAGCTACATCTGAACAGCACCTAGCATAGCTGTTTTTACTCCCTGATGGAAACTTCGTAGGAATTATCATCATAGAAAATGATGATAATTATGCATGAGTATTAAATATGTGCACCTATTCAAAACAAATTAACAACAGAAACCCCTCATTCTTTCAAATAAATATTCTCAGTTTTATTTTTTTTAATAAAACTCTTGGAGCTGACCACATTATGCCACTCAAATGGTTTTATTATGGCACTTCTGATCAAATGATTGGTAAAGAAGTGGTTTCTCAAACTTAATTTAGATACATCTCTTCTCCTTTCCATGATTGGAATAGCTTCTCTGCTTAGGAAGCAGCAGGATAACACTGTCACCCACTGCCATGCCTCTCAGAGGTAAAGTCATAAGGGTGGATAGAAGTTCAGGAGTAATTAAGTCTTTCCAGGTATAGTCATGACATATTTATTAAGCTTTGAAAGCTCCTCAGGGTAAATTGGACAAGCTTTACTTACTTTGTTTTGAATCAGATGGAGTATGATCTTCACCTGCTGCAATAAACTGGCTCTGAGCATTATAGCACCTTTATATATCAGGTTTTGCTCACCTACTTTCAGATGTCACCATCTTCCTCTTCAGTTAAACAGAGCAGTGCTTAGCTGCAGAGAAACTCATCCTCTGAGCTATCTCCAAATAACAGACAATCTCTGTGAAGAGCACCCACCTTATCTAGCATATTTAGACAAGGAAAGCTGCTGCTATGAAGTTATAATGCATGACACGACAAGCAACATTTCAGTGAAACTGAAATACTTACTGCTCCAAACTTTTCATTCTGCCTTTCTGAATCACTTCATTTGCATATTTTACATTTATTTGAAGGAAACTTTTGCATTTTTCTTATCAAAATGACATTGCTTTCACTTTGCTGATGCAGGAAACATTAAAATTCTACTCATACAGGCTCATGGATACTATTTGTTTTTAGTTATTTGTTAGTTGGAAAAATGATTAGAACCACTTGAAGCTCTGAACAATACATTATATTTTTTTGTAATTGCCATGTTTGTATGGCTTTTTAAATCATGCATTCATTTTTGTTTAAAATTGGATTCTGATTTGAAACTCATGGTCTCAAAAGCCAATTGGAAATCTTGCTGATTATATTTTTCCCCCAGTTTTCAAAAGCCTTCAATTATTACTGACATTCAAAGTACATAAGGCATAGGACATGAGGTGCTGCAATGTCAAGATATTAGAAATTACTGCAAGGTCTTCTCATTTGAGCCCACAGCACCATGCCCACTTCTGGACCTCTTGATATTTATAAATAATAAAGAGGAAAAATACTAGTTTTGCTCTCAAATACTCAGCAAATTACTAAGCATTGCTTTCACTCATGTAAAATTAATTCAGAGGCTTGGTAGCTGGCATTAGTTTGCTATAAGAAATTGCATTGTATCTCACATTCATTGAATATAAGACTTAAGGAAAAAAAAAAATCAATAAAAGAAATTAAATATAGCCAGCCTCCCTCAAACAATAAAAATCAATGCTGTGTTATCAGGTACCTAAGAAGCAGGTTTATTTTCAACATTAATCTGGATAGTAGTTTCATGGTAATTGATTTTTTTTGTACTTAAGCTGTCAAAAACTATAACAAGCAATGATTACTTGTTATTTTCCAAAGTCGTAAAAGAATTGATTCTATGAGGATTCTGGGTTTTTTTCTCCCTGTCTTTCTCTGGCACTGAATTAGTTTTATCACTGAAACGATTGCTAATCTTTCTAGTAGTGATGACAAAAGTGAAAAATAAATATTCAGTAGGCTTTAAATGGAACTGCTTTACAACTATAGTGAATTTCGGCTGGTCAGTAAAAATAAAGCAACCATATCTTCTTTATTTTGATTGATCAATAGTGTTGCAACTGTTATCTATGGATGATATGTTGCATTAATTATTAATATTATGTTTTTATTAAATGTAAAAGGACTTATTCCTAAAAAAAATAAGCTAAAAGCAGACTACATATTGTTCATCTATTTTTACTGATCTTTGTTTATCTTGCAGGAAAACAGAGCATATCTACTGCATTTATTGCAGTACAATACAAGAAAAAAAAAAAAAAGGAGGCATTTTTATTAAAGTTTTCTATGGGAATTCTGAAACATTGGGAATCTTTAATATATGATGAAATATGAGTTCAGTATTTTTTTTTCTTATTTAATATATTTAAGGATGAAGAAAGGAAGACAGGACAAATCTGTAAATAATCTAATTGTATGCAATCTAGAAATACAGAAGGTAAATATAAATTAGGAGGCAAAAATTAGCAAAAGGTCATTGCAAAATAAAGACATACAATCCTGTTTCAGGGTTAACTTCACATCCTGTTTCAGGGTTAACTTCAGTTTTCAGTCAGTCAGTGGAGAGGAAAAAGAAAAAAGAAAAAAAGGAAGGATTTCTGTAAAAAGATCTAAGACTCATTGGTAAATTTTCCTGGTTATTTTGTACAAACCTTATCCCATTATATCATATGCTTAGAGGAAGGATATCATCTGGAGAGTAGCAAACAAGTAGAACAATCATTACACTGTTTTGATGTATTCTGACATTCTACATGTAAAATTTCTTCCAATTTCCCAAGATAAATCAGAGCACTAACAGTCATACTTATTCCAGGCAATTTGTAAGTACATGAGAGGTTTATTAACACAAACTTGCTTTCCATAAATAGCAGTGGCAGATGAAGCAGCAGCCAAGTTTGAGTTGGCAAAATTAACATAACAGAGAGGCACATGCCCTTTCAATAGTGTCTATATTGGCAACACCGTGCACAGTATCTGATCACATTTATTGTCAAGAGTGGCATGGCTGTAGACAGCCTAGAAGATGGTACGTCATCAAGATTGATATGCAGTTCTGTCCCAGAAGAAAAAGGGGCAGGGACAAAATTCCTCAGTAAGTATTGTGTTTTGCTTGTTATGATCTGTGGAATGAAGTACTACAACATATTTTGTATTATTAGAAGGGGATAGCAGTTAGATGCAGAAGACAGATATGAGGTTTTCGACTCAGTCTTTCTATCCAACTATTAAAGCATTCTTCAGTGTGTTTAAATCACTTATTGTTCAGTCTTGTTATAAAAGTTTCAAACTTTCTAATCTTCAAGACTTGCCATGCAAAAATATTCCGTATTCCAATACCAAACTTATTAAGATTTCATTCACTCCCAGTTTCTCTTCAGACAGACAGCTTAAAACTCGCCTTCAAAAAAAAAAACAACCAACAAACCAACACTAATTATTCATCCTTTCTCTTTCATACTGATTACAGACTTATGCTAATAGCAGATTTTCTCCTATTTCAGCTAGTACAGTAGAATTTCTATGATGATCTTTCCTCATTTAGGTGTGTGAGTCAATTTGTATTTTTGAATAAATTTCTGATCCCATCTACTTTACCACATTCCTTCTCATTGTTGCTGGGGTACAGTATTTCTTTTTCTACCACTTTATTATATTTTAATATTTTCTATACCCTGAATATTTTTACTTCCCCCCCCTCTCCCTTTTTTTTTTTAACAGTCACAATAATTCATCATTACCCTACTGGCACAAGGATACCAAAACACTCAATCAACACTGCAAGCTAAAGAAATGAGGAAGATTATAAACCTTTGTAAATAAAACTATGCATATTACCATTAATGGATAAAATACAACACAATGCTAATATATAAACATTCCCCCATTACTAAGAGTCCAGAGCCCTCATTAACCATATTTTTTTACTTTTTTTTAAAATATATTTAAATATTTTATCTTATTTCCCTCTCTGATGTGCAGACAATTATATTTTGATAGCAAAAGTTAAAACCCATGGGATTACTCTTTGAACAGATCACATTTTTTTCATTGAGATGATAACGTTTTCCTTTTGATGTTATGTCCTGTTTCTGTGTATTCTTCATGTTAGGCATTGTTGTCATTAATGTTCTAGAGTCAGATATCTGCCTTGCATTAAAAGTAGTAAGAATTTCTTTTTCATTGTAACTTACTGATATAATAAAATGTGCTAACAGTGCAGGAGGTTATTAATTTCAATGGGTTTCAAACAAAAAGGAATAAAGGAATCGCAAAATGGGAAGTCACTCCTTAGGTCAATGGCATAGATTGTCACTAGCAGGTATGTAGAATTTACCAAAACCTACAGTAAATCTGAAAGGTCTTGCAGAAGCTTCTCCATTTATTAGGCAATATCCATCAGCCTCTTGAAAGATAGGTCTATGACCCGTATGAGTACAATGTAATTTCATAGAGTTATCTGTCATCATGGTATCTTAAAATCCCAACTGTTAGAGGATCTCCATTGTGACAGTTTATACATGCATGGAGCAGTACGGGGCAGTGCTAGTCCCGAGGAAGACTCACAATGAAGATGTGTTGCAATGCCACCTTCTAAAAGCACTATGCCAATAGTGGGTCATATGAGCTGTAATTTTCTTTCAGTTCTTGCAAGATATTAGAATATAAAAATAAAAGTATTTTGTATGTAGGAGTGGGGGAACCATAAAAATCCAATGTCATCTCATTTAGTTTTACTTCCTTTTGCTTAAAAAGAAGCTCTTACAAGGAACAGGTAATACCTTCCTGATATAGGGTAATGACTTATCAAATATACTAAATATTTTCTTTAAGTACTTGGAAGTCTGAAAGGTTAAGTGACAAGGTTAAGTGTCTAGTTTTGCACTCTTTTTGTTCCTAGTGTGCTCTGAGGTTTTCCTTAATGATAGGATTAAATATGGTTTCCAGCTACAAACAGTTGCTTGTCGTTCCCTTTAGGGTAGTCTCTATATTTGTGCTTATCACAAACAAAGAGGAAATAACTTTCTTAGTCTTTGTGAGTCTCTTAAAATGTGCACACTTTGGGGAAATCATATTTTCTTGAAGGAAATGAGGCATGACCAATCACACAAAACGTGAGAAAATCCCTTGATAGGCGACCTTTGCCACATGTAAAAGAAGCTGTTCAGTGGCTGAGGTTTCATGGTTTTCATGCATGAAAATCAGATTTTCTGGCCACCAGTGCTGTTCAGTAAATAAATAATCCATCATTGTGTCAAACAGTAGAAACACAAAAATACTGGCATTGCTAACTGAACAGAGGCTTTTAGTTAGCAACTTATGCAAACCCTGCGTTTTGTCGTCAGGAGATGTGCATGGCTTCTTTGCAGTGTTTAGTTTTCATTACTTGAACTTAGGTTATTCACATTTAGGATAAGTGTGAATGAAATCTGTGGTATGGACTATTTCATCAATTTGGCTGTATATACCCAGACACACGTACATATAAAAGAATAACAAATAATACTATTATACAATATGCTATGGGAATGCATCTTTGAGCCTTTCATGGGGGAAGAAGTCCTTCTGCATGATAATGTTTTAGAAAAATGCTAGACACTTTCCTGAGGTATATTAGAGGCACAAAGAACCACATACTAAATACAAACTCATTTAGCTATGCTTTACCGCAGTGTATTATGTATATTTGCATGAACTTGTAAAATATTATCTTCTCATCTATATTTCATAATCTTTGATCAGAACTTTTATTTATTAGTCAAACATTTTTCTCACTTATACGTAGAAATTACTCTTCCATTATGTCTTTAGCTGAAAGTTGTTTGTTTGTTTGTTTGTTTGCTTTTTGACAAAGGAGTGAGAAACTGGGTATTTAGCATGAAATTACCACAGAGAAGAATTTTTAAAGCCATTGCATAGTTGTCTCTGTCTTTTCCTTAGACAAGGAATTATCTACTTTAACTCTATTTTTATCTAAAAATCAGTTGACACATTTAGTCTTACATCTAGAAAGACAATTCTTTAGTTTATTGTGCACCATTTTAATTGCCACTCTTATAAAACCAAGAAATATTAATTATAATAAGGAAAAATTCTTGCCTCCATAGAACTCACCACTGTAATAAAAAGCTCACTTTTTCCCATTCACTCTGCTTTCTCTGGATCTTCATCCAGGTGTCATGACTTTTTAATCCACCATATAACTGACATTTAGTCTTTGGTTTTCAGTTTCTCACCATTCCCAGTGTTGCTAATAAATAAATAAATACACACATAAATAAATGTAAAAACATACCTATTTTATTTTACTCATGACATGACATGGTAAACATCTTTACTTTTTTACTTCTGTCCTTTTGATATTGGGAACAAGAGTTGTTTATCCAGTTTGTAAGCCTATTTTCCTGTTTACAGCTCCTTTCTACATATCAAATACTATTGCAGATAGGTTACTGTTGTCATTCACTCATTTTAACATGCTGCAGCATGGACTCAGTATGCTTTATCAAAAATACCTTATGTGAACTACAGTTCCACTAAAATGCATTAATAAGATAAAGCCATGTAACTACATATAAAAATAAATTAAAATAGTACTGTTGGGTTTATTTGTTGTTGTAATTTTCTTAGAACAAATCAGGGAGGTTTTATGAGTTACAAAATTTCCTGCATATTATTTAAAATCCACATTACTTTAGCACCTGAATGTTAAAATATTTATTAAGCTTTTCCTCAACACCATCAGACTGGTTAGAAATTCATTGTTGGCTCCCATCTATGCATCAAGTACACAAGTAATTCTGTCAAAAAAATAGTTGGTCTTCATAATCTTATATACCAAACTTTTAAGAAGTCCTAAGTGGTCAAATATTTGGTGTTGCTGTTTTTCTTTTTTATTACTTATATATAATAAGAGGTTGCATCAGGACAAATATTTGAAGCAATTTGTGCATTTGTGCCTGTACACACACACACACACAATATTTTATTGTGATTTGTTTAGGTTGTTGTGAAGATCAAGACAAAAGTGTTTCTGATATGGTTGGTATAATACAACTGTGTGCTCATGCATATGTATAAATAAATTTAGTTGTTCTGGTTTATTTTAGCTTGGTGAGCAGATCAAGACTACATGTTAGCTCATCCACATTTTAGAAAAAAATAAACAGATGTCTTAGACAGAAATTGTCTTCATGAAAATATTCACATCTGTTTGTAGGAAAAAGATGCAGGAAATCACAAAGACATTTCACAAAAGTGCTATCATACTGATCTTTTTGTGGAAGAGCCTTGAGACTTACACTTAACAGCTTGCTTCCTTCCCTGAAAAGAGAATTCCAGGTGAGCTGTTCTGCTCACACTTCCTAAATCAAGGCTTTCCACATGCTCAAGGCTTTAAGTTTGATGAAAAACAAGTCCTTCAAGAGTAATCTATGTTTGCAGAGAGGACAAATCAAGCAACTCCTTAATCTCACCTCTCCTTCAGCCCTTACCGGATGTGAACTTTGTTCAATTTCTGTCCTGTGACAGTTCTGGGAGATTTCTGCAAGTGCAGAAGTGAGTGGCTGGTTTCACAGAGATGGCTCAGTATTCCCTAGGCATTTATTTAGTTTTAAAGGAAACATATGATATGTTGGGTTTTGGGTTTGTTTGTTTCCTTTGAAATAAAATTTGGAATGTTATTTCATCATTATTAGATGGCTTGTTGAGGAAGCTGCTTAATTTTTATTGTGACTGAAAGAACCAGTGAGTGTACATTCTTTGAAGGTAAATAGGCTGCTATAATGGGAATAAAGAATGTAAGCAAAGAATAGGAACCAATTCTTGTTCAAAGGCAGGATCTTAACTTCAAAAGGTATAACTTCCACAGTGTCATGATAATATAATAAGGCATCCCTTGAAACTTAATTTTCTGATATTTTCATCTACCGGAGAGATTTCCAGGACTTTCTTCACTCTGTCTTATTTATCAGGAAGCAGAATGAAATCTCAGCTTATTCTAAGTTATAGTAGAGAAAAAATAAGGTGAATTCCCACAAAGCAGCAGTTGTAAATCCCCCCAAATTTTAGCTGTGTATGAATAGTGTTTTATATTTATCAAATTAATTTTTGTGACCAAAAAAATCCTCCTGAGTGACTATATGGTGTAAATTTGGTGTAAAATTCCTTTGACCTAAGTTTAGATGTCTAAAAGTCTGATTAAGCCTAGGCCAGGCATGTTAGACCATATTTATAAACAGTGGAGAAAAACAGACTTTTAGGAAAAATGCATCTCTCATATTGTAGACATCTATTTTAGAATAAGAATAATTGTCTCCTGGATATACCACTTCTGTTGATTTGAAAGAGAACCCAAGTTGACCAGTTTACGGTCAGATGGTTAATTTTAGATATATAGATTAGTCTGAGATGAGTGACCACAGCCCATCCAAAATAAATCATATATTGGATCTGTGCAGTAATTTTCTTTTTTTCTTCATGTAGCACAGCAAATGAACAATTTGGGATTTATTCTTCATGCATGGGTGGTTCATTTAGCTATGCATTCAGAAACACTAGGCAGGGTTTTATCATAAAAGTTACTCCTTTATTTCCAGCAGGTGTCTTAAGATGTGAAAGGAATGAAATAAATTGAACTAAGTCAAGTTGCGATTGTAACACTCACAATCCAAAGATTCTGTATTTGCCAAAAAATGATGGAAAATATACTGTTGTATGGTCTCAAAATGCATGTGTATGTGCAACTGAGTTGTCATTGCAATTTGAGGCTTTTTTATCTTCCTGATTAAAGAAGACTGCTTTCAGAGTATAGTCATCCTACACTGCCTTTATAATCCATGAAAATAAATACCTCCCAAAAGAAGTAAATAATTTATTTCTTAGATGGACTCATCCTTTCTTTGGAGACATCTTTCTCACTGGCAGCCATGAAAAAAGAACTCGAACAATAAAGTCCTGATTTAGGCAGTTTAAAAAAGATGTTGAAGTGGAGTGAAAAGAATGCAGGCTCCCGCCCACAGATGAGCTTTAGCTAAAGTTGAGGGTGAAGAGAAACCAGCTGTTTATACTCCGCCTCTAGAGCCACTTCTTTACCTTCCAATGTCAGCAAAGGGACTATTACCATTTCACTGGCAACATGGTGGCATCTACCTTGTCCCGACATTTACTGCTCCTCTCATCAGATCCTCTGAGCCTGCACTTTGCCCTGTAAGTACTCAGGAACTTGATGTGAGTGGGTGATGCCTATGTCTCTGCCACTCCTTTTCACTCCCTTCAAAAGACTGGAAGCTTTTGGAGAGGCAGAATCAGTCTTACACATCCTTCATCTCCAACCAAGTCTTCACTCAGCAGCTGTGAAGAAGGTCATGATAGAAGACCAGCAGAGATGGGCGTTGAGAGGCTGCTGCTGACACCATCACAGCTAGCGCTTCCCTCCCCTTTCCTACATTTCCAGGTCAGGGTGGTTCAGTAGTATCCCCCCCATTTCTAGCAGAAGGATTCAATCCGTTCTGCCTGTTTCTTTCCTCTGATGAGCTGACAGCCCCCTGTTTGTGTTTATATCATCTAGCAATTAGTTGATTGTTTGTGTTTATATTGTTTAGTCAAAAAAAAAGTTCTTAATCTGATGTTAAAAATTTAATGTACATTTTTATTCTCACACTCATTTTTCTTTGGAAATATAACAACAGCTTTTTATTTGGTTTCATTTCTTACAGAATACTTTTGTTTTGGTTGGTTTCTTTTTTTTTTTTTCTGCAAAATGACTACCCTGAAAATTCTTCATCAGGAAAAAAACTGCAAAAGGTGAATAAAAAGGAAAGGGATTGAACTGCTTACTTTTACTGCACGTATTTTAAATAATTAATTTGGATTTTCTTGTCAAACTTCCTCCTTTCCCCTTCTTGTATAAAAAAAAAATTCCTTGTTTTTTTAACACTGCAAGTATAAAACTTACAAATGTCAGTTTCTGGTACCTTCTTCTAAGTGTTGAGTAACCATCCTTTACAGGGAACAGTTTATAAGTTGTGTTTCTTTATTTTTGATAGTTTTAACTTGAAATACAACAAAGACTATAGTACCACTTCTGGGTTTTGAAAAATTCCGATTTGTAATTATAAAAACATATAGATCCTCATAGCAATGGTAGGATGCAGTTTACTCAAATGAAACATCTATTTTGGTGATTTCTGGTCAAATGATACATACAAATAAACTAATGGTATTCTATTTGTCTGTGTGTCAGCTTGACAGGAAGAAATGAAAGCAGGACTTTTGTTTAAAAATACTGCAAGATGTCTTTCCTTTATGACTTGTGACCATAAACCAATGCAGAGAGCAGAAGTAAAGCACTGATGAGCTTTTAATGTAATTTTCAATGAAGAGTATGAATTTCAAGATTCAAATTCAGATTATGTGGAAATCAGTTTTGGTTACCTTTGTAATAGATAAAGTGGTCAATAAAACTAAACTACTAGAGAAAAGAATAATTTTGCTAAGCAATTCTGCAAGATAAAATAATATGGTTTTATATTTGTTTCATGGATGCACTTTTGAACCAATGAAGGTTTTGTTGAAACACATTGTAACATTAATCCAAGCTGTTAAGGAAAGAGAGAGAGAAATAAATGGTTAATATAGATATTTTTATATTTCTTTGAAGCCCAGCAGTATAGATGGAACATTGCCAAGATATGGCATTTTGTGAGCATTTCTACTGGAATTGAAATATAATCCAAGTAAATAAACATTTCCCTTGCAGGAATGTTAAAAGATGAACAATTAGTCACATAACTGTAGTTAGATCCCTTGGAGTAATTTAGAGAGCAAACACCACTGTACTAAACTAATAAACCCCTCATTTAAAGGGGAACTTTAGGAATTTCCTGTAGTTCCACTGCATGGAAATGGTGAGAAAGTCTTTGATGAAGTATGCTTGGGCAGAAAATGCCCTTTGTAAATGATTAGATAAAATGGTCAGAGAATCTCTTTAGAGTTGTAGAGGCTCTAGATTCAAAACTTAGTTAAATCATGTAGCCTCAATGAATCTGTGAGTATCCTGGAAGCATTTCATTTCTTCTTTTTAGATCTAGGAAGATGTGTCAGTCTTGCATTTCCCCTCATATACACTGTCAGATATCAGCATTCAGTCATAATTTTAACTTCTTTAATTCCGCTCATCAGGGAGCTGAGAAGGCAGACTCTGTGTCCCCACAAACCCAAAGAATTAATTTGAAGTCTTAATCAACAGCTGAATCCATAGAGTTCAGTAAAAGAGGAATGCCTTCTAGTAAATGCAGACATATTGCCTTGAAGAGTCCTGGTCACTCATACTAGAATTCAGAAACTAAATCCTGCTTACCTTTGGCCAGGCTGAAGCAGTGGAGCACTGGAGTCTCTGTACTTCAATAGGCAGATATGGAAGCAGCAAATC
Organism: Nesoenas mayeri; assembly: GCF_963082525.1. Lineage (NCBI taxonomy): Eukaryota > Metazoa > Chordata > Aves > Columbiformes > Columbidae > Nesoenas > Nesoenas mayeri. The sequence goes on from NC_137544.1 coordinate 40,875,130, forward strand.
TGGAGCAGTTCTGTGTTCTCCTTCTGTCCTTTTGAATGAAGCAGGTAGATCATTTCAAGTGAGATCTGATGTAGTCTTCCACACTGTTATTAATTTTATACATGGTCTTCACAATTTGATAAGTTATCAGAACTTGACTGAACCTATTTTTTCTATTTCAAGACAGTGCAAATAATGTAGATTAATTCATTAGAATTTGTTGAGGGAACTGGGAGCATTGCCCTTGACTCTGAGGGGTGTTAAAACTTGTTTGTTCATTCATAACTCATACTAGAAGTGTACTACAGTAGGTACAAACGTTAAAGTAAAATATTTCTGCAGTAAGAATATATTTCTAAAATATATTACAGGGCTAGTCTATGTCTTTCTGAAAGGCAAAAAGTGTGGAAAGCTGGAGTATGGGATTGACTGTTTGCAAGTGAGGGGGAGAATGCTCCTTCTCTGAGAGCAGCTGGGTATGGGATGGGGTAATAAGTAAGGAATATGCAGCCTAAGTGTGGCCTGGGAGTCTAATGTGGAAAGGAACAGGGGCCTATCGCAGTAGTAAGGCTTCAGAGATGGTGGAAAAGAGTCATTCAGATTTTCTTCTAATCATACAGTTGCTTAAAGTTCTTGGACTACCAAGAGGAAGGACTTTTCATTTGCTACAGGAAACATGCAGTGGCTGTTATATAGATTTGTATTGTTATTCTATTATGTAAGCAATCTCTGACAGGGAAACCCTGTTTAAATTGTAGAAATAGCTGGCTTTTTGAGAACTGAGTTTCAATGGAATTTTATTTATTTTATAGAAAAGATAAATAGTTTCACTTTAAACTTCAGGGAGCTCAAATGATATTGAGATATGGAAGAAAATATTAGAAAAATACTAAATATAAAACATAGGTAAGAACATTTTTTTCATAAATAACTTCACAAATATAACATTTAATAACAAAATGCTTTCTGAGATCACAGTACATGTCCAAACCCAGATTTTTCCTTTCTGAAAGGGTAATACACAGGTCTTAGTGCTGACCCACAAAAGCGTATGATGGATTTTCAAGCCAACTCCTGTTTCAGTACAGAAAAACTCTGAATAACCACAGACCAAATCATACCCTTTCAATTTTGGACTGAGGTAACTTTGAAGGAAAATTACTCTATTGTGAGGGAAAAAAGTTTCCTGTGGTAGAGTATTTGCAAGCTGTTTTTAAAGTACTGAGGAAGTTGTAATGTTACATCAAGATGTGATGACAGGTTATTTTTTCCTGTTTGTGTTGTTCTGCATGCTGCTTTTATATTTTTGGATATTACACATAAGTACATGAAGTTTTGCACGTAATAGAGGTAGAACGGGTATTCATGTAAGTAGGTTATTCAGCTGTTCCCATTGCAAAAGCTGTTTGAAATTTAAGTGACACAAGTACCAACACATTCTTTCATGACAGCCATCAAGTCACAAGATAGCGTCATTAAAAAGTGGTGACTCAAGTCCAACAATTTCTCATAGCAGATAAGAAAACAGTCACTTCTTAATGTAGGTGGGATTCAAAATGAAGAGGTTGCGTTGTTTTTCATTGCTTTTTGTTTTCCAGATCTCTTGTGCAATTTCATAGTGTACCAAATCAAAGAAACAATTCCACAATCAAAAAATTTACTATACGCATGCCTCCAGTACTGGTAAGATCTAGGAAGAGTTCTTGATAGGCAGGAAGAAAACACTTTGAAATGCATCCAATGTCATGTCATTGAAAATTCTAACTGCAGAGATTAACTTTTTATTTTTTACTTTTTCAGTCTGCAATGATTTACAAAGCTTCAAATGCCCACAAATCTACTAAGCCAGGCCATTTAAAGAATCTAAATAAGCTTGCACGGTTTTAAGCTTTCTGACTTTGAATATTAGCTTTGAAGTCATGCCAAAAACTGACTGCAGCAGAGCTGCTTTAGAACTGAATTCCTGACACTGGAATTAGTGTTGGGTGTGTGGCATGCCTAATGATAATCTTGACCACGCTTGCTGTAGACAGCCATCACACATGGTGCCTCTGAGTCAATAATTCTCCTAAGATAAGATGTGGAGCATCTTGGCCTTTTTCAATTTTACAGACTGGTGTTTTGGACACTGTTCATTCTGCAAAGACAGCTTGCCTAATGACATATGGCATTTTTCCACAGGACAGAAAGATTGCTTGTACACTCCTTTAGTTAATTCCTGGTGAAAATGTTTAGCAGAAGCTTAATAAAAACATGAAAAGTTATAATGCCTCACATGCAGGCCACAACTATAATTAATTGTATTCTTAAGCTTCTTACATTTCTAAATTTGTTATAACATCAGTGTTTTATTTACAGAAAAGTTTAATATTTATATCAAAACAAACATGGTCACTCTATAAAAGAAGTAAATTAGCATGCTACTTCTTCTGTGTAGCCCCACACATGTACTATGTCATATTTGCTTTGTTTTCTGTGCTGCAATAAAGAGTATATACTTCTGTTACCAAAGGCATAGTGTGTCAGAGGTAAAAAGAAAATTATACATAAGTAGAAGGGGTTTTTTTAAAGCACATGCACATATGTCACTGTCTTCCTAACAAAATACTCTTGTCCTGTGCTCAGGAAGGTAAACAACAGCATTTTCATTGAAGTTAGTCCCGGAGAATCAAGCTTTACGTTCCTGCCTTTCACTCAAACATTAGTCACTATGAAAGTAGAGATAATTCATTTAAAATATTGAACTCTAAAAATGCATTCTTCTTCCTGGCTAGATGATTTCATTTAACTTTTATGATATGATTAGTCATCCTATCATGATGCAGTACATCAGGCATTTCAGATAAGAGCTGCCTTGCAGATACAGATATTAGCAATAGTTTCTAAGCACATTGTCTTGAACATAAGAACAGATTACATAAATAGGGCAAATATCAAAAAGTGGTATGTGTATTCTATACATTTTGAACCCTACATATAAATTTTCCTGCATCTTGGATCATATCCCAGTCCTGCCTTTAGAAAGGAGAGGAAAAAAACCCACAATGTAAATTTTAAAACTGTCACAAAAACTTGTGCTTTGAAGACCTTTGGCAAATATATTTCTAAGTTTCTATATTTCTAAGAAAATTGTGTGTTGGACTTTATTTACCACTGCTTTATACGTTCTGAAGTTATTTCTGCTTTTACAAAGAATGAAAATGGCACATAAAATAAATGCATTTTATTAAAAAAAAAAATTCCTTATCTAGAACTCCATATTTTAACCACAAAAATCCCTACAAAAATAGGAAAACAAAATATAAATGTTTATTTAAGGTGAGAAAGCTAAATATAAATACATAAGAAATTACTTGATGCTCCGAACATAACAACCACTGGCCAAATATTATTGCGATATTCTGAAGTAAATGCAGAAGCACTGTGATGCTACATCTTGGAGTATTTAATGTGTGAAAAATATGGAGAGAATCCTTAAGATTCTCTTTGAGGAATAATTGTCACATTTTGGTATCACTTATTGAATGTTTGTGAAATGTCGTTTATTGTTTTCATAGCTGTCACTTCAAACATATTTGATTTTTATTTTGTTTCATTGTTTACTTAAAACACATTTTTGTTACTTACACTTTCATAGTTTAATTATGATACATTATATACATATATATATATAACTAGCTCACAAAAAGAAAACAAAACAGAACAAAACGAGAAAACAAAGGAATCTAACTATTTTTATGTAGGCTACTCATACTCACAAATTATCTTCCATTTTGCAAAAGCACTTCTATTTGCATCATGGGTTTCCTTCATATTTTTGTGTGAGTGCGTGTTTCCAAGTGTAAAATAGTCTGCAGATTATAACAAAAAAACATGTTTTCAATAATTTCCTGAAAAGAACACAACAGACAGAAATATAATAGTTATAAATTGCATTTACATTTTCTGTTTATAAAATAAGCCAATATTTAAAGTTTAAAATTAAAATACAGTCAGCTATATTATTTGTTCTGGTTTTAGCTCATTTCATAGTCTTCATGGTGTATTGCAGCAAAATTAAGTGTCTTAATTAAGAAGTGAAAATTAAGAATTATTTTGTTTTCAGTAGTCCACTTACAGAAGAAAGCAATTAGAATTATATTTACTAAATATTTTTTTTCTACAATCATAAATCTCATGCCTTATGTTTATATTGTAATGAAAATTCTAAGGATGATTTTGGTTTAGTTGTAATTTGTTTTGTATTCATCCTTTACATGGCTTTCTACCTTTGTGAATAAATTAATATTTTTAATCAAGATGTTGGTTAATGGAGTCACAGTAGAGTTTTAGCTACCACCATGGCCAAAGGGTGCAGGTAGGGAGAATTTTTGAATTCATATGTCACTGATGGAGTCATGGAAAGTAAATTCTAGAAAGACAGTAATTGTATTTAACTTAGGAGTTAAGTAGCCACTTCTTAATCAAATGAAGTTTCCCTCTTCACTTTAATTCAGGTGTAAATAATTTTTCTCTTAGCTATTAGATTGTGGTACAAAGAGAGGTTTTAACTCTATAAAAATGTATATTTACTTGAAGGAAGTCACTCTAAAGGATTTTTGCTAATAAATTTAAAAATAAAGAGGTACTTCTGTCATTTATTGCTAATTCTATGGAAGCTTAACACTATTAGTCTCAAAACAATTACTTGTGGGATGAAAATCCTGGCTCTTCTGAAGTTGTAACTCCCCCTGGCTTCACAGAAATCAAGAGGTTACAATTTTATATCAGTGTGAGATGAAACTCAGGCCTCAAGATATTGTCTGAAATTTGACAAACCAAAAATGAACAGTTTCACTCAGGCCTAGCTACAAACAGATCTGTTCATTCTTCTGAGACTTACATGGAAATGCCAAATGTCAGCCACTTCTTATGCTGCCACTTAGAGGGGCTGGTATACCTTGTTTCAAAAACTGACCTTCAAAATGGAACAAGTGCATAGAAAACGGAGCCAGCTTCTTTCTTCATGAGGGTAATATAATGAATTCATGTTGTCTTCCTACATGCAAGCTAAGCAAAAGGACATTCAAATTAGAAGTTACCATAGATACAAAATCTGCTTCCAGTACCTCTGCTTGTGTGAGCTGACTCTGTAGAGCTCAACCTCTTCCCCCGCTTGGGGATTTAACACCATGAAACAGGTGGAGAAATAAGTTTTTCATTGACTGCAGAAAAAGATGAATTCTCTACTAGACCTCAGATTTTCTTGACATGACAAGGCAAGTTTTTCCATTAGAACACACACACATTTTTTCAGTAAGATGTGCAACTTCTTAAATTTTTACTAAAGATTTTTTAATATGTTAAATTGTGAGTGCATAAATATGTATGTGCATGCACATATATATACAATGCAAAATGGAAGGAAAGTTTTATAAGAAAGTCAATATCCAAGTGGAAGCTATTTCTTAAGACTTGTTTGGTATATTTTGTAGAATTCTGGATCAGATTATTTTTCCTCTGTACATTATTTCAGTTGCTGCTTATACCATAGCATTTGTGTTTATTACATTCTAATTGTTTAGAGTGCATGATTTCAGCATTCTAGCTTTAAAACGTGAAATATTTGGATTTCCTGGGGCCACAATTTTACATTTTAGAAAACAGCAACAACAAAACCCCACAAACAAGCAAACAACCAACAAACAAACAAAACACCAGAAAACCCAAACACCAAAACCAAATAAATAGCAAAACTCAATTTAAAAAAAAGCAAAAATGCTGCAATTTATTCTTCTGAGATTATTATTTTTGGTATAGGATATCTCTTTATATTCATAGCAGGATGGTGCTCTGCTTTCTATATACTGAAGCAATGTGAACATAACTCAATGATTTATCTGAGAAAAAAACTTTAGACGTTTTTGAAAGGGAATAAGTAAATGTACAGTACATGTATGTGTAAATAAAGCCTCTTTATCTCACTTGAGCGGGTTATACTTTGTTTCAGTGATCTGTAGTCTTGTAATCTTTGGATTGAAAATTACTGTACAAATGCTAAACATTTACTTGGTCAATATTTAAGGCACAATGTCAGAAAGAAGCCATGTATCTCTGTAAAAGCGTGTCTCTCAAACACAAAATAAACACTGAAAATCAAAGTAAACACTCACAAAAAGTCCTCTGAATTACGTTCATGATTTTGGGGCCTGATTATTTTTTTTTTTTTAACAGGTAACCCAGCAATAGGAGCAGAGAGGAGAATAAGCCCCAAATTCTCTCACTTTTAAACTTCCAGCTAGATAGTTTACCTGAATCTTTTGCCTCTTAATACTTTCCACAGGGTTTGAAATGTCTGAAAGCAAATCAGGCATCCAGCATAAACTTCTACTTTCACAGAGATATAGACCTATGAAAAAATCAGTTTTGGTTAGGACCCAAGAGCCAAGCTTACTAGAAATTACTCCCATGCCCATATTATTAGTAAAAGCTATGACTGTGCAGACAGACAAAAGATTTCTATCAAAGCCAACGAAAAGTAGCTAATCTGCTTTCAAGTTTTGAACTAAATCCCCCTGAGATCCTGTAGCTGCTGTATCTCTAGGAAGGGTTGTGTTTTCTTTTTCTTTTTTTTTTTTTTTTAGTATCTTTAAAACTAGGAAATATATATATACACATCATAGACTGCAAAGTGTGGAGCCCTTTTCAGTTTTCTTTTAAAGTGCTTGTTTAATTGATTTTTTTGTTGTTGTTGCAAATAGAGATTTCTCTCTCAACAACAGCTGCTGTGGTTTTTTTGTAGACTCTAGTAAGTATCAGCTCTCCAAATGAGCCTGAGTCTCAGGAGAAGGAAGCAGGGAATCAGAAAGAGCATTGTGCCTCTTTTGTCACTATTCTGTTAGCAGCCTTGAGTTAATGTACGGCTGCCTCTCAGGCAAAAATAACTTGACAACTTGTCCTTATTTGAAACGATAATACACCACTGGCTCAACTTTGTAAAAATCAGTCTGCTCAGCTGTGGAAACAGACATGTTTTTTCTGTTGTGTGATATATGCAATGAGTTATCACCATACTCCCAGATGATGGGATTTAAAATGTCAGGGAATAAATTAAAATATCAACAGTTTGGCAATAGGAAGATTTCTGTTTAATGTGAACCTGACTTTCTGAGAGTCTTTTTGTGAGCTTTTTCCCTAAAACCTAATCGTTGAAGATTATTTTTAAATTGAAAAATGACAGTAGATTTGAGTTTGCCTCTGTGTGGTGCATTTCATTGAGGAAGAAGCAGAAAATTGTGAGTGTCTTGTTATTGATACAGTAAGAGGGACACTTGAGGCAAGATAAAATCTGTTTCACACTTTCATTTGTAAGATTAATAAAAAAATATGAATTTTCAGAGTATTTTCCGTTTTTGAGGTATTTACCAATATTTAAGGAGATATTTTAAAAACACTCTTCATGAAACATTGTCTTGTTTTCCCTGTTTCAATTGGTTTGCTCCCTTCCATATTCACACACACATACCCTTTTACTCATTCACTCTTAAAATAAATAAATGCTCTGTTCCTATCTTTTACAATTAAATTGATCTTATCTCAGAGTTTATGCTGAAATCTAACTGTTCCTCATTTACATTACCATCTCCTTGTGTCCTAACTTAAGCCAGCATGGCTATGAAAAGCAATGTACTCTTTTTTTAATAAAAGGATACATGTAGGTAATACCCAGTTTTCTGTGTGGAATCTGAGAAAAGTTAGATTGATTGCAAGAGTTACTAGGGTTTTATGATATTATTAGTAGGGAAAGTAGTTAAAAATGATAATAAGGGCATTTATGAAAGAGTTTTTAGTGAGGTTTTAGAGAAAATAGAAGATAGGAGTAATTTGTGTGAGAAATATCCCTGGGGTGAGGTGAGTGGTAATGTAAGGTCTTGTGTATGTAAAGGAATTCCCCTATAGAAAGAACTTTGCTTCTGCTTCTGTTTCTATTACAGTCAATAGGAAAATTTGAAAATATCTGTCACCTTCTTTGGAAATAAGAAAAGGTCTAGGAACACCTTTCCATTCATGGGAAGGAAAAAAAATGACATACCCTTACCAGGCAGCAGTACAAGCCAGCAGTGTTGAAACTGAGTGCAACCCAGACATTCTTGAACTAATTGTTTATTCTCAGTTGAAGCAAATCTATTGTAGTATTCCCTTCAGCCATCAGCACTCTTACTCCATTGTAATATAAAGCAGTGAAGGTCAGTGTTGATAGATTCTTAGCGTGTTTTGAAAAAGATTAATGTGTAGCAATGAACTCTGTATGAAAGGCTTCCTTTCAAACAACATCTTAGGTTCACTGATTCAGCGTAAAACATGAGCTTGTATCATAAAGGTCACAGTTAACACTGTACTTGGCTGCCAGCTCCCTGGTTTAATATAAGCTGAATTAGATCCCATTTTTTTCCCCATTACAGAAATTGAAGACTAGCCACCACTGAAGCAGGACGTTTTTTCACCTGTTACTTAGACACTGACAACCATTAAATTCCTGAACAGGTCCTTAACATAGGCCACCTGACTGATAAGTTATTGCTTCATTTTATCTGTCAATTATGTTAAAAAGTGTGATGTGGCTAGCGTTCAACAAGGCCTAAGTGTTTGGCTCCAGGGTAACAGGGGACACCTGTCTCCATCTGGAGTAAAGAGGCCCAAGCCCCCTCCTGGAGTTAGGCTCTCCATGCAGTTCAAACTGGAGAAGGAGGGGCCCTTCTCAAACAATGCTTCCTGGTTCAAGATCTTTATTCTGCAAAGGACTGAAGCCCAATTCTCTCTGCTGACAGGATAGGATTGAGTCCCAGTGTGAGTTTCATCTTGTCTAATTAGATAGTTGAAAGTGAGACTTTCAAATCTGAACTAGTCTATCTAGCTTCCTTTTGTAGTTAGTGGTAAGAGGATGAGGACTTCTGCCAATTATCCCAGACAGCTATTCTAGGAGGTATCCCTGGATGTGTCTACTTCTCTATGGATTATAAAGTCAGCCTAGGGTGAGTACTTCAGTATTATAAATAAAGTTTTTAGTTGCCTGACTTAGGACAGAGGAATGTCTCTCCAAGTCTATTACCTTAATGATAAAGTACCCTAATAGAGTGAGTTTTGGTTAAACCTAAAAAGAAAACAGTGTACATCTAAATACTTGGGGGAAGAAAAAAAAATGAAAAAAGACAAAGGAAATATTTCCTTAAGAGCTGATTAATTAATAGAAAACTGGAGTATATCAGAAAGAATAACAGAAGCAGAAGACAATGACAAAGACTCACTTCACAATATGTAAGATACCAGTATGTTTAAGGCTGCAGGTCCCCACAAATGAAATCCAGTAAAGACAAGGTAATGTTCTAACTACTAAACTTAGTTGTAAAAAGTAATTTGTCTCCTCTTTGTGCACAGATGGACTAGACCTTAGAGGTGTGAGTGGTAACAAAATCTTTAATTTTTTCCAGCCCTGCTGATGTTAAAATTTGAGTCAGACATCAGCTGCCACTGCACTGTCAAGAACTTAAAGCTTCTGTCAGTGTTCAGGGACAGAAATTAAAGTATTTATCCTTGAGAGATTTATGCTGCTAGGCGATTAGGAACTACAGGGATTATACTGTGCTTTTCAAAATCTACCACTGAAAGGCAACAACTGATGAAACAGATGTACATTAAGAGCTCGAAGGACCACCTTGGCTTGTGGCATTTCAGGAGAAGACTTTATTGTACTGGAACTGCAACCATAAGTTTAGAACAATAAGATACATGATTATATTTATTTTTTTTTCTTTAGTCTTTCATATTCAATATGCAGAACTCTCTCAAAGGAAGAAAATGCGCTCACTGAGGAGACTGAGAGTAGACCTCATTGTGATCTACAGCTTCCTCACAAGGGGAGAAGGATGGGCAGGCACCAAACTCTTCTCTTTGGTGACCAATGACAGAACCCGAGGGAATGGCAGGAAGTTGTGCCAGGGTAGGTTTAGGTTGGACATTAGGAAAAGGTTCTTCACCCTGTGGGTGGTGGAGCACTGGAACAGGCTACCCAGGGAGGCAGTCATAGCTCCAAGCCTGACAGTGTTCAATAAGAGACTGGACAACATCCTCAGACACATGATGTGAACTGTGCAGTTGTCATATGCAGGGACAGGAGTTGGACTCAATGATCCTTTTGGGTCCCTTCCACTTCAGTCAGTGTTGTAAGGTCTAAGGATCATGTTGCCTAAGATCCCCAAACACCACAGGCCCAGTCACAGCTTGTCAAACAGAAATACTCTATAGTCAATGAAGTGAGAGAGAGGTTCCTGTGGATAAATTCATGTAGCTAGCAAATTACTTCATCTCCAGATAGCTGTCTAAGTTGGATAAATCAGCCTCTCTTCTTCTAAACCACAGAGACATCTTAGATGATAAGCTGAGCTTACAAGGCTAGGCCTTCCACTGGCTTAAGTATAGATAAGATGAAACCCACTTGGCCTGTCTAGCCTCCAATGCAGTCTCTCTGCAAAGACAAGTCTTAAAATTGACTCAATTTTTTGTTGATGTTGTTTGGGAAGATTTTGTTGTTGTTGTTGGGAGGAAGATGGGAATGGGATTACAGTAGCTGGTTTGTTTTGTTTTGTTTTGTTTTGTTTTCCTAGAAAATGTGAGTAAATAACTGTATTGATAACTTTTTGTCCCTCCATTCAATATGTTTTATGCACAAGAATAACCTTGATTTATTGGCAGTAGATAAACACTCAACTGTGTCTTCTAATATTAGATATGGTAAACTTCTCATCTTTCACTGTGTATTTCCCCCACTTCAGAGAGGCTGCATCTAGACTAAAGAGTGCTTGAATGCTTCCACATTCCTATAAAGTCAAAAAGTAGATAATCTACTGAGACAATCACCTTCCCAGAGAAACTATAAAAATCCAAGAGGCAGGTACCATGTTAACTAATTAATAACAAAAATGTATTAATGTGAAAACACAGACTTTGAGTCTAGATGTCCACAGTGATGAAAGCTGAAAAAAAATAAAATATTATGAATCTATGTCTAAACAGTTTTTCCAATTACTGTTGCAGAAAACATAAATTATACATTTTATAACCATCTGTAATGTCAGTATCAGCAGCTGCTCGCAATTTACTCTATAGTGCTATTGTACATATTATTTCCTTTGTAAATTACTTTAAGTGTCTAGAACTACATCTTAGCTGTGTGACTTTTTTTTTTAATGCATTCTAAAAATTTACAAAGCTAGAGCTAGTTAGAAGGAATGACTCCTCACTGACAGTATTTTTGTAGTATCCATTTTCTTTTTTTCCATCTTTCATCAAAGTTTACTTAATATGTTAAGTACATAAGAGTGTTGCATGTGTATAAATTTTCATGCTGACATATGCTGACACAGTTTACTTTCCAGATATTTGTGAAAACTAGTTGCTAATCACATCTGTTAGTCTGACTTCACATCATCTAGATATCTTATCCTCTTAGGATAACCTTCTAACTATGGAAAAGAGAGCACAAAAAAATAATAAAAATACTGAAGAGAGCAAATGGAAAATCTGTTTATAAGTTTACACTTCAGGGAAAGTTGAGGAAGAAGGAACAACTAATTATATTGCAAAAAAAGTTTCAGTGATTTCAATTGTAAACTTCCTCAGAGTTGAAAGAGATGGGATTTTTAGATTTCGGTATCTGTCATATTCTCACACAGGGCTTCATGGGTACTGGTCAGACTACTACAGAGGTTAGAAGTGACTTCTGCCATTTCCTGGCTGTCACAAGCAAGGAAAACAAGCTTGTATTAAGCAAAAAGACTAAGACACTTCTTTACTGGAATGGTACATTACCCATATAGTGTGTGGTGGATAATGAAAGGTAATATTGACTTTGAAATTTAGTAATTTCATTCCATTCTTGATCAAGGACGGTAGCATTAAAGTTTTGATGTGTGACATAAAAATAACTGATGAACCAGATAAATATTCAGTTGTTTTCCTGTAACATATCAATAGTGCTCATCAGAAACATACTTCTGTACAGTGCCAGAGTTATACCTTTGTGGCTCTGTGGATCGTAGTAGCTCCAGGCTGTTAAATATCAGACCTTTACATTCTTTCATTTTGTAGTCAGCAAGAAATAATTTGCAAAAAGAGGTAATAGATGACATAGCCTCAAAAGGTGTGTTTCACTAAATTTTTAGAAAGTTCACAATTTAAATCACTGGAACCTTAGTGTAGGATTGTAATTTCTTCCTTTCTGCTTTACTTTCAGGAGGTAACTTCTCGAAATTTGATCATCTGTTTTCTTATACAGAGTTTTCCCCCCACCCCTCTTTTCTCTGTTTTGTCCACCAACTCAATTTTATTTTCTTTCCTTCTCATCTTTATTATCAGATTTTATTTTTGATTTGCCCTTTTTCTTACATTTCAAACTCAAGTTTTACATTTTGTCTGCAGACAGAATTGGGGCTTGGGTCTAGCTAGAAAAGACTACTTTTAAGTTGTTATCAGCTACCTAATGCAATTTTTCATAAATGATCTCCCAGAACTTCATAGAAAAGAAGTAGTTGATGAGTCAATAATTGAAATCACCATACTCAAAAGGCTGTGAGGATGTAATTCATTTATTTATTTATTTTATTTCCTAATGATCAAAGCTTCCTGAGTAAAAAAGATCCATTGACTTACAGCTGTGCTCTGAAGTTTCTTTGGCAGTTTTGGGAGCGTTCTTTCTTGTCTCCAGGGTTTCCAAGGCGATAAATTTCACAAAGTAAATGTATTACAGAAATATTAAACCAAAGAGGAAATAAGTGTTAAAAAGACATAATAAAACCTGAAATAAATATTTAATTGGCAATTTTGTAAGTAATTTATATGGTAAGAAATAATATTTTGTTGTTTTGATAGGTTAGAAGAGTATTCTAAAGGTGACAAAAAAAAAAAGCCATAAAAATTTTTTTCTACTGTTGTTTAATATGTAAAGATAAACTGAAATATCAGAAATACTGGCATTCAGATATCAAAAAATGAAAATACAATAAGGTCAGATGAAATAAGAAGTTCCTTTTTATACTTAGAAATCTTAGCATGTTATGCCTCACAACGCACATACATCTGAAAAATGTCAGTATTTGGGACCAGGCTGAAGAGGCTTGGCAGTTCTTATTTCTACTCTTCTGCCCCAGCTTCTCCATGACCTTCAGCAAGCCCTTCATACTCCCTACCAGTACAACAGAGACAATGATATTTAGAGAAGAAATCTGCAGCTACAGCACTTCACTGCCGATCTCACCCTAAGGATTCCCAGGCTGCTAGTGATTATAACAGTGGGAACATATTTCTGGTAATGACACCACTATGGTGAAAAATTAGGCTCATCTCCTGTCCTTAAAGTTCCTGTGCATGTCCCCTCTTGCAAGAGGTGTTAACAGCAGAGTCCTAGCTATGTTCTGTCTCTGTTTATTGCTCTCCAAAATCCAGTCGCTGCTGGATATAGATTTTATTTCCTGTCTAAGACCATTGTGTGGGGGCAGAGTGTGATACTGAGCTGTCAGCATGTTCCTTTTGTGGGAGTGTGGCATCCAGATGGGGTTTTGGCAGTTCCTCTCTGTGTGTGTGTGTGCACGTGCACGTGTGTGCGTGCACATGAGCTATTTGATTCCTCAGTCCTTTACAGCTTATTCAGTCACTTCCTTTTGTGTAAAGTGAAAGCAGAGTGGGGAAAAAAATGCTGTGCAGATATTCTTGATATAGGTGGAAATGACCCTAAATGAGATAAGACAAAGTCAGGCTACATATTAAGAAGTGTTTTATGGAGCCAGCCACTAAGGTAGGTATATGAATACCATACTTCACATAAGTGTTGTGGTTTTGCTTTCGGTACAGTTTTTTTTTGAGCCTTTCTATAGCTACAAGCCTGCTGACTGTAAAACGCTGCTGCCATTTTGTGTCCTGGCTGGTACCAGAAAGAAGACATATTCCAGGTTATCTGCAAGAGACTTCACTGTTGTTTTTCTTTTTAGGCTTTATTAAAGCTAATCTAAAGCAAAATTAAAGAGGCACGTGTATGTGGATGTTCTCTATTACTCCATTTACTAAAATGTAAAAATGTTCTAAAGAAACTAGAAACTTTACAAAGCACCACAATGAAAAGTGTTAGCCTTTTAAATGTCTAATTTACTAGCTGCTGCTCTGAGATCTTTTGCATCATACTTTGAAGTACTGTCTCCTGCAAATGCTGCAAAGAAATAAGGAAAGAATAAAACAAATGAGATACATATATAGTTTTGAAAATTAATAATGAAGAAAATGCCAGTATTCTTGATGACTGAGCTAATTAATGGAGAACAAAACAAAAGATGACAAGATGGAAAAAGCTATATGAGAGACTTAGTGTCACAGTACATTGCTTAGCTAAGCAAAACTCCTTTTCAGTGGAACAGTAAACATTAGCAGGCCTTTTTTAATATTTCTGAAGCACAAGAATGTTCTCAGCAATTAGTATCATAGGTGCTCTTTTATTCAGTCTTCAAAAAGGCATTTTTCAGGCAACTAAAAGCATTAAGTACTCCAATAAAGCAGAAGAGCATGTCAATTTATAAGAAAAATAAGTAAATAAATAGGAATGCTGCAACATTGAGTTGCCACACAGGTTACACTACTGCTATACAGTGGCTTCATTGAACCAAACTTTAATTAGTAACTTCTAGTAGAGAATGCTTACAAGTTCAAAATTAAATATATTCATCTTCAAATTAAATTCTGTGCAATCGAATTTTTTTTTTTTTTTTTCCAAAAGTACTTCTTCAGCCTTTTCACTCTACATCTTAAAAGTTATTCTGGAAAAGCCTCCATCTTTATCCTCCTCTTCAGTTTCCATTTAACCATCATTTACATCCTTAAAATCCATTCTTGGCTGCCTAACTCCATAAGTCCCTGCACACACAAAGGTGCTGAAGCTGGATCCTGCCAGGAGTTAATGAGTTGCTTGAAGCTCTTGTTAAAGTTAAAATTCCTGCGTTTCAAACTCTACCAGGAGAAAAGCTTCTTTATTACAAGATCAGGATCCCTTAGCTTCAGAGTCTGTCCGGAAAATAAAAAAACAAAACAACAAACACAACACACACACACACATAAAACAAAAACAAAACTAAACCAAACCAAATCAAACCAAATCAAACAAAAAAAAAAAAAAAAAACAACAAACCAACAAACTGACAGATTGCAGATTGTACAGTAGGATAGACCAAGACATACATATTGTGTGAGTCATTACTAGATAATGCAATGTATATTTCTATCTCCTCCAATTAGTAAAACTTATTTATATATGATGGAGTAGCTCCAAAAGAAGATTTAGAGAGGCAGATGTGTACCAGAGTAGCAAACAGACCATGGTGAGGACAATCAAAATACTTACGATCAAAAAATTCCACTTTTATGGATGGAATAAGGATGTTCTTTAAGGATGTAGAAAATTAATTTAGATCTCTCATCTGCATTCAACTTGACATAGGAGGTTTAAGTTTTCTACAGCACTGGTGAGTAACCTACCAAGCTACTAACTATTGACTTCCTCTTCAGGTTTTTGTTTATTTTGTGCTTTTGTCTTTTCTCAAAGGAAATTGAGTAAAACACATGCCTTACCTTACAGGGAACTTTGAACAGGAGTTTAATTCCATATTAATGTTCACAGTTCAAGAACCCAAAAGAAGGAAGTTAAGTATAATTTCAGAGATGCTTACTCATCTTTGGCTACTTTTACCAGGTAACTCCCAACTCTTCCTCTGCATGTCATAATTAGCTCAAATAGTGCTTTGCTTAGTCAGTTTCAAAAAATTCCTTCCTGAGACATCTAAGTCTGACTATTTAATCTAGATTTAACTGAAGATCAGGCATGAATTATTGCAGACACTAAACATGTTTGGTGATCAGACTCTTAAATTATGAGCTCAAAAACCCCAAAATCCTCCACAAGAACTCTCACCTAAATCCAAGGAAACAGGGAAGAAGGACACCCTAGGGACTTGCCTAAGGAGGGTTCACCATGCAATATGAATATTGCTGGGTACTCTATTTATGCAGTGCTGAGGAAAATTCATCCTCACTCCATGCCTTGAAGGCATCAGCTACTTGCTTGACCCTATTTTTAACAGCACGATAGTTAAAAGTTTTTTTCAGTCTAGGGGAATCGTCAGTAAATGCACTAGAAGAAGACCTCATTCTTTATCCCTTACAAATATGTAATGACAGGGCAGGATAACACATTTCTTTGCTTCTGTTCAGAAAGGAGGTGTTTGCACTAGAATGATACTTGATACAGTGTGACAGATAAGTACATCATTCATTTAAACAGTCTATTTTTGTTGTAAAAGGCTCAAAGGGCTGGATACCCCAGAATAATCACACTAGTTGCAAGGCTCTTACAAAGCAGGTGGAGTCCTGATTTCATTGCACTGCATGAGTTCAGCATTCAGTGGGAAAAATATTAAACTAATTCTGATTTTGAAAATCCAGCCTATTATTTAGTATATGCCAAACCAAGATAAATATTTTCAAATAGATTCTCTTTGCATTAGAAAAGACATTTTAAGACAGGGCAAAGCCAACTTACTTTTCGAAGAATTATTCACATATGTAACAGAAAACAAAAAGAAAACAGAAATTTATAACTTACACTATGATATCTGTAGTGTGAAAAGAACTTTTGCATATTTCTTCCATTCAGTGTGCAAGAGAGATTTACTAGAAGATGTAAAGAAATGTGCTACGTGATACTGACATATACTTACCCTTAATGGCTGGGTCTCATAGAAATGTACCAGCTGCTGAGGCTGGCAGGCTTTTTAAATTCCATGCTTGCAATTCAGAAATAATTTGGTTTTGGGAACAAACGAGAGTATGACAGTTTGTCTATAAATATGTCACTATCTGTTTACTTCACCGTGTGTCGATTGGATTAGTTCCTTATTCAGGGAGAAGAAGCTGAATCAGCCATTGCAGACTTCCTGCTGCCTGGAAAGGACCCCTCCTGCTACCAAGGAAAGCCAAGACTGAAAAACCAAATACTGTGCCCTTGACTTGGTTATGGAAAAAACAGGTTAGTAATTAAAGAGGCTTCTATGGAGACAGCCATTAGCTGTGTGCATCAAGTTACCTATTTTCTGCACAATAATTTGTGTAGGTGTCGGAAGAATCTCAATAGTTCACCAATTAATGAAATACTCTTGGAGTCAAATGTTTGGCTGAATGATGGCTGGATGTTTTTTAAAGTCTGCTTTTCCATCTGCAAACAGCTGATGCCTGCATTAAGCTAAGATCAAATGGAAAATATATTCAGCATTTCAGAGATACCCAGAAGCAAAATAACAGTATCAGGAGCTAAGCTTTCTTATGCTTCCTTTGTATATGTCAACTTATATTATACTGCACGATGTATCATCCTTCCCAGTGTACTTAATATTATAATGAAAGAGGACCATTAATATGGAAAGTCACGAGACTATTGCTTTCATATGCAAAATAAATTGCATGCAGCCACACCTCTGACCTGAACTTTTGAACCTGGAAGCTGTAAAATTTGCTTTTTATACAATCCTGAGAGTTTTGATAGTGCCTACTACTGGTTTTTTCCTGACAAATGAAAAATATCCCTGTTCTGTGGCTGTCTGAAACAGCCACACTAATGCTGTGATAACTGAATCACTGAAGGTACATACTACTCCTTCCTAAAATGTTTGTTCTTATTTCTTTCAGTATCAAGGTGCAGTACAAAAGTGTCAGACTCAAAAGAAATATTCTTAAATATCCTAGGCAGGATAAATCTTTTTTTGGGAAAAAAAGTTTCTCTCTCTCTTAGTCTCTTTTTCTTTCTCTTAGCTATAAATCCTTTTATTTTCATAGCTTTGATTTCTGTTTTGTCTCTTTTGGACATACACCTCAGTTTTCTTGTGGCTTTGTTTGTTGTTTGTTTTTTAATGTATATATCGTTAATATAACCAAGATCAAAAAAAGAGAGTGGGAGGTGTCAATTAACCACTGAGCACATCATGCAGACTCTGAGTAGTGCTACCTGTTCCGGGGGGCTAGTTCTGCTTCCTTAGAAACCAGTCAGTGTTATTAGAGTTTTTCATGACATCAGAGCGTGCTTTTGCTTGGTTTTGTTTTGTTGTTGTTGTTTAGTTAGCTGACCAATTATTGTTGTTGTTGTTATTATTGTTGTTATTGCTGTTGTTGTTGTTGTTATTATTATTATTATTATTTACATTCCAAATATACTAGTCAGATTTTATTCAGTGGAAGAGCGATTCTACCCTTTATCCTGTACATTTCACCCCATCCATGTGCAGCTGCCAGGACACAGACACCTTCTTCTCAGCTGCTTTGTGAAACATTTTTAAGAAAACGTATCTCATGCTAGTATAGACTACAAACATTTATAGAAAAATCCAAAACAGTTATGAAATCCATTCCACCTTAAGGTAAACATACTACCATACAGCAAAAAAACCTTTTTGACAAACAAATAAAGAAGACCAACTCGAAAAGTGTTCTATGAGACAGAGAGAGAAGGGAAAGTGAAAAGAAAGGGGAAGGAGAAGGGGAAAAGGAAACACAAAGAGGAAGGGGAAGGGGAAGGGGAAGGGGAAGGGGAAGGGGAAGGGGAAGGGGAAGGGGAAGGGGAAGGGGAAGGGGAGGGAAGAGAAGAGAAGAGAAGAGAAGAGAAGAGAAGAGAAGAGAAGAGAAGAGAAGAGAAGAGAAGAGAAGAGAAGAGAAGAGAAGAGAAGAGAAGAGAAGAGAAGAGAAGAGAAGATATTCCAGGAGGACCCACAGTTCATTTCCATTGGATCACTCAGAAGAAGATGCAATCACTTAGCAAGCAGCTGAAGACTTCAGTTTTCTGTCTAGGCCCTTGACTTACTATCTCTTACGTAGAAATTCAGCAGTCTGGAATGTCAGACTTCAGTATTGACAAGCCTCTTTTTTACAGCTATGATCAGCTTTAACTCTTCTGGGTATAAAGTTCACCCACTGTGGGACCAGGGAGAGAAGAAACACAAGACACTATATTTAAGGGTAAATTGAAACAAGTATCTTGCCAAACCCAGGCAAAGTATGTTGTATTGATTATGAGTTTAACAGCTTACATATATATACTCAAACAAGAGGACCCTGCCTGCCTTATTATTTCTAGTATATGTGGTATCTCATGTTAAGCTTACTGGTTTGCCACATAATTGCATCATTAGTAAACCAGTGCTCATGTTCAGTTTCAACTTTCTATTGGCTTAGAGAAAGGATTTCAAATTTGCATTTAAATGAAATTGAGCAAAGAGTGATAAAGGCTTCAATTAAAAGGCCACCTGTTTTTGTTAATTCATTTTTAATAGGAACAGTAAATATTTTCAGTTGATCCACTTTCTGCTGTAAGATGGGTATATTCTTCTCTTCTTTATCTCCAGTGTCAGGCAACCTTCATTAGAGGACTCAATCATTTTCTCTGACTGAAGGAACCTGTCCAAACTTTATGAATCTGTTGGTACTAGACAAAAAGTAAAGTAAAATAAATAGCTATTTAGGAAATATAAGCATAACAAACTAGCATGTAATCAAAGTAAATTCTGAAAACAAAACAAAACAAAACAAAACAAAACAAAACACATTATTTCCTTATTTACACTCTTCTTGGATCTCACGGACCTCACTTAGGTTTGCTGGTATGAAACAAAAGTAATCTTCCATGTCACAAGTATGTAATGCAATTAAAACTTAAGGATTATAAATACATAAAACACAAATCATGACAAGCAGTTTTCATGGAGTATAAACCTAACCAGTGTTCAGGGAGTATAAGCTTCAATTGGCACCTCGAAACATTACGTCTTCCTATAAAATCTCTTCCTCTGATGCTAAATCATTCACTTTTTAGTCTTGCTTTTTAGGTTTACAGCTCTAGTTTCGTCCAGTTGCCATTAGTAACATAGTAGCTCATCTTGTTTTTCTAATACTTTTGAAATAATTTGTAGCCATAATTGCTTTTCTGTTTTCCATTTACTGTAACCATAACCACTAATTTGCTAACAACATCTACACTTCTATTACAACCAAAGCTTAGAAATCCAAGTAATTTTCTGAAGAACAATTTGCACCGGACACTCTTCTCTTTGGGAATGCATTGCAAGCATTTAAACAAAGAACTTAAGCATTTAATTAGCATGTGCTTGCTTCCCGTTAACAGGACATCACACTAGTGTGTGGATGGATTAAGTTTCTCGTAACGCAAGCCAGAACACATCTTGACAGCTGTGTTTTTCATTCTCAGATGTCTAGTTAAGAGAAACAGAGGGGTCCAATCCTACTTTCAAAAAAATTCTCTTTGACTTAAATTTTATACATATATATATATATATATATATGCTATGTGGTTTTCCACAATAAACTTAGCAAGGGATAATGTTTTTCATTCCTGGTTCAATTAAGAAGGGGGTTAACAGAAATGTAAATAGAAGATGTTCATGGGAAACCTCATGTTAGGGGATTTAACCCACATTTGTTGCAAGTTAAACATTTGCAAAAGAAAATAAACACTGTAAAATTCTCTCTCTCCTCACCTTCTCCACTCTCCCCCCACCCTACGTCCCTGTATGTGTTTCTGATTGACATACTCATACAATTTGTTTGGTTTTATATTTGCTAGAGGAACTAAAGTATCAGGAGTTTTAAATAATTGATTTTTATTTGGCTCAGATTCTACTTCTTAACTGGTAGCTGCTGCAGTTGTAGTTTTCTTTTAATGCTTATAAAGCTGAACTAAAAATATCTCATGAAGTTCAGCATGAGTACATGTTGCAAAAGGTTTGGTCCAAATGCTCTACCATTAAATAAATATATTCATCTTTTACTTTAAAGTTAGAAGGCTAAAGAAACTGGAACAAAGTATATAAATAACTGATTTCAGTTCAGCTCAAAGGGTCAAAAACATTTAGTTACTATGCCTATGGAGAAGGGACTTCTTAATGCTCTCCAACCCACTTCAAAGGACTCAGTGTTCTTTCTCTCACTGCCCTTGTAAAGCTCTGTATGAGTAATTATTGCTGTAGCTGTTACAGATTAAGCTGAAACAGAGAAAAGAGACTGCATGAAACTCAAGGTAAAGTAGTGGGAAATAGCAGCTTCTCACTCAATGGCCACCTGCCACCTTGCAATATGAACAACTAAGATGTTGACCAAATGACCAAATGACTGTATTGGCTGAAATAGCAAGTGCTGAAGGATATGTACTAATTTAATTCCTATCAGTTTCAGCTGGAGTTAAATATCTAGGTATGTTTTCCAGATTTGGAAGTGTACATTATCTTTACTGAAATATTAAAGGGTCTAAGTTCAGTTGTGTCCACTGAGGAACTAGATTCAGCTAGAAGCTAGGTTTTTTACAACTTTTACCAACTACCTAAAAGAAAAAGACTCTTTCCTATAAAAACATGGTTAGGAATGCCACCAGGTTGGAAACTACTCTTGGAAACCTGAACATGAAAACATTACATTGAAGAAATAACAATTCTATTTTCACTTGCAGAAATATTTATTTATTTAATATAAAAACTGCATTAAAAAAAAAAAAAAGTTACTTTTGGCATTTTGACTTTTCAACAGAAACATAAAAGTTTTACTGATTCCTGTCCCTGCCCCCCTCAAATGTTTTAAAAACCTGTTTTGAAACACAATTCACAGAATTCTTTTGTCTCAAGTTATGCATACCTAATTTTTACCAATGCCAAAAGAACATAATTTTTCAGATCAGCCCTCTTCTTTCAGGGGCAGAAAAAATTAATGACTGCTAGATTAATTTTTTTTTAGAATTGGATTATTGCACGATTGCTAGTGAAGATAATGAACAATTTTTCAGCAAAAAAAAAATAACAGGTGCCGAACAGGATTCACATACTCCTAATTGTGACATTTACTGGCCAGTAGAGGAAAATATTTAATCATCTCATTTTACTGGACTGTAAACATGGATCTAAAGGACAACCTATAATTGATAGTTTAAAACCCCACAGAAACTTCTCTTTCAAAGAAAAATAAAGTTTAAAGTACTGTTCTTTTTTTTTGTTCATTTATTGGGTTTTTTGTTTGTTTGCTTTGCTGGTAGATTACTGAGGTTTATCTGAGAGTACTTTAAGAACTGATTTTCTCTAATACCACAGTCATTTTCTGTGAACCCCACTTGAATAACACAATGGGGTAGGAATTTATCACAGTAGGTTGATGGTGTCTGCAAAACAGTTAGCACAAAGCAGTGACATGGCAGAAGAATCTACTGTTATGTGAATCCAACCACCTTCTCACAAGGACAAGATGAAGATAAAAGGAGTAGGCATGTCACTGTCATTGGGTCGAGCTGTATTATTCCTTTCAGCTGCTCTGTCCTGCTCTAAGTACAGATGCCATAAACTACGCTTTACACTTAAACCACCCTTTGGGTTTCTGTTTATTCGCAAATTCAACTTATCCTTTTTCTACTTCTGAGGGCTTTTTGAATCATCCTGGTCATGGAGGAGGTTTAAAGCATTTGAGAGGTAGGTTTAACACACCCTTAGAAATAGTGGAGGGCAGGGGGTAGGACTGGAATTTTAATAATCTGTCAAGTAGATGTTAATTATATCATCTTCCACTAACCATGTCTCCCTGGAAACATTACTTTGCCCTGCCCTGCTGTTCCCACTTGAGCTGAGTTCATCAAATAGGTATCACTGAAACTCTTCAAATTGATCCAAAATTTATATACTATGCTCTTCTTTCTCCAAGCAGTGAGAACAACACACCTCAGAAGAGTTGCAGTTCAGCCTGTTACTGAATTAATCAGAAAACTTTGCAAAGTAGTCTCTTGCTTAGCTCTAATTAGGATTAACCAGTCAGGGGTCATACTCTATCCTGGTTAATACCACTTGTATCACCTAAAAAATAAATGGATTATAAGATTAAGTCTAGTTTCTGAATATGTTAGAAAACATATTAAACTTGTAGATGACATTAAAGTATAGTTAAAAATCCATAAATCCATTATGAAATAAAAGTTTTGTACTCTCTTTTTTTTTTTTTTTTTTTTTAGTAGTGCTTAGCTCCATATTTCTTTAACAATCCAGTTACATTTGTAAATACTCTCAGATTTTACCTCTTTATATCCCTGATAGACAACATATACACAGGTTACCTCATATATCTAGTGGGATTAGATCAAAGAATCTGAGTGTCACTTCCTCATTGTGCTGTTTTCTCAAAAAAATAACCAAACAAACCAAACTGAACCAAACCCCAACATTTTTACTTCAATAATACAGGAAATAGATAACACAAGTTCTTAGAGGTCTGATAAACCTTCAATAGCCATTATGACAGTACTAAAGGAAAAATTAACATTCATAGACAAATATAAGACACAGCGCACTTTTAAAAAATGACTGAATTTACATTTGAAAATGACGTGATGGAAATATAGGTAGAAGCAGTAAATTAAAAAACATACACTAGTTAACTATGTAATAAAAAAAAAAACAAACAACTTAACCATCTAGGCAAAGATAAAGGAAGAGAAAGTGAGCAAAAGTATGATTGAATTTGTATGTGCACATGAAACATACAGACATAAAATTATGTGTTTATACGTATGTATACATTAAACATATGTGAAAAAATATGTGATTGTCATATTTTATCCTCTCATAGTTCCACCACAGTTGTGTGCATCTTTTTTTTCCCAGTTTCTCCTCCCAGCATAGCATATGCATATGTATTTTTTTGTATTTTCAGTCAAATCCCCTTTTCCTCACCATTATGTGAGAACCCTTCTGCAGTGCAGATGTTTCTCTTTAAACATCCTTTAAGCTAGAATTGTTGGTGTTTGCCTAATATGGACCACAGTTGAAATTACTGAAATATCTACTCTGCTGAAGTATTTCTGAGTCTTTATTAATATTTTATTAATACTTTATTAATACTTTATTAATACTTTATTAATACTTTATTAATAACAAACACTAATATTTAAAGTAATTTTGATCTTAATTTGAATGCTTTAGAAATCCCCCTTCTCCTACTTCCCAAACAAATGTTTGGATAAAGAAGGTGGTTAAGCTTTCTCTACCTAAGAATCAGTCTAAAATTACTTGATACAGTTCAACATTTTTATAAATTTAGGACCACTCCCAAGGCAGAACTAAGCCCCAAATAAATGGAGAGGTGGAGGGAAATTCTGTCATCTTGGGTATATTGGTTATTGGTATGGCAAAAACTCTTTTAATCTCCCTAGTAAATCTGCAATTCATCACAGTTGTTGTGGTTGTCATTTATTTTAACATTTTACTTGGGTTTGTCTAAAGCTCAGAATGAACTTACATGTAGGAGAAATCATTCCAGAGTCAAGTTTATTCCAGAAACATGAAACAAGTTTACTTTCTCTTTCTCTTCTTTCTCTTTCTCTTTCTCGTTCTCTTTCTCTTTCTCTTTCTCTTTCTTTCTCTTTCTTTCTCTTTCTCTTTCTCTTTCTCTCTCTCTCTCTCTCCTCTCCTCTCCCTCTCCCTCTCCATCTTCTCCTCTCCTCTTTTACCTTCCCTTCCCTTCCTTCCCAGCAAGCAGTATCTGCCTATAATGACTAGAATAACTGAAAATCGGTACTTTTCCCTGGAA
Source organism: Nesoenas mayeri (assembly GCF_963082525.1). NCBI lineage: Eukaryota > Metazoa > Chordata > Aves > Columbiformes > Columbidae > Nesoenas > Nesoenas mayeri. The sequence goes on from NC_137544.1 coordinate 40,899,790, forward strand.
GCACACTGTGAATGTTATGGACAAGGTTCTGATGGTACTTATTCAGCCATCATATTGAATTATATTGAAACTATAAAAGGAATATTTGTGTTTATTTTTGACACCTGATAAAATACTCCTGCCTTCTGAAGCTCATTTCATGTCTGTCCCTCGTGCTTTACAATGACATAAAGACTACTGATGGGTTTTTTTATTAACTTTGTTTTTGTTGGTTTTGTTTGGTTGGTTGGCTATGATTGGTTGGTTGGTTTTGTTTAGTTTTGTTTTCTATTAAGGACAGTTCATTCAGCTAGTCATTAATTTTTTTGCTCTTGGCCCATGATGAAAAAAGAAAAAATCTCATTTTGATCCACATAAATTTTAATTTAAGCTAAATTACAAAGTTTCCTAGTTAACACTGACTTCCTTCAATGTTGCCTATTATTTTTCAAATATTTTTTTTAGATGATTGAACTTCAAACAAATATTATTTAGGAAGTATTACACATGTTAAACTGAAAGCTTAGAAAAATACATAGCCTCTCTGAAATAAATAGGTCTAGGCTTTACCATCTTTCACTGCATGGCATAGAAATGACAGGGAAAATGGCTTTCTTTTCAAGGTTGAAAAAATCCCACATGTTTACTTATTATATATTTTTGCTCATCTACATATTATTGTCCTTACTTGTATCATTATATGATCATATGCATCCATTTTTTGTTTTAAAAGGTATTTTTCATTTTTCCTGTATTCCAACACTTTCAAAAATCAGTTCAGTTGCATATGAAATTAATTTGAAATTTAATCTTAACTGATCCATTAATAAGAAGGTATCTATAATGTCAACATTTGATTATTCAAAGGATATTTTTTTACGTGGTGAACTTAATAGTGAAGAGATTTTCACCATACCTAAAGACCTTCAAAATGGCAATTTCTGAGTGTATAAAATCAACTTCATATCACTAGAAAACACAGAATATTTTTAATCTCTATCATGATTTTCACTTCGTAGACATGCCTCAACATTTCAGCATATGGAACACTGGCAAAGTGAAATATTTCTCATAGTTCTGAAATTGCTTTGCTTTGTTGGATGAAGATAAAATAACGGAAAACTTCTGTTACACAGCTTAAAACCAAATGAAAACTTGTCTGTAGTGTACTTCACTGCATTGTGCAATATATGAAGCAAGCAATTAACTTCAAGCAAATATTCATTTTCATTTGCCATTAATTCCGTAGTCAGAAGGACGTAGTCCAAAATTAATCTTAGTGGTACAGGTTGCAGATCATGATATGTCATCAAAGTTCAAAACATTTGATTGTTGTATAATTTTTCTTCAAATATCATGCCTGTACTTCTTCTAGATGCCTGGAAAAATATATTGATTTCAGCAAAGAATTAACTGCTTTGGTTTCATACTAGAAAAAGTTGATACATTGTTTTCAATACATTAAGGTTTTGTTTTCTCAAGAGTCTTGACAAATGACAGCATTTGACTTTTTTTGTCATAAAGAAACTGTATGAAATGTTATAGATCAGTTCTGTTGTTCCTGTATATTTTTTATTTCTCATTACTCAAAACAAACAGAAGTTAAAATATTATCTTCTTAGAGGGTATGGTACAGTTATATTTATATGACACTGATTAAGCCATTTACTCACCTCATTACCTACATTACTTGGAATACAGTATTCACCAAACTTTGCAATAAAACATATGAACAGCGTACATGAGAATAATTTTGTTTCCTATAGCTCCTAATGTACTTTTTCTAAATAGCTTTTTATTTGTTGCTTTGTTTATTTTGTTTCTTGTTGTTTTGGTTTTGCTTTTTGTGTGTGTTTTTTGTTTGCTTTGTTGTTTTTAGTTTGGTTTGTTTTTTTATTACATGGTACTTCAACATATGTATAAAATAATTTGAGAAACTGTATTGTAAAAAATACAAGTCAGGAACATATAACTCCATACCTATGCCTTCATTCCAAAAAAAAAAAGCTATTTTAGCACACAGTGAAAGGTGGTGGGTTTTGGTTTTGTTTTTTGCTTTTTTTTAAATTTCAGGAATATGCAATACTTTTAAGGATTCAGTGTTTATATTAAAGTTTACGTTAAAAACAATGCATGGATTGCCAGATGTAGTGCAAACCTGCTGCAGAAGTACCCTGTTGTTCAAATCAGAGCACTACAGGCATTTTTTCAGGAAGCCTCACAAAGGTTCTGCTTGTGAGTTTAGGTTTAATATTAGGAAAAGGTTCTTCACTCAGAAGGTGGTGGAGCACTGGAACAGGCTTTCCACAGAGGTAGTCATAGTGCCAAGCCTGACAGTATTGAAGAAGTATTTGGACAACACCCTCAAACACATGGTGGGAATTTTGGGGTTGTGTCCTATGCAGTTGGACTTCCTGATCCTTGTAGATCTCTTCCAGCTAAGGATATTCTATGATTCTATGATTCTGTTCTATGAAACCAATGGCAGAAAATAGGATGATTTAGCTTGTGTCACAGGCAGCCACCTTGGACTTGTAACTCTGATGGAGTAATGCTCATGTGCACTGAAAAGGACAGAAAGGCCCCTTTAGACAAAATAATGATCTAATTAGCTTTTGAAACTTTGGGGTATAGTTCCCTTCTTCAACCAGCAGACATTACTTTTTCCCCTGTTCCCAAGCAAGCAAACAGAATACACTTTGTACTCATAAGTACTCAATCAAACATGAAGCACATATAAATTGTACTGGATAAGAAATGTCACTGGTGATTTTCCACCTTAGGATTTGTAAAAGTCCTGCAGGACATCAGCAGTTCTTCCATATGCTCAGAGAAGCCAATGTACCACTGGAAATACTGGCAACCTTACATATATGAAACTGTGACTTTTTGTGTCAATATGAGGACAATAAAGACCAAAATAATAGTGATCTGTGCCACAGCAACTAAACTTCCACTGGAAAAGTTACGATTGAGAATTTTTAAGTATTCAATATCTTGTCCTACTTTTTACAGTTTTAAAATTTATGCATTATAAATTATTACATTTTTTTTTGTCATTTTGCAAGAATTCTAGCACAAGATCTAGGCTCCAGATTGATCCTGTTTAGCTCCACAATAAAAAGATTAAGGATATGAAGCCAACCAAAGGATATTTTTATTAACCCATGAATTTCAAACTATGTAATTAAAAGTACAATATACTCAGAACAGAATATCATTCTCCACTCTTTGAACTACCAACAGCAATATTTGATATTACTGTCATCTGCAAATAGTTTACATTTTTATTGCAATCTATTTTAAGTTGTGGGGGTTTTTTTGTTTGTTTTTGTTTATTTGTTTGTTTGTTTTTTCTGGTGTATGCTTCCTCTTTCCCCAAACTCAAAGATTTTAAGAAGGATTCTACCTAAAGAAAGCAATATCAGTAACTCAGTGTAATATAGATTTTTCACTTTGTTGTTTATTTTCTAGTACTGTTGTTTTATTGAATTATACATCTAATATATCCTTCATCCTCTAATAAAACCTTCCAAATTTGATTTTAAATTCTACCTTTTTTTTTTTTTTTAAATTGTGTGGACAAATATACTTCAAGCCAAAACTTCAGATGCCATTTGTTCTTGCTGCAAATGTCTTACTCTATCTCCTGTACATATATCTGTCTTTAGTGTCCTGCCATCCAGCTGTCTCAGTAACTGAAATATTTAGGACCCAGTTTCATTCCATGAGCTTCATTCAAGATTCATAGGTGACATTAAATTCAACATGTGCTCACAACTGGGCATGAAATTCTAATTGCTTCATTGTTATGTGTCCATTCTACATGCAATGTCTGAATCACAAAAAAATATCCATCTCTCTTCTAAGTTTAGCTGAAAGACTATGGCAGGGAGTTGAAGAATACTTGAATTTCATTACAAGTTTTCTCCTAAAAATGTCCCTGGAACAAGTCAGGGCATACTCCCAAACAGAAATTGGGTAGGAAAGAAGGAAAGGCATGAGAGGCTTTAAACAAAAAATCTCTGGTATTATATAGGTGGAATTTGCATGGAAAATTAACTGTAACCATCTAAATGGATGACAAATTTTTGTTACTATTACTCAGTTAAGGTTGAGAGTGGCTCTGGTTGGGCCTTTCCAATAAATGATCTCCCCAGACAGTAAACACGTGAATAATGCAGACTGACATTTTGATCTTAGCTGCAAAAACTTTCAAATATCTACTGATTTAGAGATCATGCAATATATTGGTTTTGCTGCATAACTATCCCATGAGATGGAAGGATTGCAGATGTGTACCAGAAGGTCTGAATAAAACAATGGCTCACAGGAGTTCACCAGACTTGTCCAGCAAGACCAGATGAACTCAGGAGAGTTTAGAGATTTATGAAGTTGCTTAGAATTTTTTGTGCTACAAGGAAAAATAATAAAAAAAAAAAGGTTGGTGTCCTTGTGTCCTTTTCACTCATCAGATCAAAAACTTTGATTTTTGAGAAAAAAAATTATTAGAGCAGTTATTTCACATTGAAAGGAGACTGATGTTTACAAAATACTCTAAATCTTAGTGTTTTTCCTGGACTGCCTACTGAGTAAGATGGAAAGAAACACAAATCAGCATAAAATTTACATTTTCTTGAGAAACACCACTCAGATATCACTATGCTCCAACATGTTTCCAATAAAGTTTGGCACATGTAATATCAGCCAAAGCACATAAAAAGGAATCTTGTGTACCATGGGCACAGTGCTGATTAAAGTTCAGTTATAATGGGTGATTGATAAAACAGAAATTATGGTAAGATATATTGGAAAGGTTTACATTTCTAAATAAATATAGATGTATTTATTTTAAGCTCACAAGAATTCCTAAAACTTTGGTAGAAGCGGGAAAGCTTTGGGTATTTAAAGCAGTTAGCCAGCAAAATATTTACCTAAAATATGTAAATAAAAAATATGGGTCTGTCTTCTACATCCAGAAGATAGAAACATATTGCTGTTTTACCTTGATTTCTCAGATTGCCTTTTATATTTTAAACCCTTTTTTCAAGCTTTTGTCCTGATTATAATCAGTGATATGAAATCCTTGGATCACCTAGTGATTTTTTACAGAAAACTCTTAGAAAAACAAACAACAAATTTCTTTTCCAGCTAGTGTCATATACATAGTGACAAGGCTCTCAGCTGCTTTCACTTAAACTTCATCCCTTACTAACTAGAAGCATTCACGGTAAATAGTGATTGCTTGGAGCCTAGTCAGATATCTCTAAAATCTGTGAAAAAAATCCCAGAACTAAAGGACCCTGGCTTTTAGCATGAAACACAGAGCATTCTTATCTTTCTTGAGAAGTTCCCAACAAACTGAAATATTCAGAACTTAGGTAAATTACAATATTGTTGATTTACTCTTGGATTCTTTTGGTCTAATTGACAGTGATGGAGTAGAAGCTTTGTTGTCTATAACATATTGAAATGTGGTTTTGAAATCTAATTAGGGCAGCTTACTGAAAACTACAGACAGCGAAGTATAAGCATTTCATATGAAAAAGACAGAAATAAACAATAAGGAGTAAAATAAAACTGTGAAATTTGGTGATTCCTCTGTCATGAATATTCATAATAAAACTTTACAACTGAGCTAAATTAAAAACAGATAAAGTATTAAAACAAACAAACCAAACAAACAAACAAAACACCCAAAAAACCACCACACCCACCGCCACACCAAACCACTCAACAAACTATCCCAACCTTAGAAACAGAATGAAATCTCTTTCAAATAAATACTCACAGGTACTTAGTGGCTCCTTAGGATATACTAAGAAACCCTCCTAGAGGAAACTGGATAATGTAATGAAATAGATCATGAGGACAACACAAATTATATTTTTGAAAAGTGTAAAAGTATGTTTCTTCAATTAAAGAGTGAAACTTAACGGTAATATTTTTTAAAAGCATGAAAGTCAGCATTTCCAATAGTGACCAATAACTGTACTATTAAGGACTTGTGTTTTGAAGATTTGCAATCAGCACTAATTTAGAGTTCCAATACATAAAAGAAGAAAACTCTGATCTAAATTTCTTTCACCATTTGGAATTTAGATATAAATTTAGAAAGGAACTTAGTGCCTTCAAATTGAAGAACGGGAGTATATCTGGAATGGTGTCTGGCACTAGAAGCAGCATACTGTGTTAAGCTTCCACAGTGGAGCTAGGCAAAATCAAGTATCTCAGAAAAGAAGACGTGGAAGTCAGAAAGTTGAGGGAGATAAGAACTTAGATGGACTCAGACAGGAGTGAAGATCTGTCCAAAATGCTACAGACAGATGTTTCTTGAAACACTTTTCAATTCTTGCTGAGCACTGTTACAATTCTTTTTGATTCACCTCATATCAACAACTCCGAATCCTTCCTCAAAACATGGTGTTTAACCTGTTTGTTAAGTTATGAAAGGTATGATTGAAATACTAAGTGAAAGGAAAAATTTGAAGATAAAATTCCTCCTCCATGAGTACTCCAGGTGCAGGAATATTACATCAAGAAATAAAATGTCTATTGTCAGCATTTAAAAAATTTTACAAGCTGTATTTTGACAATAATTACTGGAATAAGTTCCAAAACGGGGAACTTAGCTGGGGAATGTGTACTTTCTGAGTCTCAGTCAAGACTGGGCATAAAGTAGGGTCCAAATTGCCAGTATTATCAAAATAGAAGTGTTTCTGAGCATATAGAGACTCCCTGGTGTCCAGGTAGTTTTCATGCTAAAACAGGGATACCAATAGACTCATGGTTTTTTGTTTATTAAGCAGAAACTGAGGATAAGTTTTCAGGGTAATCATTAAAAGCAGTGAAATGCTTTAGAGGTGTGAATCCTTTTGGGAGGATTTCTCCTTTGTTGGATGATTTTACCTGCAGTCCCACATAGTTAGCCATATCAGTAAACTGATAATCAGCAATATTTTTAGAATTTCCTTATTTCATCAAGCCATTTTACATGAAACATGTAGGTATGTCTTCTATACCCATATTTCAGAGGGAGGAAAAGGAAGAAAGAGAAGACAGTAACTGTATTCACAGCGCAGCAAGCTTAGAGGCTTAGCATGGTTCAGGATGATGTTTAGTTTCTTCTCATTTACTTGCTAGAAACATGATTATTTTCACATAACTAATTTCCCTAGCTTGATATCTTTTAGGTATGAATCTTGTGTTTGCTGTGTCATACTCTGCATACTCCTTCATTTTTCCACATGCATGACAATACACTTGAGACTGCTCCTGTTCCCTTTAGATACCTATTCTTCTTTTCCTTACTGTTTTTGCTGCCTTTTTAAGCCTCTTTCATTCTTTTTTTCTTTTCTGTATTTATCATTCATTCTCCTTCATCCAAACAAATGCTATGATATTTGTATGACAGTTGACACTAAATGATACATCACACTGTCAAACTTCATTTGAAATTCAACACTGAATATTTCTGAGAAATGCTCTACTAATCTAGATTTCCCATACTAGCTCAATGTGATTGATCAGTGACAGCAAAGAGATGTAGAACAAAAGGAGATGGTGGGATAATAGAAATCATGCAGAACCCCAGCAGAAAGATTCCTACAGACACATGAGACATTCATTGCCAACAAGCACAGGTCATCACAACATATATTGCTCCAGTTGACTTTAGTAGGTATGGACACATAATTATGTGTCTGACTGAACAGAAGTCTCTGTAAAGAGGCAGATAGTTACATGGTTGTTAAGGTTATAACATTTAAGTCATCTGTAGACAGAAAATAGTTTTGCAATCTTTGTCAGAATATTATTTTTCATTCAAAAGATACATTGATTCTCTAGGGAAGAGCCTAAGTTATTAGTCTAAGTGTTAGTGGGAGTGTCTTTCTTTGTAAATTATCACTTCTGATAACTTTATATGTTTCCATTAAAATAATTTCAAATGAACCATATGCTTTGAGTTTCTACTAAAATGTAATATTTTCACATGAAAAAAATTAGATCCCCATTCTGAGATTCTTCTGCTTCAGCTCATGGCATGTATTGAATTTATAACTGCTTCTTTCTGTCAAGCTTTTTCCCAATAATATGTATTAAAATGATTATATAAAAATAAATTGCATTACACAGTATTGTAATGTTTTCAAAGATGACATTACATTAGTCTAACACAGGTCAATTTTCTCTGTCCCTCTAATAGCATGGATAATTCTTTACTTTGTGGGTGTGTTTGTTCTTATTATTTCTGGTTTTCTCTTCTTTTCCTGGAAGAAACGTGCAGCATTTCCCGGCACACATAAATAAGATCTGTTTTTACATTGTACTGTGGGCACTGCGTCTAGGTTTACTTCAGCCAGCTAAATCTAATAAACATCTACTGGGATAGTAATTTTTAAGTTCAAGTTCAATATCAAACATGTCAGCAGTGCACTTAGCAAGAAGCAGGGCGGCAGTTTGAAGAAAATGCATATCCAGTCACCAGTAATTTTTATCAAATTATAAATCCTTGTTACAGTGCTGGGATTTCATCAGCTAGCAATATTTAAATGAAAGCAACCCTTCTGCAGGAGGTGATTGTTTTTCTTAGGCATAGGTAGATTAAACATCTATTCATTTACATACTTTCGACACATGCTCTGCCACTCACATCTTCATTATTATCCACATTTGTGAAATGAATACCAGAATTTGCATGGTGTTATCAGGAAGTTTCATGCTGATCAGAAATGGACTGGTATTTGTATTTATTATCTTATACCCACTGATGTCATATTTTTTACATTTTTTTTTCTTTGCAAAATAATTGCTGATGACATTAAAAAATAACATATTTAGAAGAGTGAAATATCATGGTAAATTATACATAATTATTTTACACGGATTAGTTATAGTGTACGATACTGAAAGTCTGTGTGTACTTAGAGATAGATTAAAGATATTGAACAAGTTTTTCAAACAACATAAATTATTTCTGGGCTACAATTGCAATGAGACATTTAGAGGATGTGTTATTTTGGGAAGCTAAATCCAAAACTTAAGAGATCAGAATTTTTGTCCTATGGCTGCTTCCAGCTGGAGAACCTTTCAGATGAGGAGGGGTTGAGAGAGCTAGGATTGCTCATTCTAGAGAAGGTAAGGCTCAGAGGGTTCTTAGCATGTATTAATACCTGATGGGAGGGAATGAAGATGGAGGATCCAGGTTCTTCTCAGTAGTGCCTATTGACAGGACAGGAAAAAATGTCTACCAATTAAAAATCAGGAAATTCCATCTGAACACAAGAAAACACTTTTACTGTGAGGGTGGTCAAACATTAACACAGGTTCCCAGAGAGGCTGTGAGTCTCCATTCTTGAAGTTTTTCAAAACCCAGTTTTTCAAACCCCAGTTTTTCAAAACCAGACATGGTCACAGGCTTCTGACTGAGCAGGATAGTTGAGCTGCATGATTTCAAGAGGTCCCTTCCCAACTTAACCATTCTGTAGTTCTGAGATTCTCTAACACACACCAGGAGAGACTTCTCCCAAATCCCTATGTCTAACTGGAATGTGGGAGACCTGTGTGCAAATACCCACATCTGACTTGCCTGGAGTTCTGGACCTGCATGAGCCAGTTCTGGTATTCCTCCTATAGTAGACATTAATGCTCTGGTTACATCATACTCCAGACTGGATCTTCCAATTTTTGAGTTACTTGTTCTTCCCATACAAGTTCTTCTGTGTGTTTCAGGGACTATAATCTGCATATCTACAGCAATGGAAAAAATAAAGTTTGTCATTAACCTCCTCATTTTAGTTGATGATAATCTTAAATTCTGTATACATTCTTAAAATTTCCTCCTAAATTGCTTAATTTTCCACTGATAATATTCATATATCATGATGTAAAAAAGATAGGCAATGTTACTTAGTGGCAAATACAGTGTCTACAGTGGCAGTACCTGCACCAACACCACTTTTATACTTCTGTGTTCATCTTGCACAAGATTCAAGATAAGCCTCATAACTGAGACTTTCAATTGCCTGTGAAAGATACTTGCTTTCAATAGTCCAGTGAACAAATTTAATAAGATGTAGCTATCGGGAATCAATTACGTCATTAAGAAAGGCTGGAGACATCTTGTCCTGTAATCATCTGATTGTAGAAGTGACAGTTAAGCTTAGTCTCTTTTCTTACTTGTAGTCTTGACAGAACTAGAGATTGTGACATAGGTCATAATTTTCTTAGATAACATCAATAATCTCTGATTTTCTATCTCTGTCTAACTCTTCTTAATTTTTTTGTTAAACTGAGTGTTTTTTCCCCAGAAACAGAATTTGGGTATGCCTGTGCATTCCAGTAAATGGGCTACAGGGGAAAACAAAACAACCAAAAAAAAAAAAAAAAAAAATCACAGAAGCATTGTTGAAATGGGAAAGAACGTATGGAGATAATCTAGGTTGCCCAAGATCTTGTCCAGCTGGGTTTTGAATATCTCCAAGGACTTTTCCAGGCAACCTCTTTCAGCATTTGTGTTAAAGTTGGTGTTTTCCTTGAGCAAATGGATCTCTAAACCCAATATATATCCTTGTACTACCAATTCTGCTGCTTCTTAGAGCAATATGCAGCTGCTATGTCTTCTCTACAATTTGACTTTGAAATTAAATTTCAGCCCTGTTCAGTAGTGCTTTTCTGCAAACTGTCCTAAATAAAATGGAGGATGAAGTTTTTTGTTCATGCTCAGAGCTTTGAAGCTACATCCAGCTTCTTACAAAATGAATGATATTTTCTCTCTCAAATCAAGTTTAATAAAGTGATTATTAAGTTCTGAGGAGTGTTCTGTGCTGCCCTTAAAACTTGCAGGCAACTTTCAGACGTCCTTCTTCTGATAAGGACTTGAGGTAAATCTATGTAACTTGTGATGAGTTCATATCATTTTTTCATATCTTTTTCTTCTCAGAAGCACCTGAGGCTGAATTGCGGGTAAACTGCACAGATTACAGCTTCAGTAATCCGTCTTGGTCCCCCACTGTCAGCTTGATAAGTCAAATGTCGTTTGCCTCTCCTTTTGTTGAGGTTGTTATTTTAAAGTCTTTAAAAAAAAGTACTATTTTTCAGTCTGTGAATGACAGATTTTTCACAGGGATTTGTCTTTTAACTCCCTTCATGCTTTCCTGAAACTAATTTTTCTCAGATTTATATTTCAAAATCACCTCTTTTCTAGTTCCCACAGTATGCTTCGCCTTTGCTGATGTGCTGAGGTGCACAATTAATTTTTTTATTTTGTTTTTGTTTTTCAAAACTTCAAGGAAAGAATAATCTCCTCTAGTTGTAGAAGTCTACATCAGGAGGAAGCAAACTGTACTCTGGATGTGCTCCATTAATAACAACTCTGGTATTGAGAATATTAAGACCATAGTATTTTGGACATAACACCAACATAAGAATGACCAAGGCTATTCCTAAGGTTTGCTCTCCAGATTTCTGTTTCAGGAACTTACGATGGCTTCATGTAGGTTTTACTTGAAAGTCTCAGTGAAAATCTTTTTTAAGAATTTGAATCAGATCTACATGTTCCTGATGCACAGTAGGGAACTGCATTCCTTCTGAGTTTGTTTAGTGACATAGAAAATTTTTCTAATTTCTCCAGTGTAATTTTCTTCACTACATTATATTTCTTTCTCCCCTTTCTGCCCTGTTCAGGCATAGAACAAGATGGAATTTCAGGTCCCAGATTAGTCTTACCAGCCAAGACAACATTATTTTTATGATGTCCTGAAATTTATGCTAGGGGACTAGAAATGTAATAGTGCAAATTTGCCAAGATAGAAGTGTGAAATTCAAACAAGAGTCCATCCAGAAATGTTATTTTTATCACAAGATTTTTATTTAACTGTGCAATATTTTATTCCTGGTCATATGCCACTATAGATATATAATATAAAATAAGGAAATATATATTTCGTATATAAATTGCCTTTTATAGTTAATTTATCAAGCAGAAACTGCACAGAAGCATCATCCATTGCAAAAGCTAAGAATAAGTATAAACAATAACTCTAACTAGAGTTTAGATCAAATGAACAGTTAGTAGGAAGGTGAAGAGCACCTAGAAAATAAGTGGGAAAATACCTTTATGTCGTTCCATTCATTAATTTGGAAGTAAATAGGTAGTAGTCTGCTAGAATTTTTTTCAGAATAGGGGAGTAGCAACAAGATTTTAATGTTTTTATCAGAGTAAAAATATTTCCTTATCTTGCCTGGTCCAGAAATTTTCTTCACATGACCCCTGGGAGAAGTAGATGTAAATACAAACACAGATTGAAATCATATATGGCAAAAAATATCTCAATGTTTTCAATGGATTTAAAGGGACTTGTATATTTATAGGTAAATGTATGCCCATGTGCTGAGCTGGGCTAAGTAAAGAAAAAAATCCTTAGAAAATACATGATAAAACATAAAAGAGCTTTCTCACTATTATGTATTTAACAATATATTACATGAAACTTTTCCACCACTACATTCTGGGTCCCTATTGCAGAAAGTAATGAGAAGGATCTGAACTGACAAACTTCCCTATCCAGCTGTACCTCACAGTCCAATTACGTACTTATTATTTTACAGGTGACATTTGGCTTTGATGAAAATCAGAGCATTGAAGCTGAAAATTAACTTTTTTCTTTTTTTTTTCTTTTTTTTTTTTCTTTTTTTTTAATTTTGTTCCTTTTCATTAAATTAGCACACATACAAAGGCATACATCAGTAGTCCTGGGCATCCTGAGACACATGGCGATAGAAGTAAAAAAAGGGGGTAACAAACTTTAAATATAGTACAACTACCATACAATAGTCCAGCAAATAATTATAAAAATAAATGTCTCTAAACAGTCATGTCCTTACTAAGTACAATAACCAACACACTGACTTCGCAGTAAATCTTCAATGTCAGCAGACCTATGCTGTTTCAAATCAAATAGTCTACCCATTTGTAAAGCTAAGAGACTCACTCTGAAAGTACTTTAAGTAGTCAAATTCTTTTAAACCAAGTGTATTTCATTTTAACTGCATTTTTTAGCTTCAGTTATTTAAGTAATATAATCAGGCAATGTTGTAAGGAAAGATGTCCTATGTAATTTTAAACCTTACAGTTATAACTGTGTTGCTAATAATGTCTGTATTTAGAAAGAATGAATCTTACTTGGTTTTAGATATTTAGGGACAAACTCCTAAGCCTAATCTCGTTAAATGTAGATATAGAAAGAAACAGGCAACTTCAGAAGGAATTGAACTCAATATTGTAATATTTTAGGATGGGGTTAATTTATAACCTCAAGCATCTAGCAGAAGTTTCTCTATGATATATTTTGCAGTTAACAGAGATGGAACAAGTTACTTCTATAGGATAATTCATCTTTAACAAACTACAAACGTATTTTAGGATAAGATAAATTGCCATTAGATACTGTTCTTTTTATTCCATAGAATGCAAAGCAGCTATATTCTCTGCTATTGAAATCTTTCCTCATGTAAGAAAAAAACAATCAGCTAACTTTCAGGAGATAGAGGCATGGACAATTTAATTGATCAAACAGAAACATCAGAGATTGTTACAGGCAAACTTCAAAAAAAAAGAAGTTGTTGTTTGAGTGAAAAAACATTTTTACACGATTTTTTCCTGCTGTTATTCACTAAAAGACAGTTATTATACTGCCTGCTTAGCAGTCCATATATTGTTTAATTTGCAAGGAAATCTTTAGGAAGTAAAATGCAGCAGAAAGTAGAGAACAATTCAGATTCTCTTCTTTTTTAAAATTATTTTAAAGAGCACATCAAATTACTTATTTCAGATCTGTACACTTCTACAGTAGGTATCTCTACATTATGAGGGGGGAAAAAATAAACAACAGACACAAAAGATCTTTAGAGAAAAAAATAAGAGAAAAAATGTCTTTTAAGTCATAAAAATCAATTTATTATCCTCTCTCACATCATTTTTAGTTTAGCACTCTCAATAGGCATTTTTTTTCCTTTCCTTATGTGATGTTAGTATCTCTCTGTCTTGCATATATTCTACACTGCCATAAATTGAGGTAGTCATGGCCCCAAACCTGACAGTATTCAAGAAGAAACTTGACAATGCCCTCAGACACATGATGTGAACTGTGTAGCTGTCATATGCAGGGACAGGAGTTGGACTTGACGATCCTTATGGGTCCCTTCCAACTCAGGACATTCTATGATCCTAAATTTTTATTTCTCATACTTGTGCTAAATTTACTCTTGTCAAGACTTGGGCTAAATCTATACTAAATGCACAGTTAAAAATTGAGAAATACATGTTTTTATCCATGTGTTTCCAATCTCTGAATGTTTTGACAAAATCTTGTCCCACATAGAACTGAATTAGATGCTTGGCTTTGATGCCTCGAAGGCTAGAATGTTCACTGAGTTTTGTCCGATATAAAACTACAAGACTGAATTCTGTAAAGAAGTCTGGAAAATCCTAAACTTCTCATTTTGATTAAAGATTTGCAATTTCAACCAGTCTGTTGCATATTCATTTGCTGTAAGACCAATGAGGGAAATAGGAGAGGAAAAAAGCTTAAACTTCAGACTTCTCCATCAAGGATCCAGAAATTAAGCCAGTTCATATGAAGGAAGTAGCACTTCTCACCATTATCTGATTTAAAGAAAGAAAAATGAATGTAAACATTGAATTAAGGAAAAGGCATTTTTAATGAACTTGAATATATTGAAGCTTGTGAATTAAATATAACCATTGATTAAAAATATAAAACAGGTCATGAAAAATAATTAACTAGAGAAGATAAATACATGCTTAATATTTTTTCCATCAAAAGATAAGGTTTTATTTAAATAAAATATATTTACTAGGATGTGTTTTCCAAACAACAAGAAATCCTGATTTACTGTTAAAAAAACCACACAAATAAACCTATACTGAGTGTATTCTCACATATGGAATGATATACTGAATGATCCATTTTATATAAATACGTTATTTTTAAAAATTACACTTTAGTTCACCATATCAGAATCTCAAATTAGTAGTTGTCTCTATCTTTGTGTTATATCACATTAACTTTTAACTTAAATTATTTCAATCTTTGGTGTGTTAAGCAGCAGAAATAGGAGTTTGAATGTTAGTGATTATTCCCATCTCTAATTATTCCATGAACGTGTCTTGTTAGTCATCAGTCTCATCTCGCAAACCCTACAAGTGTATTGCTTACCCTGTAGCTAATGAAGCTGTTAAAAAGTTGTTAAGTAAAACACCTTGGCTTGCATGTCTATAGATATGCAGGTAGAATTCAATTGTTTAAACAGAGGCAATTGAAAAAACAAAGTTTGAAACATCCTAATGAAACCCCTTTGGCTGCTGGTTCCTGTTCCAGAAGGTATGGATCACCTGTAGTTCTTGTGGTGTAACTGTCAGCCCTCTATGGATGTTCAAGAAATATACAATGACACACAAGCTGATTATAATTATGTTAGAATCTTGTGTTTCAGCAGTGGAACCCAGGCCTACTTGTCTATACTTGAAGGAGATCTAACTGACAGCACCAGCAGAATAATTCAGCTCAACTGAATGTAAGACCTTTACTGTCTTTTGAGATAAATGGAAAATGTCCCCAAATGGCCTCTAGTAGGTGCACCAGAAAGGCATTAATTTCCTGTGTGTCATATCTGCCAGTTTTGCATGGACATCTTGGATGGCCAGCTACAAGTAGCACAAGATGCCTTTGTGTAGGTAACAAAACCCCATCTTAGATGTTTGCAACAGTTGCAGGTAAATCCCCGCTCATGATCCACTGACAAGGTCTCTATAAATTATAACGGGGCATAGCACAAGAAGGTGGGATTCAGTTACTACACATACACATGCTCCAGGTTACATAATCCACCTCTTGGTATTAGGCAATTGAATCACATTTCTTGTGTGCTGCCCTGAAACCACTTTAGATTTAACTGATTCCTTTGACTAGGGGGAGATAGCAAAAGCTTTAATACCCATAGACATCTGAAAGCTTGGTGTCTTAAGTGTTTAACTGAATTTCAGTCCTAATGTCTATTTGTCAAAATTCTTGATCTTTGCTGCTACAGAGATGTCTCTGATGTATCAAAACTGATTTTTAAACAAAGCAGAAGATAATGTTATAGTATTGCATGACACTCCAGGATAACTTTGTGTCCACACTGGGTTTTTTTGGCAGTGTATTTTTCCCATTACTGTGCTGGAAATTTCATCATATTTATAAATATCATTTCTAGTAATGCTACTTTCATTTTGAAAAATAAATCCATTTTACATTCTGAAAATTGTTTATGCTTTATTTGATTCTGAATTTTGTATACAATATTTTGTTATTTCAAAACAAAACCAAACCATAGGATGTCTTCATATTAAGGTCCTATGGCTAAGTTTACAGTTACTTGCTTTGAAGGCGAATTAATTTCCCCAATCACTTGCCACTTTAAATGTCCAAGTCTGCAATTCTAATCTTCATATGTCCTCATAACATTTATATTGGGCTATAATTTACATTATAGATGATAGCCAAGTGTGTGACAGTGGTCATCCAGTACTATTTTAGATATTTGTGTATATCTGCTTCTATATGGGGCCAACAAATACGACATGAAACTCACAGAAGATATATGCCTTTCAAAAGGGACTGCTAGAGGCCAGCCACAGTACCCTGGGACATCTAAAATTACCTAAATGTGTCTAGGTAACTGAATTTCTCATTAAAGGATTAATTCTGAAGACTATCAAAGTCACGGAACAGTAACTGCCACAATATCAGACAATATTGCAATGATGTCACAAGGGACACCTCAGATGAGACTCTTCACTATGATACAAAGTACAAAATAAATTATATTTTTCCTACTTAAGCAACAGTAGCCTTTATACTCAGTATTTGTAGGCAAAAAATTACAGCCCTAAGGAACAGAAGCTCAATTTGCAGTCCAAGATGCAAAAGAAACATGAGCTAATATGGTCCTTTTCCTCCTCTCGAAAAACACAGAATAAGTGTATTAATGATCTGACTTCAAAACACATCACTTAATATTATTCTGCAACATTTATTGATTCTTTAAAGATACATACTATTAAAGCACCATTCCTGTGCTGCCAAGATTAAGTTTATCTTGCACTAATGTTTTAGTCTGATTGATTACATGTTTTGCAAGTTTGAGGTTTACATTTTAATTTATTCTAGTCATCTTCATTCCAAAGCAACTAAATCTTTAAAAGTTTGCCTACTAGAATGACTTAGTTGTAATTTTAATAGGATTGTGCAAACTGACAGCCATATATGAAACATTTCCTCTAAGCAGTATGCCTCTAGAATTCAGTCCATCTTAGACATAGTGATACAAACATAATGAGCAGCTGAAGTGTGGCTATACTGAAGAACAAAAGGTATGCAAAATATACTAGTAAGTATGGCTGTATGCTTCAGCTAGCATAAATCAACGAAGCCCATTTAAGCTAGTGGATCCTTATGAATCTACACTAGCTAAAACCTGGGCCCTGCATTTTCTTCTCAACAGGCCTGAACATCAACATTGTTTTTATTTTCTTATGAAATTCTATATTATAATAAAGTACTTAGGTACGTTTAGCCAATCAATTTGCTGGGTAAATGGAATAGTCTTAATGCTGTAATTGTGCAATTAGAGTCATTTAGTCTGTGTAGAACTAGCCACTCTTAGATTAGCAGATTGATAAGGATGCAAAAAGAGGGCCACAGCATTTTTTTTAAACTGAAACTTTATTTCATTATTATGTAATTGTGTTAGGTTTTATTTTGTTATTCCATATTTCAGTGGGTATGATAAATATGAAGTGCCCTGGGGGTAATGCTCATGCTATGATTTGCCTTGTCCAGGCTTTATCTGGGATAACATTACTATCCCAAGATTTAGTTTTGGAGCACAGTATTTGGAATAGCCCAAATATCTCAGTAGTCATAGAATTAAATACATTGCACCTTATCAGTGTAATTTTAGCACTTATGGTTTTGGGTAATGCAGGTTTTGGTGCATTGTTGTGGAGGGGTTTTGATAGATAAAGACTTTGTTGCTGAATTAGTCTGGCTCAAAGGAATCTCAAGGCCGCTTCGAGAAGCTGGGAACAGAATCTGCTGTGAGAAAGAGGGGCGTTCCTCAATCAGCGGGGTCCTGGTGTGGCGTGAATCATCGGAAGTATCATCAGTGAGACTCCAGTGCATGGACAGCCCATGATACTCATTTAGCAAATCCATGCTTGGAGCATGGACTCGTGATTAGAAAATAGTTGCATATATAAGGAGGCTTGTTCCTGTAATAAATGGCTTTAGCGTGATTCACATTGAATCGAATTGTTTGCTGAGTCCTTTATCGCTCCAGCACATTATCATTGCTAACTTCAGGAGAAGATGCAAGTGGATTTAAAGCAGTACTGTTAAAGGTCTTGCTCTCCTTGATGCTAAATGTGAGAAAGTAGGGGAAAGGAATGTTTAGCATAGACATAGATCTGCAGCAATTATTTTTTATTTCCATCAAAAGTTCTATCCTGTGCAGTAAGATTTTACTGAAAATATAAATGATCTGTTGTACACAAATGAAGAATAGATTTCACTTTCCTGCTATATTTATCATTACTGTCTTTTTAGCGGTGTATGTGTAGTACAAGAAATCTATTTCTATAGTAGGATACTAAACAATTCTTGGATAACAGCATATAATTATCCCTCCCTTTAAACTGTTTGAAAGGTACATGGCATGCCTTTGGCCTTGGCCAACTGATTCTTTGCAACACAATTCCTGGAGATCGTTTGGGATTTAACACCAACTAGGAACATTTCTGAATACACAGTTTGGATTTGGCCACTCTCTTTAAGGGTAAGAGTTTAATAGAATAGATGCATGCTGTTTTGTGTCGGTTGGTGCAAAATATCTGAGAATAGTCCCAGACTAGTTATCTTCCCTATATCATTAACATTTTCTTTTATTACTTTTTTTTTTTTAGTTATCACAAGGGTCCACCTGTGCCAGTAGGTTATTTCTGACAGTGGCAGCAGTGAGTGTTTAAGGAGAGAAGACAAGAGTTTATTTCCTTGGTGTATGTTGTCAGCTTTCTGAAACTTGAAATCTGACTTCTGAAGCAAGGGATTGTAGCCATACATTTTGTCTTTCATGAAGATGTGCAGTTTCTTCTCGAACCCATCCTCCAGCATCTTGTGGCAGTGCATTCTGCAGTGTATGTGCACTGTATGTCTAATTTGTTCTAGAGTGATTCATTACAATTTAATTGTGTTTATCATTTTCTCTGATGCCCAACTTTGATTGTTCCATCCCCATTCACCAGCTCCACTGAACCCATTGTGTTATACATCCATTGTGTGTTCTCCTTTAAACAATTTCTTTTCCAAGCTGGAAAGTCTCAGTCTGTTCAATATCCTCTCAAACAAAAGACTACCCATAAACCTGTTTATCCTTTTTCTGTCCTGAATTTTTTTCTTAGTTCTGCATCTGTGCATATGCATACAGCATATACTCGTGAACACATCATACCACAAAATGTTGAGCTACATATGTAGAAATGTTTCCTTCCTTCTGTAGTAGAAAAACAGAGCATCAGCTCTAATATAAATGAATATTTCCATTTATACCTCACATTTTAATTTATATCTCTGTAGAAGAGAAAATAAGGTGAGAAATTAGATTGTGTTTTTAGGGTACAGAGGGGTTAGAAAAACCCACTCTAACACTAGCTACTGTAATGTACAGTAGATTTAGCATAAGAAATCCAGTTCTTCAATAAGCCTAATTCTAGCATTAGAATTAAGAAAATACTGCACACTGTGGGGGAAAGTAGGTCTAATCAAGCTTAGAACAAGCAAACAAACAAAAAGTGTATGTGTTTGTTTTAGTTAATATCTGCTTATTAGCAGGGGCTTATGTCAAATTTCACTTACACATTTTGAATGCTTTCTACCAACCAGAAGTTCTAAAGAACAGCGAGTTTAACTGGGTATGGTTTTGGTATCATTCTATCTTCTCCTTCTCAGTGTGGATTCAGGTACACAGGCAAAATTTTGACTCATTCTTTCATGTGTAGGGTTGTTATGTTTTTACTTTGGGCACTTTGCTGTTTATGTTAGAATCATAAAATAATTTTGGTTAGAAAAGACCTTTAAGATCACCAGGTTCAACTGCTAACCTAATAATGCCAAGTCCACAAGTAAACCATGTCCCTAAGCAGAACATCTACGCATCTTTTAAATGCCTCCAGGGACGGTGACTCAACCATTTCACTGGGCAGCCTATTCCAATGCTGGACAACTTTTCTATGGATATTTCTTTCCTAATATCCAGTCTAAACTCTCCCTGGTGAAACTTGAGGCCATTTTATCTTGTCTTGTTGCTTGTTACTTGGAGAAGACACCAAAATCCACCTTACCACAACCTCCTTTCAGGTGGTTGTAGAGAGCTATAAGGTGTCTCCTCAACTTCCTTTTCTCCAGGCTAAACAACCTAAGTTCCATCCTCTCCTCCTCATAAGACTTGTGCTCCAGACCCTTCACCAGCTTTTTTGCCCTCCTCTGAACTCTCTTCAGCATCTCAATGTCTTTGTCGTAGTAAGGGGCCCAAAACCGAACACAGTATTCAATGTATGGCCTCACCAGTGCTGGGTACTGGGGACAGATGACTTCCGTAGTCCTGCTGGCCACACTATTTCTCATACAAGCCAGGATGCTTTTTGTCCACCTAGACACACTACTGGCTCATGTTCAGCCAGCTGTCGACCAATACCTCTATGTCCTTTCCTACTGGACAGCTTTTCTGCCACTCTTCCACAAACTTGTAGCATTGCATGGGGTTGTTGTGACCCTAGTGCAGGACCCAGCACTTGGCCTTGTTAAATCTCGTACAATTGGCCTCAGCCAGTCCAGCCTGTCCAGATCCCTCTACAGAGCCTTTCTACCCCCAAGCAGGTCAACACTTCTACTCAACTTTATGTTGTCTGAAAGCTTACTAAGTGTGCACTCAATCCCCTTATCCAGACTGTTGATAAAGAGATTAAACAGAACTGGCCCTAATACTGAGCCCTGGGCAACACAACTTGTGACTGGCCACCAACTGGATTTAAATCCATTCACCACAACTTTTTGGGCCAGTTTTTTACCCCACAAAGTGCATGCCTGTCCAAGCCATGAGCAGCTAGTTTCTCCAGGAGGATGTTGTGGGAAATAGTGTCAAATACCCTACTGAAGTCTAGGTAGTCAATGTCCACAGTCTTTCCCTCACTCACTAAGTGATAGAAAGAGATCAGGTTAGTCAAGCAGGACCTGCTATTCATAAATCCATGCCGACTCAGCCTGATTGTCTGGCAGTACTGTATGTGTGGCATGATGGCACTCAAGATAATTTGCTCCATAACTTTTCCTGGCACTGGGGTCAAGCTGACAGGACTGTAGTTCCCCAGAACCAATTTCTGGCCATTCTTGTAGGTGGGCATCACATTTGTCAACCTCTAGTCAACAGGAAACTCCCTGATTAGACAGAACTGCTGATAAGTAGTTGAAAGTGGCTTGGTGAGCACCTCCGCCAGCTTCCTCAGAATCCTTGGATGGATCTTATCTGGCTCCATAGACTTGTGCATGTCTAAGTAGTGTAGCAGGTCACTAACCATTTCCCTTTGGAGTACAGGGGCTTCATTCTGTTCCCTGTTCTTGTCTTTCAGCTCAGGAGGCTAAATATCCTGAGAACAACTGGTCTTACTATTAAAGACTGAAACAAAGAAGGCAGCCTTCTAGTTTTCTTCCTGCATAACCTCACAACATCCTTACAGTCCTCCCGAGTGACCTTCCCCTTCTACCAAAGGTCATAAACTTTACTTTTTTTCCCGAGTTCCAGACAAAGCTCTCTGATTTCCTTCACTCTGAACATCTTTGCATATAAGTGAAATCTATTATGGTATCTTAAAGTAAATATTTTGATGCAGCAAATTGGTTGTAGGGCTTGCATAGGATGTTATTGCAGTAAGAGGGTGAAGCTGACTGCTCTTTTTAATTCTGACAGTGTAGAAAACAGCAGACTAATTAGTCCAGAGAAAGAATATGTAATTTAACATGGAGAAATAAATGTGTGGATGTCTATTGACTTATGGCAAAAAGAAAACATTTTTTGTTGGTTTTCTGTCTGCCACACAAAGAGGTCCAGGGTCTTCATATATATAATTCAAAGTTTAAAGTAACTTGAAGGTGGGAATGATCAACAGTAAGTGAAGGAAAAAAAGTACTCCAAAATATGTTTTCACTTCTGCCAACATCACCTGGCTGAACTTTAGCTAACATTACCTAAACATTAGGTAAGATAACTAATAATAATAATAATGGGACATCTAGCTCCAAACAACAGGTTTACTAGCAGAGAAATAATGATACAGGGAAATCCTCTGGCTTTATCTGAAAGGAAGATGTGGGCATTTTGCTTGCCTTAACAAAGCGTTGGAGATAAAAGAGGCCATGATCACATTTAATGGAGACAGTCATATAGCTGGAATTCCAATGTCTACGGACAAAGACTGTTAGAAGCCAGCAGAACTGAACTCAAACTGAATCAATAGAACTGAAACTTCTGTCAAGGAAGTACTTAGCCTAAAGCTTTTCCTTTCTTTTGTAGTAGTAAATTTCAAATAATAGTTCATATTTCAACATGTTCACTCTGTGTCTCCTGGGAACACTATTGCATGGAAAACATTTGCTGCATCAGATTTTTCAAAGGTCAATAACTCCCAGTGCATTCTACCCTTGTCACTTGTGTGTACAGATTCTGATGCTGAAAACGTTCATTGTATTGTCTTGTTTAAAGTGTTGTAAGAGGTCTATCAGTTTATTTTCTTTATCTTCAAAATTTCATATATTCTGAAGAGAAATCATAATGCTGAATAGAGAAAACTATTTAGATTCTTTATTTCAAGCCAAATTAATGCAGTTCTCTTCATTGCTAGTACTGTTAAGACCATTGAATTTCCATATTAGTTCTGGGAATATGTCAGTTATAAAGGTCACCTAGTTATGAATATGATCTTATGTCCAGTCGTAAACAAAATATTTTCTTCATTTTCAAAAGAAATAACTGAAATACTATTATCAAGGATCCTCACGGTTTCTAACATTGATATGGTTAATCCTTAATCCTCTGTGGAGTTAATTAATACAAATATACATTTTGACTAAACTAGAGCACTGTGTTCAAAACACTCAATGGAGACCCTGGGCTGTATCAGACAATCCCAGAGTGCACAGCTCATCAGTACTCAGGTGACATAACCTGGTTTCCAAAAAGACTTAAATACAAAAACTTCACTTCCACCTATCTATTAGAGAGATACAAGGCTACAATCTTGCTGTCCTATTTATCATTGATGCTTTGAAACGAAGTGTATATGTCATTCTTCTTACAACTATTCACTTCCTTATAATACAGACCTACCCACATGATGTTCCTTGTTTCCCTTCAGAGCCAGTCTTCAGTTCCTAGATTTTTCCCTTATCTTCTTCCACACTCCTTGATCTGAACCTGAATGAAAGACAGTATGACCAGTCTTTGCAATACAACTGATGGTCTACTTTTTTTCAGGAAGAAGCAGCAAGTCCAGTTGGATAAGGAACAACAAAACTCCTTTAGAGTTGGAATCAGCATCAGACTATTACTTGTTTTATTCACTGAAAATTAAGACTTCTGTCTGCACATATCCAAAATGAAAAGTATGTAGAGAATGCATTATTTGGGTCATAATTTCTTTTCTTACCAAGTGCTTGAAAAACTTCATTGACTTTTTAGAAGAGTGTAACTAGTCTCTGAATTCAAAATAAGCTTTTCTATGAGTGAAAAAACATTCAATTCCTTGAATGCTGATGTAAATCAAATATTACATTAGTGTATGGGTAAAGAAAATCAACTATAATTTTAAGTAAATATTTATGAAATTTTGTACAGTAATGACAGGTTAAATAATTAGTAAGTATGAAGCTGAAATAATTTTACTTTTGTCAAAGAGAAATCTAAAAAAACACAGTGTTTCCCATGGGAATTTAGTGACACTTCAGAATTACAAAAACAGTAATACAGGTCAAGATAGTCTACATGCTGCAATACATATGGAAAAATAAGATGGAACACAGATGGAGATTCTTTAACTGCTCTGGGCTTTAAGGAGTTCAATCATGCTGTCAGTGTTTTTTGAACATAATTTATTAATGTGGCAATGCAAAGCAGGATGTTGTTCAAAACTAACCATATATTGGATAGAAAAGAAAATATAGAATATTTTTGTTCAAAGAATTGTCACTGCATGTTGAGATAGTAATAGAGAATTATGTTATTTTATTTGAATTTATTGATGGCTAATTGAACAAGAGAATGAAAAAATAGAATGTGCAGAGAAGGGCATATAAAAAGCAGTGTGTAACATTAGCAAAACAAAGCTAAACAATTTTGACCAAGAAATACAAGTCTTTCCAAAATCATTAGTAACATTAAAATATAAGCAAAGGTGGAAAAATCAAATGATTGAAGCTATGCCTGCCTTAGCAAGCTGCGCAGTGCATAAAGACTTGTAGTGAAAACGTGCAGAGAAACAGTACTGAGCACCTGGTGCGAATTCCACATGTGTTTCAGGGTGGGGGGGACAGGGAGTTACTTAGAATTAGCTCTAGTCTGAATGCCCATTAATGGCTGTAGGATTCTGCATGTGCTCCTGGCGTGTGTCTTTTGATTTATTTCCATCAGAAAAGCAACCAGCTCATGCACTCTGATATTTCTTTACAATGACAGAAAAAAAACTGGAACAACTGGAAGATTTGTTTCTCAAATCTCAGAGCTCCTAAACCAAAGTAAAACATTAATATAAACAACACATAAAACAAATAGAGGGTAGCTCATCTGTAAAGAGAATACTGCCAGAACTCAGATTTGGTTCATTTTATTTTTAAGGTGTCCAGAAGTGCCTGCTGCCTTGAATCCCTTTGGTGAAATTATACAAGGAATTAATGGCAGGGTTCCCACTCCCAGCCTTGAAGCAAAAGAAAGCATCAGAGCTTTTTTTATTCAGTGAATAAGGCAAAAGCTTATTGAACAGCCAGAGTCCAGGTTGCTGCTTGAAATCAGAATACTTTTTTTCTGTAAATGTAGATGAAACAAATCATTAACATTAGTGTTGCTCTAAATAAAATTTACTTAGTGTAATTGAACAACTTATTCTATTTCTGGGAACAAATGAAACAAGGATGAGCAATACTTAAAATATAGAAGAAAAATCAAGATATCCTTAATCTTTCTATTCGCAAAAGCGAAATAGAATTTTTAAAACCTAATCCAAATAAATCTTAATTTGATAGCTGTTTTTGTTCATAAGAGTATTGAAGTTCAATGTTTAAGTGGTACTGATGCCACTGGAATTTATATATAGTTTTAGCATTTAGATATAATCTTCCAAGGTTCTTTGAACAGGGAAAACTGCTTTAACTGTCACTAGCTGGTGTATAAGTCAACAGTTGGAAACTTTAGGATTTAAATTTCTATAACTGAATAATTCAGAAATGTGAGACTGATAACTAAGATTCTGTCTTGGCCCTACTCCTTACATGTCCAATCTGATCCAATCCTTATTGATGGAAGAATCAGCATATACTAAGGTCATTACAAGACCAGACTTTATCAGTTTAGACATTCACATATCAGATTTCACTTGTTGTGAGAACCCAAGGAATTAATCTCACCTCATTCAAACTGCAAGAAGTTAGTTACTCCAGTTACTCCCTCCTTCTATAATCGGCAGAGATAAAGACGTATTTCCACGGATCACTGAGGTACACTGCTTCTGGGAGTGCTATTTTTCTCTATTGATATAGAAATCAGCTTTGGCTTACACAACAAAATCTGAGATATAAAAACTGAGAATAATACATCAGATTTTGGATTCGGGTCTCTATTTGCTTAACAGCTATTAGGCTGGATTGGTACACCAGCTCCAAGTTGTCCCTAAACTTCATAGAAGCCCAGTTACAATCACTGCTTTTGGGTCCATTTTCACCTTAAACAGCTTTGCTTTCAGTAGTGAAGTGCAGATTCCTGGTTCTGTTTTTACCTGCTCTTCTTTTCCTCATGTTCTTTCTCTCTTTGCTGGGGGGAATGAGAGGGTGTGGGAGAAGAAAATCATTCTAAAATTATGCTTTGTTTCTTTGAGCTATTGTTTGTATATGACTAGTTTAATCATGCACAACATTCACCTTTCATTATACCGAACTTTGTTAGTAGTGGATGCCTCTGAGCACAATAATGCCTAATTTACATTAATCTTGCTTTCTCAATTCTTCTAGAGTAGTACAAACATATGACGCAAATTACTCTTTATTTTTTAAACCACAATAAATGTATGAGCCACACTCCCAGCACTTAGTTTACCAAACTACTGTGAAGTAACTAAAAACATTAAAATGTTCTCCTTTCTTCAAGAAAATACAAAACCAAAATGTCTCAAAACAGATAACAAAACAGTGTCTGCATAATGATGCAAACAGGTAATTGAACACAAAATAAGATACACCAAACCACAACTAAATAAATAAATAGATAGATAGATAGATAGATAGATAAATAAATAAATAAATAAATAGATAAAGTGTAACCCTGGGCTTTTAAATCTTTTACCCTCCCACTCCTCTACTTTCCTGCAGGTACTATTTCTGCAGGTGCAGCCTAGAGAGTTTAATTCATTATTTTTAGGGTCTCTAGAGGGTGGCTTTTAGCTAAATTTAGCTGTTTTATAGCTATTACTGAAGCTGGCATCCATTTTGTTTTCCATTTAAATTCTCCAATATTTACTACTTCTTTGTCATTCATTCCAATTGTTAAATTTCAACTGTAAGTTCTTGCGGGTTTCGTTGAGAGAAGTTTACATTCTTCCAACTCATTTAAAAGATGCATGTGTTGTATGACTTCTATGTATTAGTCCAGGAGCCATAGGGTTTGTTTGGAAAAGGAGAGATCAACCTCAGTGTCATTTTATCTGGGGCAATATAAACACTCTTTTGAAACTCCCCAAAGAGAACTGCCTAACACTGAATTGGTTACTCAGAGCAAAGAAATATGGCACTCTCCAGCACTCAGCCCCCTGGATTCCCCCTCTTATCCAGTAGTAATGGTGTTCACTTCCTTTTGTGTTTTGAATAAAGTACTGAAACAGACTTAAAAAAAAAAAATCAGCACAAAGGATCTTATAGTAAGTATTATGACCACTAGGTCAAATAGCTTTGTACTGTCTTAATCTTACTAATCTTACTTCTATTTTGATCCACTATTTCATCTTACTCAGTGGCATGTGTTTAACAAAAAGAGAGGCTGAGGATACCCAGGGTGTCTTAGATCTTCATAGATATACTCCTCCTTAAAGTATATGTGGTTTAGCACAGACTCAAGCAGAGGAGTAGGTTGTACCCACATATTTTGCTGGACCATTTTTCTAATTATCAAGTAAAATGAGGCTGTCACTTAAGTTCTATTTATTTCAGCAACATTCCAAATAAGACATTGTTCCCTGTTTCCTTGCTAGATAAAAAAATCTATAGACCTGTACCTTCTGCAAAAGGGTTGGAGATGGAGGTTCCAAGTGGGATCATGTTTCAATCTACAGCCTTATTTAAGACACCTGGGATGTGAACTAATTTAGGTTAACCTTATGTTATACTTTTTAGTAGCTCTGGAGAACTGTGTACATGTTTAGCAACATGTCTACACTGTGCAATTATCTCTGAACTCATGCCAAACCACTTGCCTCCAGACTTGAAAGTAATACAGTTGTTTCAATGCTGACACTGGGACCCCAGCTCACGAGTTACACATGGTATCTTCTTGTCATGGAGATAAATTAGCAAGTCAAAACCTTATCAGGCATGCGTACTCAGACCCTTGCATGAATCCCAAATATCCACCATCAACATCTACATAAATGAGTTTGAATCTTTCCATGCCCAATGGTACCTAAATAAGAAAGTTGCAAACCACAACAGAATTACTGTTAGGGCAATTGCTAAAAGGTGAAGGGCATCATTCTGCATACTGTCCTCCCCATCCTATATTGCTTCTCAAGGAGAATTTTATCCATGAAAACTGTCAGAATTCCAAACTGGAACAGCTTTCAGAGGAGATTAACTTTCTCCATAGCACAGCAATTTTCCCTCCTGAGGAAAGCCATATTATTTCAGTCTAGAGAAGGTGTCTATTACTGTAGAATTTAAGAACCCACATGTTTCTTCTCAGAGAGAGAAGCAATTACTTTAACTGCTGTGCTCAGCATGAAAATGTTTTGGGAAAAAATGCCTCTCTTAATCATATTTTGACATCTATATTTAAAATGGGGCTAAGTATGTGAAAAACTAAAATCTAAGTTAAAAAATATTCACCTATAGTAACTATCATGAAACTGTAAAATACAATGTATACATTATTAATATTTTGCTGTGTGGAATGTAGTGTTCAACATTAAACTTTTGAGGGATTTTTCTCATTAAAAAACAGTTTTGATGAAAGATATTCCCATAAACAAAACCAACCAAGGTATGAACCTTGATTTATTATTCATTAGCAGTTCTCCATTAGCAACTGAACAGTTTTTGCCGTTACAATAGGCAACTCCTCAGTGTTTTTCTACATCTGACAAAGAGGATTCACCCTGTAATCTTAGTATGCTACTGTGAATAGTGTGATTACCACAAGACACTTCTATTATCAGGTAATATATAGATTTTTTTCTTCTGTTGTTTCTTCTACTAGGTAAAGTGCTTGCAAACACTGAAGCAAAACGGCACTTGAATTTCTTCTGCATTCTTCTATCTGCCTTATAGAAAGGAAAGGATAACAAAATTGTATAGTTGCAAAAAAAATCAGCTCAAAGGACTTGCATTTGGTGTGTACCATAGAGATACAAAATATCTCCAGTATAGCATGTGTATGGGGGACAGGCTCATACCCACCTCTTTCCTCATTCCTCCTCCTGCTGGAAGAGTCTCACTGCAACTTCAGGGATTGGTGCAACATCAGACAAGCACAATGTCCCCAGGCAGAGGGGACTGTAAATCATTGGCCACCATGTACAGCTGCAGCACTGCTGAGAGGAAAGCCTGTGTGAGACACATTTCATATATCACAATATATCTTAATGCTCAGTCAGCTACCAGTGTGGGGCCCTCCTAACTGTCCTAAAAATCTACTATTCAGGCAGTTCCTTTACCTTTCTCTTGCCCTTCCTTTTCTCTCTCTTATCCCCTCATTTCCATTGAGGAAACTGATAGACACTAGGAGGCACAGAGCGTTCCAGGGCCATGCGTAATGTAACTTTTGGTGGCAGGACTGCAGTGTGCATGCCCCCCTCTTCCCTGGTTTCCTGCCAGCATCATCCAGGTGGAGTTTCCCTTTCAGACATCTCCCACTGTGGATGGTTTCCAAAGTCATGACTGCTGCAAAAACACTGGATAACCTCAATCTCTATTATCTTTTGAGAGGAACTGCTTAATTAAAGAGGATGGAAAAGAGGACGGGTGATTGTTAGTGACTTGAATATTTTGTTCTACACTACAGCTTGCTGGAGCCTGTGAGTGAATTGGTGTAATTCATTCTCTAAGTGATTAACTCAGGAATTTTCATGAGCAGTAAATTCACTGTGAAAATTAGGCCAAAAGGTAAAAAAAACCAGATTGTAATCATCACCAAGTAGAAAAAAACTGTTCATAATACAAAATTTATGGCCAAATAAACATTATAAAAAGGAGCATTGAAAAGCACATTAATTTGAGGGCACTTTCCCCCTTCCCTGTTCTATTCAAAGAGACTAACAGGGAGATTAAATCAGTAGGAGAGATATAAATGTCATATTGCAATTTATTTTAGTGCTATTGAAAGAAGACATCTGAAAACAAACAATCTACAGAGACAAGCAAAGGCTTGATCTGTATCAGTGACAAGAAAACGGGCCAACCATCTACAGAAGAATTTGCGAAGCATAGTTGTCAGAGAAACCAGTACAAATAGCTTTACTGGGGTTTCTAAGAACTCTTTGAAGCTCTGTTCTACCCTCCCTAAATTGTTTCCTCAGTGCTAAAGCAAAGCTTGTATGACTACAAGGTAATTCAACTGCAAACTGTGCAGTGTGTTGCCATCTCTATGGCTTATTTGGTACCAGCTTGGAAATGACAGTGTGACCTGTGGATAAAACCAGCAACTTACAGTTTTTTTAAAAAAATGTGAGAATAGTGCATATCTGCAAACCTTGAAGTGAGTTAAAACACAGAGTAAACTTCTTTCCTACTTAATAACTGATAGTATAGTAGTGACTTGAATTAAAAACCACCTTCTGTGACCCAAATCTTTCATAGATATTTAACTTAATAGCAATAGATTTATTGTCATGTTTGTAACTCATAGCCCAAATTACACTTTTACAAAGACAAGGTAGTTCTATGTTTTGCACAATATAAATGACAGCACATTTTGATGAAATATTGCTACATTTGATTGTAAATGCTCCATACAGGGGCTGGAGCTGCCAACCACTTTAAGTGATTCTATTGAATTATGCCCCACTACTGAAATTAGATTCAGAAAGCTGTGATTATGGGGACACTGAAGTTTCTCCCTGTACTAAGCAGAACACATAAGAATAATTTAGACTTTGGTTTTGTTCTGCTCCTCTGGGTTTAGAAACAACAGTAAAGGTTTAGTAAGCAAATATTATGAAAGTAGAGACTTCTTACTTGACTAAATAAGTCTACATTTAGTAGGTTCAGTCTTGTCTCCTAATTCTGCCTCTACCTCTACCATTATTTCTGTCTTGGGCATCTGATCTTTGTGTCTGTAAAATGGAAATAACAATAATTAATAATAGAAATAATGATAATAATAATAATAACAACAAATAATTAATAATAATTGATCTAATCTAATAATAATCTAATCTAGTCTCATAATCTA
Organism: Nesoenas mayeri; assembly: GCF_963082525.1. NCBI lineage: Eukaryota > Metazoa > Chordata > Aves > Columbiformes > Columbidae > Nesoenas > Nesoenas mayeri. Next base: position 40,930,801 of record NC_137544.1, read on the forward strand.
CTAAAAAGATAATTGTTGGGAATAATTTTTAACATCATCACACTGCTCTGAAAATATAGTGAGCTATAAAACTGCTAAATAATTTTATTTTCATTGTATTCCCATAAGTGTCTAAGCTCCCATAAACAATGATCATAGGTGTTATATGAGTCAGAGAGGTGCCATCAGTATTGTCTTTTGTGAATCCAGATTGCCAGTTTAGTTGTATTCTTACTTTGACCTATTTCTTGGCTGTAGATTTAAAATAGCAAGTCTCAATATATCTATCAAACATAACACTTTTATTCAAGGATTTATTATAAGAAAAATAAAAATAAACTGTATTTTTTTTTTAATATATTAATAGGAAAGAAACTCTGAATTATAGTATTTCTTGATGATAAATCTGCATTTTTCACATAACCAAGAAAAAACTGAACTTCAGATAGTGTTTAGTCTTTCTTCACTATGTTTTGCCTTCCTATCTAAAAAAGGAAAGAAAGCATTATATGGCAGAGCTATTAAAAGTAGTCTATTTGGAGAAATTTGGACTACAGAATGGTAGCTTAGAAAAAAAATGATTGTCAGCTACAATATTAATGAAACAAATCCAGAGTTTGAAATCTCCCTGTCTGGCAGTCACTTTATTAAAAATTCAGCTGTTGTCTGATTTCAGGAGTGATCTTGATCCTCCCAGGGCTCTTACCCTGCAGGTTAACAAGGCTGCAAGCATTAAGACCTGATTCAGCAAAGCACTTCACTGGTCTGCAGGGGAGTGGAGGTGATAGATCACACATGGTTCAAACATTCCCTAACCCCACTTGCTCGGAGTCTATTGATAATAACATCAGTCTTACAAATTAGACATAGAAAAAAAATTATTGAATCATGCTGCCTGTCTCCCTGGCAATTTGTGACTTATCACATTAAGATATTCAATTTTGTTTTGCATGTTTCTAGAGATGGAAATGTTCATCTGAATTTAACACAGTCACCTACCAAACAGATACGAAGTTTGTTTTTTTTTTTTTCCTTCAGATGTTTAACCTAGCTGAGCTTTTTTTTTTTTTTTTTATACTGCCCCTATAAAACCACATGATGAAGTAAGACAAATTGGTCTTTCAAAATATTTTTAAATACTTAGAAGGTAGCCCAAATAAATAGAAATATTTTTTCAAACCTCACAAGAAGTGGTTAATGAATCTGACACAAAGTAAAACATGCCCCTTTGGCAATATATAACATGTAAAATATTACTGTAGATAAAAATAATTGCATGTGTAATATAAATCGAATGAATCACCTTGATTAATACTTTCTGCATATATGCAAAGGAAAGTGTAGGAAACCAAAAGAGCTTTTTAACAATAATTTTCTAAGTTTCTTGTCTGGATATAAAAATTTTAAATCACATAATGTTATTTAAATATGATTTTTATTGTGCTTATTCTTTATCTTAAACATGCTAGAATTTTATATATACATTTTTATTTATTTATAGCATAGTCTATGCAAAGTGTACATGTTTAAAAACAGTATGAATAAATTCTGTAATGCAAGAAAAATTAACATACAGGCATAATTATATCTTCAGTCGCTTTCAAATGTTTGTGTCTTTAAGCACTTTCCTGTCTGTTAACATCGTTTTTGTAATGCTTTGCTCAGAAACATATATAATTTTCTAAAGACAGTCACGCTTCGATCATACACCAAAGTGCTTTTATCTTCCTGCCACAAGACCTGATGCTTTCTTGCATACATGCCTCAAAAATGAGTTAATTTCTTCATACCACATGGGCATGGAAAATGTGTGTAAATTACTCTCTTCTTACACATACAGTTGTTTTCAGAATTACTGTTGTCTGTTCTGTTTCTATTGAATGTCTGTGATACCAATTTCTATTTTTTTCACCTTTTAAAAAAAATGTATATTTTACTCTGGTTCATTTTTATAACAACTCATTTTTTAATTTTATTACTTCTGAGGGGCTTTAGTCAAGACCAATGACTTGCTGTGACAGGCAGCATGAGCATGCAGGTATTTTCCGATGCTAGTTAAGATAATTAAGTCTCCTTGTATTACTTCCCTGTCCTCCAAGCATCTCTTTAGTATTATCTGTGAATGTAATTAATGCTATTTACTTCTCTCCTGGGTTAGTGAAGATATTAATCCCTGACTTAATGCAGATCCTTGCAGCATCATGCTACACACCTCTTCTCATCTGAATATATTGCTGACGTTATCCTTTGTTTATGCTCTTTCATCCTCTTTCAGTCTTTCAGTGAGACAGTGTTTCTATCAAAGCTGATTTTAATTAATGTTGACAAAGATTTTAACATGTATTGCAAAACAAATATATTGCAGCTATTGTTTTTCATGTCCCCATTTTTCTTCGTAGTTCTAGTTAAAAAATAAATCAGATTTATCTTCTATCCCTTTGTTCTTTCTGCATCTATTCTACCTCTTACTGCTAGGTGCATTAGCTTATAGATATTAGTGGTCTTTTCTCTTGCTATGAGCTTTAGTATTTGAGGGAGAACAAGGACAAAGCAGAGCAAGGCAGTGAGCAGGACGGCCCCAATCCAGTAAAGCAATGAAACACATGGCCATCATTAAACAAAGACACAATCTCACTGGAGTCAATAGAAAGACTTACATGCTTGAAAATAGTATCTACCAGCTCTATGCTGCTCTGCTGAACATATGAAATGATCATGTGTTAATCGTCCCATATTTCCTTTGTATTTAAAAATAGTTTCACACGAACCTTTCAAAGAGCCCCCTTCATTCTTTCTGACATCTGAAGAAGTGATATAATACATTTCTAAGGTAACATAGGTCAACAAATTAGGATGCAAATCATTTAGATTTTCTGAACCATATACTGTCATATTTCCCCCATTGTTCCCTAACCTGCTCCTCATCAGAACAGGAATTACTTATATATGATATTCATATCACCTATTTATAAAGTTAGCTTATTAGTATTATTTATTTATTCACTAAAAAATAATTTCATACTTCAATCACTTTTAAAGCATCATTAATTTCACCCCTCCTCAGGACATACTTAATTTCTTCAGTAGCAAATGTAATTTTGCTTTGCACCCAGCAGCATAATGGTTCTTGTTGACAAATGTTAATTATTTGTGTGGGTTTTCTGTTCTCAACATTTTTGGCTCTGAACTTATAATCAAAGCAAAATGTAGTGGGGAGGGGAGGGAACTTTTCCCCAAATAGTGGAACAGCTTTATTTGTGAATGTCATGGGAAGCTAGAAGGAGAAAAGAAAGCAAGTAAGTGAATGCATTAGCCTGAGGGAAAGAATTTCTAAGGATGTGCTCTTACATCCAGCTGGGACTGGTCTCTTCTTTAGCTCAATGGAGTAAAAAAAAAAAAGGAAAACAGCCCCATGGCCCCACACCCTCAGAAGATACAATGGGATTTTAGCACTCAGAGGGAATCTCTCTTCACCACAATTGAAACACAGCTTAACTAGCCTTAAATCAGACTATCTAATCAACTGAAATCCAATGAAAAATAGCTTCTGTTATGCCTTAGAAGCAGAGTGTGGATGAGAAGATTAGCTGGGGAGAGATTAATCACTTTAGAAAAGAGAATTTAACTACTTTTTAATAACACGCAGTTCAATGTGGTTGAGAATATGGAAGCTCAGATAAAGCCTTTTAAAAAATAAGAGCCATCAAAGCAGCTTGGAAATGTTTAGCTGCTCAGATACAGTAGTGGGCAGAACCCATTTTCATCTGTGTTTGTCTGAGGTAATTCCTTATTATTCTATGAGTTTCAAGCTAGACGGAAAGACTCAATACTCTTCTTTTTTTTTTTTTTTTTTTCCTCATTAATGGTTGTCATTTTGATTAAAAAAAAAAAAAAAAAAAGAAATGCTAAAGTTTAATGGGTAAATGCAAATGACCTCAACATTGCAGTTTTGTACTTCAAAGAAGAGTAAATTTGTTTTGAAGTTTATTTGGTAAATGAATTTCTGTCAGAGATAAGCAAAAAGTTTTGAACTCCCAAGGGCTCTGACAAAGCTTCAGAAAGTAGAAAATTCAAGATTTACCACACTTGTGATCAAACATAATAACATTTAAGACTAATAAACAGCTTTTCTAAAGTCAGTCTAAAAGGTGAGCCAAGGAGTCTTGCAGAACATAACATTATCAGTTTGAAATTTACAAGGCTCATTATCTTTGACTTTTTTAGTTTTTTTTTTTTTTTTGAAAGAATATTACTTCCACTCCTAAATTAAAAATATTATTGCTGCAGAATAATGCATCCAGATTTAGCTGTTACAATCAAATTCCTATATGTGGGTGAAATTTTCAGTTATGGTAGACAGTTTTCTTCCCCGGAGTTCCCTTGATAGGCAGAAGCGGGGTAGTACCTCTCAAAAGATAATTTAAATAACAAACCTTTGTAATGAAATAACATTTCATATAAACTGTTTGAGTAACGTATTCCATGCTGCCAGGATCTATAGAACAAAAGACTAGATTACCCTTCTTGATGCTATAAAAAAAATTCCTAAAAATTTTTCTGATTAAAGAAATAAAACAGGTATGATTTTACTTTCAAACTATCCAGACCTCTCTTCAGTATTAGGCACAGATTCATGTATGTTTTTAAACATTGCATTGTCATTGATGTTTTTCCAATGTCATGTTAAAATTGGAAGATACTGGTGTCTGAGTAACTTTATGCTGATCTGTATCTCCAGTGAATCTCTGCCAATAGCAAAGTTGTAGAGGTTTATATTCTTCTCCCTCATTGATACATACTGTCCTGCAAAACTTTCAGACCAGGCAGACTTGTCAGTGCTGGCTAGCAGCTCAGCAGTCGACACCCATTCAAAAGGGTATATTTTGTCTGACTTTGCTTTTTAACATCAGACATATATAACAAGACACAGCTCACAGTGTGTTTGCTTCAGGAAGAGCGCCATGCTGTCAACATGACAAAATCAAGTACAAGACAAGCCAAGACACTGTAAAAATCATTTACCCTCTACTGCATGTAAAGATATCTTAAAGCAAGGTATACAAATTCTGACAAGTCATTTAAATACAACTCACCATTTTCTGAAATCAACCAAGTCAAAAATATTTTGTATTAAGGTCCAAGCTGAACTGGAAAAACTAGGACAGAGACTGGTTGCCTCTGCAGTCTTTCTTACACTGCCAGAGACATGCGAAGGAACAACTGTGAAACTGTACAGGGAGCACATTGTTAACCTGTCATTCAGCCTTTATTGACGGAGCACAGCAAAGAGGGACTCTGGCTGTAGTATGGTAGAAACAAGCAAAGCAGCTCCAGGACGTCTCCAGCTGCTGCTGAAGTTCTCACCATCTGAACAGGTTCATCGCTTGAATCCTACAGAAACATTTTTTGAGACTTTTAAGTGTGGCACATGCTCTCTATCTACCCTCTGTTACTAAAACAGACAGCTCATCAGCTCATCACTTCAGAAAGAATATAAAAAAATATAAATTAAATACTAGACAAGGTAGACAAGCACATTTTATTCTCGCTTTTCTGTCACATGTACATTCTGCTTGTGAACTCGAACATGTCATACAGTTTTCTACATTTAATTTTTATCGGTTAGAATTATTCAGAACAATCAGTGGTTTTAGGACACAGATTTTGGAAGACTCTCTCTCTCCCCATCAACTACAGAAGAAACCTTGAGGTTACTTATCCAGCTTTGGCAACTGAGCTAGACATCTAAAATTGGACGAGATGAATCTGGTTACATATCCTAAGTTGAAGACCTTTTAGGTAGATATATCGATACTTTCAAGGTGACTAGTGTGTCAGTGATGAATGTGTTAGGAAGTAAATAAAGCTTGGCTTATATCCATTTGCCCTTCAGAACAGGTTTTGAGCTCAAGCTACTGGTCTTTCTTGTATATATATATATATATACTTCATCTTGAACAGTCTTTATTTCAGTTAACTGCTATTTTATATTGATTCTGCAATGCATGCACAGTTGTTCAAGTGGACCTTTGCTATTGCTATTACACTTAAGAGCTCAGAGGGGAAAGAGGTGCCTTTGTACTGCTTCTGAGTAAATTTGTAACACTATTGACGAACTGAGGAAATATGTACATCAAAACTCACACCTAAGTAAATAAAGAAGAAGAGATACTAATTGAATCCTGATGTAAAGACATGCTTTAATAGGTTATTGAGTCCTACACAGAGAGAAGAACCTGTCCTAAGTTTCTGTATGTATGACCTCAATACCATTCAAGTTAATGGGAGTCTTACCTTCAGTTTCACTGGAAATGGGATCAGAGCCTATGCTGATTAGCTGAGAAGATATTTCCAGTTTTGACTGAGGCTAATATCCAGACTGAAGCTCTTTCCTAAGTCTATGGAGGTACATACATGACTGATGATTAGTGTTTTCAAATATCGTTTAAATTCACATCCATAAAGTAACTTCCATTGTGGAAAATTAAATCTTTGCACTGCCTCATTTCAAAGTTTTTGTTTGTAAAATGCTCATCTGTAACTCCTCAGATGTGCTGTTAGGGCACTCCAGCCTTCTAAGTGGTCTGGTCTCCCAGGACTGACTGAAACTATGATGCTTAGCATTCAAAATTGGTTACATGCAATGCTGACTTCAGTCTTCAATACAATAATGAACTTGACAATAACACATGGAAAAGTAATCACTGAAGTATGAGTATTCTTTTACAAAGTGCTCACAAAGCAGTCTGATAATCTAGGCCCATTTTTTATTAGACTAAAAATTTCAAACACTCTTTTCTCTCTTTGTAATGTCAGATTGATTACTGTTGATTTCCTTGGAAGTTGCTGTTGTTTCATCAGAAAAGAGGACTCAGTAAACATTGGTTAAACAAATTATGAATTAAACTAATGACAGGAAAAAACAAACAAACAAACATATTTTATTAGTAAAGAAAAACTGTTATTCATGTGTACATGTTGCTGTGTCCTTCAGATCACCTTATAAATATCATAGCTGAAAATCAGTCTGGAATAAATTATGTTTGTTTTTTTTTTCCTTGAGAGGCTGGGGCAAGGTTAGTCACGTATGTGATATTTCTTCCCTTTTCCCAGACCATTCAGAGACATCTTTGTGAAAGCTATCCAAAGCTATGAAGTTTATACACTTATTTATAAATCATTTATCTTCTGGCATTTGAAACCTTGTATCACTTTTTTGTGGTGAGGTCACAAACATCTCCAGGTCTCAGCTCAGGTAATTACCCTTCCCCTTTCAGACATTTCTCCTTCAGTGTTTGTTAGACTGAGATTCTTTTAGTTTTTTTGTCCTATTCTTTTATATCTCGCTGTGCACAGTGGAGCTGCTCCTATGTCTCATTTTACACCTTTCTGAGCTGTAGCAGGAAAGTCACTGCGGACCATCTCCTTTTGTCAAGTGGTTCTCAGGCCATTTCTTGTTTATATCAAGTCAGCACTTACACACAGGTCATTTTGCCATAGCTGGCAGCACTTAGTATTTCTCCACAGGACACTGCAAAGTCTAAACAGTTTCTGGGCTTATCACAGGGTTTTCAAAATTGTCTGTATAAACTATACCTATTCGGTAGAAATACTTGTTTCTCTGCAGTCCAGAAATGAAAGTTTGAGTTTTGTCAATCCTAGTAGACATATAAACCTGGTTTCTGTTGCTCCCTTCCTGATTTTTTATAGACAGAGGATCAATAGCACAAACAGACTCCAGCTGAGAAAACTCTGTAAAACGTGTCCAAAGATGGTACATTCTAAACTGAGCTGTCCATTAGGCACCCAAGTGAGATGACAATTCACTGTCACAAACTGTTAATTAAACATTGAAATAGCAACATCTTCTTTCCAGAAAACATTTTCCTCTCATCTTTTTTTTTTTTTTTTGCATTGACATTTTCTTGTAAACATTCTTGTAATTCTTTTTTTATACTACATTATCCACATTATCAATATTTCCATTGCATTTTCATAAGATGCTGAGAATAAATTACATACTTTGTATTCACTGAAAAGTCCCTCATTGTTTTCTATAAAGCATTTGTGAATTCACTTGTAAAGACATTTCTGCTAGCGATGCTGACAGTCCCTACTGATACCCTGTGACTCTGTTTACTCTTTGACCATGTCCAGGGAATGCTTGAGAGAGTAGTAGCTTAGGCAAAAAACATTCTGCTGACCACTTTTGCTCTTTAGTGATGCATATAATAAACTTTTATCACCTGGAAACATTTATTGCCACTGCCTAACTTACTAGTTTAAACACAGATTAAATTCTTTAGGTTTTTCTTCATTAGATTTTCCAGACACCTGGAAAATCTTTGCACATTTAAAGATATACTGTAAAAACCCCCTCATTTAATACATATGATTTAGTAGGATTCTTAAGATAAGGACTTTGCATGGCTTCAAGTGATAAACTTATGGAAGAGATATCTGCAAAGAATTATCAAATACACAGAAGTCACATGTAGTTGAGAACATTAAGAGCTGGTATTGTCGTACTTTCTCTGCTCATATTTTCTCCACTCTTCACCTACTTACAATAAGTAAAATAAGTATTGGGCTGCATATAGTTTTGCTCTGAGTAAGCAGAGATATTCCTGTATTTCCTGCCTACCTTTCCACCATCCTATGTGAAAAGTAACATGTAACATGACATGGACCCCATCCCTTTGGCAGACTTTTGATTTCACCCAGGATATTCACATTTTGTTCATAATTCACCCCTTTCCTGATATCAGGTGGGGAGTTGGATGAACATTTTTTTTTTTTCTGCTGGTAGTTAAACCAGTAACAGAACTCTACAGAATTTCTATGGAAATTGAGAGGATAAGTATATGAATACTTGCTTTGATATAACTGAATCAAGTATCTGCCAAAGGGGAACTTAGAGAACTACCCATCAATTCTGTCACTCCAGTCCATGTAAAAAAAAAGAATAGGTATCTAAAGGTTTCTAGTGAAGTTGTATCACCTCATACAATGTACATACCTATTTTCTTATTTAAATGCATACCTATATATGTGTGTATGTATGTGTTGATATCTATATGATATGTGTTATTAAGCACATGTGTTAATAAACGTACCTTATATTTCTGAACATGGGTCAGTCTGCTTAGGTTTCTCTCAGGAGTGCACAAAACTTCAGACTGCAGGCATGTTCTCTTTCATAAAAAACAAAAACAAAACAAAAACAAAAACAAAAACAAAAACCCAAAACAAAAAAAAAAAAACAAAAAAAAAAAAAAAAGGAGGGGGTGGATTAAAACTGAGTAGAGAGGACAGCATCCTTCAAAATAATTTACAGTCCAACAGTCATGATGTTCTTGGTGGTGATAGGTACAAGTGTCTCCTCTAAAATAAACAGAAAACGGAATGGGGAGATAAACCAGAGTTTTATGCAGGCAGATGGGATATTTGATATAAACCCAGTACTAATTCTTCAGTGTGTTTTCAGGAATGCACTGTCCTAGGTTAGATGTCCTATTCTGAAATAAGATCAAGTATTTGTGAATTTCATGCTTATCACATTCATTGTAGCCTGGACTTAGAGGGCTGACTCATCCATCACAAGGCAGGGCTTGAGCCTTGATGTACCAAGTACCTCAGGTTCCTCAACTTTGCAGCCCAGATAATTGCAGTATCTATATTTTCTTCAGGAATTTAGCATTAAAATTCTCTGTTGTACTTTGTGCTTTTCTATTATGCTACAAAATTTAATTGAAAGTACAATTCAATTACAAGAAGATATTTCCTCTGTAAAGTAATGAACATATGCATGAACCTTTAAAAACCAGTTCTAAATATCTTCAGTATCATTAATATTTTTGTGTGAATTGTGACATAATATATGAATTATCACAGCTTTGGAGGAATTTGAAAAGCTCTTCATAATATTACATACTCATATTTCTTCATAGGAAAACAAAATCTATTCCTGCAAAGTTTACAATCAGCCAGTTAGCCTTTTGGATTTGCTGTTGAAAAAGTCAAAAGAGCAATACGCTTATTGCAGTCATTCAATCTCTGTGCAATGTGTAGAATGAAAAATAATTTAGTAATTTAGTAATCTTCCTGTCCTACAGCCACATAGTTGTATACTCTTTGTTTAGTTATTTTTTCTCTAGGTAGAATGTACCAGTCTGCAGCCATGTACAATTTTCTGCCAAAAGCAGTGGGCTAGTAGCTTTGCAGAAAATAATATTTTATTTACTTCTTTAAAAGTGTAACATGAAAAATATTACTTTCTCTACTTTAACTTGCCCATCATCCTCAAACCTTAAAGTGTTAGAACTATCAAAAGGGTAATGAAACAGTCTGATTGTATGAATGCCTTACTAAAAAAGAAACATTGACTGCCTAAGAAAGGTAGCAAATCTATTTACTTGTAAAAACACTCCAAACCTGAATCTAGATTTGACTTTCATGATTAATGTCTAAATTTTGACATTTACAGAGTTACAAAACAAACATTGCCAACTGTACTCAAAGCCCTTCTAATCTTTTCATCATTTACAGTTTAGATTTAATTTACCATTTTTACAATAATTTAATAACATTTTCAGTAATTCTTGCTTTTGACATTGAAACAGCATGGGGTTGATTTACTGTGTTTTCAGACTTGCGTTTTTATGTAAACACATTAGCATTTTCACAGCATGTTTGGAATAAGTTGAACAAATTCTGCTCGTTTTACTCCTATACAAAATTTATTGACTTTGTTGAGCAACAGAGAGAAAATTTGACTGAATTGCTGGAGTAAGTCAAGAGGAGTCAGGATAAAAGACTGAAAACTTTTGCCTTTTCTGGAAGGTGAAAGAGTCCAATTTCACATAGTACTGAAGGAAATGGAATAAACCAGCAGTCAAGACAGGTTATGTGTCTGATAGCTTTTATCTGTTGTAGCTTTTATTACAGTTGGGTTTATCAGCTTTCATAGTTATGGAAAATAGATTCAGATGTATAGATAGCATAATGGGATGCAAATATGTTGTGCATGACATCTTTTAAATAATCTGATCCTTAAATATTCTCACAAATACAGGTAAAATAATTACAAAATGAAATAGTTAAAAAACAGAGGGGGGAGAAGGAAAGTCAATATGATAGAGGAGACTGGAGATTATAGCATCCCAATGAATTATAGCTCTCATTGGTAACAAATACTCCTGCTGTTGCTAAAAGATTTTATTCATCTGTGTAGCTTGACTCCTTTATACCATTGCAAAAGGCAACAGAAACTTCTTATGAGTGTATTTCACCTTTTTTAGCAAACAGGATATTTAAGCCCTGAAAAGCAAAGGTATTGGGATGTGTTTAGTGAGAAATGACATGTTGCGTCTAATTCTGTGTTCTGTTAACTGTGAAATGCTATTGAAGTCAATGTTGCACAGATGTAACTGGCAGGAGATTTTGCCTTTTACTTCTAAAAATCTGCTAACGGTGTCAGAGAGCAAGAACTGATCTGAAATCTGTTTAACTCTTCTCATCTTCTGTTCTCTTAGCTATCCTTAAAATGTGTCAAAAGATGTGGGTATTTTTCTGGGCCTTATCCAGCTTCCATTCAAATGTGTGAAAAATTCCTTTTCCTACCAGTAGTCTATGAACTGTCATGGAGTCTTGTGCAAAGATAAACTAACCAATATTAATTTTTTCTTATATGTATTTTCTTGCTAAATCATAAAACTATGGTTTAGGATGCCAGTCCTATAAATCTTATCCATTTCAACTGAATCAGCAGGACTACACTTATAGACATGAAATGGTTCATTTTCAGTAATCTCCTTTCTCTAATTGTAAGTTCCCCGCTACTACACTGTGGGTTCTAAATAACAAAATAATTGGCACATGAAACAAGTCTGAAGTTATGCATATAAATTCAAATTCAGACAAACATCCTTTCTCCAAAGAAAGTTTAAACATTCATTTGACCCAATAGAATTCAATAACATATTTAAACATCTCCTTATAAAAGTGGACATGAGAACTTTCCTGCATGGAAGTTGCTGCATTTGGATCTACTGACAAGTTAAATGGGCACCCAATCAGCTACATAAAGACAATATTTCAGTTCTAATTAAGCCATTTTTTCACCATCTGCAAATGAATAGGTGGCCATTTACAGGCAAATATGTGATTTGTGTGTACAATTACAGAAATTATACATATGTGTTTTGTTGAAATTAATCACTGAGTTCTGTATACACGTGAATTTGGGAAAATCAGACCCCTGTACTTTAGAGTATGATGTAAATTATACAAAGTGTGTCTGAACCCACACCAAGTGAGGAATTTTAATTTGGGGATTTCCCCAGTTGTGTACTTAATGTTATGTTAATATTTTTTCCATTAATAGCTAAAGAGATCCATTGCTTCTCTTTTCAGTGGGCTTGTTGCTAATGAAAAAGATCTTTTGTTCCATAGCAAAACTGTACAGCTGAAGCAGAATGATAGCATACTGGTTCTTTACACTTTAGATGCTAGAATACCTCAAGCAAAATATTTTGCTGAAAAAGGCAAGCCCAGCTCCATTCATTTCACAAGTACTGCCCTCTTACTCTAGCTGTGATTTTGTCTCTTTATTTAATGATTCACTGCACCCAGATATTTGCATAGCAGCATATATATTTTTCTGTGGAACTGTTATCCTTCTTTCTGAAGAGATCAGTTTAGAACTGTAAGAATATATTCTCTTGTCCTGGGGCATTCTTCCAGCAGCAATTGTCGAGGTGATGTAAATAAATCACAACACTATTCCAAAATGAAATCAACAGATACAAATTCTTATGTCTCCCTCTTTTTGAAAGGTGACTTTGAGCCAGAAAATTCTGTTGTTTTGAACAAGGCCTCTGTTTATCCACTGAGCCAAGAAGAGTGGGAAACTATTCAGGAACTACTATTGATTTTAAGCATCATTTAGACTGAAGAACAGATTTGAAGTGACCTTCTGCTGTGATAACAATAGCTGTAAGCTTAAAAGCCAGCTTTGTCTAAAGGAAGTCAAAGTCTCAGCTATGAAATACTATAAATAACAATTTAAGTTTAGCTTAAACCAGTAACTAGCAATAACATGCCAGTTGCTATATCGAAAAGATCTGTACTGAATCAGCAGTTTTGATCTTATTTTGATGTTCTGCTAGATTTTGACAAACAGACAATAAAATAATTCGAAGTATTGGCTTTGTTTTGGTTTCAAACAATCATAACATTCTGTTTAGTATTTTCTCTTTTTGTTCACTTAAGACTTCCTTTGCAGTATGCATGAAGTTTATAAGGTATTTTAGTTTATTGTTAAGATACAAAATATAAAAACCCAAAGGTATCTTCAGGAACTTCAGTCCTGACAGTAAAAAGCTGTCATAAGAAAGATACAGTCTTATCCTGCATGAATATCAGCCCATCGAAATGGTCTTGAATGAGTAACACACCTGTATGTGTTCCTAAGTACTTTATGATGGAAATATTCTCCTAAATTCGCATTGGCTTTGTGAACATCCCTTTTCACAGTAGGTAATGACTTACTACCCATAAGGCTCCTAAATTTTGCCAGAGAATCCTGTTAGAGAAGTACAGAAATGTATCTTTGCTTCAGGATAAATATCAGCTAGGCAAGAATAAGGAAGTTTATGAAAACTCTTTTTACCTCAGCTCTGTGACAGGATGACAGCATAGCTCAACAAAAAGTATAACAACACATACCACTCATTGCAGGGCTGAAAGTTTTGTCTAAAAAGGGGTAAGGTCTGTTTTTGGGCCCATGATTATCCATTTTACACCAAACAGTTACTGGTTACCATGTCTTAGTAGAAAGAATAATTTCCAGCCTCCCACATCACCTCCTGTTCACCTTAAACTTGCAAATCCATCTTCTTCTTCTAGTTGACCTTGGTATCATTTACATATTTTATTAAATAAGTTGAGCATCTTATTCCTAGGTGACTACTCACTAATCTCTTGCATATGAGGGAAAGGGACACAGAAACCATGTTCTCTAGCTGTGACTTGAAAGAAAAGAGTGACCTCTGCTGAAGAATGCCACAGAACTCTCATGGCAGGTGTCAGCTCCATGCTATGACTCAAATTTGCTGAAGGTGAGAAGCTGGCATTTTCAAGATGAGTTGGAGGGAAGAATTGAAAAGATTAATCCTTAAGATTTTTGTACTGTGTGGTTTGAGTATCATCCTCATCCAGTAAATGATCTGCTGCAAATTTCCCTCAAATCCCTTCAAACTCTGTTTAAAGAGCATTGGACCAGATTCCTGTTTGTGCATTCACCTGTGTAAGAAAGGTAACTACTGAGCTCTGTAATTTCTGCATGATTTTGCGGTGCTAACTTCTTGCCTATTGGCTGTGTATGCATTTACAAACATACACAGGATTTATTTTTTTTTCAATTATTTATTGTTAAAATTGATTCTGGTAAAATAAAAGCATACATTCAGAGACAATTTTATTTTAAAAAAAGGTATTTGTTATTTCCTCAGAGTCTAAAACAAACATCAGAGAATTTAGATTAGTGCTTGTAAGGATGATGATGGGAGAGATTCTAAACAGCTTTTACTTTTGTTTTTTAGAAGTTGTTATTTTTTTTCAGTCTCCATGACAACAGTGGAACTCTGCTCCTGTCACACATTCTTAGTATATCAGCCCTGTCTGTGTGGAAGCAGTGCTTCACCCATGCCTTCATTTTAAATCATTATTTTGTGTTATCTCTATTTTTTCCCAGGGACACAGAGCCTTATTCTGATCTTCCCTCCATTAGTTTTACATGGGTGTCACCCTTACATAGGAAAGAAGTTCTGTCTGACTCACAGATCAGAAACAAGGTCATGCTGTAAACGACATCATGACAGAGTTCTCATCAATCAAAACTTATTTCACGTTGCTTCCAGCATTTTTCCTTCATGTACGGAGTCATACTCCTTCATAATATATGAATGTAGCTCAGAAATACACATAAGGAAAAACTGAGACATCACCTCACCTCAATGGCAGTTTCAGTGGAAAGGGAAAAAGAGCGGTAATAGACAACCTGTATCCCACACCAGCAAAATATGGATAGAGCCACAGCTTTCACAGCAAGGTCTGCCTCCTGAGCTGGTGAGAGGAAACTCTAGCTACTGAAAGAAGTTTTTGTTACATTTTCGTAACTCAGCCTTTTCTTGCACAATTTGCATGTGTAAACATCTGCTCAAAAATCCAGTTGGTAAGAGAGAGAGAGAGACACTATATTATTATTCATCCAAATTAATCCTCTGTCATTTTGTTCTATGACTGTCTTCTCAATTCTATCACATGTTTTTTGAAAAAGGAAGTGGCATCTGGTCTGACCTTGAATTCACGACCAACTTATCAGCTGGAGGTATTAGATTCTGTAGTTGCAAATGCATACACAGTTGTCATAAGATGAAATTAATTAATTTACTTCTTTGTACCATTTGTATCACCAAATATTTTCTACCAAACATTCAATTTTTTACAGTTATCTGACTTAATATATTCAGCAGAAAGTATGTATAAATAAGACCATTACCTGGATTAGAAATATTCCGTAAAGCAGATCATCCAATGATTTGAACAGCTAGTGTTTTGACACACATCTTGGAGATGGAATATAACAGATACACACTGTATTTACAAATAATAGTGTGATCTCAGACCATGAAGGCTTTCTACTGAGTTACTTTACTTTGGACAGGATAGTGAAAATCCTACCGCTACTGGTCAGCATTTCAATCACTGCAGCTTCTGAAGATGGAATGCATCAAGCTGCGAGAGGAGTGTACAGTCCTCTTCCCTAGGAATTTCCCTAGGAAAAAGGAACCGTGCAGTGTAAAAAGGAAATTAGGTATGGAGACCTTATTCTCTCATGTGTGAAATACTTAACATCTGCCTATTTATAGAAGTAGAAATAGTTGATTATTATTTACCTTTCACAAGTTATCTTTCTACTGCAAGATAGTCCTGTGTTACCAGGAAGATTAAACAAAACAAAAAAATATTTTATTTGTGAAATATTTTTCACCATATGAGCTGATAAACACAGAGGCTACCAGCACTGTCTAAAGCTGCCTTCAAATATTTAACTTTTACACATAGTCATCTCCAAATTTATAATGATTCAATGTTCTTAGGTTTCTGCATTTTAACTGGAGTTTTGCTGGTAGAGTCTTTTTGCTGGTAGAATCTTTTTGTTAGCAAAGAGTCCCAGTTTATCTTTATGGAAAAGTATATTCTTAACCACTGTGATTATAAAATCAAATATTTGGGAACATAACTCTGTGTTCTCTAGTTGCAGAAGGCACGGAGTAGATATACAGTTTTTACCATATATTAAAATTCACAATTTTCAGTCATTATCGGGATCTTGATTTATTATTTTTAAATGCATGGTACTGGAAGACTTTTCCTCTAAGTGCATGAATTATGTAATGATTGAATCTTCTATTCATAACAATCCTGATTTTATAGGAATTGTTTCACTTCATAGGACAAGACTATTCTAAAGAATGCAAACATCTTAACACTGAAAGAGCTTTAGTAGGTTAGTAATTAATAAGCTTAATACTACACCCTAATGGCAAAATTCCTGTTAATTTCAATGAGAGCATGATCAGGCTTAAAGTCATCTGAAATTTCTGTGAATGTGAAGGCTATTTCTTTCTTTCAGCTACTTTTGGACACTAATAAAGTTGATTTTCATGGAACTTATTACATCCTTACTGGAAGCAGAATTTGACCCCAGCTGAAAAGATTGCCCCCTTCTTTCACTTTGTTTTGAAAAAGAGCTACATTTTCATAATAGTGTCCGGGTACGCGCACAAATCTCATTACCCAATAATAGGATTTGTCTACATACCTCCTGCTCAGTCTTTTGGAAATGTACATGCCCCTCAGCATGGGTTAATTTTTTTTCTCCTTGTTTCCATTTACATCTGTCCACATGAGTACAATAGATTATATTTTATATAACAGTTTTAGTCAAGCAAAAGTAGCTAAGGTGTAGATTTTCTTAAAGGACAAAATCAACTTTGAAAGCTAAACCCTCAGTTTGTTACAATGACTGAGATATTTGAGAGTAAAAATATGCCAGAGAGGTGAAGCAAAATGACATGGAATAGCTCAAATCTAGCAGCAAAATGCTAGAACAATCTTTAATTATAGTCTGCAGTCCAGGTATCTTATGATTGGATTAATCTGCAACACTGAAGTTGTCTTATGGAAACCTGAGATACCAACAATTTAAATTGAGGATGCAAATTATAGTTTAGGTTGATCTTTTTTTTTTTTTTCCTGAACTGGGTCTCTTATGCACTTTTTTCAAAGCAGTAAAGCAAAATAATAAAAAATCACTTTAATCTTTATTGTCTTACATCCAGTCATTTGTTCTATAGCTGTTCCAACTGAACATGCTATAGAACCTGAACTAAGATTTCATTTAGTCACATTGTAATAGTAAATTTTGGAAAAGCCACCACATACAGGTTTGGAGGAGAAAAGAAAACAAAACCAAAACCAAACACAAACAAACAAACAAACAAACAAACAACCTCACACAACCCCTCCCCGCAAAAACAATTAGAAGTAAAATAAATTGAACAGCCAAGTATATCCTATGCTCTCTGAAACTCTCTGGAAAGGCTTGTAACTTGAAAGATGCATGAAAAACAGCTAAAAGTTTGTTCTGTCAATAGAATTTTGTCCTTTGTTTTATTTCTCCTATTTCTATATCATAATACCAATCTCTATTCTTATGTTTCTTTCTGTACATAAAAAGAGTCACTTAATTCATATAAAGAAATATTTCCCAGTGACAAGTCATACTTATTTTACTTTTTAGTTAATTAACGTTCTGAAAAGTTAAGGTCCATCTATCTCTCTTGTTGAAAAGTGTAAAGAAGATGTGCAGTCATAATATGGATATGAGGTTTTGTTCTGTGTGCGTGTGTCATGCACTTAATGCAGGCGGCTAAATTTTCACTTTTTTTCCTGAATACAGGCAAATGTCCTAAGTCTTGTTGCTATGCAGTTTAGCCATAGCAACAAACCAAAAAGCCAATGTGTTGTTATTTCTATTTTCCCTTCCCGACAGTTTGCCTAGTAAAGAAGACATGCTGGATATAGCACTGTCAAAATAAGTGGAGTGTTTCCTGTGAGAGCTGTCAAACATTTCATCTTTCAAAAAATTATATTCTGCAAAAATGCAAAGCAAGAAGGTGAAGAGGTTATAGTCAAGCTATCCACATCCTTCTGACACAGAGGTAAGAAAGTTAAAAAGTAATTACTATGGAAGGATAAGTCAGGATTTTAATTATATATTTGTTTAATACAAAAAATACCATGGTACATTTTGGTTTTTGCCAAGATAACAGTACTTAATTTTTCACATAACCGAGTAAAAAGTAAGGGGTGAACACCTAGTCTTCAGTACTTAAAAGATATTTATGAGATATGTGATACATATTTGCTTCACAAAGATTTTATTCCTCTTCTCCAATGATGCCTTACAATCAATGTTACACTGAGCTTCAATAACCTACATAGAACTTGTGGGACAATATCCCAGTCTTAAGCAAAGATACATAAAGGATTTTCTTGTTTATTCAACAGATTCTTCTTCAACTTCCCATGTGATTCCTAGCAAGTCAAGTAAAGTTAATTTTCAGTGTAAAAGATTGGCCTCCTGCCTGTTGCTCACTTTGAATGAGACTTAGATACCTGACATTTCTGATATGGAAAATCTTACTAATTGCCTAAACAATACATTTTTTCCACTTGTAAAGTAAGGAAATTATAAGAATAGTTCAGAGAAATGCTGCAAATTTAAATGGTTAATATCCAAATATATCTCTTCGATTTTGAATACAAAAGATCACAGAAATTAGTGGCTATTATAGTAGTACTGATTTATTAAGTTCTGCTGATTTACCTAACCAAGTATTTGAGGCATTTCAGAGAAGTGTTTAATTTAGAACGTACCTATGTATAAAACTTCATTTGTTGTTTTGTTTTGTTTTGTTTGTTTGGTTTTTTTTAAACATCTTTATATATTCCAGACATTGTAAGAAGCAACATAGTGGCAAATCTATCATTTCAAAAACAAAAAAAGAAATCATTGCAAACACTACTTGATGTCCTTTATGTATGGTGGACTACAGGTTCTAAGTTCATCTAGTGTTTACAACCACTAAAATTACAACCACAAAATTAATGAATACCTAATAATTTTGTTTTTGTTATGCCTAAGCGACTAAATTCCTGTCTCATCTGGAATTATGCAGTATATCAACATGCAGCAAAGCTCAGCTCTTCAGAAGTTCATGGGAACAACTGGAGTCCCCTTATTTCCAGTGTGCTGTGTGTCCTTCATTTCACATAACTTTGGTGTGGACATCCTTGCTCTTTCAGGAACTAAGATCTTAATCCCAGCCTCTCCACCATTTCTTTGTAATAGCTATGGGAGATGCTAATGGTGAGAGACCATAGAAAATGGAAAGAAATATCATTTCAGTGACAGAAAATGCAAATAAAAAGAGCTTTTTGCTCATTTTTTAATACCTCTTTTCTTATTTGAACAAATTGTATAGTATTTTTGTTGTTGGAGTTTATTGTTTGTTTGTTTGTTTGTTTTTTTCTTTCACGATTAATCCCAGAATTTCAATATGTGATTGATCACCAGTTGCCAATGTGGACTCTGATGAGAAATTATTTTAAGGAATATAATTTATGGATATCTGCAAATGATGTAAATGGAAATTCTGGGATAGAAAATAAAGGTATAAGCTATTTCTTAGAGTGTAGGTAAAAAAAATAAATAAATTGGCCACAATGGTTGGATGGGCTATGCATTTCATCTATGCGTGTAGTGAAATCTATACCAGCCTCCATCCCTCCACCCTCCCCATCAAATGTCAGTAAAACTTTCAAACCGAGTAAGGGAAATTACTCAATCTGCCCTTTGGTCTACAAGTTATGGCACAACTGCAATTGCAAAGCCTGCATAAAACTCCACCCTGGGTGTGTTTTTTTTTTCCAGTCCACCTCAGCATGATGTAGATAGACTTGTATTTTTTCTTCCATCCACTAGTTCATTTTTGCATGTGATATTTTCTGTCTCATGGAACCGCATGTACTTCAGGCAACTTTGTAAATCCTGACCTTACTAAAATATGTTGAGGACATGGCATCACAAAATTTCTGATTGCCTTCATCTTGCTTGCTTCTTCCTCCAGAGCTACTTTCCTCCAAGGATGGATCCATTTGAGTTTATTTAAGAGCAGGAAGGACTTCAAATTTTGCTCACTGTTTTAAGTCAACACATTTGATACCGCAGAAAACAATGCATTTTTTTATTGTTTCATGAACTTAGAGGCTTCAAAATGTATTGCAATAAAAAAGTGTTAGCTAAGAGTTATTGTGCTTTTCATGAAGTCTCAATGTACCTTAGAAAAATGTAAAATTGCTCTAAGAGTTCTTTCGCCTCACTTAAGGTTCAAAAATAAGGTATTCCTTAAAGAATTAGTAAACCAAGACTCCCTTAAAAGTCAGGAAGGAAAAACAGGCATCTCTAGAGAGCAACTCATCTTGTAAGATATATTTCCAGGATAATTGATATGAATTTTCCGCTTGTATATGCCTGTATTTCTCTGTTGATGAGGGGAACTGAAAGTACCAGTGGAGCAGATTAAAATGTAATGATCAAACTGAAATTATTTATGCTTAGACACCCACAGTTAGATAAGGTGAATACTGCCATTTGTTATTCTTATTGTGGTAAGGCTTCACATTGGATAAGTGATTGCTCCACCTGGGTGTATGCTGAAACACTAGAGTTCCTGGAGTGGCAAGCAGGCCCTGCGTGTGTTGCCTGCTTTGCTTCTGCTGGAGAATTGGAAAGGTAGGCAAGCTCTTGTCAACCTCAGAAGGAGGAGGTTGTTTGAGCAGTAGCTCCTGCTGGGATGGAAAAGTCTTCTGAAGACTTGATCTTCATTCTTAGCCCTCTTCTGGGAGCAAGACTTGCTCTCCAAATCTATTGAGTTGCTTTTACATCTTCATTGTATTCCTTTCTTTGTTTTGTTGTCTTCATTCTTTTTGTTACTGCCAAAAATCTAGATCTAATTAAATATTCCCCTAAATGGAAAAAAAAAAAAAAAGAAATATAAGTAAAATAATTCAGGTCTTCTCCTGTGTCAGATTATGTGTTTTATTCAGGAGAAGAGGTGGCTAATATAGAGGATTCTCAACTCTGCATCTGTCTAGATCCTAATTCGTTGCACTACAGTGTGGCAACTTCTTCCTCTCAAGTGTGAAATAGATGCCAGTGGGAAATTATCACAGGATGGATTTATACTGGGTAACTTGTAGAAAGTTTATAACTACCCTATTTCACTCAGGTACTAAAAAGAAGATGGAAATACAGCTGAAAACCTGACAAGATAAGACAAATAAAAATAACAAACTGGTTAAAAAAGCCCGACAAAATATAAGCAGAATTATAATTTCCTTTTTCTCATCAACTCCCTTACCAAACATTTGCTTTAGTAATTGAAATTGAAAGCTCCTAAGAAAATGAAGACATCAAGTTTAGTTATCTATAAACTTACTGTTGACTTGTTATTTATATATATTTATATATAACATTACATAATTATACTACCCTATGTTCCATTAAGTAGTGGGGGTTAAAAAGAGTAGTCAGGCTCAGGAGGACATGAGGGATCCTGCAACCATCGAGAACTTGAAGCATTTTGCATATGAGACCATATGTTGGTTTGTTCATTTAACTTTACAGTAAAGATCAGTAAAAGACACAAGGGGCAGAGTGTTTCTTAAATGCAGTCCACAGACACATTCTGTAGCATCCATTTGGACATGGTTTTGACACTATCTAAACCACCAAATCTCCCTCCTTGTCCTTTGCAAAGGACGGTGTTTGGTACAAGTAGACTTTTGAAACATCTTCAGAAGCTCCTGCTTGACACAACAACAATAACAACAACAACAACAACAACAACAAAAACAACAAAAACAACAAAAGACGAAGAAGAAATATTTTGCCAGATAGGATTGACCGTTATTCTAAAAAAGCTGGGTAATGACTATGCCCAGTACTAGAAAATTTTAAAAAATTGACTAACACTTCAACCAAGAATATTTTTATCTTTTTTTATTTTATTGTATTTTATTTTATTTTCATTTTCCCCATTTAGAAATACAAAAAGTGGTGTAAAAAATAAGAAAAAAGAGAGACAAAAAGTCTTCTAAATGTTTTTTAATATCTTCCTATGACAGATTCTTCTTTGTAATAGTTACAATAAGAGACTTAAATCCTGAAGATATGGAGACTTAAAGTACTACAAAGGAGTCTGTGAAGAAATAATTCCTGGATTCCCATGAAGGCACGTAGCTCAAAAATGTTTTCTTTGAAGAAACAGCAATTCATGTTCATAACAACACTCTTGTACTTGAAATGGAATTGATGTGCTGAAGTCCATGACTGAGATCCCTACTTAGATCCTTACCATCTTGAGTCTGTACATGCTTGACTCTCCAGTGGCAAAGGTCTGTAGCTGTCTAACATTCTGCTTCGGGGCATATCTAGAACTGCTACCATTTCTGCACCTACCTCCTAGCTTATATATTCTTATTCTCAGCCCTGAGAGAATATTTTTTATAGATATATTTATACAATATGTCAATAAACAGATAACAGATAGCTAAAGACAGAATGAAAAAGAAGCTTACATTCACTATACCATCCGAAGAACACACCAAAATAATTTCATTCTAGTCACTGAAATCTTCTGGAAAGATATCTTTGTACTGTTCCCTGAACAAAAGGTAGATATTAAAAATTAATTCTAAATGAAGCAATCATTGGTTAAAATATGTAAACAGGGTTTCCTCTCTTGGATCCATGTTCCTGTGTCTATAAAATACACAGGCTGTCTTTGGAGCAGTGTTCAGAAGTCAGGTCCTCCATCCATGCAAGTTAGGGAATAATGCTTTCTAACCAAACAAATTGAAAGTCTGTTTCAAATTCAGTGTCTTCTAAAATCTGAATTTTGTCCAGAATCTAATCCTAACCATATAAAACATATTACAGATCCATTTCCTTTTCTCTCTGCATCGTCACCTCCTCACCTCACCCCCAGTTCAAGGAGTCCTTTTCATTTACTTATTTATTTATTTGCTTTTTGGCAATGGGTCACACAGCCTCCTTAAAAGAAGGGAGGTTTGTGTTGGAACCATATAGAGATTGAGTCATGGAAGGTGTAAGCTTCCAGTTTCAAGTTTTTGAAACCAATTTAGGCACTGAATTTGTGTATAGAACAGAATATTGCTGTCTGCTCTTCCAATTTTTTACGAAGGAGCAAAAGCAACTAGTGGTCCACCCTAGTATAGTTCCAGGCTATGTCAGCTAATAGAGTCATGTTCTTACAGACCAGAGGCAGTGACATACGTTCCTCATAGGACTGGGCTTTTAAACAAATAGTAAATTTCAGTGCTTCAGATTGCTGAATAGCACAGCCTTCCACAAACTGAGTACTTCTTGTGAACTGTCTGTGCTTAGATGTTATGTGTCATATATAAGGTATATGTATATCAGTAAATATTTTCAAAACTGATTTATAATAGTTATGATTTAATATGAAACATATCTGCTTTAAAATACGTATACCATCACTTGTCCATAGGAGTATACTGATATTCATTTAAATAATTAAATATTTGTGTGTATGTACATCTAAACAGCATAGAGCTTTTGTTTTCCTCCATGTCTTTTATGTCTCTGACATATATGCTAGGAAATTGGGTTTTGTACCTTTTAAGACCACATTCTGGACAACTTCTACAACAAGAAAACACAGATGTAGAATAATGCTACCATACCTCACTGAGTGTTGAAAGGATTATTTTAGGTAATGCAGATGCAATGTTAAGGCAGCAGAAAAGCCATTTGTACATACTAACACTTATACTGATCACAGTCTGATAATAATTCTCATATGAGTTCTTCTTGATGTTCCCAAGATCTCCAGGCACTTTACACACTGAAGTGGAATCCATTTAAATGACAGCAGTTTTGCTTAGGTTCAAATCCAAAGCTCATTAAAGTATATAATAATGTTTCCACTGACTTTCTTGGGCTTTGACTTAAGCTTCATGAATAGTGTTTAATTATAACTGAACATTTCAGTGTTTTTTTTTATATTCACCCAGTCTGGATTATCACTGTGTCTACCAATTCTTAATTTGCTACCCAGGAACTCAGCAGTCACCGACAGTGTCCTACTTACCCTCCACATGAAGAAAATACAGTGCCTTCTGCAACTGGCAGCTGCTGCTGCTGTTTCTCTGGGTTCCCAATTTCCTAACTCAACTCTTGTTGAAAATAACAAAGAAGAGAATGTGTTGAAAAAAAAGCAGCTTTGTAAGAGAGATGAAATCTCAGGTATACGCCAGTGTTTCTGCACTGACTGTAAATTACTGGTCAGAATGATTCCTGTTGGTTTTGTTTTCTGTCCAGAAGGTTCAAAATCTAGTCAACTTTCCAGTATGGACTGGTATGTTTGGAAATAGCAAACAAGTAGCATTTACTGTAAATGTACTCAGATATATAAAAAATGAAGCTGTGACTCCAAGAAAACCCATGAAAAGACTTGTAGGGCCTCTGAGATTGATTTAAATTTCTAAATGTATATATCAACATAAACTCACAACCACATATGACACAAGAAGACAGTGATTCTCTTCTGGGTGCTCAGTTTGTTTCTTTGTTTTTGTTTTGTTTTGTTTTGTTTTGTTTTGTTTTGTTTTGTTTTTCTAGGCATCTACATTTTCCATGCAAGAAAAGAAATACCGCTTTAGTGGCAAATTTTATGTACATTTGAGTATTGAAAAAAAATAGATATATATTTTCTGAGGTCAGATAAGATGTGTATTTTCAGAGCAAACTAAACTTAAGTATCCTAGTTCTGCAACTTGCTGTGGTAACTATTCTGTCAAATTTTAAAAAATTATGCCCAAAGCATGAGGCAGAAGTGGAAGGAGACTTGAAGATTCCTCAGGAAGTTCTCTAGGATGAGGACAGTCAGAACAGACTACTGTTTCAGGAAAGTCTACTGAAATTCAAAACAGAAAGACAAGAATAATTTTGCAGACAAATATATTGAAGTATGTAACTTATGATAAAATGAAAATCATACAGATTTTACTCCTCAACGTCACTTTCTTGGGTATTCGTGATGATGATTCTGCATATCTGTAGTGTTTTCCCTGACAATTTACTTTGCTCAATGATATCTTCCTCTAATGAACCTTCCATTTAATTTCTTTCTCCATCTTCATTTCTTCTCCAGTTTATATCTGATATTATATTATAATAATATAATGGACATAACAGTCTTTGTCTCCACCACAATCTTTCTACCTCTCCACTATTAATGCAAATGTGATAGGCAGATAAATACATGTGAAACACAAAAAAGGAGGGGGTACCTGTATACACACAAAAACTCATTAACCCACATATATGAAACAATACAAAATAGGAACATCATTCAAGAAACTGCAAAATAGCAAAGTGAAAATAGATTTAAAGATACTGTTTTAAATATCTGCTGCATGCAGGGCATTCTTCATAAACTGCAGATAGGGTTTTGAATAAAATATGAGGACATGTAACTCCATGACTATCTTGCTTAGTAAAAAAATATCTGAAGAATATTTATAAAAAGGCCATACACTATCTCTAAAGGAATAAACAAAACAGCCAGCAGTGACAGTATTTGCTTTTCATGTGTGCAAATACAAGGCATAACAAATGTCAGTTCCTCATTTGCAAATTAAGATGTAAAGGAAATGTCTGTGACAGTACATGCAACAGTTCATATTTGAAGTTTGGCACAGTGAACTGACAGCCACAGAGGAAATGGAGTCACCTAATCCTTTCTTTCTGCCTTCTAGCTACTGGCGAGGAGGGGTGGAATTTAATAAATACGTGATGAGAAAAGACTGTGAAAGGCTGGCATATTTTCTCCTTTGCAAGAACTCATCTTCAGAGATAATTAACTAGGTGACCATATACAATGTGCCATTAACAAGAGCATTCAAATCATTTTTGGACTTAAGTACAATTTTAAGCCGCTTATCAGATTCTCATTTTTGAATCCATTCAGCTGTCAGGCTTACATCCTGGCTCTTTATTGAAGCTCACATGGGAATCCAAACCTTCTGATTTTCTATACAGATTCATTTTGGAATCAATTAGAGCTGGTGGCAGCCTTGTCCCTGTGTGCTAAGGGGATTAGCTGGGTACTTACTCAGCTGAAGCTACCTTTAAATGTACATTCAATCCTCTATCGAGAAAGAGTTGTTTTCCAGAGGATTCTGAAGCAATTGAAGCACTGAAATCAACAGATGGCAGATCATCACTGGAACAGTCTCCAATTTTGTAAAGGAAGGGAAAATGATATTTCACACTGGCTCCTATGTAAGGTTGTTACACTGTGCAAGGAAGAGAAAAAGGGAAAGAGAAAAAGGGAAAGAGAAAGGGAA
The DNA here is from genome assembly GCF_963082525.1 of Nesoenas mayeri. NCBI lineage: Eukaryota > Metazoa > Chordata > Aves > Columbiformes > Columbidae > Nesoenas > Nesoenas mayeri. The sequence goes on from NC_137544.1 coordinate 40,957,369, forward strand.
AGATAAAGAAGAAGTCTTCAGATTGTCCCCCATTTGCTCAGACACTGTAACTACCAGAACTTCCAAGGGTTCTCCTTTTATTTTTTTTGCCTCAGTAACTAATTCCCAACACAGTTTTTGCATCTGACCTTTGGCCACCTTTCCACCAACACGTTACTAAATTATCTATTACTTGTCTTAGCAATTTCAGCTTGTCATACCAAAACACATTCCTTTTGTCTTCTAGTGAACACTTCAGAACATAAAAATGTGTTGAACAGTTGTCTATTCTTTTCTATTTCCAGGCAGTCTGGTCTTTATTCAGTGAATCAAGTTGTTGAGAATGTATTTTGGTAGTTTGTGTACTGGGGTCTTTCTGCTTAAAGCAGCATTTGTTAATTATTATTATGCATTGCAAAATTATGTAGTTTCCATTCTCCGAGATTAATTCTGTAAAGTTCATGTTTATGAGAAGGTGGCTTATGCTCAACTACTTCAACAAGCCCCAGTTGCTAAAGCTTGAATTCAGGTTTCTGAGATTACTTGCAAAATCTGATAATGTCGCAAATAAATAAGCAACCTAAGAACAATTTACTAGTTTTAATGGAAGTACTACTACAAGCTTTTACTTCCATGACACAAAAAAATGGTTTATGGAATTATAATACTCTTACAATAAGATATTTCAGTGTATTTAGTTTCAAAGTGAAGGTTATAAACAAGGAAGATGAGCTTCCACGTCCTAGGAGTTGTATGTATGAACCACTAGACACTTACCCTGAGGATCAGGACCTCCAAGGGAGCCTAGAAAGTGGGAGATGGCCAACTGTGTCATGGTCCTGTCAGTTATGATCTCTGCCACTGGCTATAGTGGCCTTGGTGGTTTTTTTTGTTGTTGTTGTTCACTGTCTCCCCAAATAATGCATATCTATGAGTAATTTCCAGCCTTCCTAACATAATATCCCAGTAGGACCCCTGGCCTAATTTTGGCACAGTAACTGCACTTGAGCTGCTTGTATGTTATCTGGGGGCCAAGAGCCCAGGTTACTGACCCACATCACAGATGTTCAGGGCAGAACTTCACCGCATAGTAATCTTTGAGATGTAATTATTCCCATTAGTTTGATTTGAGCTGCTTCATGCTGACAGTGAAATAAGTAGTTGAGTTCTGCAAGGTACTTTTGAGCTTTAGGCACCTCTAGATTATGACACAGAGACAGAACTGAATGCTCCTTCTCTCATTGGAAATACAACAGTCTCATAGAGAAAATACATCCTCCTAGATGAGTTCAGAAAAATATAAATTATTCTCTCTAGCAACATATTTTCTATATCAAGCTTTGTTATAATTCCACTACTAAATATCTGAATCTCAACCTTTTTTTACTCTCCTGACAGCTTTCTTAGAGTCTCGCTTATCTCATACAAACAATGGTGAGGACACCACATTCAGGTAAGGGATTTTTTCTAAATTAAGAAGAACTTCACTATATAGTCCATTCACATATTTTAATGGAAATTCTTGCTAAAGTAAATCAGCATTTTCCAAACTTCCGTAAAAATAAGAGGTCTAGTAAACATGCTTATTTAGTTATTCTGCTCAAAACCTCCCTTCAATTCTCAGCTGAAATCCATGGGCTCCACATGTTTTCATAGTTGTCATATTTCTGAGCTAATAATATTTACAGTGTTCAGTCCAAGTGAGAATGGATCTGAAGATGTGGTTTTGTGATATTGTTTTCTGAATCACAAACCACAAAAAAAAATAAAGTTAATGCATTGTTCGTACAATAAAATATGAAAATTATTAATGCAATAAGGATAAATCACACACATGAACACACACACGACTATATCTATATATCAAGAGTATGATAGTACTGAAATGCCTATATTCCCAATGTAACAATTTTGAATAATGATATTCAGAGATTTAGACATAAAAGTTTTGCAGTGCCTTATATATAATAATTTTGGATACTACTTCCCAGTGGAGAAGAAGAATGCTTTATTCTTAATGGAGGATAGTATGACATTATTTTTAAAATAATATGGCAATATGCTGAATTTAATACTGTAGACAGCAACATTATCAGAACTCTGTCACACAGAAATGTGAAACAAAATGCAGCTCACATACATGTGAGTAATCTTCAGCTTGTATAAATAGTCATGAGTCTCTTAATTTTGGTAAAACCTTTTTATATTTTCTATGGAACAGATCTATTATGCTCATTAAGGGTGACAGAGTAGCAACTCTTGAGGCTGAAGACAAATCTATTATCGAGAACATCTAACCAAGTAGAGCAATCCCACAGAAAGTTAGCTCAGGAAACCAATAAAATAATGTATTCTGCCTGTGTAAGGGCATATGGGTTGATATTTATGTAAAAGAAAAACCTATTAAGCATTCTTTTTTTTTTAGTAAAATGAAATTTATATTCCCATTCTTAAAATGTTTATATGTTAAAGATTAAAACAAACAAACTCCTGCAATGTGTTCTCTCTTGATTTAGTGATGCAGTATGTAGTGATGTTATTTCTACCGTTGAAGTCAGTGGTGAATTTAAGCCTGGATGTCAACTCAAAACTGAATAAGGGAAGTTCTTTATTTTCTATCTTTCATAGATATTTGCATTTACAATTACTTTAGAGAAATAGTATATTGAAGCCTGACGGAAGAATACATTTGAAATACTGTTTGCATATTTCCACATATCAACTTGAGAAACTGAAGACTCAGAAATCAGAAATATAATTTATATTAGTATTTAAGAAGAAGTAGCAAACAAGGAAACTGCTAAGAAAATTTGCCAATGACATATTCAGAAGAGTTGCAAGCACCAATGAGGACTCAGAGATTAACAGCATGGGCAGAAAAAGCAGAGATTCAGCTTGAAAAAAATACAAGCTCGACAATCTATGAAGAGATAAATTAAACCCTATAAAGATTGAAAGGGAAGCAAAAACCTGAAAAGCATTAACTTTGGACAGTGAATTAGATATGAGTTTCCAATGTGAAATGTTGTTGCAGTAAAATAAAAAAGCTGATACAAATTTTTAACTGAATGTGAGTTAACTTACAAAGGAAAAGTCTAATAGAACTCTTTCTAAGGTGCTGGTGTGATTTCACCTACATCAGTACATTCCTTTTGAGGCATCAAATTTCCATAAAGCTACTGACAAATTGGTAGTAGTTCAGTGAGCTGTATAATATAAATAAATAAATAACAAAAACAACAACAAAATCAGTGGGCTAAAGTGAATGATTTATTGTGAATCATTCAAGGAGCTAAATAGAAACCTGGCCACCTAAAAAGGCATTTTCCCTGATGTGAGAAAATGCCACTGAATGACATTTGCTTTGCATGAAGATTGAGTCTTTTCCTGAAAACCTTTTTACCATAGTCCAGCCCCTATATGTAAAAGCTTATTGAAGCAGAAGCTAGGGACAGCAGCAGTTACAGTTCAAAAAAGTCAAAGCATGTACAACAGAGGAACCACGACGGTTAGCATAACACATTAATTCGATGAAAATAAGAAAGGAAGTCTGTGTGAAAGAAAATCTGTTTGAGGGGGGCTGTGCTTTTACAAACAGCTTTTGGAAACTATTGAACAAAAAATCTCGTAAACTATATGTCAGGAGGAATCCTGGGAATAATAGTTCCAGGGAATCACCCATACTTTTCTTCAGGATTCTGGGGTAGGTGGGAGAAAGACGATGTCATATATTTAATGATTTACCCATGTTAGCAAAGAAATCCTTCTCAGCTTTCAGCAATTTTATTAAGGTGTAACAGTTTCTAATATGAAACATGTACATGTAGATAGATACAGATCAACATAAACATAGATAGATATAGAAAAACACTATAGAAAAACCCCCGTGGGTTCCTCCTTAACTAGATTTTTTTTTTTTTTTTTAATGTAGTAATACATTCAAAGACACTCTCTTCAGATAAATTTAGTAAGAATGCTAATTGAGAACTCCCAAAGCTAGGATATGATGCCTTATTTCAATCAATTCATACAACAATCCTGATCCTATGTATCCACACTGTATATCATTTCACATATCTCATGCCCTTCACCACAATTCAGTTTTCATCCATTTTTTCAGCAAATTTCAGATCTAGTACTCAGGTAGTTCCAGAATTTAATTCTGAATTTTCAGCCTCAATACAAGGTTTACTCCTTTAGCCTTCTATAACCCAGTAATTTATCTTGAATCCCATTCCCAGTCCCATCTGTTATTGAGCTGGGCAGTTCTTGCCTTTCTTTGAGGGCTAAGATGCAATAAATATTTATATGAAAGATGGATATTTTCCATTCTTTCTTCTGCTGTGTACTGTGGTAGTATAAGAAAAAGTAATTACAAAACCTGTGCAGAGCTTGCACATCCTGAGATATAACATTCTTAGCAAGGAAGAAATCTTCTGGGTCTTTAACTATTAAGTAAATGTTAACACCACTTTATTTAGTGTGTCTGAACTGAGGCTTTTCTCACATCTAACTTGCTTAAGCTTGGTTATTTTAAGATGTAATGCAATTACACACCTGTGAACAAAATCTTGTAATTGGAAGTATCAATTTAAGTATGTGAGATATTAATAGATTTCTTTCACATCTTTTTTTATAATACACTCTTTATTTGGAACTGGTGGTTATATATGTCTATGTCAGACATAGAATCATTCAGCAGTTTGTTACTTACCCGATATTTTTAATGTACTACTTTTTTTCTCTCACAGTTGATAGCTGCCTTCCACTGTCATTAGAAGATATTTATTTGAGTCTTCCTTAAACATATTGATTGTAAAATATTTATCTTCCCTAAATTAGTTTTCAGTAAGATTATCTTTCATTAGGATTCATCACTATATGTCATTAAGTGTCCAGCCATCCAATCATCTCCATTTTCATGATGAACAACCCATTAGGACCATTTGAACTGCTCCATGCTCCCTATGACTTCCTTAGTTTACATAATTTTAAAATAATTTAATAAGATTCTGCTTAGAAGTGGGTTTAGTGATGACTTGTATTTTTTTTTTATTTTTTTATTGATCAAACAATATTTTCATACCAGTTTAATATCAAAAACCTATAAGCAATTCATCTGATTCTTAGATTATGAAGGTAAAATTTCACATTATGTTTATTGACCTCCATTGTTAAATAATTCATTGATTTCATCCTGCAATTCATATTCTTGTCATTTGTCTAACTGTAACATACTTTTACAACAACTTTTTTGACACAAGCTCTTCAAACAATCCATCTATGACATCCCTTGCTAATTTACTCCAGTTGATATTTATGATTTAAAAATATGCATTTTATTTACACGTTGATTATTTTAAATTTCAGCTCCTTACATTTTGGACACATGAAGTTCCCATATGAATAGTTAAATTAATTCCCATTTATTTTTACTTTATTTGAGTTAAAAGGTTTCTGAAAAAGAAAATAAAACATTACAGAGCACTTTTTCAATACTGCCAGTTAAGGATTTGTTGTAATAGATTTTTGTTTTCCATTTTATTATTTCCATTTTCTTTGTTGACAACTAAGTATAACAAAAGAATATTGCACGTCTGCTAATTCGGGAGGTTTCTGTTCAGCTAATACAGCAGCATGTACCTGCCTAGTAGATGGCTGGATATACTTACAGATTTTTTTTCTCCTAATTAATCTGGATGATGCAGGTTGTATGTTGTCTGTCTGCATTTTCCCACTGTAACAGAAATAATTAATTTTCCTACAAGGACTTTTCCAGTATTGATTCATGTAATTATGTAAAACCTCTAATATGAGATTTATCTGCAGCTTCCAAAACTATAACTTGATAACCATGGCCTCTCTCTGTATCGTTTAACTGGCTAATAAAGAAGTGATGCAAGACCAGAATGTGCAATCGAGCAAATAATAACTGACAAAGTTATATATCACATACATGTTTGTCTATTTCAAACATTAAAACTGAGATGTTTTAATTAATAATTTCATACTTGATCATGAGAGGTTTTTTCTTATTGTTCGTTCTGATTTTGTTTTATTTCTACAGTTCTGATTGTAAAAAAAAAACCCACCACCACCACCACCAAAAAAAAAAATCCGAATGATCTTTCTTTATGTTGAAGTGCTATTTCATTGATACTCTTAGATTTGTTCATGTTTACATTTGTTCAGACAGGTCCCAGGACTTCTTCTGAAGGACAAAAATTCCAGATACTAAAAGATAACAATGACATTCCACAGTTGCTTTTAACTATAGCATCATATTTCAGACCACTTATAATAGCTGTTGAATAACATCATTGTTACTTAAATAAAAATGCTACCCACTGTTTTATCAGAATCACTTTTCAGTTGAAATTTACAATTGCATCACTTATCACAGCAAGAAATCCATTTTACTAAAAATAATAGAAGGAGGCACACTTTATGCTAACTTAGTATAGCAGTTCATTTGAAACAAGTGAATTCTAAATGTCTGTGAAGGAGACTTGTACTAATTACACTGTTTTCCTATAATTCATTTTCTAGAATTTAGAAAATATATCTAAGACACTGACATTTCTGACATTTTCCAACTGTTTACTCAGACGATTTTTAATGAATAAAAATAATGGATTCAAATATTTCAACATGAACTTAACTCTTAAAAAAATGTAGACTTAAAAATAGACCAATGAATTACTTCAGTATGTACTTTTTTTTTAATCTTAGAGGTCCTTTATATTTTTCTGCAGTTCAAATATTTCTTCTCAAGAAATACATCAGGAAATCTGGTCCCTGAGCCAGAAATCTGCATTAACATAAGCTTAATTTTAAGAATGTTAGCCCAAATTTGGTAAATGATTTCAATGAGACTCTATTATTTTTGATATTTTCTGTATGTACTAGCTTCAGGATAGATTTCATAAACATTTGAACGTTTTAAATATCTAAATCATAGTAGATTGTATATTTGATGTTTTTCTTTGGAACCCTTGAGCCTAGTTTTTTCCTTAACTTGAATGAATACAAGAAAAACGTTCCTCAGATTTCAACTAGTGATCTCTCTGGATGCATTCAGTGCCTATAAATAATTGGTAAAATCCCTTTATGTTTCTAATTAAAAACTCTTGATTCTTAATGCTGGTCTTCATATAATTTAATTTTAGAAAACCAATTTAAGTGTGAGCCAATAAGTACAGGAACACGAGAGGGATTATGGCCAGGAATGGCCTAAACACGAGATTTGTAAAAGACCCTTCAGATTGCTAATCTCTTTGAGTTAGAGTGCATGTCAGTCTTGTACGTAGGCCAGTCATAAAAGAGAGAACAAAACCGCATGTATCATTACTGTGGTTTATTACTGTTTATTTGTTATTTTCTACTATGCTATGGTTTTAAAAAGTTATAATAATTCAATCAAACAGCAAACCCAACACTAAGTTAATTAAGCAAGCTTTTACACAGCATGAATAGCACAGAATCTAAACTCCTAGGATAACTTTCAGCAACATAAATTACATGACCATCTTCCAAATTCCTGTATAACTTTATTTACTTGCCAATTTCTGCATAAAATTGAGGCGAAAGACCTAAAGTTTGCAGCCAAATTCAATACAAAAGCACATTTTGTTTTCAACAGAATGGTTGAATGAGCAGGATCTCACAGAACAAAAAAGAAAAGAATAACACATAGGATCAAATCCTGAAGGATTTTATAATAATGGGTGCACACATACGGGATCAAGGGTAAGATGCCCTACATAAGCCTAGTTCGAATTTGTTCTGACTTTCAAGTGTTAGGATCTCAATAACACAAAAGAACAGAAAAATAAACTAAGTCAAAATTAAATTAAAGCAACTTAAAAGTTGCTTGTATGTCTTTCTGTCTTCATAATGTGGCCCACACAATCCTGTGGCAATTGGTGCAATTTCTTAAATACTGCTTCTTATTACTTGAATGCTTTTGTAATATTTTGTCATACGCCCAGCAAAAGATTCATAAAGTAGATCATACACATGAAACACTAATTAAAAAAAAAAAACAACAACAAAACAAACAAACAAACAAACAACAAACAAACAAACAAACAAAACCAACAAAAAAACCTTTCATGTATATCCATCTAATTCTGGAGGTTTGGGCTCAAATTTTTCACCTAATCTCAGTCACTTGGTAGCAGTAATTAAGTTAGAGCTTAGGCCTTCATCTATGCTTAGTGAAGCAAATTATCTTAATGAGGCAGAAACTCTGAAAGTGTCCACATACCTCTAGTATACATACACAAAGAGATAATCTAAGGTGGTTAGTTTCCTAACTGAGACATAGGAGTAACATAGGTTAAGTGGGAGGTCTTCAGAGACTGTCTTCTGTGCAAGTCCATTCAAAAAACTGAAGTTCTATCACCTTAGTTTCCTAATATCTCTGCTCTGGTAGGTAAACGTTATAGAACAGAGACCAAACAAAATGTAGGGCAGGCATTTTGTTTGGAAGACAAGCGAATGAAAAAGGCTGTTCAAAGCCTGCATGTAACAGGAGTAAAAAAAATCACTTTTGTTATGGGATTTTCCTTCTGTCTTATTCTTCTGGCCTACTTGGGCACACATGACACCTGACATCCTGGAGGACCTAACACTTGGGTATTTGATGTTCCTACAACCAAATAGTATTGATATCACCTCTATCCATTAATCAACCTGGACATGTCCTGCCTAACTGATAAGGAACAGATAAAGAGGATTGTATTGATCCATTACCGTACAGTTATGTTACGATATCACTGTGAAAATTTACTTTATAGATTATTTAGGAAGAATGCTTTAGTAGACCATTTACAAGTACTGTAGATTCTGTATTATTTTATTTCTAATCTCACCCTCATTTGCTGTTTTGCATGAAGCATTTAGATGCATACTGCCCTAAAAATGAACTCCCTGGCTATTTGGAATTTTTATGCTGTTACTCCGTGGTCAATTAATTCCGCTTAAGGTCACAGTTATGCTTTTTTATTACGTGTGATGATACTTTCGTTTGACATTCATGTTACTTGTTATATCTCATAAAAGTGATTAATGAAGAACTCCTAATTGTGGCATACAATCTTTTTATTCTTAACACTTCTGCTGCATAAAGATTTCTAAGCACTTGAAATCTGAGATGCTCTTCATTCTGAGATACAAGACTTAAGACTTAGATAAAAACAAGATTAGATTCTGTAAGGAATATTGAACCCAAGTATGCTCCCAACCCTTGAAACACACCTTAACTGAGGTAGAAGATTTGTCTCACAATTCAGCATATCGAGAAAGCTTTTTTTTTTTATTGCTTATTCACAGTCTACATTAAAAATTAACCTAAAACTTAAACTCTTCCCAATCTGGGCCTTGTACTATGTATTATAACTCTTGAACAAAATATACACAAATGTACTTACTGAGGCCCAATTGCTATAGTAATTTAATCAGAAATATTTAGTAGTATTTAGTAGCATGTTTAGTTACTAGTTCAGTTACTTTAAAGACACCCTCTCCTTACCCTTTTAAATGTTCCTATGCAAGCTTAGCTTTACAATCTATATTTCACATGTCAGATTTTTTTCATTGCTACACTCTCTAAATGTGACTACATTAACTGAAGGCAAAGTAGGTGAGAGGAAGAAATTGCATCTGGGATCCCCTAGTTAAAGGGAAGAATAATATTGTTGGCATGTCTCAGGCCAAAGATATCGAAGAGAAGAAAACCTCAGTAATCTGCAGGACGAACAGAAAAGAAAAATAAGTTTGGGCTACATTTAAAAGTCTTCCTGATGTTGCTATGCTGCTTCTGGAATAACCTACTCTATACAGAACTTGTCCGATCTGATACTCTTAAACTTTATCCCTGATGAACGCTTTCCAGTATAGTAACCCAAGCAAGTAAGTGATGATATACTCTAAGACATCTGATGCAAGAACTTTTGTGTATGACTGTGGCATGGAGAAATTGTGAAAGAGTGACTATTCTGTGCTCTATTACTTAGGAGAATTACAGAGCTCCTGACATTTGGTTGCACTACATTCAGTTGTTCTGAAGAACTTAAATTAGGGAAAAGGTTGAGTACATGTAGAAAACATCTGCCACTCCTGTACACCTGTAATTAAACAGAATAGAATATTTCTGAATATGTTTAAGCTCATTTGGTTTAGGCACTGTCAGTCACGTTGTGGAACAATCTTCCTCTTTTAAAATTAAGAGGGACACCATGACAATCAATAATCATTCTCTGCAAAAATGTATCAACAGTAGAAGGGAAGTCACAACAAATAAGTTGTAAGATAAGGGAGCAACTAGAAAAAAAAATAATATCCACAAAGCAAGTTTTTAGTATTAGTATTGTTTACATAAATCTAAACTGATGGATGTTAGTCTGAGCCTTGTATAGGTGTGAAATATTTATCCTGCCCTTGTACAGTCTGCATAAGAGTCACTCAGGAATTATAAAAGTCAGATAAAAGAGGAACAAAGAATGTTTTAAATTGGTGCCTTTTTTAATAAAATCATAAGAGTTTCAAAGGATTTTCAAACTAGAAAGTTTCAGAGAAACTGGAAGAGAGCAGAAAGTGGGGAAGACAGAATGGAATAGCCACATCCTACACCTGTACTCAAGGCAGATAGGCATGAAGCTTTCCTGGAGCAACTCTAGTGCTGCCATCACTTCCTAAAGTTTCAGAGCCCCTTTCAAATAACTACACCTGCTAAGTATGCTCTAATGCCTTTCTCAAGTACTGCACATTCACAAGTAAGAAGTACCAAAATGCCAGAATATGTCCGGGCAAATAACATTTAGAGTTGATATTTTCAATCAAAATTGACTTTCAAAGTAATATGAGCTCTAATTTTATTTCAAGTTTTTGTTAATTGTATTTGCTTTCTCTTACAATACATCTCTTACAACCAAACAATGAAGAGTTCTCTGGAAACAGAAGTGAGACAAATTCTTTTTTTGTAAAAATGTGTCAGGAAAAAAGTCTTCTTGGATTGATTTTCTAGCAAACTAACAACCTTGATTACATTACCTTTGCTATATTTGAAGGGATGTAAATTGCTCTACTCTTTCTTCCCACTTCTCCAGGAAGTGAAAAACTCATCCTCGTTCGTCATGACCGTAGTCTTTGTAGGTGTGTCAGCAGCAGAGAATAAGTAGGCAGTAGATTGGTTTTATCCTGGTCCTTTGGAACAATTTCTCTATTGGAATTGTGCAGGAAAATCCTGTATTCCCTGACCTGTTTTGATATTATACTCTGGCACATTGAACAATAGAGAAATAGTGGATCAGGTTAACCTTTTCTTAAAGGAAAAACAAAACAAAACACACCCACATTGCACCTTTCAACAACTATGGATGATAATGCTCTCCTTTGGGAACAGTGACATTGATGAGGTTTCATACATCAGCCTCTCCCCCCAAGCCCCCTCCAGTTTAATATAGATATATCAGTAGCAATATGACACAAAGCATAGAGAGATCTTTTCCTCACTGTTGTATTCCTCACTGTAAATTAATAGAAGCCTGTGCATGTCTGCAACCAGACTCAACAGGCTTGTTGGCCAATATGAACACCACTTCAGCCATTGTCTTCCAGACAGACAGCGTCTTTAGACTTTTTGCATCTTAGATAAAAACCTGAAAGTTCAAGGACAACTTACCCTTATTTAGTCTTGATCAGATTACAGACCAAGAATACAGGACTTTTGCCTCTATCTGCTTGTCTTCCATCATACAGGGCTTTCCACTCATTTATTTCATGCCAGAAGTAATTAAGTTAATTACTGATTTTACTATACCTTTTACTGTGAAAGTGACTGAACATAGGAAAGGGTTTCTCAGAGATTTTGTAGAGTCTCAACCTTTTGGTAGTCAAAAATTTTTGACTCTTTTGGTCGCCAAAACCCAACTGGACATGGCCCAAGGGAACCTGCTCTACCTGACCCTGCTGTGAGTGAGGACTTGGGCTAGATAATCTCCACAGGCTCCTTTCTGATTCTTAGCTACTCTATGATTCCACAGCTGCTTGAGGTAAACTGATTTACAAAATCTCCTTATTGCATATGGTTCAGCCATTTTCTGTGTTTGAACTACAGCCAGTAACAGTCATGACAATCTACTGCCTTAAGAATAAAAAAATAGCCAATTTCTCACTTATTATAATTTGTGTTTATGTTTTTCCTTTTCTTCATAACTTTCCCACAATTTTTTTCCGAATGTTGATTTATATGAAACTATGCACTACTGGAAAAGAAATGTCAAGTACTGCAGATCTTTCCACAGCACATCAGCTATGTTTCTGTATTCAACCTTCAAAACTGCAGAACTAGATTCTCTGAAACTATTTCTCTTCCAGGGGAATAAAATATTGCTCCAGAATAATCTCAGCTACTGAAAAAAAGCTGCCACAGACACTGAAAAAGTTCTTTCTTGTCCACCGTCCCAAAATTACAGGGTGTTGTAAAATGATGGACCAAATTTCTTGTTGAATTTCAATTCAGATTGGGTCTATCTTCTGGAAACACCCTGTAGACAGGTTTTTATCAGGTTCATTTGATATGCCAAGTATTTTAGATAATTTATTAAGGACAGCTAATTTTTCACTGAGAGTCGTAATTGCAGAAAACATCTATGCTTTCTATCTCTGGTGAAGCTAGAATGGGCCTATTCCAAGTACTAATGACTTCTTCAAGGTATTGGTAGAAAATGAGAACATATTAGCTATTTGAATAAGGCTCAAAAGAACTGAACACACTAAAAAGTTTTGATGTGTTTCTTCCTGCTACCTTAATTGCCTGTGCATCACTGCATCTGGTTTTCTACATGACCAAAAATTTGCATATATCCTGTTTCAATGTCAGCCTAAGACTAATGGTCCCACCTGTGCCCATTTCTCTTGTCACTAAAATTCCTTATAAAGTCTCATATTTCCCATATGATTTTCAAGGGTATGCCTTCTGTCTGTCTTCTCTACTTGAAAATTAAAAAAGAGAATATCAAAGAGTATATAACTGTCCAATATGAATTACATTTTCTGTATGACTCGCTTTCTCAGTCACTGTCTTCTCCAGTAAATCCTAGAGACTTTTAATTAGACTAACCACTATTTATGAAAAAAAAAAATTTCTGTATTGGGACTTGAGACAACAAACTTTTCAGGTCAGGAATTTTACTTACATCCTTTTTCGCAGAGACTGAAAAAGATTGTTTGTCTGAAAACTAACATAAGAGTAAGTCCTAGTCATTTTTATTAGAAAACTGGACTCTGCCTAAATCTATTTTGCTGTAGAAATGGTTAAGAGTCCTCATGTGATTTTTTTTTTTTTTTAAAAAGTTTACATAGTGAATTTTCTAGCTTTTCAAAAGGTTCTAGACTCAACACCAGAAATTCTATAGCTAAAAATCTTGGCAATTCTCTCTGCAGAATTGTGTAAAAAACCTGAAGTATTAGCTTCAGTATTATTCACTTCACCATCTCATGGGTGCGAAATTCCTACTATGACTACAAGTGGTAGAAAATAGTAATAGAAAATAAATCTAAAAAGTTTCAATTTTTTTTTCAAAATTTAATGGGCAATTTCAGTCATAACTATGAAGTCTGATACTAGCGCAACTGACTCATGCTCTATGTATGAAGGCAGGAATGGTTCCCAAGAGTTTACAGAATGTAGTGTTTCCTGCCATAGCCACTGAGAATTGGAGATACTCAGTGGTTTCTGTATTCTGATTGTGCAAGTAGAAAATTGTAGGTAATAAAACTTTGGTGGTTCTTGACCTCTATTAATCCTGTTTCAAAGTTCAGTATCAATCATTTTTTTTTCTTGTGAGATTTATCTAAAATGCGGAAAGATTGACTGTAAAATCAGCAGTTCATCCTAAATCTTCAGAGACATCGTAAGTCTTTGTGGGATTTTTTGAAGTGTTTTTCTCATGATTACTAATGATCTGTAATTATGTATCTTTTTTATGTGTATGTATTTTTTGTGTATGTACCTTTTTCAGCTTTCTCTTCACATGCCTCACCCATTTAAAAATATGTTAGAAATTTCCCTTTGACTATTACTGTGTTACAACAGGAGAACTCATTAAAGAAAGGTTATTTAAATTTTTAGATTCTAATTATATTAGTCAAAGACATTTTAGTTCAAAAAGAAAGAAGAATCTTTTTACACTAAAAATCAAAAATAATTCTGGGAACAACATTAGTGTCTGAGGAAAGAGAAATATGAAATGTAATACTGATCCCAGTCTTTGACTGAAGCCTGCTATGGTTATGGTAAACACTACTTTTTAATCTAGATTTTATTTTTTTAAACATTTGAAACTGCATATTCAGTATGTACTTTGTAATTCCTGAGATTTCTCTTAGCCCAAAATAGAAGTGATCAAACTACTTCTGTGCATTGTGTGAGGTAGTGCTGTGAATCTTTGGCCATCTCTGTCTCTCAGGTCTATGTTCTTTTGTGCAGTAGGCTATTGCTTGCTTAAAAGGTCTACAGAACACAGAACTGGGTCATTGTCTGCACAGTGTGACATATGTCACCATGTGGGGATAGCATGGCAGTGACAGTCAGTAGCCTGGTTGATGGTGAGGGAAGTTGCTTCCCAGGCTCTGTTGCCTCTATTGACCAAGGGTTGACCTCAAGAGCAGCTCCAGAGTGACACAGGTAGTAAAGAGGGCCTCTGTCATGTCTGCCATCTTAAGCAGATATTTTGGATACATGGGTATTCTGATGGAAGAAGATGCCTACACGTAAGCAATGTAATTGATCTCTACATTTTGACTGAACATTATGGATGCTTAAACACATCTCTAGAGCCCTGCATATGGACTTTCAGAACTAAATTTTGTAGCCATATTTCATGATCTAATACATTCAGGATGTCCTCTCTATCTGAGATATTCACTTGGTGCTGGGAGATATGATTGGGACCTAAAGATGACAAAATACTATTCCTTCTACAATCAGTCTGAAGCCAGATGGACATACAAAAAAGTTCTAGAGACATGTCTGGACAGCTGAACTGGTTCCACAGACTCAAGAGGGAAGCAAAACTGTGGAAGAGACTTGAAGTTTCTAATACTCCTTCGCAGATTTCCTTTTCTTCTAAGTTTATGCGCAATGTTTAAAACTTAGACATTTAAAGTTAAAATCTCCATTACAAAAGGAAATTTAAAAATTAAATTTTGAGTCTACTTCTTAGCTCTTTTTCACCTTTCACTTCTTTAATTTTTTCTTTTTCTAAGACTCTGCAGGAACAGCAGATTTCAAACTTCAATATTTTCTTGAGAATTTCAATACAACTTACAGTGTGAAGCTATGAGGGAATGTCATCTACTTTGGTCTTCCTCCTTTCTCCCCATTATAATGAAAGGCAGCTTAACTTAATGATTTCAGAGCTTTGTACAGAACAGACAGATATTGAAATAAAGAAAAGAACACATACACTCTGTGTCAGAGTTCAGGGAAAAAAAAAACAAAAACGCAACCAACCAACCAAAAAAAAAAAAAAAAGCAAACCACCAGCAAACAACTAAAACACTCAAAGACAATCACTGCACAAGATGTCAAACCTAATTGTGAAAAAACATCCTGAAATATGTATTATTGTGCATCTATAACACTGTATATTGAATTAAACCTAGTCAGTATTTAGAAGATTAATAAAGTGCCAGATCCTATTTTCTTTATTTCTGACAACTGCAAAAGAAAAACATGATTAACTGTTAGGACTCTGTCTCTTAGGAGAGAACAGTTATATAAACAGAAGTTGAAAATTTGTGGTGTGCTGTTCAAGACCGAAGAATAGTCTTGCATATAGAAACCTGAGATGGACACCAAGTCAGCACATATGGAAATGGTGTACTGGATACCACCATTAGTGCCTGATTGGCTTGAGTAATTACAAAGATCGGAATTAGATGATATTCAGGCATCAGTGAATGTTCCAAATCCCAAGGAAGTCACTGAGAACTAATAAAGTTTAGCACTTCACCAGACCTGATCTGACACTGTTTTACTGGAGTAAAGTTTAGCACTTCACCAGACCTGATCTGACACTGTTTTACTGAGCTTGGACGAAAGTATGTTTAAAGCACCATAGTTTAGAGATAGAATAACTCTTGACAGAATCTCTTATTCTGCTGAATTCCAAAAAAGAAGCATAATAGGGACTAAATATCTAAATTATGAAAGCTGTATAGATGTGGGTATCTGTACTATAGTATCCAAAAGGCTGAAGATAATTCAAAATATAAAAATAATGTATTTCTAAGATCTTTCAATATTTCTAAATCAGTATAAAAAAAAAAATGTATTCACCTTTAGATTTTCAGATCACAATTAAAAGAGGTCCACATCTTTAGCTTTTGGTCATGACCAACAAGTTGGTCCAAGGCCAAGGAAATTGATAGAAAGGTTTCCATAAGGTTTCAGGTTTGATAAACAACAGTTAAACAGACACCTAGCATACCATTTAAGAATTCTGCAAAAACAAGGTATGTCTTCCACCCGCCCCCAAAAAAATAAAAATAACAAAATAAAATCTATTACTTAGGTGATTGGTGAACTCCTTGATAAATCCTGTGAAGATTGTCTGGTACATAGGTAATTAAGGATTTAGTGGTCCTATGCCTGATTCTCCTCAGTGAGGCAGGTAAATTCACAGACAGTCTGTGACTACCTTTGCAAATCCTCTGAATTGTAGTTATCAATGCTTGGTGTTTATTCATTTTGAAACTTCCAAAAACATAAGTATAGATAAATTCAAACGAACTGTCTTTTTACAGTCCCCACTCATTGATAAATTGAATCTGAAAATTTGTTCTCTGATAACATATAGGAGTATGAGTAGCCTTGAACTAAAGATTTGATGTATTATTCACTGTGCTATTAAAATGTTTGAGAAGCTGGCAAGTGAGACCATGTTGGTTTTTCTACACATATGATAAGCGTATGGTAAAGAACTAGTGATTAGATTCACAAGGAGCACTGCAATGCTCAGCTTTTAAGTGTCCAGTAGACTAAGTTGTCCATGGTTTCATACATAATCCACCTTAAATAAAACACTTAGCAAAAGCATTTGTGAAGCCAGCTGAATCAGAAGCCCTGAAACCACAGCTGTCTGGCTCTGTGTAGAAACGCAGTGGCTGAGACAGAGGCTGGATTCAGCTGACACTAGAGGTTAAGGGTTCTTTGTAGGTCTTGGTGTTTCTCAGTTCAGTTCAAACTGATTAATATACCATAAAATATGTGGGGAATTTTCTCTTTTTTTTAACTAGTAGCTGTAACATCTAAAGAATACTTTTGGATGGCAGGGGTATCTATTATTTAAATCCAGAATTCATATTTCTTCATTCTGTTCTCCTTCTTGTTTGTTCAGGATGGAACTTGATAATTGTTTTAAAACATAATGAAATTTATGAAGGTTGTTCATTGGTAGCTGGTCCTCTGTGTCCCAACAGAATTCAAACATCCAGGAAGCTTCAGAAAGTTCAAGTTGTATTCCTTTCATTACCATTTGCTCTTTTCCAACCATTATATTACTTGATGAAAAAAAAATCAGCAATAATACCAGAGGAACAGTCCATAATACTCTTGCTAATCAGCTGAACAGGTGTATCTAGGTAGAATCAGTCCTGTTCCATCATTCTGGTGGCATGGAGGCATACATTTCCAAAGAGCTTTTCTCATCACCCATGGCTCCATTTTGCTCCTTTCTTCTTGAACTTGCCTAACTTGATTAAGACCATGTTTCTTCTCTGATGCTGATTACTGCCTGGCTGGTTGATTAACGTTGCTTAGCATTTTAATGAGTTTTGTGACTTCATCTAAAGGCAATGCAGTCATGGAAACGAGGAAATTGGCATACAGAAGTCTGGGAAAGTAGGATATTTATGATGTGGCTGATATAATTTATATGATTTAAGATCTGAATTTCCAAAGTACTGATAACTTTGTAAGAAGCTATGACTGCCATTCAGCTTTTATGCAGTCTAAAATACTAGAAGAAGCCAGTGAAAAATAATTAAAGAGTTTAACTTGAATTAACCTGTTAATTTTACAGCAATTTCTTCTTACAGAAGAACAGCTTAACTAAGAATGACCCCATTTTATTTGGTATATTCATGCTTTGCAAATTTCTGTTGCAATCAGGTGATTACTGCTATTTATTATTCAACAATATAAAAATAAAAAATCTATAAGTAGGACTCCTGCAATATGTTACTTGCACAGTTTCATGGTTTTATACTTTTTTTTTTAATTTTACAAAATAAATCCATGATGGGTTTGTGCGTTTGTTTGTTTGTTTGTTTTTTACCTCAAGTGTTATCGGAGGTTGATTTGTAGGTAAAAATTTTGGATTCTTCAGATTCTGTTCTGATACAGATCAATCTTCATGCTGCAGATATATTGCCATTCCTGAGTGAGCATTTTATGTGTAAGTAGATTATAAGAGGTTAATAGATACTATAAGCATGTTAGGCTTATGTATCATGTATTACAGATAATTATAAGCATATAAGTAGAAGGTTTTACAGTTAACCTATTGATCCATTGAACTCTATAGCAATTTACAATAACTAGCTGACCACCCAATAAGTCATATATTATCCTTTATTATCTTATATATATATATGGCCATCAATAAACTGTATTTTAAAATAAAACACAATTCAAATGCATATTTAAAACTACTTCTCATAAATGGCTCTGGTTTATGAGCTTGTACAACTTTGAGGTTTCCTCCCCCTTGATTTCTACTTTATGCTTCTCCCAGAAAATTCCTCTTTTGATGAAGGAAAAGCCACTTTTTTTAAATTTGGAATAATGATTTAAGAAGCGTTGTTGCATGTATTGTACAAAAAATTATCAGTGTACTGTTAATGAATTGGGTTTTCTTTAAACCAATAGTCCATTAGCAAAAATAGTTGAAAGGTGATGTACAAGTCACAAGAATTACCCATGAAACAGGGTGAGACACTAGGAAACTAGTACAAGCACTATTTGATATAATTAGACTGAATTGCCATTATTCATTTATTTCTTTTATTCATCTATACAATCCCCAGTCATTATCAGGAACTTCCCCCATTTATTTATTTTAACTTAAGATCAGGAAAAAAAAAAAAAAAAAAAAAAAAAAAAAGTGGCATAAATTTTGTTCTTATCAACATGATTTTTTTGAAAACTACAAAGGGAATTTTGAAGACTGTGTTTCCTTTTTTAACCTAAGTGACAAACACAGTAGAGCTTTCCCCCACCCACCCCTGCCTGTACATACATACACTCTTATTTTTGTTTGTGCAAATGGTAAATTTATGAACATTCTTCTGCTTTGGAGTCTATAACTGTGCAGCAGCACTGTGTGTGAAAGCAGGTTTATAGCCCCTATCAGCACTATAAGTGCTTAACCATAATTTCTTATGATGTCTGTTGGAATCTACTCTAGGGATCCTGTATCTGTTTAAAAATAAATTTCATAGATGCAAGGGATTTTGGTCTAAAGAAATTGCAGATTCATATTCATTGTACATATTTGACCTCTGCCATTCCATTCTAAATTAGAAAGGGCATGAGGCTGTTGTCTTTTTCTGTCTAAGTGAGTAAAACTGGCATTTGCTCCATTAATGAGAAATTCAGCTATTGATCTGATCTTTGCTCCACTTTCATTGATTTCTGCTCTTTGTTTTGTCATTTGTACCCAGGACTGTCAATAAGTTATTGACTAAGGAATAGAAAGTCAATCGTTTGTATTGTCCTTAGAGCTTGTGAAAATTGAATTTATGTTCATAATCATTGACACTTTACTATGAAATTCTGAGCTTGTAATACAGCTGTTTCCAGTTATTCTGGGCTTGAGGAGTTTGATTATGAAAAATAATTTTGATGCAATTAATTTACAGATTAATAGTTTCTAAATGACAATAGAGAACATCTCACCATTAAACATCTATTAAGTAAGCTTATGTAGCATATCTTCTATAATAGATTAAAATCATAGCTCCTCTGACAGTATAGCATTTTACATCCATGCATCAATACCTGAATTGGTTTTAGGTTTTATTCTGGTTTCATTTAATACAAAGAAAGAATAAATAAAACAAGAGCAGAATATAGAAAGCATTCACAGGGTACTATCAACTACAGGTTTCAGTGTGGCATAGAAGAGGGGGCTTCAAGCAGAAAGGGTGACTTCAGAGACCTTTTCATATATAGATTTATAAAGAAATCATTGCTAGATTTAATTTTCTATTTGGATCACTAGTTACATGTCCACTTTGAGGAATTCTGAATTCTGTGTCGGATGGTCTCAGATTTAGAGGCACACTTAGGTCATTGGTTTTTCAGGTAGCATTTTTCCAGGTCACTAGACAATCTGTGAGTCATTTTTTATGATATATTTTACTTGGTACTTCCGTACATGGTCTTTCAAGTACATATTCTGGGTAAATTAACAAAGAAGAGTAAAGGCTGAAAAAATGTAGGCAGCTGCATAAGCCATGTTGCTAAACAACATTAAGTACCCTTTCATTTGACCAGATACCCTGTGTCACATATTGGAATATAGCCTCCTAAAATTATAAGACAAGACACAGTCTCCAGCATACGAGGGACACACTTGGCACTTAGAGACACAAGGGAGACAACAGACATAAATGCCATTATTTGTCAGAAAATACCTGTTCTTCTCAAATAACATTTGTCAAGAATCATGATAGAGATAAACTTTACTGGTTGTTTCTAAAAGCTTTGACAAGTTTTTATTTCAGAGAAACCCCTCAGAGTCTTCCATCGAGGACAGTAATGTTCTTGATTTGACCAGATGCACACTCTTTAGAGAGTTTCATTCACATTCTGCACACACAACACAT
Source organism: Nesoenas mayeri (assembly GCF_963082525.1). Taxonomy (NCBI): domain Eukaryota; kingdom Metazoa; phylum Chordata; class Aves; order Columbiformes; family Columbidae; genus Nesoenas; species Nesoenas mayeri. The sequence goes on from NC_137544.1 coordinate 40,978,249, forward strand.
ATAGTTTCCTAATAAATCCTCTCCTTTACCAATGATAGGCATGTGTTACACCCTTAGGCTTACATATGAAAATATTTATGACTGTGTGTACATAGAGGTTAGAAGTATGGAATTTTCCATGGATCCACAGTTTTATGCCAGGAAATCACTGTAGTGTGTTACAGTTGAGTATTCTGGTGAAATCCAGTGAGACAATGCCCATATATACACTTATTTGCATGAAGATAGTTGATATTAAAGCCCACAGTGTAATCATAGTATGGCTACTTTAGGTATTTAGTGAGCACTGCAGTGAAGAATCAAAGGTTATGTATATTTTTCTGCCATTAAAGTTTCCTGATATTGATACAGAAGTTCTTCATATTTACTATGATAAATCACTACTTGCTTACAATTTTTTTAAGGATTTGGTTAAATGCATAATAATTTCTACTCAGGTCAAAAGCCAAGTCAACACTAAGATTTCAATTAATTTTGAGGAATTTTCTGGTTTGGTTTTTATCAAGTTCTGGAAGCTTAATCATTTTTTACATAATGTACACATTTTCTTGGACATAATTTTGTACACAAAGAATTCCCAAACACATAACTTTTTTACATGTGGAAAGTGCGTGTACTTAATGTCAATCTCTCTTTTCACAGAAGTGTCATGTGTCATGAGACTGCTCACACACCTTTGGAATTTTATCTGAAGCAGGATAAAGTTTTGAAACCCAAGGAAATTCTGTGGTTACCTGAATGAAGAAACACTCAGCAGAACACTTTTCATATTTATATATTTAATTATGCTCATGATGATAGATAGCTGCAAATTGAAAGCATAGGAACTGTTTATTGAAAATGGGGAAAAGGTAGATAACCTCTTTGAAGGTCACAATTACGAATATTGCAGGTGTCTGAAAATTATAGCTGCTAGTTCTGCGTATCATAATTAATTGTATTCAGTAGTTTGGACAAATGAGGAAATAGGTTCTGTGCTAGCAGGCAAACATGATCTGTTACAGAGTTTTTTAGAGTTTATCTACAATGTGGTTTCATATTTTTGTGTCCAAATGCTAAGAATAAAATAGTTATTATGTTTTTCACAGTTCATTTCTGGATTTTGCCCCTCAGACTTTGTATAACAGGAAAATGTGATCCCAAGTCTGCAAAGTCATTGCTTCTCGAGGACCCACAGCCAGTGGTGTTTAATGACCCCTATTGGCCTGTTCAATAGGAGCTGCTCTGTTCTCCTAAAATGGATGGACTATCCCTTACAAGTATGCGCTTTTACTTTATTTTTAATATTAGTTTATTAGCTTTGCACTTCAGTCCACTAGAACAGATTTAGATCTGATCAGTGGGGAGGAAAAAAAAAATAGCAGCCTATAAATTGCTTTCCCAGTAGGGAAAGATAATTTTTGCTTAATTTAGCTACATAAATTCCTTCACCTAGAAAACCAAGATGTATACTCTATAAAATTTTCTATTTCTATTTATCAAAACAGCTTTTGTAACCCACAATAATTAAAACAATTTCTCGTTTTCACAGACTAGATTTTTCTCTGCTTAATCATCCCTTTCTAGTTAGAGTAAGAAAAAGATAAGTATTATGACTAAATAACTGAAATATGCATACCCTATGTATTGAATGATCTTGTTGATTTTCAGTTGTTCAGTTGAGTGCTCCATTTACTTGCATTCCAAAGAACCTTTTATCCAATTCTTGTGTTCAAGAATTGTGGTGTTTGAGAAGTGAAACTTAGAATGCTTCAAATATGGAAAAGCAAATTCTTGGGATAATAGAGAGCATGTTCTTGTGACAAGGACAATTTGTTTGAAATGAATGCATTTCTGAAGTCAGTACGTTAGTTTCTTTCATACCAGAGATCTCAGAACAACAAGGAGCACAAAAAATATTACATTGCAATGTATTTATACTTTCAGTCTTTTCACTTGCTTCCAGCTCTGTTACCTTTGCTATCTAAAAAAAAGATAATATTAAATTCATCTAAAGAAACTGCGTTATGAAAACCTTTCATCAAATGTAAAGATAAAGTGAATGTACAACTATGAACAACATTTATTCAGTTTCATGGTTTAGGTATTGTGCATAGCTGTCAAAACATAATCAGGAAAACTACCAGCTTTTTGTCAGTCACAGCACAAATTGATTGACACAGAACCCTGTGTGAAATGGTTTATGTTATATATATATTTATATATATATAAAATTTAAACACATACCTTCATTCACACAATAGTGAAGAGATGATCAAGCTTTTAATACTTCTGATTCTTAATTAAAATATATATCAGTGAAATTATTTTCTCCCAATGTGAGAGAATGTTGCAAGACCTTAAGGATATGGGCTAAACGTGGAGTTTGCCACATTTGTTAGTTCAATTGGATTTAATTAACATGAATGAAAAGCGTGGGCGGGGAGCTGAAATGCAAACAACCTGAATTATGAGGTTTTAATTATAACATGTCCGTTTAGCCTAGGTAGGCTAAGGAATCCTAACAGGCCTAGGAATCATCAGGTATGGTCCCAGAAGAAAGGGACTAGCACTACCTCGTTTATGAAATATGATACATGCTTTCAAACTGCTTGTAAAATCTTCCCAATATGAATTAAAACTTGAAGTGATCAAAAAACTACTTTGCAGGGTTTTAAGTCATTTTAAATAGATCTTATTTCCTGATAAATATCCTCCCAATTGTTGGCATACCCATCTGCCTTGTTAAAGATATGGATATTTTTCCCTACTCTTTTTCTTTGATTTGCAGCATGATGCGTGAAACAGATAAAGTGGGATGAGATCACCCTATGTTTGCTGTTGTAACTTCATGAAATTGCATTTCAGTTAAATAGATTTGGCATCATTTCTTAGGAAAGCTATTAATCATTCTGTGCCAGGAAAAAAGATTTCAGACAGAAATTTCCCTTAAGTGAAGTCAATGGGAGTTGCTGTTATCAAAAATTTGTCAGTAATCTTCAAATAATTATAATTTTACATGGCAATTCTTTCAGAGAAAAAAATGACCTACTGAAAACTAGTCTGCCACTTCAAAGTAAAAAAAGTGTTGTTATTAATTAGCTGAACTTTTAAATTTGGTTTAATTCATAGAGTCATATTGCATATACATTTCCTTTAAAAATAAAGCATTAAAAATCATTGTTACTGGCTGTTTTACATATTTTTCTCCCTGTCTTAATTATTGGTCTATATTATCCCTATTTCTGCTATTCTTTAGGGCTCTATAGACTATGTCATTCTTTGATCATTCTCATATAATAATTCCTCACTATTACAACAGCTTACTAATGACAAGCTTGTTTTTGTTGTTTGTCTTGCGGTTGTGCTTTGTTTTTTTTAACCCTTGTTGAAAAATCAAGATCAGCTTTTATGATCTTATACCTTTACTTTTTCCTCTGCCTGATTTTGAAATCAAAATCAGAATAGGCATGACTTTCCAAAAGACAAAATTTAGTGGAGGAAACACTGATGGCTGTTTCTTGAAGGCAGATGAGCCAGAAGTCAACGTGACCAGGAACTGCACCAACTGGCTAGAGATCCCCTCGTGACTGAGTGAGGCCAAGGTAGTGACAGTGACAGGTCCTGTTAATCATCCTCATGTGATCATTAGAGAAGGTGAGACAATGAGTGCAGTCCAGGGTGCAGCCAGAATGTCCTGACAGCTCTTCAGGTTTGCAGGGGACAGGACTACCTGTAACACAGGACTGAGATATGGCTGGAGACTGGCACTCCTGCAACATTTCTGGGGTAGAGACTGGCATCTCCGTGATGAGCTGAAATGGGGCTCAAGGACTATGAGCAGGAAGTAGGAAGGCCCCAGGAAATGCTGGAGATGAAGACTAAGGTCTATTAGTGTCTTCTCTTGTTCCATGCACACTGACTTTACTAGTTTTCCCATGTTCAGAGCAGTTGATCCTTGACTAACCTTCAATTTATCCTGAAAATACTTCTTCCATGCATGACATCACATCAAATCCTGTTCTGAACTTTAGTTCAATTTTATAGCTAAAGGTTTTTAGCTGACTTTTGTCCTTACTAGCAGTTGTCTAGGTCTCATATCTACATACATTAATAAGATTCATAAATAATTTGTTGAGAAATGTAACATAAATTTCTCCTTTACATGAAGTATTTAATTTCTTCTCTTACTAAACCTCTGTTAATAGGCAATTTTCTGAGAAATTTGGATTGTCCGGTTTGCTATAGATATTGCTGTCAGCAACAAGATTATCTTGTCACAGAACTTGTCATCAGAATGCAAACAAGTTTTAGTTTTATCTTTGCTGACCTTATGCACTACTGTCCTTTTCATTTTCTTCACTTTTCAATCATATTTGTATCATACTTGTCTGCTCTAACAGTCAAAATACCCTATTCAAAAATGCAGTTGGGTAGATGACACATTTATTTCATTTCAGGCTATGCAATAGTTTTTCCAAATGTCAAAGTATTACTGTTCCCTAAAAACACTCGTGAGCCCTTTTTCTCCACTACAAGAAACCATTGTGTAAAACCAAACCTGCTGTTTCCTTGTATCTTAACTTTTCACTTCATTTGTAATCATCACTATAGTTGTCATCAATATAGAAAAGAAAGATGACAACAGTTATACAAGACATTCATCTTATCCCAAAGCACGGACAATATACCAGTGCTTTCTTTGTTAGAATGCTTCTGTATTCTACCTTATATAGGCAATATATACGTCAACCTAAGCAAAAGGACAACTCCGGAATGTCTAGAAGTTCGGTTCCTTTCAAATTAGCATCTGTAAATTCTTGTGCTTCGTATAAATATATAGTCACAGTTCAAAACTCCTTAAGTCTAATCATTTTTTGCTGTAGCTTAAGAAAAAACATGTAAAAAATAACTTCTGCTTTTTGCATGATAAATCATAAATATAAAAAATATTCCATTTTTCTTATTACAAAATGCCATGCAAATTAAGGACAATTTCCTGCAGAAACATTTTCAATGGGATAGTCATATGTATTCTCATTGTTTTCATATACTCAGCAGCATGAAATGCTGACTAAACAAAAAAAACCTCCAAAATCAGTTCATTTGTATATATAATGGAAAGACTGTTATGCTGCATCCTAGAGATCCACACAGCCTTGGAGAAAGGGTCCTGATATCAGTAAGGAATTTTTACACTAAGAATCCTTAAGGCTGCAGTTTGCAGTGACTAATTGGTCAACTATCAATCAGTTGCTTAAAAGTCTTTTTACATGAAATGACATGAAAGTTGAGGGGTAGCATACTGCAAGTATGTCACTGATGGAGATGGACACTCATGACTTGGGAAAGCACCACAAAACTAGGGACTTGTTCAAGAGAAAGATTCTACTTTGAAGCTATGAGTATGTGCTCGATCTCAGCACAAACAAGGATACCAGATGCTTCTCAGATCTAATTCAACCAAATGCTCCAGGATCAACATCCACATTTACAACAAACAAATGAGAATATTACATTAAAGGGGATCTACTTAGTAGCATTCATCATTTTATTTTCACACATGCTGCCCAAAGGGAACTGCCCCTGCCTTATTCAGGATGGTGGCAAGACGCTAACAAGCTTGAAGTAAACGCATGCTGGAATCATGCTAAATATTACACTTAAAGGTTGTAAGTGGCCTTGCTCAGGTATCCTAGCCTTATACCAGTCTGCCTAAGATATGTAAGTTAGCCGAATATGTGGCTAATATGAATAAAGCCAGCAGTTGTGAAGACAGTTAAAACTGCTTCTTCCTAATGAACCTGTGCAAGTTTTAGCAGTATCACACTTAGTATAGTTGCATTCCTACAGGATGTCATCCACTTTATTTCACACACTGCTCCTTCTTTTTTCTTTCTTTTTTCTTTTTTTTTTTTTTTCCCCCTACTTTTATTTTGTGCAGGTTTCACTTTCTTCTTGCTGGCTTACTGGGGATAATAGCAAAGAGGAACTGGTGAGGTTGTTAAGACAAGATGCCAGTCTGAGAGGAGCAGCTCTCCAGCTCTGCTATTTCAGCCTTTCAACACAGGTTGCAGTAATGCAATCTCTTTTTCACATTTAGACTCTCTTTCTTTCTCACAGGCCTCATTTTTTTTCTATGAGGCATTTAATCTCTTCCATCTTTTTCCTCATTCATGACCTGGTATCCAATTAAAGTAACTATTCTTGCTTCCTCATGTCATCTGTATCATTTCAGTATTTATCATTTTCAAATAGTATCTCTTACCACAGACTTTCTTTATATTTTAGTCTTAAAAAGCCAATTAAAATTCACAGGAGCTGATAAGTCTAATGTTTTCCACTGTTTTTAGTGATTTTCATCACAGTCAGTTTTTATATGCAAATATAGTCTTCAGCTTGATATTTTGGAGTTAGGCAAAAAACATAGCCATTAACAGCTTATGATTCCTACTGAAATTTGCCCCAGGTAAAATATTTGATTCACTGTAGTTGAAGATCAGAATGATTAGAATATCAAGTCTAGACAGCTATTTTTAATGCTTCATTTGACATCTTAAAACCTGCACGCCTGTCCGTTTTTAAGAGAGCTGGCAATTCTAACACAGATAACTGTTACAAGACAGTACCTGATATTGTATTTTAAGTAGAAACTGATTGCCACCTTCAAGCTAGATGAGATTGCAAAAACCAGTAATATACTTTAATTTAATTTAATTTAGTTTAATTTCTGTGTAATAATTACTTAAATATAGTTTATGCCATTTTAAAGGTGATGTTCTGGGCTGCAAGTTTTCATAGAGTAAAGTACATTTAAGCCGGTTCAGTATTTTTTGCGTCTCCCTATACTGCTACATTTTCAATAAATTTGGAATTCCAGTGCACAGAGAGACTGGTGGATTTTTCACGTGCAAAAATGATAGTGATCATGATATTTTTCCAGTCCTATTTCAGGAAATATGCAGTGTGTTATAACATGCAAGAAAGTTCCCAACTGTTTTGATTCTCAAGAGTCAGGAAAAAAAAGCATTTCGAGGTTCTTCTAAAATAATCTGAGAATAGAAACAACAAGCCTAGAGGGTGTAGCTAAGTGTCTTTAATTACATAATTATTATTTATTTTTTTAATACAGTACTTTAGTCTCTGACATATCATTCTGCCATTATATTTAATGTTCACTAATGCAATGTATACAAATGAACAGCATTCGAAAGGAAATAGGTAAAAAAGGTTATCTGAAGCAGTCAGGTTAGTATTCTAACTTGTCTTCAGTAAGTACTATATTTTAAAACAAAAGCAGAAAAAGAAACAAATGTATGAACTCCAAAATACCATGACTAGCATCATAACTTAGTCTCCAGCTGGATATTGTGATGAGAAATAGAGAGACAGTGCTGACATACAAAGAGGAAAAATTGTTTTTTTTCATACAAGTAAAATGTAAAGTGATAATGTTTCATAGGTCTCTTCATATTTACACAGAATTCCTGCTATTGACAGCATACAGTCAGAAGGTAATACAGAAAAAAACCCTCAACACTATTTAAAAATTCATCTTATATGTGTTTATTGCATGGATTTTTTTATTTATTTCAGAAATAGTGAGTTGACAAAGTAGCACAAAATGAAACGCATCTAACTTGCCAATTAAGGAAAGAAAAGCAAAACATTTCATGAATTTGCAGACCATGAGAGACTTAAACATGAATTAAGCTGTCTTTCTGTTGAGGTTTCTGGCAGTCTCTAAAGAACCATTTGCACAGCTATTTTTTTTTTTTCCCTGATGAAAATATAGGTGATAAGGACTTCATTTGTCCCTTCAATTCTCTATCTTATCAGAGCTGCTAAAAATCAGTCTGGAAGAAAATAGCCAAAGCTGAATTAAAATTATTTTCACTTTATTTTTGATATTAAAATATATTTCGTCCAATTAAAAAATGGGTTTATTTTGCTAAAAATCTTTTTTTTTGAAACTTAATTAAAAAAAAAAATGGTTTTTGGCAGAAATTTGCAAGTCGGAAAGCCGATAGTTATAATAATTTACTCAGGGATTAAAACTCCTTGTTCTGAAGCTGACACAGTACTGTGCTCAATCTCGTATCTCAGGAAAATATCCTGACTATGTATGCAGTGTTTAGGACAAAGGTCTGCATCTCAATCCTTCCTGTGAATAATGTGCCATTCCCTTAATTGATAATAAAAATTTGAAATTTGATTTTCCCAATTATTCTTTTAACAGTGCAGAGAGATGGCATTCAGGTAGGAACGCCTTACTTCTTCGGGAGGCTATAGTTAAAAACACATCTGCGACAGAGAATAGTAGGAAAGAGCCTCCCTTGCATCATAAACATCTGAATTACACCTCATGTACTGACAGATTGCAGTTCCAAGAGCAAACATGCCCAGAGAGACCATCTCACAACAACTCTTGGGATTCATTCACTCTGACTGAGGTCTCCAATTTCTCAGCTCCTGCAAAACAGAGTGAGACAACTGATTGTAATTATAGCCCCTCACTGCCCCCACTCTCCCCCCCCCGCCCAGTCTGTACATTTATTTTTGCCCAAAATTTCTTCTCCAATTTTTGTAAAGCAAACCATTTAATCAAAGTTCATAAATTATTCCAGGAGATTCAAAATGACAATCTTTCTGTTCCTCTCCAGTGCAATTCCACATATTCAATCAAGATTTTTCAGAGATGTACCCTAAAAGAATATTGTTTACTGCTTCTTTAGAATTTTCTAGATGGCCACAGAAGGCCTCTTCTATGAAGATTTAAATATTTTCCACTATTCCTATTTATTTTTCAATATTGAAAGATCTCTTATATAGTTCATTCTTAAAATCTGACTTTCTTCGAACCTCTGGTATTTATATGATATAAATTAGAATTATTAATAACATGCTTAAAATGAATATTATATAAATCTGACTTTTCCCTGTAATTTCAATACAGCATATTACAACTCAAAATACTAACTCAATTACAAAGACGTAGTCTGAGAAAGCGTATTTTGTATCAGACAAAATTGAAAAAGTCTTTATTTGGAAACAAGAAAGAAAGTAATTAGTGTCTGAGAAATTCTAAAAGGTTTGAGTACCTTACTGGACTTTGGACTTTAAAAAGCACTATCTGTGACAAGCAATCCCCCAGCTCTTTTTAGATAGCAATGAATACCTTTATGATGCAGTTAGGAGACTGCGTCAGCCACTTTCTGTTTGTATTACCACAGTGCAACTGTTCATAGCATAGGTGATCTATCAGGAGATAAGAGCAGTATGACAGATGAAAACTCATCCTCTAGTAAGTCTGGTGTTTTCTGTAAAAAGTAATTTTGCATTTTTTTTTTTTTTAAATCACAGTTTTATTCTGAATCTCCTTAATTATTCACTGCAGTTTCTCAACATGAGAGGGAGCAAAAATATTAAAACATATTTAACATTCAATACTGTGGGCAGAGATATCTTTCCTTAGTATAAAAAGGTTTCTACAAAAGTTTTACTGCTGACTTGGAAGTTTTTTCAACATCACGATCTTTGATGTAATGGTTCAAATGGTTTCAAAATATTTAAATTATTGAAAAATACATGTGCACATTTATAAATGTATAACCATTTAAGCTGGCATTCCACTAAATATCATATGGTCTGTCCCTCTGCTTAGATCAGAGATAAATTTTGTTAGAAATCTAGGGAAAAAAAATCTGTATGCTTTCTTGATCCTGAATGACCCTCTTCTTGAAAGTTAGTCCATGGCTGTAACTGAAGAAGAGATCATAGTTGTTTGAAAAACAGAACACCAAAATAAAATTCACATACATATCTGACTTTTCTGTCATAAATATTTTACTTCTATATAATTACTATATGAACGTATTGTCAAATATGTATTTCTTTTCACCTTTCATTTGGTTTTAAAATGTTTTTGATGTGAAAACAGACTAGTCCTATTTTTATTCCCATTAATACAATGTACATCCACCCATATTAACATTCTGCCAGCGTGACTTATCCCACCATGTTGCAGTAATTGCTGTGTTTTCACACTTTTCCTCCAGCATTATTGATTCACATTCATCCTGCTTGGTACTCATGCTCACAGACAATAGGAAACTCTAGGTAAAGAAAATCTATCTCAAAAGGATTTAGAGCCTAGCAATGGACTTCCCGCAGTTTTTGATGTATCTTCCAGAATTTAGGTTTTCATTTTAAAAAAAAAAAAAAAAAAAAAAAGTTACCAGGACATCAAATTCGAGGAAAAGCCTTCCCTGTGTAAAATGTGTTCAGAAGTGTTAAGAAGAAAACATTTTTTTTAAACAGGAGAGTAGATTCCTCACATTCGTCTTACCACATTGTTAAATATAACAGTGTAATTACCTACACGGTTAACCAAAGAGTTGCTGATTGTCATAGCAGAACCAATAGACTATGGCACTTATCCACTGTGACTAACTGTATCTGCCACCTCTGAGACCCCATTCATTTGAAAATGTTTCTTAAACATAATAGAAGCTTTGACTACACAGGGCTACAACATTTTACTTTGCTTTTTCTTCAAGGAAAAATAGCAAGAGAAGAATTCCAAGTTTAGTCAGCTGTAAATAGTTACCATCTCCTAGAAAGTTGTCCAGCAGCAAATATTTTTCAGCTTAGTACATTTTTACTATCTAGCCTACACCTTAATGCAATCTTAGCACAGAGATATAGAAAAAGAAACTGGAAATATATACATGAAATTTCCACACTGAAGAAAAAGATTTACTCATTTTCCAAAAATGCGCTCATTCACCTGACATTTGCAAAGAACTGCTAAAGGAACTTCTCCGTCACTAATCTCATATTTTTCATTAACTCTACACCTTTCCTGGCATTTAAAATTGCTTAGGTAGCCACCAATACTCTTGTGGGTCAGGAGCCGTGAACAGACCCAGACCAGAAAACAGGAAGAAAATTGTTTCCGGACCTTTCTACACGTACCTCTCCCCATTTGTGTTTCATTCGTAATTTGAACTGTAATCAGAGTTTGAAAGTTCAAACTTAGGTAATGATAATTAGAATGCAGAAGTATAGGGAAGAAAAGGAGACAGTATCACAGACATATAGTGAGGTTTGTGTGTTGAGTGCAGGGGCAGGGGGTAATCAAGGTGAAGTGAGATGTAACTGGTCAGGTCTTGCCCTGTGCAGTGGTAGACAGAGCTAGGGCAATTTTTCACTTTTCAGATAAGGAGCCTGGAAGATATCAACACCATACATTCTTGGGCTGTTCTGTTGTGGGATGCACAGCTTATAGACTAAAAGGAAATGAAGCAGCACTAAAAAGAACTTCTTCCCAAAGTTACTTTTTCAGTACAAGTCCCATGTTATTGATGACATTACTCTTTCTTCTCATTTACACTTCTCAAAGCAAAATGCTTCCAGAGGAGCATTGCCTTCATATAGGCATTACAGCAATACACCATCCCAGTGGATTACTGTGGGACCTGCACATTTTTAATGTCATGATTATTTTTTTCCTGTTTGTCCTCTGTAGACCACTTAATTTTATATACTTTCAAATGGTTGCTTTTCTAGCAAATAGCATTGTGATTAAACGAAGGGTTCTTAGTGTGGAAAAGTGTGATATTACCCTTGGAAAGACTAAACATATGTATTGCAACTGCCATAACATTAAAAATCACGAGGACTTAAAGGCAGGAGGAAGTATAATGGCTTCTTTTCCATCTTTTCCTCCGACCTGCATCAGAAATTTCCAATAAATGTATTTCTGATTATTAATCATAATTGAGAAACATATCACATTTAGATAAATTTAGATAAAGATAGTTGAAGTGCATCACAGCGGAAGAGTTGCAAATAAAATTATGAAATTATGTATGGTTGATGAAGAATTGTTTTGTGAATGGTTGCTCACAGTGATATATTCTTTCTGGCCATAAAGTACAGAGTTAAGTTTTAGAAGAAAAAAAAAGTAAAAAAAAAAAAGTTAAAAAAAACATAAAAATAACACAGTGGGACACCAGGACCCATGCCTATGGCTCTACAGTAACAGAGATGAATAAAAATTATGCTATTAATGTAGCAAGAAATACAAATTCTGCTTACAGAGCCAGAGTTCCAGTTTGAACCTCCTGTAGAGGAAAACAAGCTTGAGGGTGTTTAGTTCTGTCATTGAAGACAATACACTAATAGTATTTTAAAAAAAATGTAGATGCACATGAAAAATCAGCATCAGTAAATTTGCTTCATTTAGATAGTAAAAATGCTTTGCTAGAAAAAATGAGACAGTTTCTTGTTCTTTAAAGGACCACAGCAAACGGTGAATTCATCTTTCCATTAAAAAAAATTGAGGGAAGAGAAATGGGAAAGGGTGGTGACTGACTGTAATAGGTGGACACAGCCTGGCCATTAGAAACTTCCCAGTTCCCAGACTGTGCCTCGCTTTACCCTGACCATCTAAAGTTAGCTGACTAATATAAGTTTTGTCAGACAGACTCATTGCTCCCAAGAAAGGTATTTCTTAGCTGTTTACAATAGCTGGGAGGAATCATCTTCTAGAGGTGAGCAGCTCTCTATTATGGCAGTAGAGAAATCTGAGACTGGTAGCTTAGACTTTTATGTAGCTAAATGTAGATTAGATTTGGTTTGCTTGGGTAACTGCTCAAATTAATCAGTTGGATGTGTCCAGGGTGTTCTCTGACACTGAAGTCTACTTGTATGTTATGACCTCATGCATCTGTACTACCAAACTTTTTCACTCTCCAAAATGAGGTAGTAGCATAAAACTTGTTGATTGAGAATGATCTGTGGCCCATGTTAATTCCCCCGCTACACTCAGGAATTGTTCAGGCAGTACTGCGTGATCAAATTATGTTCAGGAACTATGTTAAAAATTTAGCAGTGTGGCAAGTGAAGTACCACTGCATAGAAATCTTACCTGGCACTGTGCAATTTTCCAGTATAAAAACAGCCCATATGTCTCCTTCCATAATGTGTTTAGGACACTTTAAAATCTTGTGATTTTTAATGGACGAACATATAACTATAAGTTTTCACCTACGAGCTATTCATCCATCACTTTTACATTAATTGCTGCTGGGCAATGTAACGCTGTATACAGCTAAGTGGCAAAAGACAGGCCTCCTGCTGAAACATTCAAATAGTCTAAGTCTACTTTCAGCTAGTTAAATATCTAGGAGTTCACAGAATACTTCATCTAGCTAAACTAATGCAGTAAAACCGTAGGTGGTAAATGGTAAAGCTTTAGATCTAGCTCACTAGTATAAAATTATTCCCACTGCATTTATATCTCCTGGTTAAAAATTAATAAAACAAGAATCTAAATTAGACTATTATATCAAAATATAAGTATGCAGAGTTAGAATTCCACCTCTGGTGGATGTTTCTCGTGTTTGCGTCACACTCACACAAATTTTATTTTAAATAAATTTGAATGAAAAACTATTGGAAAAACCTAGCCATCAGACTACTGACATGCCATTCGAAATGTCCCTGGTGCTAAATCTTCAGTTATTTTTTTTAGTTTATATTTTCATGCAGTGACAACTGTCATAAAACCCAATATTTTGTCTTGAATTTTATGCCATATGAAAAGAGTCATGTTCATGCATACCATATTATAGTACCAATAACATGCATTCAATCCTGATCAGAGTTTTATTCAGACAAGAAAAATATTCATGTTAACTTCTGGTAAGAATTAAATAAGAGGTGTTTAAGTGGTACTTGTAATGAACAGCAAACATAAGGATTGGTAAAAGTAACTCCGTAGGAAGTTATCCTGTTTCTGATTTTCTTGCAAAACTGCAGTTTTATAATTTATTAAGAACCAAAAGCATTTACATTTCTTGCTACTTTCATGGACCTGCTGGCATTGACAAGATTATCACATTTAGGTGATACAGGCAGATACCAAGATAGGGAACAGTCTGTGCTGGTGGCGTCAGTATTTTTCCATGAGAATAACATATACAAACTGAGATATGTCTTGGAATATGTTGTATCCCCTCTCTGTCCCTGCCTCACCTTCTTGTTTGTCTTGTCCACACAAAAGTAAAGCAGTGACAGAACCTAAAAATGACAGTTGTTGTTCATATATAACGTGGACGCATATACATTTTCTTTATCTCTAGTAGGTTTAGTTTGATGTGATAAAAAGATATTTATTTTTATTATTTTGTTTTCCTTTGAGATACTAGAAACTTTATTCATATTTACAAGTATTCATATTTCTTCTTTTGTACCCTCTGTTGCAGTCTTCATTATGTATGTTATCAAGTATTTATTTCTCAAAAAATGCAAAATGCATTTAAATAATTTCCAAATAGTTCTTTAGAGCTTTAGTTTATACTTTACCACCTGGTTTAACAAAATTTAAAAAAAAAAAAAAGGCACAAAACCCCCACAACTAAAATAAAAATCAATTACCCAAGGCACCGAAACATACATACTACCTTACTTTCTTATAAGCACAGGGGTGTAGCAAAATCAGTAAATCATGTTCTCACATTACTATTTTATGATGGCGTATTTCTTTTACATATTATTTAATTATTTTCAAGGAACATTTCCATGTTAGGAAGAAATATATAAAACTATTTAATCAATAATATGTTTCCCTTTGATGTTATCATAACTGCTTTGCTTTTATCAGGGTATGAAATGTTTATGGTTAAACAAAGTTTGCTGAATGTTTATATGATTTATCAGCTTTAGGCAGGTGGTTTCTTTTCAGAGAGTAAACTGAAGGCTTGGGCTCTGATCCAGGCCAACCCATAAACATGTGCTTGATTTTAAGCACAGGAGCAATGTCCTTGAAGTGCAAAAAACATTAAACACTTTTTTTTCTCTTGTCTGAATCAAAACTTCAATTAGGAAGAGATACTAGTGCTGTCCTGTCTCTTTTGGCCTTTCCATTGTTTCTTTTTTTTCTCTTGTTACTTGGGAAACTAAAATAGTCTTAATTGTGATATAGTGTTAAATCCTATGGAGGAATGTAAAATTTTTGCCAGCTCACACTACAAACTGGGTAGACACCTGGAACTTTTATCTTCAATTCTCTACACATCAGCTTGTCACCATTTTTCAACAGTCAGTTTACACTTTAAGTGGGAGCCCAAGTCACTGTCTCCCTGCTGACGAAGTAATCAACATACACCTGTTTTCTGCTGGGAAAAATGCAGCAGTTGATGTAGTGGCTTTTTAACCTGCAAGATGGTGATAAACTAGCATGCTGTAAACATTTGAATTTGACAAACTTTCTCTTACTGTTTGCAAATTGGAACACGAACAGCAGGATATGCACATGCATATCTTTCTGTGATGACAGACTATAATGTCACTGGTAAAAAAATAAACATGTGGCCAGTTAGGATAGCAAAACCTCACTGATTCTTTCACCTAGAAAACTAAAATAATTACTTAAGGCTATAATGTGTATATTTATAAATTTCCCCAATATAAGAACATGTGAGGTCATAAAAAACCTAGATTAGACTAGTCTAGGCAACTACATAAATCCATCAGGGGAAACATCTCCTTATGGATTCCAGACCAGGCGCAAAGTACAGCACATAATGCAGAGAGAGAGCTAGAGCAAGAGCAAAAAGGGAGATAAAATTCTGACCTATGAGAAATACCTTCTTGACAACACATTGAGCACTGACGATGTGAGGATCATGGTCTAGCTGAAAAGAGTTTTTATTGCTTGCAGGAATACGTCCAACGTCCTTTCTGTAGTTGTGATCAATCTCTGATGCTTTATGCTATTTTATCATCCCATGCCACAAAGTGAAGAGAGGTATCAAAAGGAGAATAAAATATTCTTGGACCCAGTAGCTGTGCACCCAAAGCCTTAAAGCTCTGGATTAATACCTTATCAAACATATCTCATCTAACACAACAGAGAGAGATGACTCCTTTAACCCCTTTTGGATGGGGGGCACCCAGAGACTCACAAGCTTTAGTCTCTGACATTATCATGATCCCTTACACATCCTACAGTTGTTTATATAAGTTGATGTTCTCTATTACAAAACAGCTTTATTTCTTTTCAATTGAAATCCTGTGGACTGAGCATGAAGTCTTTTTTTCTATATGTTTGACGTCTCCCTATAACTAGAATATCTGAATTCACAAGTGAACAGCTAGTCTTTGAGATCTTAGAAGGCCACAACCAATGAAAAAACCATAACAAATGAAAACACAAACTGTTGCTAGTTTTAAAATGTTTAATTTTTGTTTTGATATGTATTTCTTAAAGGAGTGGGAGAGAGGTAGTTCATTTCCCTGAACACAGTTAGAAAAAAGATAAATCCAATTTTTACTTGACATCAACCTCATTCCTCATTTTTGACCTCTAGAAGTCATGACCATTTCTGCCTTTTGGAGTTTTGTTTGTTTGTTTGTATGTTTTTTTCAGGGTGGAGAAGCGAGGAAGGGCTTGATTTTATTTTCCTTCAGATCTTCATGCATTGAAATGTAAAATCATAGAATCATTCATAGGATCACTTTGTTTGGAAAAGACCCTTAAGATCATCAAGTCCAACCGTAACCTAAATCTAGCACTAAGCCACATCCCTAAGAGACTCATCTATAAGTCTTTTGAACACCTCCAGGGATGGTGACTCAACCACCTCCCTGGGCAGCCTGTTTCAGTCCTTCACAACTCTATCTGTGGAGAAATTTTTCCTAATATCCAATCTGAACCTTCCCTGGTGCAACTTGAGGCCGTTTCCTCTTGTCCTATCACTTGCTACTTGGGAGAAGTCACCAACACCCTCATACTACAACCTCCTTTCAGACAGTTGTAGAGAGTGATAAGGTCTCCCCTCAGCCTCCTTTTCTCCAGGCTAAACAGCCTCAGTTCCCTCAGCCACTCTTTATAAGACTTGTTCTCCAGGCTCCTGATTTGATACAAATATTGTGTCCCAGACACTCCCTTATTAAGCCAACTGCTGAGGGCCCGTCAATCTGATTAGGCCTTCAGACATCACCTTGTGTTTGCCAGTGCTTTGCTTTGTCCTACATTCTAATATCATCTTTCCACGGTCCATTGACATTTTCAGCACACTGTTAAATAAACTAAACCAAATATTATTTCACCTGCTTGCCCATAGTGTCATTCTCTAGCTAACATGCCTCGCACCATTCAAAAGTGTAATAAGTAAATATCTCTTTAGTTTTGCTTTTTTTTGCTTTTTTTTTTTTTTTTTTTTTTAATGGCAGTGATCACTACAGTATCTGAATGTTTCTTAAATATTAATGGGACTCTTCATAGCATCTTAGTAAGAGGAAGGGGTGGCCATCTTTTTAAATAAAACTGAGGGGAATTACAAAGAAACACAATCTGAAATAAATCTTATTAACACAGTTAACATTAATGCATTTTCTATTTTCAGAGCATTTCTTATAGACAACAACTGCAGCTGTGAGCTCTCAGCAGTTCTGAAGATAACCTTCCACAAGTTAAGCCTGCAGAAAATGAGGGAGACATAATTAATGACGAGTTTTTTAAAACTTTAGCTTTTAATGACTTAAAATGCTACCACTGATGTTTTGTAGTAGAGGTAGGAAAAGGGTTAATTCATCAGGACACCATTTATTCGTCTTAACCATCCTCTGCCTATTTATTCAGTAGGTAATTTCTAGTTTTGCAGGAAAAAAGGCTGATAAAAGTAACACTCTCACATCCCCTGCTACTGATTCACTGTGACAGCTTTGCCATGCTCCCATTGCGGGAAGTTTGGCATAGTTATCATGACACATATATTCCAATAAAGGCTCTATTTTCAACTACCAGTCTGTCTTGAACTTCTGGCTTCGTCTCTCAGTCTCATCTTCCTTGCATGGCAAATCTCAGGTTCATTCTTCTCCTCAGACTCCTCATTTCAGAGTAAGGCTCCTTGCTCAGTACCCAGTAAGTGATATCAGAGTCTGGCAATATCCAAGCCTGTGCCTTTTCTCTGAGCACCTCTGTTTTGGACCTCTGATTTCTGCTAAAGCCCCTACTTCTTCCTTGCTCTGTGGGTAGGATCTGAGCAGAAGAGAGATAGGGTGTCATCCCCAGGCATGGCATACAAAATCCTTGGCTTCACACTGACATAAATGTAGCACAGTTCTGGTAATTTAGTTGCTGAAATCTCGGAAGTCTTACCTCTCATACAAAATTTTTTTTCTTTTTAAAGTTTTTTTACATCACAAAATTGAGATGAATTTTAATAGAGACAGAAAGGTCTGGTATAAATTCTGCCTTCCTTATTGAATCAAGTACTAGATTGAAAGATTTCCAGAATTTATGTTGTGAATGTTTATATGTTCTCCATATTTATGGAGCAACATTTTGTCTGGGTTTTTTGTTTGTTTGTTTGTTTGTTTGGGTTTTTTGTTTGTTTGCCTTTTTTTTTTTTTAATGAAGAGAATAACAACCAAAAATCTGTCTGTACTGCTGCAGATAGCTGTCACAAACAAATTCTGTTCAATAAGGTTTAGTATAATAAAATTAAAAATTACTGAAAATAAGGTCAAATAGTTTTAATGGGAACATCTCTTCTGGCTTCAACCATAATACTTCTAAAGATATTAATTCTAATTCTTTCCTGTCTGCCACTACAGATGTTGTTAGCCCCATGTTAAGGATTGATATGATCTAGAAAAGAGAGCAGAAGAAAAGGATGTCTGTGTGGGTTCCTGGGCACAAAGCACAACTAGTCTGAGGTAGCCAACAGCTAATTAAAAAAAAAAAAAAATATGTTCCACTTTAACAGAACTAAGTCATCAAATGATCTAACAGAACAGAGCCATCAAATAACCGTGTTTATGAAAACAGGCCTGTTGCCACCTAATCTGACCAATCCAGTTGAAGATCAGTCTCGTGTATAATGTGCTGGCCGTTCACCAGACCTTTTTCAGACTGTCTCTGCAAAGCCAGGGCTTGCAGAGCTTCTTCTAGGTGTTGCAATTTGAACAAAAAGCATTGCTTACTTATTTTTCAGTGAGGCTCAGGAAACAGAACTGCATCTCCAGTGGCATCAGAGACAAGCTGCCTATTGCAATAGGAAAGGAGATATCACAGGAAATAAATGAATAGGAAATATTTAAGGTGTAGTGCTATGTTTTCTACTCAGTAATGGTAGTGAATCAATGAACAGCATTCTGGACTTTACTGTTTTGCAGGAAGGCCTAATTCACCCTGTGCATTATAATATTATCAGCCTTGCAGCACTTATGTCTTCTTGTGAATGTAGTTCTTAGTCCCCACTGTATGCATTGTCCTACAGCCATTTTGTTCTTTCTTCCCCTAGACAGTCATCACTTGATTTTTTAAATAATGTAGCAGCAGATAGCACACCAGCAAGTGATTTAGAGATATTCCTAAAAATGTATATAACCTTTGACTAGATTTGTTGCATTCAAACCATTTATATTTTTCTGATAATCTCCCTAAAACTAATATAATAATACTCTCTTAATATGAAAGTTCCAGCTTTTCAGAAAATGAATAAAACATCTGCTTGTTTAAAATGTACCATCTTAATGCTCATTTACTCAGGCCAACAGACCTTAAATTATTCCTGATTTAGTATTAAAAAAAAAAAAAAACAAAACAAAACACCACATTTCAAGAGGTATTTTTGCCATTACCATTTTACATTAGCTCTGCTTTTTGGCTTCTGCAATTATAAAACCATAGGATTTAATAAAAGACCTATGCAAAGTGTGGAAGAACAGAATGGATTAATCAAAGACATAAGATATTATCTATTTTCCTAGCATTTTCCTAAATTTAATGAATAATTAGTATTCCTATTAATTATTTATCTCATATGCTACTGGTTCTAAGGATAATTTCCCAAAGTCTATATTTATAAGAAACTGGCATTTCATGCTGGAGTTATCAAATGATGCCATATGTGCTGCCTTTTGTAAGAGAAATAATCATCTATCTTTAGAAACATTTGTTAAAATGTAAGATAAATACAGTTTAATAAAGAGTTCAACTAACCCCAAATTTAATATTCTCTTTTAGTTCTATTCCATTCAAGTTTTTATGTCAGCTTTATCACTATTAGACTATGTGAATGCCTACCCACTTAGGATTATTCAGCTGTGTATTAGTGTGCTGGTTTCATCTCAGTTACTTTATACCATCTAAAACTTAGGTATCTAGCCTAAGAGAGGGTCATCCGACCATATAGTCATATCTAGTCACCATCTAGTCACTAAAGCGCCTCCAGAGGCTGATTCATCCCACCCTCAGTTTGCTATCTAAAATACCAGTTCCTACTGGTGGTAAGTTAAAACACCTGCAAACAATTATTTTTTTTTATTTTTTTTTTTTGGTTTGTTTCCATAATGCTTCATCATTGTGGCTGCCATAGGCAGTTGGAGAAGCACATGTACATAGTATTCTCCTTCCTGCTGGAGCCAGGAGCATGCAAGTCTGATTCTCCTTGATGCTGAAAGCTTTTGAATACTGCGGTACCTCACTGACTAGTGCCATATTCTGTGGAAAACTCTACTATTATATTTTCTCTAATGTTTTCTTACTTTAAAACATATAATAGATGTTCAATCTCTTCTGTATTTTAATGTGGACATAGATAAGGGATGGACATGAGCTGTTGATAATAGAATATAATGAGCCATCTCAGTATATTTAATGTGTGATAAGACTTGGAGTCAGAGAACAGATTTATGGTATTTGATTCCACAGTGACTAGTATTAAAGCTCAGGTGCTTAAAAGCATGGCTGTATAGACATTGCAAGAGTCACGGTTCTGGATAGCTTGTAACTATTTATGAAACTCTTGTTTTGGAATTTAAATATAATGAAATTAGGGATTGTATCCAATTTTTGCTTTGTCATAACGCAAAGTAAACCAAACGTAACAGGGACTGAAGTAAGATAAACATGTAGACGGGTACAGAGAAACAGAAAACACACCACCCCTCAGCACTCTGAACCTGCAAGGCTTTGAGAATCTCAATGAATTATTTTTGTTACAAGCATGGAAAAAATGGTCACTCTCATGATATCCCATAATACAAGAACAAAGAAGTAGACAGTTTAATTAATTTGAGACAGTATTACAAACATGTACAAAATGCTTACCACCTGACGCTAGTATTCATATACTCCACCAAAATTTCATACGTACTATGTATCAATATAAAGTCAGTAAAATTACAGAATTAAATTGTTTAAGTCCTGAATTGTTTTATAATTTTAAAGCTTTGAATTATCCTTTTAGCCTTTATCCTCATAGAAATCTCTATATTAATATGCACAAAAACCTCAAACTTTAAGGTAAAATTTTACATTATACAGTCCCTGCCTGTTGGATTTCATAAGTGTAGGTGCTGACCCTGTGTATTCACACATGCACAAACACATTGCCCTCGTGTAACCACAGTTACAGCCTCCTACCTCAGACAGTGGCTGGCACCAGATGCATCAGAGGATGGTGTGAGAATCCCACCAAAGGAGTGGGATTTTTTTTTTTTTATTCTTACAAAATTAGGATCAGAATTTAGATGTGACAATGTGGAAAATAATGGTGGGAAGGTTGGGGGGAAAAAAAAAAAGAAGCTTGATTTTATTTGTATTCATCTTCACAAAAGCAAATTGAAAAAGGGAAAAAATATGGACACACTTGGAATTGTGCCTGTGTTTCAAAGTCTGAAATATACACTATTTTTAACACACATATAAAAAGAAATAATATATTAATATTTTAACTGATGGATGAAAGACTGATTATCTGCAAGAGCTTAGCTGGAACTCCTGGAAGAATAATAGTGCCAACACTGCTTTGTTTGCATGGCTGATAGTGTTCATTATGAACAGCTGATACTGCAAGAACAAAAAACTAGAAGCTAGATAGACATAGTAATTAAATAAATGAAACTTTTCTTTTTTCAGTATATATATTAAATATGCATGATGACCCTTTGAAGGGCTAATGGGGGTCAGAGGTCTGAGGTGTTTATCTAGTTTAGCCTGTACAGGACTTTTTGTGGCCACACTGCAGCACTCTGCACAGAAAAGTGTGCATTTTGGTGATTTTGATATGTTGAAGTATTCACATTTCAAAATGCTCAGAAGTTTTCAGTAAGTGCCTCTCTCTCATCTACACTTTCCAATAGCTTTCTGATTTCACACCTTTCCTTGAAATTATTTAAACTTTTTCCTTTGTATTCATAACCCAAAACATATCCAATTTCTTCATGGTCTTCCTACTCTCCTGAATGAAATGTTCTTCTACTACTTTGCCAAACTTTCTACTAATCCCCAAGTTCATACTTGAAAAAGAGAACCCTCTAACCAGCTCTGAATTGATTTTTTTTTCAGCTTACAAATCTATTTTCCATTTAATGTCCTTTTGTAGTAGCTATTGAGCTAAATATTTTATTCTCTGGATGTCTCATCTGAGCATAACCTGAATTGAGGAACGGTTGAGGCTCATTGCAATGTGTCAGGGCTATTGTTCTTAGCTGAAAAGAAAAAGGAAGAACACACAGAAGAAAACAAGTCACAGAAGACACTGGAAGGAAGGGGATTGGAGACTAAGTAAAAGCTTACACAGAAGCATTCTCTGAGGGATTAATATTCAGTACAGGAAAATCAACTATGATAATTTTGAACTTGAAAAGGTAAAGGGGGTGCCAAAGAGGTTGTCAAAGGAATTAAGAAAATTTTTTTTCATCTTTAAAGCTTTGCCTTTGCTAGACAGGGACATGAGGGAGAAGCAGACATGCCTGTTCTTAGGCGTTGAAGTTATATCACAAGATTTCTGCTCTGCCTTTAAAAATCTAGCTTATTTCAGCAATAAATCTCATATAGGAGCTGCAATTCTAAAAGTGATACTGGCAAAAACAAAAAAAAAGGAATATGAACAACACTTATGTTTTGCTTTTGTGGGGTTTATTTGTTTGTTTAGCTCTAGGTTTTTTGTTTGATTTTGTTAGTTTGAGATTTCTTTGTATGAAGTTAGGTGAGCTAAAAAAATCACTGAGGGAAAACATGCTTTTCTAGAATTTCTCTCTTAAAGCAAAAATAAGCATAAATCTCTCATTTTTCACTCTAGTCCCATTAGTAACATTACTTTAGAAGAAATAGCATCCTGTTTGGCTATTTCAGTTATTGTCATGATCTATGCATTTGCCCACTTATGCACTGGACTCAGAAATGACTGGTGACTTATACGAAAGTTCAATTGTTCCTTTAGAAAAAGACAAAAAATCTTTGCTAAACTGAACCAATGATGTAACTTTCCAGGTGAACTTCCCCTTTGTCCAAAGTAATAAAGTTCTAACAAAGTGTTATCAACAACATTCCTGTTGAAGTACTTGATTACTGACAGTCCACAAGATTTTATATCTCTCGCCATTGAAAACATGATTGTTTAAATGCTAGCCAATAGACCAGGTCTTCTATCCTGTTAATCTCACGAGTAGTTTTATGTCTAAACCCATTTGTTAATGGTCATCTGATGAGTACTACGGTTGCTGTTGTTTAAAAGACAAGCTAGCTGTCCTTATTTAAGGAAGGAAAAACATATCTAAGTCTAGTCTAGTTCCTGAATCACTCCATTTCATAAGCACCTATTGGAGGCATGTCCTCATGGATTCAAGGCAAAAACTGAACTTCAGAAAGAAGAATTCACAAGAATTCTTCTCTTTAGTTTTTTGGTTTTTGTTTTTTTTTTTTTTTTTTCTCAGTTTCTTATGTAAGATTCCTAAAAATCACTTGATCAAAATTGATTCAAAATTTCTTTGTAGATCTGAGCTCAGTCTCCAGAATGAAATCCAGAAGTTTGCACAAGGTAGTATTACAGTTTGTGGAAAGAGTTAAACCCCTCAGAGCAGGATCAAGAACAAGAAGAACCAAAATAGATCTGCTTACAACAGCATCTTCAAGAAACTAAATACATAGCGGATAAAACTAATATCAGAGGCAATGTAGGCCCACTGATGAATGGGGTGGGTGCCCTGGTGGCAGAAGATGCAGAGAAGGCAGAATTACTGAATGCCTTCTTTGTCTCTGTCTACTCTGCCGGAGGCTGTCCTGGGGAGCCCTGTACCCCTGAGACCCTGGATGAAGCCAGGTCAATGGAGGAGTTTGCTTTAGTCAATGAGGACTGGGTTAAGGAGCAATTAAATAGACTGGACATCCATAAATCCATGGCTCCAGATGAGATGCACCCGCGGGTGCTGAGGGATCTGGCTGAAGTCATTGCTAGACCGTTCTCCATCATCTTTGTCAAGTCTTGGGAAACAGGAGAGGTGCCCGAGTGTTGGAGGAAAGCAAATGTCACTCCAGTCTTTAAAAAGGGCAAGAAGGAGGACCTGGGCAATTATAGACTGGTCAGCCTCACCTCTGTCCCTGGGAAAGTAATGGAACAGCTTATCCTTGGTGCCATCTCAAGGCATATCAAGGATAAGAGGGTTATTAGGGGCAGTCAGCATGGCTTTACCAAGGGTAAGTCATGCTTGACCAAACTCATAGCCTTTTCTGAGAATGTAACAAGGTGGATGGATGATGGCAGAGCGGTGCATGTGGTCTACCTTGACTTCAGTAAAGCCTTTGACACGGTCTCCCACAGCATCCTCACAGCTAAGTTGAGGAGGTGTGGTCTAGACAATAGAGTAGTGAGGTGGGTTACAAACTGGCTTAAGGAGAGAAGCCAGAGAATGGTAGTCAATGGTACAGAGTTTAGTTGGAGGCCAGTATCTAGTGGAGTGCCTCAGGGGTCAGTACTGGGGCCAATATTATTCAATATATTCATTAACGATTTGGACGAGGGAATTGAGTGTACTATCAACAAGTTTGCTGATGACACTAAGCTGGGAGGAGTGGCTGACATACCAGAAGGCTGTGCTGCCATCCAGCGGGACCTGGACAGGCCGGAGAGTTGGGCGGAGAATAACCTGATGAAATTTAACAAGGGAAAGTGTAGAGTCCTGCATCTGGGCAGGAACAACCCCAGGTTCCAGTATAGATTGGGAAATTGCATATTAGAGAGCAGTGTAGGGGAAAGGGACCTGGGGGTCCTGGTGGACAGCAGGATGACCATGAGCAAGCACTGTGCCCTTGTGGCCAGGAAGGCCAATGGCATCCTGGGTTGTATTACAAGGGGGGGTGGTTAGTAGATCGAGAGAGGTCCTCCTTCCCCTCTACTCTGCCCTGGTGAGACCACATCTGGAATATTGTGTCCAGTTCTGGGTCCCTCAGTTCAAGAAGGACAGGGAACTGCTGGAGAGGGTCCAGTGTAGGGCAACAAAGATGATTAAGGGAGTGGAGCACCTCCCTTATGAAGAAAGGCTGAGGGAGCTGGGGCCCTTTAGTTTGGAGAAGAGGAGACTGAGGGGTGACCTTATTAATGCTTATAAATATATAAAGGGTGAGTGCCACGAGGATGGAGCCAGGCTCTTCTCAGTGGCAAACAATGATAGGACAAGGGGTAATGGGATCAAGCTGGAACACAAGAGGTTCCACTTAAATTTGAGAAAAAGCTTCTTCTCAGTGAGGGTGACAGAGCACTGGAACAGGCTGCCCAGGGAGGTTGTGGAGTCTCCTTCTCTGGAGACATTCAAAACCCACCTGGACATGTTCCTGTGCGACCTCACCTAAGCGTTCCTGCTCCAGTGGGGGGATTGGACTAGATGATCTTTTGAGGTCCCTTCCAATCCCAAACATACTGTGATACTGCGATACTGTGTGAAAATAAACGTCTGAATGGCTTTGCTTTAAAGCTAGCAGTGTGCCATTCACCTGTAAATGTCCATGTGTGTGATGAAGGCTCATATGGCTACTGTGTTGTCTGCTTGAATACCAAGGTACAGCATCCTGATAAGCTAAGTCCATTCATCAGTACACTAGAGTGTCAATTTCTCAGTATGTATATTAACTTCTCCCTCATTAGCTGTTCATTTTTAACTAAATAGCTGCATGACAGTATTTGTGTTATTATATAGCAGCCCCATACAAGTACCAATGACAAGTCTCCTGCCTGTATTTCAGATTCTGGCCCCCAACATTTAGAGTCTAAATGATAGATTTCAGTACCTAAAATTATATCAACCTTGCTATTTTGTTTATCTCTTTGTGATAGGTCCAACAAGTCAGCTCTAGCAACCTCTAAAATTCTCCCTGTTTCATGTGGCCAATATAGCCCTTGTTCTTAGATAGAAAGGCCAGAAGCTCTCAGTCAGGGTTATCAAAGAAAGGTTTAGCTCCAGGGTACCTGAAGAATCAATTGCTGCTTAATTAGGTTTATAATTACTAGTGACTGTCTCATTATAAAAAGCAGATGGTATTGATGTGCCACTTGAACTTATCCTTGTATCATGACTATGTGGCAGTAAACATCAACAATACAAGTTGTACATCAGTGCTAATGTTTGCTTAGATCTAGAAAGGAATTTAAAAACTAGTATTGAAGTGGCAGAACAGGACAAACTTTGCCTTATTCTAGGCAACAGCATTCTGGATTTTTATTTTGGGAACCTGGTGCTAGATTCCCAGGGAGTCCTGATGTACTCATGCCAACAGCCAACACAGAACTGGAGGTCCTACAAAAGGACTAGCAAGGACTTCAGGAAATAACACCCAAAACAGTGGTCACATATGGACATTCCTGACAAAGCAGCACAATGCCTGGCTCAGACATCAGCTTAGTCAGACACAGAAGCTAAACATAGAATGACTAAAGTTAGACTGAGCCCATGACCTTACGTCCATTTAAAATTCATATGAGAGACATTGGTGTCCCCAAAAGGGATTCATCCAAGACACATCTGAAACATGTGCCATTGAATGTTTCAGAAAGTGCTTACTTTTCTCCTTTCCACAGGCTGTAGCAATTAGCTCAGATTCTGATGTCTTTCTTTGATATGCCTAAAGGTGCATGAGACTAATCCCATTTTAAGTGTTCCTAATGTGTGCCTAAATTCCCTGAGGGGTTTGATTGGGCATTCCTTCTTAGAGCATACCCAATCAGTAGTGACAATTTTAAGCTGAGTATAACTAGGGCTGACTTGTGTTTTAGCTAATGTCTTAATGATTAAAACAAAGTATAGTGTCTGTGCCAACTCATCAGCTTAAAATCTTCCACTTTACAGGAAATTATCCTGATATTATTGCTGTGGGCTATGTAGGGATGAGAAACTCACATCAGAGGTGAATGTTGTAGCCATTGTGTGACCAGTTAAGTTGGTCTACTAAACCTTTCATGATAAAGAAATTTGGCCTTGCTTCCACAGTTTTATATAATAGTTACTGGAATAGAAGGTGAAAATTAATATAAAATTTGGTGTAACGTACAAAGAGAGGGAGAAAAAGGAGTTAAAAGTAGATGCTAATCCTCACAACGTTTAACACTTACATAATGTATGGGGAAAACAAAAAAGCAGAATAGTTTGAGTAGAAACAGATAAGATACATTGGCATGTAAGAAAAACTTGCTTTTCTCCTCCTATTCAAAAAGACAAAAACTAAGAATGCAGAATCTGGGTGAACGTAGATGAATACTTAGGCCACCAAGAAGACAGAGGTTCACAGGTGAAAGCAAATACACTGTGAGATGACTAAAGTTTCTTTAGTGTTCGTTTGATTTTGACCAACACATAGTCATCAATCCTGAAAGAGAAAATTTATAACTAAATGCAAAAATTGTTTGTAAAGACTGTTACACACATTTTTTGAGCTTCAGGCTATCATTAGCTGTGTTTGTTTGTTTTTTGTGTGGGTTTTTTTTTTTTTTGGTTGGTTTGTTGTTATTGGTTTTATTTTTGTTTTTGTTTGCCTGTATTTCCTTAGAGGTCTGCCAGGCAAGGGCATCCCAAATGACTGGTTAAAACATAAGTTGCTCAATACGTTTACCACAGCAAGGGGGCAAGGATGTGACTCAACAAACATTGTACCCTGTAAGTACATTACAATTATGTTAATGAGTAAAAAGCTATCTGGAACTGCATAGACTACTTTAGGGCATCCCTCTGCACTTTAAGATATTCCTACTTGCAAGGCGCTAATTAAAATGTAATAAAATTTCATAGAAAATGTAGGCTACCTTCTTGGTAAAAAAAGTTCGGTTTAATTTATTAGTCATTTTATATTTATTCACTAAGGGGAAAAATACTCTTATATACTAACTGAAAACAGCCATCCTCATGCAGATTACTAGATCAGTGGTTCATTAGGAAAATATTAGAATCTGAGTACATTTCTGGAAGATGTGAGATATAATATTGTATTCAAGACTGTAGGTTCAATAACAGATAGCTGGATTAAGCAGAAATAATCTGTGATAAACAGGGTATAAAATCAGATGGTATGTTTGCCTTTTGTGGTAATAAACCTTTCCTGTATAGGGTTGATGTGATAGCAACTTTGTCATTTGTTCCAGTTTTGAAGTATTATTATTCTGAGGTTCTTTTCACAGATAACATGAAATAAGGATGTTCTGACTATCAAAGTCATGGATTTAGCATGGAGCTGCATGACATTGACTTTCTCCAGCATCAGTCTGAGAAAGGAAAAGAGTAAAGAAGTATTTGTGAAAAATTGTTATGTTTGATTGATTTTTAAACTCTTAAGTCTTTTGACACTGGGAATTTACCAGAAGAAGTAGGTAGAAAGGAAATAATACTGAAATAATACTGGATTATTAACCTTTCTGATAAACATAAAAAATTGAAGACACTGCACATTTTCTTTTCAAAATAAGTATCAACCATTAAGTGTACATGCATTTGGTTTTCTTTGAATTATACCATCACATATTCTAAAGAACATTTTAAACCAAAAAGAATATTTAAAAACTAAATAGCACCTAAGAGAATCAGGAAATTTTGAATAAAATCCATCACATTTCAGCATTTTTTCTGTATTAAAATT
Source organism: Nesoenas mayeri (assembly GCF_963082525.1). Taxonomy (NCBI): domain Eukaryota; kingdom Metazoa; phylum Chordata; class Aves; order Columbiformes; family Columbidae; genus Nesoenas; species Nesoenas mayeri. Next base: position 41,007,146 of record NC_137544.1, read on the forward strand.
TTCCATAATTCATCACCAAAAAAAAATTCTCTCACTAGCTTTTAGATTATGAAATATGTTGTTTTATTTTCAGTGAAGACTATATTTTTTTACATTTTCAAACATTTTAACTTCTTTGATTTCTATAACAATGATAGCAGTAGCTTATTAGCAATTAATTGCATCTGTAAGCATTCTTCAAACTTCTCAGAGTGTTCTATTGAATATTTGTACTGCCAACTGTGCAGCCCAGGATTATTTTTATATGTGTGCTAGGCTAGCTGTAACCAAGGATTATCAACTCCTTTAGTTTCCTTCATAAAGCATCATGCATATATATGCACACAGTTTTATGCTTAGAAGATGTGCTACATTTTAAAGAATACTAATTTAACCAAAAAAAAAAAAAAAAACAAAAAACAAGTTTTCAGGGTTCTCCTGGAAAAGGAAGGAAAATAAATAAATATGAGGAAACAAGGAAACACAGACATAAATTATTAAGAGGATGCAGTCAAAGAGCTTTTCTGTTTAGGAGGGACAAGTTTTATGAAGAAAGTAAAATTAGGAAATCTGGAAGCTACATTGGAAGTCTGCTTCAGTGAAGAAGGCAAAATTGGTGAAATGGTGAGTGTTTGCAGCCAAGCAGGACTGATAATCTGAAGCACTGTCTGCTGTGAAGCTCTCATCATATGATTTGATAGAGTATCTCTGCATTTAGACCATCAACATCTAGTTTGGACTGGACAAAGAAGAGACGTCTGGAATTTGAAGAACATTTTAGTGTATGACAGAGGTTTTCCCAAATCTTGGAAGTGTATTTCAGATTCACTTTGTTGATTGAATCGACTTCTTGCAAATTTTTGTTTCCCTCATAATGGGAAGGGATTACTGGCTGTCTCATGTGAAAGAGGAATGACAAACAGCATAGCAAATCACTGCTGTCTGACGTATCAAAATTGAAAGTTGTGGATTTTTAACGTCCATATATTGATGTACACATAAATGTACAATTAAAAATGCACTGGTATATGCATCAGGTCCCAAGGACTGCTTTAGATTATGTTATTCGTGTTGAGTGAGTTTCAGAAGCTACTTGAGAGCGAGGTATTTCTCAAAATAAGTAAGGCTTATTAAATTTTTATATAGCCTTAAAGAAACACCCCCACAGATACTCTTTGTACTGTCTCTTTTCAAATAAAAGAATATGTTCCTTTGCACTGGAACCAGCTGGCTTCACCAAATAGCGTATAATTTTAAATTATAAAGGCCTTTTACTAGCTCTTACATTTAGAAGTGCAATTTGAATACCCAGGAAATCAATATCGGCTTTGCTACATGATTACAACCAAATAATTGAAATATCAGAAGGGCAGTGAACCGCAGAGCCTTTGTACTGAGGAAATAAGACATTCTAATGACAATGCTTTCAGTACTCACACAGCTCTTAATGTAATTGTGTGCAACTTTTGGAAGTACTGTTTTCAGCACTCTGCAAAGAACATAGGTGTGTAAAAATGAGCACCTGAAAACACCAATGACACTTTTGTGTCATGAGTTTTTGAACAGGACTCCCCATTGCTCTCTATAGTACTGCTGCAGACAAGCCACAGAAACTCACACAGGGAGGAATATTATGCAAATCCAAGCCAAAGTGACAAGATTGACTGCGGACAAGTCTAAAGGCTAGAAACAAGCCGCTACTTCTTGCAAGCTAGGAACAGTGCTTTATGAACCCTGGTTCCTCTGAAAAAAATTAAAAAAAAAAAAAGAACAAAATAAAAGAAAAGAAAGAATCTGTATAAGGGAAATACTTAATTCATGTTTTCACTTGTAAAGAAAAAAGGATTCTCCCTTATGATATAAAATCAGGAGAATCTGTAGGTGAAGAACAAGTCAAGGTTAATATAAATTATGTATCTGCTACTTAGTTGCAAGGCAGAGCAAAGGAAAAAAGCAGGCTTTCTTATCAAAGAATGAATGCAATATTATTTCAAAGGTATTCACTGTGATTGTAGGATAATAGTTTTAAAACTGGAGTAAGCATGAAGGTTGAGCAGCTTACTTAATCAAGTGCTAGTCTTTTATCCCTAGAAGTATAATTTACATCCATCTTTCAGTCCCAAGTAAAATGAGTGGCCTCATCTTTGTCCCTCATGGACAGTAATATACATTATATAACTACTGCATGTAATTTGACACAATTTAGTACAACCAACAATCATTTTGTCAGTAGAACACCAAGCTTCAACTACCATGAAGGGTGATATATATATATATATATAGATATATATATATAAATATATATCTATATATGTATATATATTTAAATTTTATTTTTTCCCAGAAGAGCAACTTACAAAAGCATGCTTTAGTTTTTGCTGAGGAGTTTGTAATAATCTCCACTTTTCCCATTGCAAGTCTCATTCCAGGTGTCATCATTATCTCCAGCTTCTGTATCAATCCGTCTAAGATCCAGATGATGGCAGTGAACTTTGTGTTACATCTATTGTTTCTGTTATTTTTTTTTTAGTTTCCACAGGATTTTGCTTTTAGATCTGAAACTCTAGTCATCTTACGTACAACAACAGTACCTGCTTGAGTGGAGACCTAAAGGAAGGCGATGTTGGCTTAATATGAAATTTTGCAGAAGGTCTTGCAGCTATTTTTCAGTTATCTAATCTGGAAAATTGTTTGTTTCTTTTATTATTTTCACTAATATAAGACATCTTTTTGTATTCATAACCTACAGGGATGAATCTGAGACTACTAGTAGATCTCAACCTTATAACATTTTCAATACACATGGTAGTTACATTTTTTGTGTGGCTTTCCAATGAAAGTGACCCCATAAACACTGATGTTTGCAAACCCCATAACCAAATTTATCAGATTTGGAAGATTTGCACTGTGAAATCATCTAGTGAACTAGTGAGATATAGTAAATATGGGTGAAGTGCCCATTGTCAGAATATATGGGAGCTACCTTTGCTCGCATCAGTCATTTTTCTCAATATTTCACCCACCGTGTAAAGAACTTATGAAGTTGTTTTTCTTTAAGAAACACTAATTGATTTTCATTGTTTGTAGTGAACACAGATCTTCAGTTTGTGTCAAGAGCTTTTTGCTGTTTATATTTGTGCATAAGTGTAAGGTCCAAATTTCAGTCACATTCAGCCCCATTGATTTGGATTAGGACAGGTAATATACATAATAATGCTCTGAGAACCTCAGTTTCTTAATTTCTTCACATGTGTGTACTTGCAAAGATAAATTCCTGCTCTCCTACTCCCATAATTTAATGGGAAATTTTCTATTTAGTGATTGCATCAGTGGTTCCTCTGCATATTGAGCAATATCTACCTTCTTTTTAGCTTACTGAGCTCTATCAGATGCTTTTGTTCCCTTCTGAGTAGTGAAAGCTAAGGTCTTAAGTATATTTGTGAAGACTTTACTCACAAAAGCAGCCTCAGTGAATCAAATCCTACCTTGGGAAAAGCAGTTACAAAAGCATTGTGTTTGATTCTTCAGTTAGTAACAAATTTGTTTTAAATATATTTTAGTAAAAATTAATTTTTAATAGTGAATTAATAAGTTAACCAGATCTGACTAATTTTATTAAAGTATTGTACTGGTGTAGTTGCTAAAATATTCAGAACTTTTTTTTTTATTTATTTAACATTTTTTTCACTCTGTTGTTGACAGAAAATAGTAAATAGCCACCTATCTAAATCCTGAATAGGATACTTTTTATTTTTTTATTTATTTAAAATTTTGAACGTACAGCTAAAGGCAATTTTAAAAGATTCCGGATATACAATTAGTTCTGAAAACATGATAGTAGATAGTGCTTTTATATAATTCTCATACACTATGGAGCTCAGTTATGAGATTTTTGATTAAATGACCTCACTTTTTTGTCACTATATTACAAAAAGGAAAAACAGATTCCCTTCTCTCTCAAAATCATAAACTACCCACCTCTGTTTACTTGTAAACTGTACATTTTCTCTTAGCCAATAAGGTTTTAGGGGGTTTTATTTTGTCTATTTTCAATTTACTTTACTTGCAGCTATTTTCAAGCTGACAATGAATTTAGAAAGTGGAGGAAAAGCTGAAATATGAACCATTCTTAACAACAGGATAATCCAGATCATTGTTGTAATGCATCAAGGTATACTATTTTTTAAAAATAACAACTCAAAAAGCATGTTGTGCATAAGAGTGATGGTTTCCTGTACTCAGCCTTATTCTGACAATACAGAAATAATGTTTACAATTACCTGGAAGATGATTACTTCTCTGAAAAAATAGAAAGGGTGCATTTAGACTTATATTTTCATTCACTTCTGTCCACAAAATCTTTCCTTTACAAAACTAATGCAAACCCTCATTACTCAACAGTGCTTGAATTATAGCAAACTGTGAGCTCCTTTATGTTGAAGTGGGGGATGACTTAAAGAAAAAACAGAGAATTCAGGAGCTGGATTATGACTTGATATGGTACTTAAATTCACCCTTCTAATAAGCCTAAAATACCACATCAAGGAGAATTTCAAAGACTACCTTTTTACACAGTCTGTACAGAAGTCTCTTTTTTTTTGGTCTCAAAAGCTTTCAAGGGCAGAAAGGCCAAGGCATGAACACTGTCTCATCTGCAGAATTCTCAGTAAACATAGCATTTAAGAGCAGAGTTTACTATTTTGTGTTTTATGAGAGAGATTCAGATAGTTACTGGTTTAGGTTTCATTTAATTATTAAATATCCTATTGGATCTTGATTATTTATTATGAAATCCTTTTGACAGAAGAAAAACTCATTTAAATACACTCATTAGCAGTTTAATATTTCTCTACTGTGAAAAATTACTGCACTTTGTTCTTTATTACTATGCAATCATGATTTTTCAGAAAGACACATTGCTTGGTTAACCTGAAGGAAGAGGCTGTATAGTTGACACAAGTCGTTACTTACAGGCCTGAAGTGTACTGATCTGTAAAGGTATTACCAAAGGAAAATCTATATGATACTAGTAAATTAAAATCGACATCTACCTCATCATCTTCATGAAAAGAAAACAGAAAAGGCCGTGGAAGCAAATATCTCATTATCAAGTGTGACAAAGTTTTAATTAGGGTAATTTTTCAAGGATGTTTGCTTACTGGGCTGTGGCTTTTATTAGTCCCTGATTCTTCAAATATTTAATGTCACTGTCACTCACTTCCTATTGACAAAACGTGTCTACAATAAATGAACAACAAATTCAGCGATGTCCTCATAAAGCTTTTTTCCTTTTTTCCCCTCATACAAAGGGGGAAGGGTTGAGTGTCCAAACTCACTGGAGCAGAAGCTGTTCTTTGTTCTGCACAAGTAGGAGCTGTTGCAGGACTGGAGCTCATGCTGTAATTCAACCATGTTTTAGAGCTAAACTTCATTAAAAACAGGGAGCCAGGCTTGGAATTCTGGACCTTTATCACTTTTTAGATGCAGTTCTTGCATCTGTTCAATTGCTTTTGCTTGTTTGTTTGTTTGTTTTGAGAATGCTTATGGAATTGTAACACTTTTAGTAAAGGAATTATGAAAAAACTTGGTTGATTACGTCCTACTTCACAGAAGGAGACACGGAGACACATATTCTAGCAAGATACATCAGTCTATATATTGTCGAGATTCTCTGGATTTTTTTTTTAGATGTTTTTATTAAAATTATTGTTAGACAGAAAGAGTTAAGGATGAACTATTCTTTGTTGATGTAAGAATGCCAATTTTATCAGATAGTTTTAACTATAATATTGCAGGTTTTTATAAACACAGTTATAAGACTTATAACTATTAAATATAACAACTACATAGTTGTAATTTTGTATTTATTGCCTATGCCCAGGCTTCTCTATTTAGGAAAAAAATGGGAGGGGGGGATAGAGCACTAGTGAGATACACTGTGTGTTTTTGGTTTTGGATGTTAAAACAAAAATCAAGGTACTTTGGATAATGAAAACAATTCAGTTTGGTCATTTTGAAACTTACTTGCATTTTAGTATTCAAAACCATGATCTCACTCAAGCACAATAAATCTGAAAAAAAAAAAAAAAAGAAGATTCAACATTTCGGCTGGTTTTAGATTCAAAAGGAGTAAGATCAGAAGAATGTTCAGTCAGAAGTCCTACAGCTGAATGGGTTTTGCAAGAATTCTTGAATCTTTTTTAGAAGAATGTTTACAAGAATTTTTTTATCAATGTGCCATTAAAAGGAAGACTAGTGTATGAAATGAAGAATCCCTACAGCTTACTCACATTCAGGAATGGGCACATAAAACAAATAATTGTTTTGACTGAATAAAATATCAAGGACATGAAAAATTTCAGTGTAATCTTGTTTATATATATATATATATATATATATAAAGAATAACTTCTTTTTATTTTTACTTGAATAAAATAAAGACTCCTGACACCAGTAAGAAAACATACATATTTTAAGTAAGAGACAAGTTTGCCTCTTATGTGTTTTAAATATATAAGTCAATAATTTTCACTGTAATATTCTTAAGGAAGTGAACTGTTCTTGTACTTGAATATTGCATTTTGTTACTTATGTGGAATTTAATTTAATACGAACCCAGAATTCAGAACAATTTATATTTAAAAATAAGATTTTCAGCCATGTGTAAGGGTAAACCATTTGTTCTGATGGAATGGTTTTAATATTTTTGGATGCATGTAGCTGTAAAAGTGAAAAGTTTTATTTTTATTTAATGTAGAAATAGTGTATATCATGTCTTTAGTTGCTTTTATTTTCTTCTCTTTTCTCCTCTTCAAATTATAGGTCCACATAAGTGCTTGACAGAGCTTTCACTTTATTTTGTAAAATTTATTTTTTACTGCTTGTTAATAAGCTATTGTCATAGTGTTTCATTTAATAATATTAGGTTTACAACCTTCCTCTACAAGAAAACGAAAAGCAATTTTTCTTTCTTTGTTTTCCTAAATTACCTGTATATTCCTTGTATGTTTATTGCAATTCTGATGTCTGCATCTTTTCTTAGTCATGTTCATCAAATAACATCCCCAGATGTACTGCAAAGTGAACCTTTATGGCAAATCTCAGACCTATATGCTCTATTTTGTTTTCTTTTAATTTGTTCAGAATCACATAATATCTAAGCATACTTCCAATAGCTTTCAATAGGCTGTGGAGAGCAGAGTCAATACTTCCATAAGTCACAGTTGATTTTGTTTTAACAACACATAACAGTTGAAATAGATTGTCAGCTAAATTAGTGTATCACTAGCTGATACTTCAGTGACCACAGAGAAAGTAAAACTCTTCACCAGAAAAGGTGATAAGAAAATGCATAATGTAATATGAATTGTCAATGTGAGACTCTTGAGCAAAAAGGTGACACGTGCAGAAGGGTTATCTAAAGCCCTCAGGTAGACTGGCTAGAGGAATCCTACTTGAATGGCCCCTGGGGGTTCTGGAGATTAAGTTGTCTCTTTCCCTTGGATACAGTCTGGCAAAGCAGCCGACTCCAGTGGAGAATGTCAAACCTGTTGGAAGTTACTTTGTGTTGCAAAGCAGCTGCATAAAAGGAGAGTTAATTCTCAGCTCCCCAGAAGTCATCTATATCTAGTTTCAGGAACATAAGCTTCATGTGGCCAAAGGCTAATGATAAAGTTAAGACATTTCCCAAATGAAAAGTAAAGGGCATAGACCAGGCACCAATAAAACTGAAATAGAGTGAAAAAATCTGAGAGACACTGAGAGGCATTTAGAACTATTTCTATAAAGTCTATGTAGTCTACCGAGTCTTCTTTCAGGAACTTGCATCAAAAGAATTAAGTGAAGTATTGTTTTGTAAGGCAAATGTACTTTTTTTTTTTTTTTTTTTTTTTTTTTTTTTTTTTGTGGTGGGGGGAGAAGGGGAACAGAAGCAATTCAAAGTGTTCATCTTTTTTTCAATGTAATTTGACAGGCTACAGTGCCTGAGAATCTGTTATGAATCAGAAAATGATCAATAGTAACAGCAGTGTTTAGTCTCATAGTTGTGTCTTAGGATATAAATCAGTCTCCATATAGGAGAAAGAGCTGTCAAGACAATTCACTCTAGCAATGGAATAAATATATAAATAAGATAAAAGCATTGTAAAAAATAAATGTAGTCCAACAACCATGCAATTGATTATTAAAGTACTACAGTGAATATAGAATTTGGAAAATTGAAAAGCTAACTGGCTCCCATAAGCTGCCAGATCAATGACTTTAAATCATATGTTTATCTTCAAGATTAGTAGAAGATACTTCTTCATGGCCAGTTAAAATAATATATATATGTGTATGTGTGTGTATATAAATATATATATTATTGCTAAAGTGACAAACAGCTGAAACTCATAGTATCAATTAATTATGTTGATCCTCAAGAATGCGAGGAAGGCAAGTGAACAAACTGTGGGGAATGTGAGGAATACAGAAGGCAGCTATGCTGATGGATAGGAAGGAGGTAATAGATGTGACATTTCTTTACTTTAGGAGCATTTCTTACATATGACATTCTCAGAAGCTGATGCAGACAAAATTAAATTACTATAAAGTAGGTTATGATATTGGATACTATTTCTTTATATCACTATATCTTTATATCACTGAAGTGATAGAGGAGGAAAAAGACGCTGGTTCGTGTTTTGCAAGTCTGAACAATGTCTTTTCTGTGTACGTAAAAGGGAGCAGTTGCTCAAATTTCTTGTCTATGCTTTTTCTCAGGCTCCTAAGATGCAAGTCTGAACTATATGTGAATAAACCATGACAAACTTCGTTTATAATTGTGGAAAAAAAATAAGTATTTCTGAAGTATGGTTCATCTTGTCTCATTACAATAGATGACACATGAATTGCACCATACGCGTGCCTGTTGTGTCGCACTGGCTCTAAAGATAATGAAGAGTAAATAGCTCAGTGGAAGACACTGAAGAGAGGATAATTAATCCCCTCTACAATAAATATGTATCAGTTAAAATGAAAGAGAGATTAAACTAGATATCGTATTTGAAAAAAAAAATGTCAACACATGAAAGCTTAGAACTTTTGTTCTTCATTGTACAGTGCGGCAGACTTGCTGAGAACTACTGAAGTTTGAGAGAACACTCATATTTATGATGGAAAGATTCGAAATTATGAAGTTCAGTAGAGATAAGACCTGGTTTGTGATAAAAGAAATCAAATATCCAGAACACATTTCACAGATGATTGCCAGATGACAGCAAAGCTGAAGTTCCTAAATATGAAACCACTATGGGGCAAAAATTATCTCAGGATAGTTGGACAATTCATTCATCATAGCATGGAAAAATGATCTTTTCCTGAGGCAATGGTCATGGTAATCTGTAGTGTTCATAAGAACATGACAATGACTATGGACACCTGTCCTGGTTTTGGTTAAAACAAGACCAATTTTCTTTTAGTGAATTTTCCTTTCAGCTAAGTTCTTCTAAGCCTACAATTTAAGGGCATTTAGTTTGCATGAAATAGATCACTATAGAAGAAAGCGCTTCCAAAGATGTTCCAAGAGCTTGCCCGATACAACACATAAGCTCTACTTCCAATCTACCAACAGCTCCAAGAGGAATAAAGTAAAATTAAGCTGAAAGTAGTAACAAACTTATTTCTTTTTGTGTCAGACGTGATATTATTGGCGCATATGTGGAGTACAGAAACAAGGACAACTGGACCATAAACCTTTTGGTTCATTTCTCATGAAACCTCTTCCAAAGTCCCATGTTAAATGACAACATTTACTGCTTTAATGCAGAGAAGTCACAGACATTGCTGAGATGATAAATGAACAACCCAATCAAGAGCTGCAGAATGACTCATGGAAATCAACAAACACTACCTAGTGTGTGGTTCAGCTATGCTCTGAGCTAGGAAAATGTATCATCTAGCCAAGTGAATTACTATTTTCTTTTTGCTCTCCAGGCAGGAGAGACTCTCAATATCTACATCAAGAGACGATGCAGGTAGAGGAAGGGCCAAAAAGGGACATTACCTGGGTCTCAGCTCTGTTCCGGGAAGCTTGCTAATAGCTTAGAGTACTATTATAAAACACAAATATGCGTAGAAGTAGTGGTACCACTCAGGTACTAGAGAATAAATCAGCAAAATTTATATCCAAACCCAAGAAATGTTCTGAAGCAAAGGGTACTAAATTCAATAAAGGCAAATGCAAAGTAGAACACTTGCTTTCTAGTGCATACATAAACCAGGGCATACCTGTGCCAGACAAAGAATTACAGATCACCTGAACTAAAAGTGCAACACAAATTGCATTGAAGTCAACAACATAATGCCTCTTAAGAAAAAGTAAATGCTTTCTGAAATGCATTAAGACTGCATTTTACATTTAGCTGGATCCTGCTCTGACCTGGCAATAGTCTAACCATGGATTATCTCCTGACCACTTCCAGCTCTTGGCTGTCTTACTGTAGTGGGGACCTGCCTCATCCAGGTGATCTTAAATGGTCTTCTACACAGAATGTATACCACAGGCAATTTTAAATAATGTCAGTGGAGGCACAGAATTGTTTTCTGCTGACTGATTGAAGAAGTGCTCATCCTTAAAGTATGAATACCATGAATTTAAACTTGTTATTAGTTGAATGTTTGGTGCAGGAACAAGCACAGAGTCATGCACACATCTCAGCTAAATGCCATGGGCAGGAACTTGGGAGAGCGGCCTCCCACCATGCAGCCTCTCCCCGTTCCACTTGTGCTTCAGGTATCACTGGTTGTTTGTATCCTGAGTGGAGCAACAAAGAAGAAACTACACAGTCACAGGTTTTCTCATATGAGCCCAAAGTTCTCCTGAGCTGCCGCATCTTAAGGAAGATGGTGCCAGCTGCCTATGGACTGAGCTGTTTGCCTGATGGGTCCAGATGAGGATACAGCAGGAGTGGATTAGGAGTTCACTCAGGTCACTAGACCAGATATAGAACACAGACATAGCCAAATAGGAACATTGCATGTTCAACAGGGGAGGTAATCATTTAAATTATTTTGATGAGTTTAGCATTGACAAGGCCTCAGAAGGATTATTATTCTGAATTCTACACACCAAAGCTTAAGTAAATTGTAGGAATACTGGAACGAAATTGAAGAGTAAAATAATAATGAGGGGTTTAGGAAGAATAACCTGTGAAGACAAGCTGAAAGCACTGTTTTGTTTAGTCTAGAAAAGGAGACTAAGGGGAGACATTAAAATAGTCTTCAAATATGTAAAAGATTATTAGAAAGACAATTCATGATCTCCACTTTACCCGAGGACAGAACAAATCATAATTGACTTAATTTGCAGAAAGGGATATTTAAATTAGTTATTATGAAAAAAATATTTCTTAAACTGTGCATAGTTAATTGCTGGAAAAAAGTAACCCAGGGAAATAGTAGAATTTCTGTTGTTAGATCTTTTTTATGAACACATTTAAAAAACATCTGTCTGCTACTCTCATTTTTGTGAATAGGGATGATTGCTGCATTCCTAAAAATTAGCATATTTTCCTTCTCAAAAATCTATACATACACGTGTGGCTTGAGATATTATTTTAACTGTATTTTTGCTTCCAAGGGGAATGGAAATGAAATATTGTAAAAAAAAAAGGACTGTAACACTAAAAGCAGAAAGCAGATAATGGGAGGATTGAGACTAAACCTCTAACAGGGATTTTGGACAGCATGTGCTGGGGATGGGCAGTTTCAGTTGATCTTTAGAGGGTTCTTGGCATATACTGTAAAACTAATTTTTACAAAGAAAACGACACTTCTGTATCTGGAGTTGCATGACTTGTAAAAAAGATGAACTTCTGTGAGTTTTTTGTATTCATAGTTTGTCAAGTGACACGAAGATTATTCTTTCTCACTGATATTATCACAGGTAGTTATTTCTTGTTGTATTTTATTTGTTTTTCAGTTGAAAACCTTTGAGTTTTTGTTACATTATTCCCTAAAATATTTATTAATGAGTCAGAAATTCCAGTCAGTCTCCAAAAAACTCCAAGGAGAGCTACTGATGCAAGCAAATTTGAAAAGCACAACTCACATGCATGATAATTTACTGGAGAGAAAATAGCTATGTTTTCTACAATTAGGCTTATCAGTCCAGATGTGGTATGTAAGATAAACACACCTTTGTGCTATCTTGGCACAAAGCAATAATTCATCGATTTTGTTAATTATTGGTATGCTTCACAATATCTCTCTTATTCAGATAACAGTGTATGCCATGCAAAATGTCGCCAAGTATTCCAGGTTGCGTAATAGTTTGAAACTACTAGTTTTCTGATAATATTTCACAGTTGTAAAACTGGTGAAAGCTTTGTGAGCAAAGTTTGAAAGCTCATATGCAGCCTTCTAGGGAAGGTAGTGCAGTTGCAGCTCCTCACAGAGCTTGAGCTCGTCCTCAGCTCTTGATGATGTGAACTGCTTAAGCAAAGGCAGAACAGAGAAGTAGCTTTGGAAAACAGGAGCATCTGGTGCAGTGGGGCAGCTTTATATACCCTAAAAGTATAACCTGTGGGAGAATAAGAGTAAAAGATTAAAAATGCCCAAGCTCTCCTTGTCTTTCCTGTATTCTGTCCAGGTACTGGAAGACAATATATATTCATCTCATTCTTATGGAGCTTGCTTAATTCAGCACAAGAGCATTAATAGAAAACATGTAAATCTGATATGTACACAGAAAACATTCATGTGTAACACATTCTGCATGAGTATCTCAGATTATTGCAGTGCAGAAACCTACAAAAACAATAGCTTTTAAACAGAGCAAAGTGAATAAGGAAGAAAAAAAGAAATGAAGAAAACAAGAAAGAAAAATCATTGAAAATCAAGATGGTTTAAGGACCAGATTTAACAAGTCTGATTAGATCTGCGGTTGTCTTGTCTGTTTGTTTTCTCCTTTCTTGATGAATGCTGTCCATTGAACATTGTTTATCTTGGTTGAAGAAAATCTTAGATATTTTGCCACAAAGAGATCTATTTCAAGGAGCATGGAAGCTTTCTTTTTCTCTCTAGACCAGCTGGCTTAGTATAAATCTTGCTTTATAATCTCAGATATACAACAGCGTTTCTCCTGTGTAAATGCAGATTGCATATCAAAATACCTATTCCAATATACATTCTGATAATTTTATATTTTTTTTTTTTTTTCCAGGAAGCTATTTTGCTAAATCAGCCTGTAAAATAAGTTGTCCAGAAAAAGCCCTCTTAAAGTAATAAAATTTGTTGATTTTGATCTTATCTAGCAAACTTTAAAATAACTAGAGATATGTGAATCCAGTGGAGTATGACTTTTTAAAAGTGTCATCAAAGAAGGTAAAGGTTTTATCTTTCATCATAAATATGTTTTGCTATAAATAAAGAAAAGTATATACTTAAATAAATAAATGTTGCATTTAGGCATCCTGGTTTTCAAAAGAGGACTCTCAAAATTTGCTACCCAATCTCAAAATCTAAACAAGGAACTAGGTAAAATCTTTTTTTATATAAATTTTCAAAACTTTTATTGGTATGATATTTTTTTGTCCCAGCAGTATCACTGTGGATGGTAAAGGCACTAATAGTCCCACTGAAGTGAATTAGAGAGAGCTGAGACTCAATACAGTTGATACTAAAGCAATAATTTTAGGCCTTCAACTTCAAAGGATTCAAAATGAATTCAAGGTAAAAATAAATTATTCTGTCTTTTCAAATAATTCAAAATTAGACATTCAAATCAAATAAAAATTATTAATTTTAAACTTATTTAAAGTCAAGTTTTATTAATTCCTATTAATTCCTAACTTTTTTTTTTTCTTTTTTTTTCTTTTTTTTCCTGTAAGGTTACTGCTTGATCCAGAGAGGATTTATGGGTATAAGCTTGTGTTTGTATATTTCTGGCTACTGTGGAGTACTGAAAGAATCTGGACTGTATTATCATCCCAGAAAGGAGTTTCACAAATGTAATTCCCATTATCACCTGTGAGGAAAATATAGTTCATATATCCCATTGGAGCAAAATAAGAATGCAGTGCATGACAACACCTGGTAAGGCAAGTCAACCTCATGTACTCTTCTTCAACAGAATAGGTTGGATAAGAAGAAAACAAAACCTAATTGCAAGAAGTTGGTGGCTTATTTTTATACAAATCTTCTACAGATGGTCATTTATTAAAAGAAGAATAAAACTATTGATGTTTATCTGTGTTTATCTTGGTGTCTCTTATATTTAGAAGTGTCACAGACAAAATTAACCTCTAACAAGGATACTTGCCGAATGTTCAGATTAAATCTGAAGCTTTAATGAAGGTTTATCAGTTTGAAAGTGCTCTGCTTGTGTGGTCTTGTAATGGTAATTATATTTCTCTTCCAAGTTAGACAATAGAAAATACAAATAAAATAGTTTCCAGGGAAAAAGACTGAAAATTCTTACACAAAGGAATCATCCTTACATTAGAACTATCTACATCCACACACAGAATACTGATGCTGATACTCTACCCTAAATTTTCAGCTTGAATTTTTTAGCTTTCCTCAGAGTTCTGCAAAATATTTTAGTGGAACCAAATTCTGTGCTGAGAAAAAGATGCACTGGAAAAGCTACTTATCTCACCAAATTTATCACTTGAGGGGAAAATATGCACCTCAGCTTTTGACATTTTCCATGGAGGTTTTGAATGTGTGTGGATCTATTCTGGTGTACAAGAACATGCGCATGCATGTCAGTACAAGGTTCAAGCACACACCATTCCCTCTGTTCCTTCTGTGCCTTAGTCCCACTGGAAGAAAACCCAGCACATGAGCAAATCCAAGTAGATGCACACAGGTAGATCCACAATTACTTCCAACATATCCCTTAGTTTGAATTAGTGGCCTAATAAATATCTTGACCATTTTTTTTCTCCCAAAAGCCATCCATTATTTCTTTTTTCCTTGACTTTCTTTACTCAGTTCCTAATGTAAATGAAATCCAGAATCGATATCTAAAGCTATTGCCTGTAAAGCTGAAAAAGAAATCTGCCATTAAATGTGAAACTAAGCAAAATTATAATAAAACAGGCATAATAGAGCAGGAATCGGTGGCTCTGTGTAAAAGGCATTTTGCTAGGGTTCTAGATACATGACAATGACAGAAGTTGCCTTTAGGCAACAGGATTGTAAGTAGTACAATAGTAGGTTGGAGAGTATTGGGTCACTTTGGCCAAAGAGTAAAAGCTCACTAGACAGATCACTTCCTCTAGCGATAGAGGACTGAGTTCTTGGGGAACCAGGAATTTCCATCCAACCAGAATGGAGAGTGGTAGAAGAAATGGATGGACAACAAAAACATAAATGCAAGGAGAAATTAAGTCAGAAAGCAGAAGCAGTTAATGGGAGAGAGGTCAAAGAATAATATCCAGGAGAAGTGTGAACACTAATTAAAAAAAAAAACCAAAGAACATGTTGTAGACTAACTCTGCTAACAGGTTTCAGTGCAGAAAATCAATGGGCCAAAATCTACTACTGGTACAGTAACTGCTAGTAGAAGGAATATAAAAGGGAAAGCGATTAGAAGCCTTAATTTGGCCAGAGAGATGATACAGAGGAGAGAAGACTTCTGGTCTCTTTTCTCTGGTCTCTTAGAAAAAACAGACCAGAGGTTCTTCAATGGAAAAAGCAAAGCTTATGGAGTCACTTCTGAATACAAGAACTTCCTCTGGGAAGATGAACTAAAAGTTAGGTTGGGAACCATTCTTGTGGTTGGTTCTAAATATTAGCAATGTATGCCAAGAGAACACTGAGGGAGACAGAGGATGACTATGAGGAAAGCAGCATTGATTAAAATATAATAGGACAAATAATAGTGACAGTTTGCAGTGTACTGCAAGTTTTTGTTCCCAGGTGAATCCATGATACTCAATTTGTTCTTGTAAACAGACATGCAACCGCAGGAACAACCCACAAAGTTAACAATAGACTCGATTTAATTTAGTCTATAATGGAAAACAATAATTATGATAAGCATCTTTGGTCTTCACTTTCTCTCACATTGTCCATTTATGCTAACACTTATGTGTATGTAAAAAGCCAGGTGTCATGGAGACCTGCTTGCTCCCTCGGTTAAATCCATTCCTGCCTGGCATTTTATCAAACTGGTAAGTTTATAAAGCAAATACATGTGCCTGCACCTCAGGGAGGGTAACATTTCTCTGACACATGCAGTTATCATCTTAAAATGTGTAATCTATTATACATTAATAAAGTATTGTTTTTACAAATGGAACTGATTATTTAAGCATGCAACACATTTAAAAATTCCTCTTATGGAGGAAAGCTATTACAATAAAATGTTCTGCTGTACCTCACTGTTTTCAGAAGCCGGTCAGAGAGTCCAAGAATGAATGAATGAACAAATTTATGAAAATCGAACTCTTCACAAACAATTGGGAAACAGAAAAAGAAATGGAAAGATTCATCAAATAGATTGTTTACAATGAATAGTTGAAGCCAGCTCTATTCACAGAAGATGATAATCTGTTTATTAAAGCCTACTTACTTTGTTATTATTTTACCAAAATTCAGAATATAATGCTTAAAAGGCAGTTTGGCATTTCCGATATTTGAGTAACACTTTTATTACATATTAACTTTTTTAAACAATTAGAAAACAACAATAATGTTACAGAAGTTAAAAAAAAATTATAGAGAATTAGCAGATGATAAAAATCATCTCATAAAATCTGAAGACTTAGGCCAAAAATTAAATTTAACCAAGGTAAAATAATTCCTGTGGTTCATGTATTTTCTTCATAACCCTTGCCACATTATTTTCAGATTCAAGGTCTTTCTCTACTCCATTTTTGTTATTAATATTTTGATTGTGACTCTGAGTTTTAATTCTAAGAATCTCTTTTAAAGAGATAAAGTCATTTGAAGGAAATTATTCATCATGTTACATTCCAGTCAGACATATTACCCCTTCTGACAACTGACAGCTTTGCATTATACTGTGTTAGTATGTTAATTATTACCAACAACAGTATTAAATGAAGTCCATAATATGATTGTAACTGTACTTTTTTTTGTAAAAGATAACAGCTACATGGATATCATATTTAGGACCATATTATTGACAGATGCCTTCCAGATCATCAACTCTGCTACCTCAATACAGCAAATCAGCACGCACAAGTCACATAGCTCTCCCATATAATGCTTAACCCTTGCCCCTTGCTCCCATTGGAAGGTCCAAATCTTGTTTCTCTGATGGCTTGTTGCCCAGTACTGGCACACATTTTGACCATGTGATGGCTACATTTATTCATACACCAGTATTATCATTTTAGAAAAGATCTGAAGATACCTTCAAGGAAAATAATGCTGTCACAGATATTTATGATAGAACTGGGAAGTACATTTGGGGTAAAGAGAGAAAAATGCATATGTAAAGCTAAATGAGGGCTGCATGAAAGCTGTTATGCTCAAAGTGACAAATTGAATCCAAACACTATCCATGTATTATTATAAGTACTACTATTAGCATCTTTCAGACAACACCTATTTTGCACATCAGTTATTCTGTATATCGTCACTGTATATGCAAGACTGGCTGAAGTTAAAAAGCAAAGAGATAATAAAGATCTCTGAAATCCATGTGTAGACTCTAATTTTAGTTTAGCATTTTCATGAAGAAAATTAGCATTCAACAGAAGGAAGATAAAGAAAGTTATGAAGTGGGCAGTGTAATGTTCCTCAGCCTGAAGTTAAAGTACTTTACGTCTTTGTCTCCTACTTTTCAGAAGTTTTTACATAGCTACTCCAGTTGCAAAACTAGAATGCCATTGATAGAGAAGAGAGCAGCTTTTTGGGCAGAATGGACAGATGATCTGTGGACTTGTACAGTAGAAATAAAAAGAACAAATAATGCAAAGTGGAAAATGTCCCTGCAATAAATTGCCATAAATTGCCATAAATTTAGCTGCCTGAAGGTGAGGAGACTGATCAAATCAGCCATCTAGCCTTCCTTCTCTTTTGCAGTGAATGGAGAGAAAAATGCAATTCATCCTTCTTATTTGGGACACTTCGGTTTGAATAGAGTGTATGAATTTTCCCAGAAAATATAGAGGAACTACAAGCTGATCAATTTAGATTTGATGCCATAATTTTCATATACATACATGAATTAATGCCTGGAGAAGCCTAAACGTCCCATTTCACTTACTTGAAACCAGTCAGCCAAATGACAGCTATCGTTTCAAGAGCTGAGAGGGTGTATTATAAATAAAATATTCACCTAGTAGAAAATAAAATCAAGTATACTTTCAATTAGATACCTTCAAATACACCGGGACTCCCTCCACAAAAAAAATTATGAATGAGGTGGAAGTTTGTGTTGGATTTGTTTGAATGGCTGGGTCAAACATTGAAATGCACTTGAACTGAACTTTAAAACTATATTCATTAGCTGATAATGATGGATTCATATCCTAGTAAAATTGGATATAATTTCTAGTCATAGTCATCATAATGTCTAAAACAATAACACATCTTTTTCTTTGTTTTTATTTGGTCATTTTAAATATTTGAGTAACAAATACTTCAAATTTGATTAAATCTCCAACTAAATTCAAGTCAATAAAGAAATTTTTTTAAAAAAATAAACATGCAAAACTATGGAATTATTTAAACAGTGGACAGTGGTATCTTTTGCATTACATATCTGTTCTACAAGATTGTTTTGGAGTTGATTTTACAAAGAGAAAATGTTTATATATTCTTCATTAAATTTTGATAGTACTCAGGGCTCACTAATTGCTACTGTATAAAATGTTGAGCCAAATTCTGATAAAATCAAATGCCTTGATGTTCATAGCTTCGAGTCTGAGGACTCAGGAATATTTTCCCCAAGAGAATTCACATCATTGTAATTTTAATATGCGTGTGTATTTTTCTCAGTAACAACCAGTGTAAGTAAATTGCAACAAGTAGTTTATTCAGTTCCCTTTCGTGACATTTCAGGGAGAAATAAAGATCAAAGCTTCAAAATCTCCTGTAGAAAACTGTTCATGGAGCGATTGCTGGAAAGAGTATAGAGGGTTTGTAGGATGATTTCATGACCCATTCTTGGGGTGGCCCCAATACCCCTAGCTGTTAGGGCAGGACTGTGAACGCTCTGAAACACCTGTGCATTTGAGCACAGGACTAGAAACAGAAATACAGATAGAGCCAGCCTGAAAAGAAGCATAGAGGCAAGATGAAGAGTTGTCAGATGGAGGTGACCCTGGAGGGGTTCCTGTCACAGCAGTGGCCCCCGGCAGCCGTGGCCCCAGGTAGCAGCCCTTACCTGACCATGGCCACACCTGTGAAGGGGGTGCTCATGATCCACAGGCTGGGGCAGAGGTGGGTTCCCTGGGAGCTGTGTCCTTCTGGGGATTAGGTAAGAGGGGCTGGGAAATGCATAGCTGTTTAACACTTTGTAACAGTCTAGCATTGTGATTTATCACTTCTGATATTATTGATCTTTGTTAACAGGTTATTAATAGATCAATGAATTGCTTCAATCTGAATGCAGTTTGAACCACATGAACTGATTGTTTTTCCCCTGTGACAGGATCTACCCCAATCCAGTTTTATTTTGCCCAAGGTCAGAAACATGCAGTTATTTTTTCCTAGGTGCTATATTTCAGATAGTTTTCTCTTCCTTCACCATGGCTTTGGGGAAAGGGACTGTAGGCAGAGTAGACCATCCAGAACTGATTGTTCAAGCAGGGATCAAACACTGCAATGAAAACATCAAAACTCACGTTTCTGAATATCCTATTCCCAACTAGCTAATTTGTTCCCTAATCTATTTCTCAGTTTTCAGTTTCTCTCTTCATTTTTTCTTTGCTTATCCACTTAACAATTCCCCTTATTTCCTAGTGAAACAGCAAAATAAATAAGTATCTAAAACTTCACTTAAGAGGTAATATAATTTCATTACCATTGAACTTTTGGCAGGAGTCACTCTTCTGCTTTGTTGGTTCTCCATTGTGCTGACCTTGTCTGTGCAGACAATAATTTCAATGATCTACTTTAAACTGGAGAAATGTTCTAATTGTTTATTTTATTTTATTTTATTTTATTTTATTTTATTTTATTTTTATGGTAGAAACATCACTATTTAACTGAACCATTTTTATTACCATAGCAACAGGGGTAAAAATGTTCTTACCATAATAATTTAGAGGGCCAAGTTTTATCCTGTGAGATGGAGGATCCGAATATGAAAACCCTTAATGTGAGAGAGAATTAAACTTCATCTCTCAATTCAAAAGCAAATTAGCCTACTACTAGACTAATATATAAAATATTATAACTTCCTCTTTCTTGTTTTAACAGAAAGAATATTTAAATTTGTACAAGCAAATCTCAATAACTTGAAATTTCACAGCTGTTCATCTCTTTTGATGTATTTATCTCTATAAGTTGAATGCAAATTGTTTAGTTAAGGTGCTTGATTGCTGAAAATCCAAATTGAACATGATATGAAAAAGGTGAAAACAATATTATGATTTTTTCCCATCTCTCAACTAGATGAATCATCAGAGAGAAGGATGGAGGAAGTAGTACCCAGAAGACATGCTCTCATAAAGCACATCCTCAAGTTAAAATCGACCAGATACTTATAGTGCTTTACTTAATCAGAATCAAAATCTCTTAGAAAGAGGTAACTATTTGGAGAAGGTAAGAGATTAGATTACAATAATAAACAAGTAAGATTGTTGATCTATTCATTTACAGGCCACCCTGAGCTTGCTTCAGGCTCCTTTCTTTGAAAAATTATTCATCTAAAAGATTTATTAGCTATTTGATAAGTTTAAAATTTGAATTTCTTCTGTCACTTTCTTGGAAAGTAATTGCATGTGCGGTAATTGTTATGAGATGGCTGGCTCTTTCAGTGTCTCCATGCTAAAATTTCACAGAGGGATTGAGTCCTACACTTTGTCAATGTCCTACGGTATATAAAATCTCCATGAGGAATTAGATTGAATGTTTAAAATTTGAATTTGTACAAAGGACCACAAGCACAGGCAAAATAATGAATCCATGTATACAGGCAAATGTGCTATGTGTGTGTGAAAAAAAAAATATATCCAGATATAACTTTAATGAATTTGACTTTTTAATTCAAGGCTTTACTTTCTTTTGGTTTTCCTTTTCATGAAGCCCTTGATCTGGTTTTGTAAGGTTACTAACGATGTTAGGGTCAATAGTTGGCTAATCAAGCCAGTGACTATGTATCAAGGTTATATATGGAAGATTTCAAGAATCCTTTGATGATAATGTTAAAAAAATATGTGATATTATAATGAGTTATAAAAACCAAAGTAAAACTCTTCTTAGATTGTGGTATGGACAATGTATTCTTGGTTCAAAAATATATGTATGCATGTTCACAAAGAATAAGCCAAACTCAGAAGTTTCTGTATTGTCTTCTCCCTTCTGATGTGGAACTATTTGACACTACATGTGGTAGCAGAAGATCCAAAAACCTCATTGTTTAGGTCTACAAGACTTTAGAAATACTGCCTACAGCCACAGGCATGACCTCACTCAATTCTGCAACATGATCATGAGTCATTGTCACTGTAAGGAAAGATAACGTTCCAGTAGGGCCAGGGAGCTACTGACATATTTGGAGACAAGTTTGATGCACTTCCTATGTTATGATCAACTTTACATGAATTGTTACAGGAATTTCATAATTTTCATTATATGTATTAAGACTTTTATTTAAGCTTTTCTTTTTTTTTTTTTTTGCTCACCAGAGGATGATCTTCCACCAATACTGAAAGACTGATCTGAAGACTGATCTGGAAGAGGTGGGTGCTACAACATTTTAAATGCTAGGCTACTCCGGGATACCTATTCATACCTTTGCCAATACAGTTGCTTGATGTGAAAACACTTCCTTGGAGAAGCCCACCAAGTGAGTACATACACACACAGTATAGAAAAACAACCCAGAATCTTTTCTTGGCATGAGTTCTAACAGAAACAGTTTTACTTGCAGATTCAGCTCCACAGAATCAATTTCTCTTGTGAAAACTAGGTGCAAATATTGGCTTTTGTGTGATGAGGGTTTATGTACTTCATTAAGATGCTGAGCACTGTCCCCGAGTGCCAAACATCTCCTGTGAGTGTTTTTGTGGCCACAGTCTCACAGGATTTAGCACTATAGACTTTAAATTAACATTTGTCCCAATCTTATGGGTCTTAATCTGCTGAAATTACTTTCAAAAACTCATGTTGCCTTGACTGAGACAATGGCAAGGCTTGAATTTAAAGAAGCAGAAGACCAGAGGGGTATAGCTGGTTAACCGAACACAGTGGAACACAGTAACCCAAAATTTCAGGAAAGAAATATTTAGATTCATGGTCCAGAAGTGGAATGTAGTGTCTGTTTCACATGTCTTGTATACTGTAGACCATGAAACACAGCACACTCTAAGAAACTTGAGACCTACATTAAAAGACCAAAAACCAGAAACTATATTTTGCCACATTGAAAGAAGTCTAGAGACTGAGAGTTGTATCTTACATTTTTGAAATAACACTAACTTGCCCAGACAGTCATGGGAAGTAAACTGTATCCTGCTTTGATTGTGAAAGTTAAGGGGGAGGACTGGGTAACATAAAAAAAAAAAAAAAAAAAAAAAAAAAGCAAAACCGAAAACAAAACAAAACAAAAAATTAAGCAACAGAGATTTGAACACATGGGCAAAACAAACATACCTGAAGGATTTTTAGTACCCTAAGTAAATATATCAACATAAGAGCTGTGACCAGTTCAGTGGCTGACCATGTAGGTTTTTGTTTTATAATCAGAATGACTACAGAGAAAGGGAAATAAGAAGGTAAGCTGTGTTTAAAAAAAAAAAAAAAAAAAAAAAAAAAAAATCTGCCTGTTGAAAGGCATATTGAAAAGCCCTAGAACACTGGCTTAATACTTAAAAAAAAAAAAAAAAAAAAAAAAAGAAAAGTGAAAAAGTGCAACATGACCAACCTGCAGAGATAACTTTCCTTACATTCCTCTAAAGGTTACCACAGAATAAGACATGGGGAAAGAAAAAAGAAAATGCAGGATGAAAAAAAGAAAAAAAAACATAGATATAATTTTAAAATCTACATATCTTGAAAACTTTTAAGAAAAAATATATGTTCTAATCTCAAGAGAGTACCACTGCATCTGCTTTTGGCAATAACCTAGAGAAAATAAAGAGACAGCAACTTTGCATGAAATGGTTTGCTTTAAAAAATACTGATTCCTATATGCTGGATTTAGAGTTTTCACTTTTAGATGTCTGAAATCAGTGTGTCTTCTACTAAACGAAAAATTTGGAGATGAGCCATGAAGGTGTCTGGCAAGAAGCATGTCAGACTTATCATTTGATGAGAAATTGCAAAGCCTAACATTATTTAATGCTGAGCTGAACTGAATTAGAAGGGACTTAGCCAAGGCACTAAAAATTCTGACTGAAAAGTCCCTCCTCATTATCCTGTGGCAGAGTAGCAGTGGCATAATGCATAATGATCCTATAACACAGGGAGTCTTTCAATGTAATTAAAAGTCAGTAGAATGGAACACAATTATAAGAATTTAATTTTTTTTTAAGTCATTGTGTGGTCAGCCAGGGAAATTCACTGTAACAGAAAATCACTGAGACGACATCTATGCCAAAAACTGGAAAAGAATATGATAATTTTTTAATCAGTTATGATATCTGTGGGTATGCACTGTAGAGAGAAAAGAAGGTGCATAGGACGTTATACTACTGTCTATACATTTATTTAATGTATGTAGAGTACCACATATTGGCTAGATGCCTGAACAAATATAAATAGTAGGGCCTCCTGTTCTACAAACCACTTACCCAGAGGTGTTAATTCAGTCAACCAAGCTATTCACATACCAGGGTGCTCATTTCATATGTATTTAAGCATCTGTAAGTTGTTTGTATTATATAAGACAGTCAAAGCTAGTCTTCCTTTACACAAAGTAGGGAAAATAGCATTTCCAGAAGTCATTTAACCTCACAGACACAATGTCTTAGGCTGATTCCCTTCTTGGATGTCTTTATTTCTTTATATAGAGAGTCTAGAGTAATTATCTTGAATCAAATCAACTAACTTTTTAGTGACTGAGGAACATTAAACCCATCCTCAGCGTCTATGATTCCTCAGACGTTTTCAGCGTCTGCAGAAAGAGAGAGACATTTTCAGAAGAGATTATCCCATTTTTAAATAGATGTCCAAAGCAAATGACAGGGTTTACCCTCTCAGAATTCTTAGTTTTCTCCATTATGCACAGGAAGAGTCAAAATGACCAGCTGTCATTTTGATTAAACTCTGAGAATACAAAACTTGATAAAGAAGAGCCTCATTCTTAGACGTGTTGCTGAAGTAAGGATCATTTTCTGGCTTAGCATACAAATGTACTGTGTGGGTAAAATCAGTTAATGATTTTTTGACTGTGGGACATGCGACCTCATCATAGGCTGGGATGTGTGATTTGATAACTGCCAGACTCATGAATAACGTCCCTCAATGTTAACATACCACACATCTTCTCAAAGCCATCTATGCTGTGAGATGAAGCCTCTCTGGAAGCACCCTCAGACACCATCAGAGGAAAAAGGCAAATGGAGCAACAACAAAATCAATTTGCTTAGCATTAAAAAGGAGTACAAGTATATCTAGAGGACAGGCTACGGTTTCTATGAGAATGATATTCCCTTTTTTTTTTTTTTTTTCCTACCCAGTGAAGAAATGTGGGAAACGCTGATGATCTCTGTGGTGTGCAGAGCTGTGTATCAAATTATGATGTCTCACTATGATAGTGCTTTAGTTTTCCACATATCTAACAAAAATGTGTTAAATATATATTAAAAAAACAACAAAATGCCAGTCAACAAAACCTGAAAATAGAAATGTAAGTCAATTATTAAAAAATAGACCCTGAAGACTACAAAATTTGAATCTATGTAACACTAAACACGTAAACTAGACAGATGGAATTAAAATGACAATAACATTGTTTCAGCAGTTTTGAGAGCTGATATAAAATATGCAGATATCTTCAGTACACTAGTAAATCACTTAAAACTATATAATGATTTTATGCAAATAAGACTTTTCTTTAGATATGTTAATTGATATAATAAAAATAAATAAGTCCTTCCAAAATGAATCAATAAAAACACAAGGATGCATCTGTCATAGAATCATCAAATCATAGAATGGTTTGTATTGGAAAGGACCTTAAAGATCATCTAGTTCCAACACCTTTGCCACTGGGAGAGACATATTCCTCTTGGCCAGGTTGCTCAAAGCCTGATCCAACCTGGCCTTGAACACTTCCAGGGATGGGGCATTGACAACTTCTCTGGACAGCTGGTTCCAGTGCCTCATCCCCCTCATAGTGAAGGTTTTTTTCCATTAAATCTAATGTAAATCTACCCCTTTCAGGTTTAAGCCATTACCCCGTGTCCCATCACTATAAGCACTTGTAAAAAGTCCCTTTCTAACTTTCTTGTAGGTCCACTTTAGGTGCTGGAAGGCTGTTATAAGGTCTCCCTGGAGCCTTCTATGCTCCAGGCTGAACAACCTCAACTCTGTTAGCCTGGTTTCATATATTTATACATATGACTCTGCAGTGTTGCAAAACTGAAAACTCAGTCACTATTTCTATTTTACAAACAATCCATGAAATAATTGATTTTAAAATTGTGTGAGAGACAGTGTACTGTAAGGAAATGAGTAGTATGTATTCTTTGTGTAAGAACATTGGTAGTTCTCAGTGTTAAAACGGGGTATGCCTCATAAGAGCAGGTAGTTTTTTTCCAGTAGATGTGGATCTAGAGCAAAACATTTATTGATGAGGAAATTCCATCCTCACTACAGGAGTTTAGGAGGATAAGGGTGCTTCAGACTCATTCCAGTCTGATTGAGTGGGCTGAATGCCCATTAGCCCTAGAAGCACCTGGGGCGTGCTCTGGGCACACATGCACCAGCTAGGTGTTGTCCAGCAGGAATCCAGCTTGTGTGCTCCAATCTGTCACTAGAAGAGGGGCTGATCAGTGGTAGATCAGCTCGAAAAGCTCACTCCTTGGCCAAAACATAGCACTGATGTGGGAACATCTATAGAGTAACAGAAAGTTCAGTTACAGTATAAGCACCAATTATATTAGTTTACCCTTTTCAGAGTCCTGCAGTAATTCAAATATGGAACATGTGGCATAAATCAGTATTCCCCCAGACTCCACAAAAAATGTATTTGCCACCTAACATTAGCTAACAGGTAACCGAAATAAACTAGACAGAACTTAATCTGTTCCCTCCAAAATGCTGCTGGGAACTATGCCACATAAAAGTCATCCTATTGAAGGAGAACAGAAGTTGTAGGTGTGCTCATGAGGTCTCTTTTGGAAAAACTAACAGTTGCTACATGCCATCCCCTCTGGAGAATATTCCCTTTGTTCCTTCCTTTTTTAAGGAACAGACTTTCCTTTGTAGATTTTATTGGCCCTAAGTTCAATGCTGTAGCAATCGGACACAGTTTTATGGATTCTGCACACATCCCTTGGAACAATGTGGTTTTTAAAACTCTGCCCCAGCTTTGAAAATAAGCTTTAGCTTGAATCATCAAAGTATCTTACCATTCATGTATTTTAAAAAAGCTTTTCAGTGCAACCATAATTAGCCTCTTTCTATTGATGCACGACGTGAAGTGCAGCAAAAGGACAGTTGCATAGTGAGTCAATCATGGACTAGTAAGTGCAACCTTATTTATCAGCTTACTTCCACCATAGAAGTGGTATTGGTCAAGGACAGCTTAAACAAACTTCCAGTTATTGAGTAGAGAATGCAACTCAGACCAAGAAGGTCTGGAAATTTGGGGAAAACCATGCAGACTAACAAATCTCTCATGTGACACAGAATAAAACAAATCAGAATACACACAGTATTGTTGTCAGCAGAATAAAGCAGATAAGGACTTTATACATCCTTTCTGATATAGATTTAATAAAAATCATAAAGTTTTGGACAGGGGATGAAAATATATAACATCTTTTTACCCCTAAACTAAACATTTGAAGCATAGGGTTAGGATTTGTTCTGGACTTTTTTTTTTTTCCTAAACAACTTTTCAAAAATTACATGAAGAAACATTGTTATTCCAGCCAAATTAGGAATCATTCAAGACAAAGTAACCTAAAATGAAATTAAATGAAATATATTGTCAACATATGGTCTTAAGACACTTAAGTATTCTCATTGTATGTTCTGAATTATCAGCATTTTATATAAGGTTTTATTATATTTGTTTTCAGGGTATTTTCCTTATCTATAAGACAGAAAGATATGTGCAGGATATATAATTTGTTGAGGCTTGCAGTACCTGGAATTTTACTGAATAATATTTCCTCCATATTTTTGTTTAAACATAAAAAAATCCTCCCCAAAGCAATACAGTCAAATAGCATGTTACTCTGAAGCTATCGTGATGGAGGGGGAGTTTATTAATGGTATCCAGAAAGGTCACTATGACTCTGCTAAGAAGAAAATATGGATATAAAAACTTGAAGATGGGTTGATTCATTTCACAGAGGTAAATACTCAGAGCTGCATAACTGTCTCCTTTTAATTAGCTTGTCAAAAGATTTTGACAAAAACCTCCAGTGGATTACCGTGTAAACCTGAACTGCAGATTACCTCTATTGAATCATTTATTGTCTTCCCATGCTTTTAATAGAATTGATCTAATCAAGCCAGTTCTATTTGCTTATCAATTTTCTTCTCTTTTGTTGCATTAGTTACTATAAGGCTTTCCAGCAATGTTTTTGTATTTTTTTTCTTTCCTGTTTGATATAAGACTGTGCTTGTACACACACTTTAGATCTTCATTGATATCTTTATTTGGGCTTCTCTACCTATCAGTTTATCAGAGGACATAAAGTTTCCAGTTTTTTTCTTTCTCTTTTATTTCACTGGTTGTAAATGTATCTTTACATGAATGGATGGCATCTTCTGTTTAACACTGCAACATTTAACACAAGTTGCTCTTAAAAGTAAATAGACATTTACAAAGGGAGCTATTAATAGATAGCATTTATTGCCTTCCTCAGTGCCCCATTGACAGTGTTTTACTTTATATTAACACTTCTCTAAGCACGATTTCATGCCACCAGAATCTGTTGCCAGAACTGTATTAATAAGATAGAAATATACATTTTGGTTAGTTAGAATTTGACAGATTTAGGAATACAAACAGAAAAAATAGATTTGGCAACTATTTCCTGACTTAGAATTCAAGGGAATGTGAGAAAATGGGCAAAAAGACTGATCATCTTTTCCCATTAAGCATTTCCAATTATAGGTACTAAGTGCTCTCTGAACCAGTTTAGTGAAAGTAAAGACAGTTATCTTACCAACCTTTAGTGGTGGGTGGGTGGGTAAAATAATAAAGGTGACAACCTGCTTTTGGATAGTCATAGGCACCCCAAGGAGCTGCCAGAATGTGGGTGCAGCCATTTACTAAATAGTGTGGTTGGAGGACAGAGAGTCCATTGCCTCTTTCTACTGACATATCTTGTGGTTTTGTAAGAATCTGAAAGAATGTCAGCACCAGAAAAGTGGCTGAAATAATAAGGGGTGACACAGCATGTCACCTCCTGCATTGAATCATAGTCAACATTGATGTTTTTTGGTATTAGAGCACCTACAATGTACTTCTATCCAGATTATCCAAAGCAGT
The DNA here is from genome assembly GCF_963082525.1 of Nesoenas mayeri. Classification (NCBI taxonomy): domain Eukaryota; kingdom Metazoa; phylum Chordata; class Aves; order Columbiformes; family Columbidae; genus Nesoenas; species Nesoenas mayeri. Next base: position 41,035,929 of record NC_137544.1, read on the forward strand.
CTCTAACTTTACAATTTAGAAATGTTAAATAATATAAATCAGCCTCATCGCTTGCATAGTTGTAATGTTTTGCCATGCCAGGGATGAGGAAAAGACCCTATGCTGTTGAAGAACATTGTCTTCAGTCTTGAATGAAAGTAATGTGGGCTTTCTTGTTAAATAATTTATTAATTAAAATGCAGTTTTCATTAATTAAAAAAAAAAAAATAAATTATTTGTGTTAGATCCAACAGTTTCACCTGAAATTTTAGGGGAGACTGGAGATGCTCAAAATCAGTTCTGTGGAAAGAGCAGCTCTGTGGAAAGAGACCTGCAGGTTTTGGTAAACAACAAGCACAATATGAGTGAACAGTGTGCTGCTGCAGCAAAGTAAGCCAACAGGGTGCTGGGCTGCATCAACAAGGGTGTCACCAGCAGAGACAAAGTTGTCGTTATCCTATTCTACTCAGTGCTTACCAGGCCACACCTAGAATACTGCATTCAGTTTGGTTTCCTGCTGTGCAAAAAAAGATGTGGACAGGTTGGGGATGGTCTAGAGAAGGGCCTCAAAGATGATCAAAGGACCGGGAAGTTGCCATATGAGGAAAGAGTGAGAGAACTAGGTTTGTTCAGCCTTTAGAAAAGAAGGCTTAGGGGTGGGTTCCAGTATTTAAAGAGTGGCTATAAAGAAGATGGAGACTCCCTTTTTACAAGGAGACACATGGAAAAGATAAGGGGCAATGGGGACAAGTGACTCCTGGGGAGATTCCAATTGGACACAAGAAGGAAATTTTTCACTATGAGAACAATCATTCATTGGAATATTGTCCCCAGCAAAATGACAGATACTCCATCATTGGACACTTTTAGATTCAGCTTGACAGTGTGCTGGACCGTCTTATCTATATCATGCTTTTGCTAAGAAACATTGGGCCAGATGATCCTTATGGTCCCTTCCAACCTAGTATCCTATGATTCTATGATTGCTTGCAGTCTGGAAAGAGACTGTGAGTACTATTTTATTCAGTTAAAGAAGGGCATTGTTCTCATTGCTTTTACAGTGTCTAAGTCTAGCCCTTGATTTCATTTACTTTCTTTCATTAGATATGCTTTTTAGCATAATATAAATAAGATGTTGTTCTTGGAAGCGTTTTCACTTTGAAAGAAATGCATGCACACAGATTTGTGTGTATATATATATATATGTGTATATATATATACAGATAAAATGTTTCTATTTATTTCTGTGTATATACAGTTTTATTGTTCCAGTGGTAACTAAGCTATTTTGTTTGTTTTACTTGTTAAACTACCAAGGAAAGCAAAACATCACATATACAACGTTGCTGTTGTATATCCACAATGAACACCATCCTAAAGTTTCCAGTTGCCCAAAGAGTTTTACATTTTTGATAAAATTATATGCTACATAGCAAAATTACTTACAATTATTGCAGTTCAAATCCCCTACAGGATTGAATAATGAATTGTTAATATGAAGTATTTATAAAAAACAGTTGAAAGAATAACCTTCTTGTGTAATTTAAGGTAGATAAGGAAACCTCTCAGAGGGAAAAAAAATCTGATAAAGTGAGTGTATTTGGGAAAATACGTTTAGTGCAGTGCAGCAGTCCAAAATAGATGTTGTATGCAGTACATAAACATATTAATTTGTCAGCAGTTTCTCAGTGCCAAAATATTTCACAAAGTTTTGAAAGAACTATACTACGGTCTGAGTGGCATGCTGGCAAGATGCCTGCACTTGTTCTACCATTTCAGTGTAGTTTTACTTACCTCATAAAGATATAAACATGATTACTTTTTCAATTTTTGTAATGTCCATTTTGTCCTTCTCAAAAATAGCTATAGTTTTATAGTTTGTCTTCCAAACATGTAGCTCCTTTATCAGCTGGTTAAATGGAAAAAAAAAAAAAAAAAAAAAAAAAGTATGTCACCACCCAACCCACATTCAGAAAAAAGCAATTAATTTGATGGGTTGACAGTTAAAAAAGGTAGCTTCTGACAGACATCCAGTGTGATGCCAGCCAGAATCATGCACTGTATAACACTTTCCTCAAAAGAGAAAGTAAATCAGGCATCCCAAAGGCAAGTCCTTTGTATTCCATTGAAGCTTTTAGGTATTAGTGCATCTTTGTTGTGTATTCCTGACAAGTTGTAAAGAATTCGACTGTACTTAAAATATGATTGAGAAGAATTCACAAAGGGCTGTATGCAAATCCCACAAAGGAGAGCCGAAGAGCCAGGCAGAGGGCAAAGGAATCAGCAAAGCATCACTCAGCCACATTACAGCTGCTTTGCAGACCTCTGCAGCTGTCAAGGGCAGTGGGGACAAGGAGCAGGTTAGTAGAACAGTATTCGGCCCATTATGCTCCCTTCAAAGTCCATTAGCTACTGTAGTGGTTAAAGCATCATAAGTTACTCCTATTTTTCTACTTTGTACAAATGTTCGTGCATGAAAGGAAAATGAGGGCAGAGTGAGTAAGCTTTTGTGATTTTTGGTTGAAGGCAGGCATTGAAATCACACAAATCAGAAAAAAACCAAAAAAACCACAACTCATGACATCCTTAGAATTTATGCCTTGCAAACATCTCATATCTACTTCCTTTGGCCCAGTTCTTAGGAGACAGGACAGAATAGTGAGAATAGCTGCCTTAAAGACCTGTTTTCCATGAAAGATGTCTGTATTTAAGGCATGGAAGGGAAAGTTTGTATGTTTTTAAGTTGAGGGATAAACATTGGCAAGTACTAAATGTAAATGCTTTGTATAGACATTGTCTCAGGTAAAAAAAACCAAAACAAAACAAAACAGCAAACTGCTCAAACTGCTAAATCTGATTCTGAAACTAATGTGTTCTATGGAGAAGTTATTTCGAAATGGAATAAGGTTAACAGCCTATAAATGTCTCTATGTTTCTTGTGTTATGAAGGGAATACTGATTTGGGAGATATTAATAGTGGCATTATCCAGCAAGGAGGTAAATCTCATAATTCAGTCACTAGTCACTAGTCACCTAGTCACTCTGGTGTAACTTTACATCTGTTGGAGACCATGTTCTACCTCTTGTTGGAGTAAGAGCAAAAACATTTGTGATTTTCCCACATGAAATCATCACAAATATACTACATTTCCCTCTCGTGACAGAGGTAAAAGACTATTTACTAAGTGGAATTTTAATTATACAGTCAACATCAAGCTGCATTTCGGACCTGTAGCCAGGAACAAATCTATCACCCATACTCTTTAGATGTTATGTCTAGATGATAAACAACTGTACTAAAATACTAATTAACTTTAAGATGTTTCAGATTACAGTATTCATTAGGAAGATTTAGCAAGATAGAGCATTTAGATTTATTTTTGCTAGCTTAGCTGTTCCTAGTTGCCAACCAATGTTCATTAGAGAAATAGTGGATGTGTATGTAAATAGTGCAGTAAATTTTCAGGCCCACCTATAGGAAGTTACAGCTACAACCCCCTCTTTACAAATACTATGGCTTTCATACACACTTTGAGTAATGCTCTTACACATATAAACTTCGTGATATTGACATTTTTGGCATTGAGATTTTCCAAAATTTACCGTACCTCATCTTCCTAAAGTCTGGGCCAAACCCTGCTCTCAGGATTCGCTCCAAGATCCATTAGTTCAATGCACATTAGGTTATACTGGAATTGTAGGTAACGGTATTTTGCTCAATGCACTTAAAAAAAAAAAAAAATCAAAACAAAAAAGAAAATAAAATTAAGTATCTGAGTCTTAATTCCTTGGGATATTTTACATTCTTCCAAAACAATACCCTCATATAAACATTAGTGAGACAAAACTTCAAATATATTTCCATAGGAATTTTGATAAAAGGTTGTATGCACTGATAGTCCTCATTTAGCAAAACACTCCCATGCTTAATCTTGGGACCATAAAGCCCAGAGAATATTGTAAAAGGCATGTTTATATGTGCATGTGTACACATGCACACATACATGCGCTTATATACACACATATAATGTAAGGTCTCTGTTGAGTATGGGTCTCTATAACTCCCTCTACAAATCTCAACACTAGAAAAGGTTTATAAAAATATCAACCATGCTGTGAATTACCACCTAAGTTAACTACTCAACCATTTTGAAAGTAAAAAATGGAATATTGGAGACATCATATACCTCACACAGTCCACATATTAAACAACTGCATTACTCCTATCCAGGAAAAATAAACAGTTGTTTAACAACCTTAACTCTTTTATTCCTCTATATGTTTTTAACAAAACTTTACTTTGCAGCAAACTATCTTTCTAAACAAGATTACTATAGTGGCTAATATAATCCCTGAGAAAGTGAATGAACTGATATCTTTTGGTATCAATATCACTGCTGGTTTACAACAAAAATCTTGTTTAATCTAAAGGAAGACTCCATTATTTAAAAATAATTGCACATATATGCATTAACGTTTGGCTGAAACTTAGCAATCTCCTAAAAGGTATATGTTCATATCCAGGAGTGTTTCGTACTGCTTTTATCCTGCAGTTGTTACAATATGCACATCCATTTTCAGTTAGAATATTATTTGATATAATTTCTCCATAATACAGGTGTTTTAACATTTTTATTAATGATATCATGTGAGCTAGCACAGCTTTTGCAATTCCCAAATAATTCATTCCACGGTAAAATTGTTTTGGTTATGTGCAATGACTCCTAAATAAACTCCTTGGTCCATGTTGTGCGAAGTTTTAGGCAAGATGAGTAGCTAATTCTTGAATTCATTGCACAAAAAAGAGCACAATAATACTCCCATCATTGTATACTCCTTCTGACCCCACTGTATTCATCCTGTCTTGTGGCAAATCACTAGTTTATGGACCACCTAAGCTGGATGTTTTATCCTCAATATTATGACTAGTAAACTTCAGTCAACTTTTCTTCTGTGAATTTGCCTACTCACCTTTCAAACATTCTTTGGCAATGTGCATTACATTTTAATTATGTGCTGCATGAAACAAGATGCTTTTTGTTTGTTTTAAAGTTTCCACTTGATAATTTCCTTTCTGTACCCCTTGGGTTTTCTGCTGTTAAAAATTATAGACAGGGGTTGTAAGTCATCAGTATTATCCGTTCCCTTCTCTGTGTGTTCCTTCTTCTTTCCCCAGTTGTCTTCCTTCCAAGCTTGGCAGTATTACATTAATGCATCTCTCCTTGTAATTAAGCTATTCTTCCACTCTTACAGTATTTTGTGTCTTTCTCAAGTTCTTTGCTATCATTTTTATAATACTCTAACCTGGGTACATGTGTTTTTCACATTATAAGTACATCATGGATTAATAAACTGGCCAAATATTTTTTCTACAGCTTTTCAGTTGTTACTTCCTAGTACTCCTTAACATTGTATTTTTCCCTGAGCATACACAAAGATGTATATATCCACAATGAGACCACAGTCTGTCTCTAAGTGATATCTCATATTGTGGTCTTTATGGTGTAGTTCCTGTGGGTTTTCCTTAAATTTATGAATTTGCTTTTGTCTACATTGAATTTGCTTTTAGGTTATTTTGATTCTTCTTCCCTTGACACAACTTTGAGGTAGATTTACCTCCTCATTTACCAGAGAAAACCCTGAGAGACACTTTGGCTTAGACAGTGGCTACATTAGGTCTTGTTCCTCTCTGCTCAGGCTTGAACTGGACTAGCACTGCCTACCTCTCAAGAAGGTTATTAGATCATGCCAAGTTTATGATTTTTCAGGTACACTTCTATTCTGCAAATGCCTTCCTAATGGTCACTTCAAAGGGTAAATAAAGTGAAGTCATACCTGTCAACAAAATACAGTCTGGCGTCTGTGCTCAAACAACACTCTTTCTCTGTTTTACCCTTTCTGTGCTTTTTTTTGGTTTACAGTAGCATACGTACTATTTCAGCTGTGTTACTATAGCAAGCAACAGTAAAAAGCCTTTGTTCAGTTCACTCTTCTCTTATCTTTCCTTTCACTCCAGCCATCATCTCTGTAGAGTAATTTAGCAAGAATATAACATTGCTTGTGCTTGTATTACTGACACAGATAGGTGTGAGAAGAGTAGTCTCATCCTACTTTAGTTATTTTGGTGTCTAGATAGTCCATGTGACAAACTAGCTTTTAAATTTTCCTCAAAGATCTGATCTGGGGGAACAATACTATTTAGTGCAGTGCTGCATACTCAGTTTTTAATTTTATATTAGCTGTATTATTTCTATTAGTAAGGCTGTGTTTCTCCTAGATGCTGATGGAACTTTTTGGATGATCATTTGAATGAAAGATTGGTTTGTTTGTCTGGTTGTTTTTTATCTTATCTTTGTAATTAACACACTTTGTATTTGTTACAAAGTGCTTCTTTTCTACATTCTGCATTGGAAACTACTTGCACGTTTTTCCTCAGCATAAATAATTGTTTCAGCAGGGTCATGGCTTTTAGAGTTTGGCTGGCTGTCAGCATTCCAGCCAAATGGCATCTGCACTTACATCCTGCTTCAAGGGGAAATGCAAACAATCATGCTGCTTCAGGAACAAAAATCTCAATATTTGTGTTTAAATCACTTTTGATTAAAAGACAGTCACACTGAAGATGATGCAAATTTGTCCTGCCTTTGTTTGGGCAAATCCAGAGATAAAAGCCCTGGATCTAAACCCACTTTTCTGCTCCCCATTGAACTGTCTGTAGTTTTGAAATTATAGCTGCTCTATAAACCTAATCAGCCACAACAGGATGCCAGAATATATGACTATATGAAGGAAGTATGCAAAGGCAGTGACTGCTAGCTAACTCTTAACTGCCATCTTCCATAACGACTGTCTTGGGCAGGTTTAGGGGGATTCTGATTGAATGTGTACTCAATGACATTTGCTATTGTGTAAAATTTGCAGAGGCAGTACAGTCAAAAATCTGCAAATGATTTGATATTGCAGGAGCACCCACTTCCAAGGTTGTCAAGCCCCCTGTTGACATTCTCTGGACACCCCAGAAATAAAAGTTTCATTTGCTCTATGAAATAACCATACTTCCATGTGATACAACCTAATCAGAAAAGGCAAACAAGGAAACAGTTTGAGATGGCATCTCCATGAGATTTTAAGACAGATCTGCTTACCTGAATAATGAGTAGCATCAAAATAGTATGAAGGTTTTATAATTGGGTCTTTCTTGACTTAACTATGTGGAAACTTAGTCTTACATGCAGAACTTCCACATGTGTCTCTGCTGGAGCTGTATAAAATCATGTTGTAAGGAACATCTAATAATCAGGTGAGACTAATATAACAATCTCAGTATCTTCAGTATATTGTTTATAAAATAGTATTATTTTAATAACTGAAAAAAATAATAGGACACTCATGGCTATAAAACAAAACACTTGAGTACATAATTAACTTGTTAGAATGCTTAAGTCCCTTTAAGTTAATTATTATGAACAGGAATGGACTTAAGCAGAGACCGAGAGTCTAAAATAATAGATTCTTTAGTGCCCAGGAAATGTGTTTCACTGTTCATGAATAAACATAAAATGCACAGTATGATGCCACAAGAGAAAAATGATATAAGAGGAAAAGTTCCTCCTGCAAAATAAATGTCCTGTAATGTAAAATAAACACAAGACAGCAAATGGAAGAAATAAAAAAATAAGCAAACTACAGGCTATTGCCTCACTGAATCAAGCAGACACATAAGGCATTCTATTCTGTTTACTCTTTCACAGGGTGCTATTAATCAAACTATCTACATAGCTATCATAGTATTTCTATCTATTTTTTTTATCAATTTTTTCCAGTAGATCAAAAATGAGGGTCACTCTTTTGTTTGTTTGTTTGTTTTATCCCAACACCTGATTTCAATTGTCTGTATGTTAAAAGAGTAAAATGGTAAAAATCTACTAAATTTTTATTACTCGCTTCATATGTATATTCTAGTGAGTCAAGTTTAAATTCTTACTATATTACATTTAACAACCTAGAAAAAGTTCACTGAGAGCAAAAGAGAGCAGGGAAAGGATGAGACACAACCCTTTGCACAAAGTCTTTTTGTAGGTGCTTCATACACACACTAATTTCTATTGTACCATTCCTGATTCTCAGAGGCAGATCAAACTTGAAAGAAGATTGAATTCAAGTACTATTTTTACTACTTGAACTGAGCGCATTGCATGGCTCTTATCACCTTCAAAGGTTGTCTCCTGCTTTATGAATAATGAGTCCTTAAAGCAATGTTGTCAAAATAAAAAAGCAAGTAAGTCACCGCTACTCACAATTATAATTGTTGAAAGAAGACACTAGTAGTAAAGGGCAGAGGTATTTTTTAAAAAGAAATTTCCAGACTAAATGGATAAGCCTTGGTCCAAGAAACAATTAGAAATTTTTGTTCAATTATTTCAATCTTACTAAACTTTTCTAATTAGAATTGAATATAAACTTCATAGTGTTCAAAAGTTACTCGAATATAAATTGAGATATAGATATCTCAAGACCTTCCTTAGCAATATTATGAGCATTTCGAGCCATATAGGTAAACAAGGTCTTGTTATCTTCCTGTTATATTTTTTTGTAACATTTCAACTTGGTACTACATAATAATGCATACAATATTTGTATTACCTATTAATGCATCCCTAAGTCGGGATTCTAATTTCCTCGATAGATTTTGGCAGAAATCTTATTCATATACACAAGTTTAGAATACAGAATCAATCATGTAAAAACAGTGCTTCCATATTTCTGTGCTCTATCCAGAAATCCAGGGCTTCTGAACTACAACTTATAAAGCTATTAGACATTAAAATGTTTTGGTTTAGTCTTCTATGCAAAACCAGAATTTTCAAACTATTCTTCACATCAGTACACATTTACTTTCAATTAACCTGAGAACTCTATATTCTATGATTCCAGTAAACTATTAATTCTGGTAATTAAAATTGCCTTAATCATTTTTCTGGTCTAAATTTAACCAAGATTTTGGAGGCATTAAATTTAGAACTAACAGGCCAGTCTTAGAAAAGGTTGATTATTTTTTCTGTTCAAGAGATTTAGAATAGACATGTCATAAGAATTAGAAAGAAAAATTTAGATAAACTAGTGGCATGTGAAAAACTGAACATATAGTATGTAGAACAGTTTTGATCTTTTTAAATAAAAAATAAGTTAACATATTAAAAATAGTATTTGAGGTACCTAAAATGTATTAGAAGGTATTTAAAATCTATTTGAATTCAACGGAAGAAAACCTCTCAACTACAACGTAAAAACATTAAATGATACTAAATTAAGCCCTTTGATATTTTTGCTTGATTTGTTCAAATGCTGATTAAGAGCTATGTTGACTTTCAAGATATTGGATCTAACATCTATCTGGATGATATTTCGAGTAGTCCAATGGGAGGTCCCTTTGTCATGCCTCATGCCTTCTGTTGTGTGTCTTGTAAAAAATGGCATGGTTTATCCAAAAAAAAAAAGCCACAGTTCATGAATTACAGCTGGTGTCAAATCACAGATCCTTTCCAATTCTCTTTCAGTGAATTTTTCCTTTCAGCTAAGTTCTTCTAAATAACTACATTTTTCTGAAGTTGGCTGCATGTTTTTCAGTGTTCACCCCAGAGCTGGTAACAGTAGCAATGGTATGCAGAAAAAAAACAGGTTTATCCTTACTGCTATGGAAGCCAAAGTTGCTGATAAATTTTGTATGTCACATAAGTGAGAGGAGCACATTTGCAGGGAGGGACAGACAGAATAGGTGACCAAAATTGGCCAACAAGTTTTTCCATGCCATCCATGTCATACATTCTATAAAACTGGGAAATCACGAAGTTCTCACTCTCATCCACCGCCAGCATCTGAAGAGAATCATGCCAGTTCTGCCAGCAATCCTAGGCCTGATTCTAGACCATGCATCCTTGGATTCAACATTGGTTTTGTATATTTTGCATTATTTTCTCCCCTTATTAGCATTATTAGTAAAGCATTTTTAAATTTCCAACTTGTAAGTCTCTGTCCCTTTTCCTCCTATTCCCTTTCTTTAGTGGGGATTATGGGGGGTTAACAGAGAACATCTGCCACAGTTTATTGTTGCCCTGCAATAAACAGTGATATTTACCTTATTTACTTAAAATACTTGCAATAACCTGAGGCAGCTTCTGGATAACCCTGAGTCTGAAATGGGAGATGAAACTATTAAAACTTGCTTGAGTGGCTTAAACAGTCAGGCAGTCAAACTGCTTAAACCAGGGGGAATAAGAAAACAAAATGACCTATTCATCTCAGTCCTGCCTAGATAGCTCTGCACAACAGATATTTAATAACACTCCACTCAGCTTCTCTCCAGTACATTAGACACATGAGAGCCAAGTCAGACTGTCCAGGAGCTCCTGGAACATGTTAATTGTCAGGAGCCTGGAGAGGTGAATCTTTAAGGTCACAAAGGATAGCAGGTAGCCTATCACTAAAATGAAGTTAAAATAAAATCACATTAAGTGTTTGTGTTAGGTCCATCAGATAACTCACCAATGGGTTGTAAAACACTGAATAAAGCATTGTGAAACAATACTATAACCTCTTTGTTAGTCAGAATTTACACGTAGTCCAAGAAATAAATTTTTACAGGAAGAACAGGTTGGATATGCTGCCTACCTACTTTAGAGAAATTGACAGTATAAAACAATATGCATGGTAAAATTTGTTCTGGTTTTTATTTTCCTAATTTTGTTGCTCTTTCAGCATGCTGATACCTGGAATTTCTTTTTGTGATTTTTATGTGATTTTGAAAGAATGACTCAAAGACATAAAGTTACTTTTTGTGTGGTTTTAATAAAGAATAAAAAATTACTGGTTGACCAAATGAATTAACATTGGATAACTACAAAAGTCAGAGAATAGGTCTTTAGAAATATTTTCCACAGAGTTCTTGTTCTTTCTGATAAATTTTGCTGGTTGATATTTTATTTTATTTTATTTTTAAAATAGTGTCCTTAGTTTTAAATGTAATACAAACATTTTCTACTTCACTATAATCTTTAATAGTGACAATATAAACAAAATAATAATAATAACAACAACAACAGTGTTTAAGAAGAGTAAAGAGATTACTGCTTAAAAAGATAGTCAAAAGTAATAAAGATTGCTTAGCTTTCTGTGCCTTATTAGAACTGCAGTCTGTATTATTGGAATAAACAGGTTGGGAAGATGAAATTTAAAAATAAATAAATAAATAAAATGTGTGATAAGTACTTAGCTTGCCTAAATATTTTTTGTGTAGCTAAACGTAATTTTCTACAAACTTGCATGTTGCAAATAGGGTAAATGGACTGCTATGAAGAAATGTGAGTCCTGTCTGTCATAAGACACAAAGAACAATAATAACAGCATCCTTCAAATGCCCATTTGCATCCTGCAAATGCATCTCAACCTGGGTTAGAATAAATTGCTTTTGATAGTGAGCAGGTAGTCTTCAGATAAAGCTGTAAGGAAACAGGCTATATGCACAACAAGGCAGTAAAACGTCTGTGTGACATAAAACACTTTTTCCTATAATTTACCCACCCTGGGTAAAATGGGTGCATGTGGATGCTGCACCAAACAATGGGCTGCCAGGAGACAGCCAAACCAAGGCAGGGTTTATGTAGGAATTGGAGGAATCTAGCTCTGTTGCACCCAACCTCCACGAGCCTGGAGGTCTGGAGAAGTTCAACAGTGCTGAAACTGTGGTAATTATTATCCCATGTCTTCTTGGTTTGAAAACAGGCAGAAGGACAATTAAATTGGCAATTTCACTCAGGACCTTCATTTCATTTTCCTTTACTCAGTGCTATATTCCAGACATCTCTAATTATTTTAGCTGTAGTTTTGCGGAAAAAAATATTACCTTTAGAATTTCAAAATCATAAATAGGCAATATAAAATGGCTAAAAAAAAAAAAATACAACAAAAGGCCCTGATCATGGAATAATTTGGATGAAGGGATAAATCATAATTTACCTTACATTATTTTACTTGTGATGGTATTAAAAAAGAAAAAAGTGAAATCCCAGCACCATAATCATGGCCTTTCCTTTATATGCATATAGATTATCTATTGGTAAATACAGAGTATCTATATGTACATATAGATTATCTGCTAGAAAGTAGACAATCCTGGGCCATGGTATGCCTCAGGACCCTGATACCTCAACAGGGACTCAGGGCCTGCCTGAGTTCTCCATAAGTTCAAATGTACAGATTGCATTCGTATATAGAATGGGATGCAGGGAATAGCTTGGGAAATGAAGAGATGGTTCCATGATGTGTCAGCATTTGCTTATTCTTTATATAGAATAACATATGGCAAATTCTTTTTTCTTCCCCTCCCATTCTCTGTATTGAAATTATTTTCCACAATATGAGGAAAGGCATAAATAAAATGTTCTTGGCTGCAGGCCTCCCTCATTGAAATCAGTGTGTCAGAGGGAGGGGACTGCAAAGGAGTTCAATGTGTGCAAAATTAAGACATTATTTTCAAATTATCTTTTCATGTACTTAGAGTGTAGAATGTGAAGATTATTCCGGATGTCCTATTTTGATAATTATTCTTTTTGTTCACAGCAGCAACTGCATTGTATCTTTTTCCTGATATAACCCCATATTCTATGCAAGCTAATAACGTTGAAGTGCAGGTTGTTCAAATCACATTTATTATACAGAGCATATTCAGTATAACATAGAAATGTTTGCCTACTAAAGTCTCTTTCATAATGGGTTGTATTGACTTTGCTGTTTTTAAACCAAATATCAACCATAAGGCTAGAGTGGGAAGGAACAGATGGGGAGTTTGTTTCTCAAAATTTATTGGAGTCAAAATGCATTCTTTAAAATTCACATCCAAATGTGGCTCTGGGAAATTATAAATTATAACTCTACCCTATTTTTATGGTGATGCATCTGATACAATATTAACATAATGATTGTGCAACAGTAACAATAAAGAAATAATTTCTGTGTAGTATTATTACTCTTGTTACTGGAAACTTATAGCTGCTGTCTTAAGCAAAGAAAGAGGACTGGATTTCAAAAAGGAAACTGTGTATGCCATTTTTAAAGATAATAACCACAACAGTTTCTAAGAGACATATTTTATTATTAATGTGCTAATTAATATTATATGTCATTAATCTTGTTCCCATTGCAATGTATCTGTGCATGTGTATTATATCGTCCCAGACTTATATTAACTTAGCTTTTGGAATAAAAGTCCTACAAGACTTTAATTTCATCTTTTCTCAGACATCTCCATTTCACTGACCACAACTCAGATCTTATTACCTTAGGCTTTTTTTGTAGCCAGTGGAAAGAAAAAGGCATATGTATATTAGGATTTGTTCTTTATCTATTTTATATGTGTAAACATCAGGATAACATGAGACGCACATGTAGTGCCAATTTGAGTCCATTGACTATGAAGGAAGCCTTGATGATAAGCTCAAACACAAACATTTCCAGTATTAATTATTAACAGATGAATCTGAACTTCTGCATCAGTATAGAAACCCTTTGATAAGAAAGTATCTTTGCTAAAAAAGGGCACCCTTCAATGTGGCATAAAAGGTTTTTAAAAATTCAAGTAAAATATTTCCTATTTGTGGAAACATTTAACCTATAGAAACTGATCTATAAAGCCTGGGAATTCAGAAGCACACATTTATGCAAGAAATGGTAAATTTATCACAGAAATTGAGCAAATGGGTTTTGGCATTATGTTGCTGAGTTGAAGAATGCTGGCTGATTTTTTACTTCATTTGTAGCCAACAAGAGACTGAATGAAAAGTATTGCTGTTAGTAAAGTTAAAGGCAGAGATCATTTATGTGTTCCTCCCACCACTGGAATAATCATCTGCATTTGGTATTCCATCAACAGATTGCTTCTGACATATTATGCATTCAGTCAGTGTCCAGCAATCTTTTCCAATAAGCTTTAACATGAAAAATACTTTGCACTGCATCAAAAATTGGTGGTCAAGTATCAAAACAATGCATGGTATTTAGTCTAAATTTCATGAGACTTTGCTTGTATACATGCTTGGTACAAAGAAGTGACTTGACTGAATATGAGCTTTTTTCTTTCTTCTTTAATGTGAAAATTTTGTGGTTTATTATGTTTAAATCATTTTTTTTTTACGTGGGACTGAAAGCAAGGCTGTTAACAGAGAAGTCAGAGGAGTTTAATATAGTTCAAAAATAACTGAAAATAAGTTCTTTCTCCTCCCCTGCAATTCAGGGGAAGGTACCATGCAGAAACTACCAAGATATTGTGAAACTGAGATATTGTATCCACATGGTTCAGCACCAGCCAGGTACACCACCTTGGCTCCTACAGATGTGTCAGGCAGAACCCAAGCACTGCTCTGAAGACAAGACTTCCTAGCTGGCACACAGCATGGCATTTATGCTCTTGCTCGGCGGCACAGGCTGTCAGCAGATCTCCAAGTTACCTGTGTGGTGAGCACCTTGCTCACCACTAACACCTGTGATGTGAGAAGTTCAGGTTCACTTCTTTGCATAGCCCTGTGTGAAGCAGCTGCCCCTATTGCAGGGCAAGGGATCTGATCACTGAAATGTTCAAGCCTTGTGCTCCAGTTATGATCAGAAAATCTGACAACAAAATATAATACTTTTTCTGATTTAAGTTTTATGAAATAGACCCATTTCCCATAAATCATTCATACCTGCAATCTACATTCTCAAATACAGAAACACCTCAGCAAAATCCCAACCAGATTTAGTAGCCAACAGGCTTTGTCTGAACTTGATAGTGATAACCTTGTAAATTAATTTTTCATTTTAATTTACAATATGTTTTTATTTTACACAAGGAACAAAAGATGAGGTCTCCTGCAGTTAATTTAGCACCTGTACATTCTCAGAAATGATAATGAAACACTGCACAATTCAGCCTTTATAGGGCAGTGAATTCTAATCCTGTTAGTGTGGTTCTTTAATTAAAATGTCTATTAACTTTTCTGCAGTTAATGAAATTATAGATTTATTACTTCTTGCCATTCTAGGGAAATTTTTTATGATCCAATAATATTTAATTTATAAAATCCTACCTTAGTAAAAGCACAGCTCAACTCAGTAAAATATCTATAAAGCTATCCACTTTCAGATATGAAGTATCTGTTTAAAAGTTCTGAATAAACAATATACAATTAAAGGATCTTGGCCTTACATCCTGGACTTAAAATCCTCCTTAAGATGTTAAGAACTACATTGTAATTTAATTTTCCGTCATTGTATATCTTTTATCACACTTCCATTAAATCTAGGATACTTCCCTTATACATAGTGTATTCTATCAGTTTAACTTTTAACTGTTCACAGAACTTTTGTATTTATGTTTCTTTTCTTTTAGTATATGGAATACACCGAGAGTACCAAACAAGTATTAAGGTAATCTCAAAAGTATTTCTTGTTTTGTTATCCTAATAAATCTTTTAAATCCTCTTTTGTCCATTTTTGTTGCTGTGTTGTAAAACATTAGTCAAAAAAAGGGACACCAGTGAAAAATAACTGAGTGTGCTTCCAGGACGGAAGGCAACCAGCAGCTTCGCAAGCATCAAACAGTAGTGTGGCTGAGATCTTACTCTGAATGTACAACATGACTTGGTAATCCCCTTGTGGCACAATGTTTACTGCTAACACTTTATACAGTATCAGTTGAGTTTGAAATTCATGTATTAAACCATTGGCTTTCAGGATTTTTATAGCTCCCCACTTGCAGTTAATGCATTTCATATTAGCCCTCAGTGTGAAGAAATCATAACTCCACATACCAAGGGATAAACTCTGACTTAAATTACTAGAAAACACTGTCTGGAGACTTGGATATATGCACTGAGATGCCTGTTCTATTGCTTTTCCTCTGGAAAACTGAGTGTTCATCATATTTCTACCCAGACTTGAAACACTGTTTTTATTTTTAAAAGTGCGATTTGAGACAAAAAGGTTGGAAAGTACAGCTCTCAAACACATTAAAGACTTGATCCATTAGAATAGTCAAGACAGAAAATTATTTCACATAACCTTTGATAAATGTTCTGAGAGTGAATTACATTGTTTTATGAGTACAACTTTGGCCTTTTACAAGTTTTAGCATAATATAAACACTAAGTTGTGCAATACAATATACATGTAATGGCTATGCAGCTAGTCCGAACCATAACGCTACACAGCCATGTGGAAACATTGTCCAACAAGACAAAATTGGAGGTTGCTCATATTACTCAAAATTGCTCTCTGGTAGATGATTGAATATCTCTAATTCAGTCCAGGAAAGGGAGTTTCTGATCTGATGTGTTCTGAGGGTACTGTTGGAAAGACAGATATGAAGTTGTATTTTGTGACCTATTAACAGTGGTTCTTTCCCTTTCTTAAAGTGATTCAGAGTTGTGCAGCCACAATGCATTGTCTTATGTAGTTTTAGAGATCTTGAACAGGAAATTATTATTTAAGGATAATTTGAGTTTTTTTAACATATGTGTATTAATTGGGAAACAGTTTTTTGAATACTTAGAAAAAGTAAATTGTCAACTAAGTCTCTATAAATTGCTGTGGTCTGACTGTAGAGACCACATTATTAGTTGTTCTTTTCTTTTCCTATTTTCAAAAAGGCTGAAATGACAGAAAATTCTGCTCAGGAAAAAGCAGAAGCAAAGAAGAGAGTTTTTGGAAACTAGAGGTTTTTAACAGTTGTTAAAAAGACAGTTGTTAACAGCTGTTAAAAAGACAAAATGTTGGTTTTGCTCTTGAGAACTAGAAGCTGCTTTAGCATTCTGGAAGTGGGATTACATGAAATGGAACATTCTCAGGGCATTTCATAGCAGATGAATGAGAGCAAAAGATGCAGAATGTTCCTGCACAGAAATCTCTGACTTCATAGTCAGGGAAAAATGTTGAAGTCTACCTCACACCAATGGACAAGAGAACACTGGCTCTTTTCATGTCTTTTTAGTAGCTTTGAAAGGTTCTAGCTGGAGTCATTAGGGCAGTAGTCACATTTGGGGTTTTTTGGTTGGTTGGTTGGTTGGTTGTTTTGTTGTTGTTGTTGTTTTGTTTTGTTTTTTTTTTCCTGAAGCAGGCATGTTGTAGATGTCATGGAAGCAGGTGCAAGAATCTTAAGGCTATCTGTTTATTAAGAGCTATTTTGTAATGCACTGTGCTTTACAATAATTTGAGATTATGTGATATACATGAAGACATTTTACAGTGGGATAACATCGGCAACAGAATCTTAAACATAATTCAACATGCTCACAGTCCATGTAAGCTGAAGGAAGGAAATTACTGTTTACCACTACTTACACTGAATACCATTTTATGAAACCCTACTTTTTCCAGGAAGGCCTCTACTACAAAGATATTTATCCTTTCAACCTACTCTATAATTGCTCAGGATGTTGATCTTCAATACCGTCCATAAGAACAAGCTGATAGGAAATTAAAACTTGATTAAACTGGGTAGAAAATGTAGCCCAAAGTTGAGTGGGCTGCAACAGGTAACTACAGTGAACCAATTCTTCTGTTTATCTTTTTTTCAAGATGTCACTAAATCAAGATAAGAAGCAGAAAACATTTCTTTTGCTTTACAAGAATCTTTTAATCACACTACTAGCTGCAGATGAGCATTGGCTCCTGCCTTTCCTTGTGAGTTAGGAGGAAGGCTGGAAAAGCAAACTAATTCTATTGCAGCTTGGGAACATAGTTGACCCTAGCTACTCTTTTCTGTGTAAATTATCTACAGTAGGAAACAGTCGTTGAGTAAGAAGAAAGTAAGGATAGTAACATATGTGATGCTGTTGTAAAATATCCAATGAAAATTGCTAGTGCAGACCTTTTCTAATATTACATGTTTGTCACTTATGGTGGCAGCAAATACACAGATAATGCATTGCTAAGTAGTAAAAGGTCTTATGTCCATTCTTCTCAGTTTAGACTACTCATAGTGATTTTTTGTATTATCAGCAAGACAATCTAATAAAACTTTCTACCTCTAATTTCATGGATCCAGATTCTGCTTTTTTATGCTCCAACAGAAATGTTGACTAATTCAATATATACAGGGCTGCCAAAGGCATACAGTGGAATCTCGTCTCCCAACAGTAATTAATACCTAAAATCAGATATTATTATCAACATATATTATATAGGAATACAGTACAATACAATACAATACAATACAAAAAAGTTCAGTTCTTCTGTTTTCATGAATATTTCATGAATATAAATGTGAAAAAAAATAAAACAAATAAAATTGAAATGAAAATGAATGTAAATGACATCCAGTGACAACAACAAAACAAAACAAAACAAAACAAAACAAAACAAAACAAAACAAAACAAAACAAAACAAAACAAAACAAAACAAAACAAACAAACAAAAACCCAAAACAAACAAACAAACCAACAAAAAACCAAACACCATCCTGAGGGAATGAGGGAAAAAAAATATATTAAGATCAGGATTTTTTATCTCTGTGCAAAAGGGAAGAAGATTATCTACATCATTCATTCTTAATGATCATATTATGATCATATTATTCTTTTATTTGTGTGTGGGCTAGATAATGTTTGCAAAGATTGAATCATTGAATCATTATATTTTATTTTGCTTATGTCCATAGATAGGATTGGTCAGAAAAATGTTAGTTGCGGTTTTTTACATAAAACACATTGTGAGGAAATTCCTATTAAACTTTGTTTTTTCTGTGACTTATAAGAAAAACAGTCTTACTGACTACAGTGAGAAAATATTTATGTGTAGTAAGAAGCACATAAAGAATCCATTAGGTCTAAATTTTGCTGTTTTTCAGTAGCACTGTTAAGCTTTTCACATGTTTGTTGACAGTAGTTCACTTCAATTTCTCTAATTTATTGTTTATGAAAAACAGTAAGAAAAAAAGTTTATATGATCTGTGTCTTACAGACCAAACCACTTGTTTACCTTTATTCTCCAGAGCACTGGACTTCTTTTCCTGAAAATGCTTCAGGACTTATAGTTATATGACCTTCATAGTGATTATTTCAGCTACAAATCTGGCTGATAATTATGAATTTAAAAGTTCCTCTACCGTATCCTGTGAGAACTTAGTGAAGATCTTTTCCAGGGTTTGTGAAGAACATTTAGTTCTCAGGCTTGGAGAACACTAAATTAGCAATTACAACTTACTTTTTGTTCCTATTTCATTGTAATTTCATGTTTTTGTCCTGCAGACTGTGGATTGTTAGCTTGGTTTAACCCCAGCCAGCAACTAAGCACCACATAGCTACCTACTCTCACCGGGTAGGATGAGGGAGAGAACTGGGAAATTAAAAGTGATGAAACTCGTGGGTTGAAATAAAAACACTTTTATAGGTAAAGCAAAATCTGCACATGCAAGCAAAACAAAACAAGGGATTCATTCATTACTTCCCATGAGCAGAAAGGTGTTCAGCCATCTCCAGGAAAGCAAGGCTTCATCAAATGTAACAGTTACTTAGGAAGAAAAACACCATGACTATGAACCTTCCCTCACTTCCTTCTTCTTTCTCCAAAAAATATATACTGAGCATGACATCATATATGATTGAATATCCATTTGGCTAGTTTGGATCAGATGTCCTGGCTGTGCTCCCTCCCAGCTTCTTATGCACCTGGCATGGCTGAAAAGCACTTGACTGCTTGCTTAGTAACATCAGTGTATTATCAACATTATTCTCATTCTAAATCCAAACCACAGCACTATACTAGCTACTAGGAAGAAAATTTACCCTATCCCAGCCTAAACCAAAACAGTTGTGCATTCTGAAAAGACCAGCCTTTCCTGAGACTGCTGTTCTGCAGATTTTCACACTTTCATTTCTTATCTCTTCTAATTGCTCTCATGCTATATATGTGTCATCTCTTGTATTTCTTTTTTCTGATAAATTTATTTATGCTTTAAATGCTCAACAAAAAATTCCTGCCACTTTTCTCTTGCTTTCTTTGTTTCTGAGAAGAGGGGGAAACTGATAGAATGTATGTCCACTTTGCTTTTTCTGCTTGATAGTGTTATCGATTAAGTTACTGTATGAATTACCCAACAGTTTATGGCAAAATATTAGTACTTCAAATATAAGATGAGCATTTTTGGCTCCTTTTATAGTCAGTCAAAATAAATTGCTACTTCCGGATGTCATGTGTTTCAAGCAAATAATTTAGCTGAACCATCCTGAGGAGGTGCCTATTTCTTGCCATTAACTGTAAAAGGAGCATAGGTTGATTAGCTAAGACATAGGTGTTTAAAAGTTCAGTTAGGTAAGACAGCTCAGACTACACATATTTAATCTTAAAGGCTCCATTTTCTGTGACATACTTTGGTATAATCTTTCTCATATATATAAATATTTAATAGCTTTTGACACGTATGAGATAAAATACTAAGACAGATAATTAAATTACATAGTGCATAAATTTTCTGAGTGGATCAGTCATGACACCCATTGCTGCAAAACGGAAAATCTCCAAAAAAGAAGGAAAAAAAGGCCAAATTAGATTGTCATAGATGCACAGCTATAAAAATGTGCCTGTTTGTCAAAATACTAAAAGTTTGAAGCAGAACTGATCAAATACGAAAAGATTTTTGTTAAGTGCTGAAACAGTTGGAAAAGTATTTTTTCCTCCCAAGTCCTACTTTTAACTGCCTTTGATACAAGGTGGCACAAAGTCAAGAAAGAACTTGAAACAAGCTTCACATTAATATTTGAAAAAGGGCACCCAATGTGTTTGATGTGGCGCCCTTCATGCAAATCATGTAGTCTGAGAGAAATCCCAATAGGAAATACGATTCTTTCTTCTTAGCACTCGCTTTTTTTTCTGGTTGATAATAATGAACTTTTCACACTCCCCTTGCAACCCCCCTGAGCTATACAGAAATGAAGTTATTACTCGCTAGGTGCTGCCTATTTGGGTAGGATTTTTTGATGCTTTTATATTGATTTTTTTTGTTGTTGAAAGTACAATCTCAGTTTAACACATGTTTTGTACTTATTTTTCACAGACTTCTGAAAGATAAAACCCAGATGCTTTATTAAAAAAAACCCCCGAAATATCTGCTCTCTCCTAGGATTTTAAATGTGGGGCTACATATACATGATCAAAAGTATCATGATGATATAACATCAGGTATTGATTTGAGCAGTGGCATGTCTAGGTATAGCTGACAGTACAGAGTTGAGTGACAGTGCACAATAGAGTATAACTCTTAATGGTAATATTGTGGGTTTTTTTAATTTTCAGTTAATTATGTTAATAATAGCTAGTTCCAGAATTCTTCAGACATTATCATTTAAAGTTTGGAGGTCAAACTAATCGCAATCCATGCAAAATCCAGAACAGTGTGGGTAGCAGCATTGATCACATTCCCTCCTTTTATTCTGGTTGCGCATACTTCATTCCTATGTATAGCAACTAATGTATCTCCCACATTACACCACCCACAAACTTACTAACACTTTCTGAAGGCACAGGAACCTTTCTCTACAAGTAATTTCCAGATTGTATTTTGAAAAATGTCACAGATTAATTCTGGAAATTGTTGAAAACAGACCTAAAATGGGTCAGCTCCTCCAATAGACCCTAAGGGAAAAGAAGACCCCAGGAGCCCACGAATGCAAGCTTCACATTGAAAAAGAAATCTGAGAAGGAAAAAAAAAAGAGAACAACATATTTGTTACAGGTATATATATTGTATAATGAGATATTGACATTCAGAACAAACTATTGAGATTGTCTAGGAGATAGATGCATTCTGAAAAAGGTTTAGTTTTGGCGGGTTTTTTTTTTAATTTTTATTTTCTAACAGAAGACACTTCCTATGCTTTTGCAACTGAGTCTGTACTGTCATATGCCTTGGTCCTCACAGGGAAATTCAGCTAGCCTGGTATCTGCTGTAGGTACAACACAGCAGCAATCCAGAAGGTTTCTGGAGTGCATTGATGACAACTTCCTGACATAGGTGAGTCAGTCTCCAGTGAGAGGACATGCTTTTATGTGCTTCATATTTATGAACAGGGAAGGGACATTCAGGGGGGTGAAAGTCAGGGGCAGCCATGGATACAGTGACCATGAGATGCTGGAGTTCAAAATCCTAAGAGGAGGGATCACTGTCATGGACTTCAGGAGAGCAGTCTTTGGCCTCTTCAATGGTCTTCTTAGAAAAATCTCATTAGAGACAATCCTGGAGAGAAAAGAGGTCCAAGGAAAACCAAACCTCTAGCTGGCTCATCTGTTCCAAGCTCAGGAACAGTCCATCCCAACACACAGCAAGTCAAGAAAAAAAAAACAACAGGAGACATGGATGTACAAATGGCTCCTTACTGAAAAGGAAGTGTACAAGAGATGGAAGAAGGAAAAGGTGACCCAGAAGGAATAAAGAAATGTTATCTGACCATGCAATGATAGGATTAAGAAAGCCAATGCCACCCTGTAGATGAATCCAGCAAGGTATGTGAAAGGCAACAAAATGGACTTCTAAAATTACATTTGCAACTGAAGGAGGACTAGAGAAAACATTAGCCTTCTACAGAATGAGGCATGGGAACTGGTGAAAACCAACATGGAAATCCTGAAGTTCTCAATGTTTTCTTCACCTCAATCTTTACTGGTAAGATTTGCCTTCAGGAATCTCAGGCCCCTGAGAATGTTGGGAAAGTCTGGATCAAGGAAGACCTATTCTTGGTGTAAGAGTTCCAGGTTAGGGCACATTTAAACAAATTGGATGTACTTAAGGGATGGGACTTGATAGGATGGACCCATGAGGGGTGAGGTAGCTGGAAATTTTGTTGATTACTCTGTTGTTGATTTTGTTGATTACACTGTTGATTATCCTTGAAATGTTATGATGATTGGGGGAGATTCTTCACCCTGGAAGAAAACATCACTCCTATCTTCGAGAAGGACAAAAAGGAAGATTCAGAGGACAAGAAGGAAGATTCAGAAAATTACACACTTGTCAGTTTCACCTTGATCTCTGAGTCTGTGATAGAGCAACTGATAGTTGTAGAAATAACTGTAAGTAGTGGTTCCTAAGTTTAACAATAAAGAATTTATAATTTTGAAGAGGAAGTAGAGAGAAAAAAAAATCAAAATCAACTTGTGTGACAACACAGATTGTGTCTGGAAAAGAATGTGCCCTGTTAGTTATAGATTTCAATTAATCTTTGAAAAAATATATAATAAATATTTTTAAAACATGCAAAAATATTTCAAATATAAATTTTTCAAGAGTTTGGAAAATATCCTCAAATTCAACAACTGAAAACTTTTTCAGAAGTAATTTTTTAGAAAAATATTTCTGGTAGAATCAGTCATGCCGTCTCTTTCTTCCATCTCTCTGTGTTTCGTTACTTAACTTCTTGTCAACAGTGGAAACATTGAAAAAAACCAGAGGAAGAAGCAAATAGAAAAAAAGAAGGGAGAAATTGAAAAAGGCTTCAAAATTCTTAAATCCTTTTTATTTAAAAATAGACCAAAATGTGGATTTTTTTCCCCACTGTTTCTGCGAAATATGTTACATTTTGTAATGTTTCACAAAGAAATGTCAAATAATAAAAACCATAATTAAGGTATTTACTGACATTGTAGCTAACCTTAGAATTATGGAACTGAGAAATGCATTGAAGTGAAATGAAGGAAAAGGTGAAGTACAGTAATGTCTATGATATTTAAAATTAAATGCTATTACATCATGTTCTACTATATTACTAATGTTTTCTTGTGAATCATATTCTTCAGTAGATTCTCATCACTGACTGATAGAAAACTATTTCTGGTACTTGATCGTCAATGATAGCCAAAAATTTGCATTATTCCTGAAGTATCACAACTATTACCTAAAATTATAGCAATCAATTTATGTACTATTGATTTCTGACTTTAGAACATGTGTAAAACCTCATAAAAAGCATTATTAATCACAAAATTTTAGCTGTAAGGTACAGAATAAGCACTTGTGATAAGCACTCCTTTGTCAGTTCATTCAACCAGATTATCACTTCTTGATAAACCTTGAACTTCATGTTAATTTCATACTTGTAAACATCAGTTTAGTTTGTTTCCTCTTTTTTTTTCTCTCATATATAAGATTAATATTGATTTATCAAACCAATAAAATAAATTAATAAATGAGAAATCACCATGAAGTATTGCTGCACAAACACAATTACTCTGCTCTCAAATCTATTAGAAGTATTTAATTTATATTGTATTATTATAAAAGTCAAAGAACCACTAATATATAATGACAAATCTTACTATGCACCCTGTTTCAACCCTAACAGGAAATATGGAACTGAAATTTAGCTTTCTGTTGATGGAAACTTTCACATGAATAAGCATGAAGATGTTATTAAAGAGTAAGAACTTTGCCCCACTGAAATCAGTGATTATTATTTTACTCCAAAAAGGGGAATTATTTTGAAGTTTCTGACATACTTCAAGGAAGCAGTCTTTTGAAAGACTTAGTTAAGTGGCTTTGGCTTTTATTACTGGAGCACAGATGCAGGATACCCATCAATTACCTAGGAGAGAACTGGACATCAGGAGCTGAATTTTGCCTTAAGGTAGTATTAAGGACTGACTGAAGTGGGATTCCGAAGAGGCGGGAAACCCACAGGGTTTCTTTTTGTTGAGGAACATTAGTTCATTTCTTCCCCATGCCCCACTCACTTTTTTTTTTTTTTTTTCATTTTCTTTTTATTTTCTGATCCTGTTTCTTCCTTTGTACAGTAGAATGAAACTCTGGACTGCAAGGAGTTTGTAGCAAGCAGAAATAACACAATTGCTATTCAAATTCTAAAATGCAGCTTCACTTAAAGATGTTTAAGTGAAGAAAACTAAAGAAACTTTAACTAAAGAAAACTAAGCATTTTACTTCTGGAACCCAGTGAATTTAGCATTCATTACATACACACAAGGTGTAAGATTGGGAAAAAAGAATACTCTCATCAAAAAAAGAAAACTTAAAAATTCAAATAGAAATATCTCCTTTGAGGACATTTTCACTCATGTAATACTTTTTTTTTTTTTTTTCATATAGAAAACAAGTATTTCAACATTAAAAAATGACATTAGCTTTTTTACAAAACTTTTTATTTTAGAAATGTGGAAGTACGTAAAAACACTCTCAACGAATGTCCACAGTTCTCAGTTTTCACACAGTCACATTGCTAGGCTTCTGCTATATTTTTTCTTTGTCTCTGTAACACATCTAATTAACCAGAGCAGCATGAACTGAGTATTACAATTAAACAGACAATTTTAAAATTGCTTTTGACAAACTGGAGATTAACATGTCCTTTTCCCGATTATTTGCACTAATGAAGATTGAGCACCTGAATGTTCACACACAGTGAAAACAAGCAAGACAGAGAGATATTACGGATATGACTGAACAAAATATTCTTATGCGATCTCACTCTGGAGAGGAGATGGGGAAAGAAAGTAGAAAGATGATTCTGTCGTTTGCTCAGCTGTGGAAATAAAATCACTGTCAAAAACATATACATAAGCTAACAGATGTGCAGTGAATGTTAGCTTTGATCTGGGTTGAACAGGCAACTCTGTTTAAGATTGGCATCAAAACTGGAACACAAGGATGTGAATTCTCCTTGTTCTACACATTTTGAACAAGTAATAATAGCACACATGGGAGAGAGAGTTTTTAGTTAAATAATGGAATAGTAGTAGAAATCACATTTTGAGCAAAGTTTCCAAACAACTCCTTCTTGAATTTAATTTAGCTGAACATTGCCAAACTCTCAAATTTGTAAGAAGTTACTAAGTTTTGGACATTCTTTCATCAAAAAAATATGTACATGTTCGTCTTTTTGTTTGTTTCTCCATTTTTGTCTCTGACTCCCGTGAGCTGCAGAGGAGGATATGGAAGCAATTGTCTCCATGGGGTCTGGAATGGAGCATGTGTTTTCAAAGAAAGACAAATTAGATCACTGGGGTATGTCTCAGGAGTAAAAGTCTTTTGGCCAAAAGCTCTTATTTATTTATTTTGAGAATACATGTTTGGAATTAAAAATGTTCAAAGTGAATAAGGGACCAATGCCTGTGCTTTCAGAAAAGAAAAAGGAAGAATTATGGGTACATAGGTTAAATTAATTCTAAATTATTGAAAATATGAAAGTGGATCTTCAAGTAATAAGACATACTCACATTTTTGGCATGTCAGCTTAAATCACCTGTTTTCATTTGTGTGGGAAAACTGTGAAAAACATATTTACAGTATATCTGTGGTAAATATTAGTCAGGAACCAGGAAAGAAGATATGTCTAGCTGGAGAAGGTTTCTGATTTGGGATTTGAGAACCTAAGCAGAATACTCTATTCTGGTTTCTTGATGGAACTCTGTACATTGAAGTGTGGGATCATTTTCTTTGCTTCTGTTGAGCCTTGTAATGTCATTACAGCCAAAGAAAAAAGTGTTTAAGACAAAGTCCCTAGTTGCCTTACTGTCAGTAAAGGACAGATGTGATGAAGAGGTATAAATGACTACAAGCCACATATTGCAGTAACCAGGGCTTAGCTACTCTCCTTATAACCTTTTCCTCCACTGACATAAAACCAAAGCATTTAGATTTCCATCTCCCAGAAGAGCACACTAAAAAGTATAGTATGGGCTAAGCCACTGTATCTCTCTCTCTCCACCATTTCACCTGTATTTGGGCCATAGCAAAATTAGAATGTAATATTCATGCCACAGAGAAAAGGAAGAAGGCATTCGCTGTATACTTCTGAACTTGATTGGAAAAAGTGAGCATTCTAATACACATCCTGGATAAATGTTATTGAGTAGAAAACAACCGTGAAGAAGAGAAGAACAGAACTTGCAAAGGGCACAATAGTGTGTCACTTAGCTGTGATAAAAACAAGTTTTATAGAGTAGATACTGTCTGAACACATCCCACATATATCAATAATTTTCCATATCAGCTCTGAGGATAAATCACCTGTTTGTTTGTGTGAGTGTGTATGTGCATGGGTGTGTGGGGCAGGGGGTGGTGGTGGTGATGGAACTTTCTGGGTCAGGGAGAAGAGTTTTCTGAAACATCCAGCCTTCCTTCCCACTTGGGAGACTGAGGTCTCTACTATTCTTTTTCCCACCCCTTCACACCGCCTCCATATTTTGCAGCAGAAAGAAGCATCTGGCCCAGAGCAGCTAAATCGTATGGTATGTCAGGGACTTCTGCCAACCTTGGCAGAAGGAGTCACATAACTCCAGCTGGTTGCAATGGCTTTCCTTGTCCAAGAGATATTTATTAGATAAAAATAAAACATCTGATTGCAAACTTCAAATAAACTTAAATAACAGTTACAAAACGAATGACCATGAAACAAGATTTCAACAAAACATTTCTGGTTTTCATCTGTATTAAAAAAAAAAAAAAAAAAGAAAAAAAAGGGTGACTGTCTGGAAGCCTTCTTTATGAGGTGTGATATCACAGACTTCTAAGAACATACACTTTCTCCTTCCCAGAGGATGCTCTCTGCATTTTAAAGAGAAATATGCCCACCCTCTGAAACTGATTAACTGAGGAATTCTGGGGTGAAGTATGTGGGGAGGAGTATATGTTGACATGTGAATTAAAAGGTTTCTCTATTTTATCCCTTTTAAAAACTGATTTCAAAACAAGCCCAACAATATATTATCTCCAGCCTTTCTTGAAGCCAAGGAATGCACAGAATAACATCCTTGCCCAAGATGCTTCATAAATAAACAAAACTTAGAAGAATACCACTTTATTTGAACCAAATCCCCAAAACAACACCTTTTGTTTCATCCATGACTGTGTTGACCAAATTTAAGCCTCTTCACTTATTTTCATTTATAGTGATTGAGAGAATCACCAAAAATGTTCTTAATGTTCTTTTCTCTTACATCAGGACTCAGGAAAAAAAAAAAAGGCAAAAAGCATATTTGTATACACGACATTTTTTTTTTTTCTCTTTTTAACATTTAGGTTCAAAAGTGATTTTTTTTTTTTTTTTTTTTCTGAATAGTTATAGCCAAAAAACATCTGACTTAATTATTTCGTCTCAACACCCACTAGGTGTAAAGACACTTTTCAATAAACATGGCAAACCACATTTTCATTTATTTTGTGTTGAGAAATCAGATGCTAGTACCACCAGAGTCTGTATTCTGGCTCTCAAGCATGGAAAGTATGAGCCACCATGAGATGTGCAGTGAGAGCCGCAACACGCAACAGGCTCGTGTGTGATCTGCTTATAGGCCAGACACTGTTCTCTTCTAGAAATACCCAGGACTGGTTGGGACAGTGGGACAGGACCTGGTGGTGACTCCCCAGAAGAGCTCAGCCCCCACTGCACCCTGATAGTGGCCAACTGAACAGGGCTGTTATACAGGTTTAAGTATGCTATGGACTTCTGCATACCAACATTAAAAAATATTTTTTGGCACATACCAGGTTAAAAGACAAATTGAATGCGAGTACCTGAGGCTTAACTTTGTACTAGAGCCTTCTATATCTAGGAATAACAAGCCTGAATTTTTTAAAGAATTACATGTATGTATTACTTTATAGCACGGGAATATCAAAAGGTGCATCTTATTTACTATGTATCCCTCTACAGATAAGATTAGTTCCTGTATAATCTAAAGCTAGTCTCTGAAGTGAAAATTGCTTTTTTTCCTCCGTGTGTAGCTTCAAGGTACCAAATGCCTGCTCTCTGCCATCATTGTCAGCAACTTCCCTCTTCTCAGGCAGTGGAGCGTCACTAAGAGTGGAATAATGTACTCTGAGAGGGAAAGACGATCTTGGTGTAAAAGTATCCAAAACATCCATATGTCAGGAGTCTTCACCTGGGCAGCAAAGACTGAGAAAATAGGACATAATAACTAAAACAGGAAAGCATCATTAAGGCACCATAAAATGTGGTGACTCTATGGCGGGCTAAAACAAACTCTGTTCTCTCCAATTCTTCCCACACCAATTGAAAAGGATGTGATGGACGTTCCTAGGGGCATCTTGGATTCAAGAAGTTCCACAGCAGGTAAAAAACAAAACAAAACAAAACAAAACCAAACAAAACCCCTCCAAATCATACTAAGGTATTGCATTTTAAAAATACATTTGTAAATATGTCCAGTCTCACTGATCAAAAATCAAAATATGTTCACTATATTTAGACTTACACAGACTTTTATAGCATTTTTTTATGGATTATTTCTGAAAAAAGTGATTTTAGAAAGGACTTGAGTATCACAGTGAATATCAAAATACATATGATTTCCCACATTAGTGTGCTAAGTAAAGGAGCAAATAAATTAAGATGAAAGTTGGCATTGTCAGTTCTAATGATATTATTAACTACTGAGACTATTAATTGTACACTGCACCCAGATCTGTTGCCTACAGGTTGAAAAGGTTTCTACATCTATACAAAATTATTCCATACCCTGGAGTCTATCTTTTATCCAAAAGAGGAAATAGGTTGATCACTATCCGTGAATACTTCCAGGATGCACAAAAATTAGATAACGGTTCTATTTAAAGTAGCAAGCAAATGCATAATAAACACTAATGACTGGAAACCAATACCATCTACATACATGTTTTAAACTCTGAGGGCAATTAAGAGTTGGCACAATTTCTGTAAGTTGTGACTGTCCAATATGCTAAGCACTTAATTGAGACAGAATGCCTTTCTGAGAGTTATGTTCCAAGACAGCAAGAAGTCAGGAACTTGATTCAGGAACTAATTGGTAAAATTACCTGAATTGGGTTGTGTGGACAGTCAACCTGACTATGACAATACATTTTGGCACTAGAAATCTAACAGGAAATCTTTTAGATACACTGAAGATAAAGACTTGCTTTAGTGAAAATTGGTGTAAATATCACTTGCAATTAGTAACAGTCAGAAATAATTAATAACATTCAGAAATCCAGGGTGGGGGGTGTTATTCAAGTAGTGCCTTACAACAAATGAAGTCATAATAATTTGGTTTATTATGAAACTTCAATCTAAGTTGAACACACGCCTAGTAGTAACATTCTCTTAAAATAATTCTGTTACATCTTAAAAATCTCTTCAATGCAAGCGTGCTGCCTTCATGTATAGTTGGAGGTCACTGAGGATATTGTTGGTGATATCTGAACAGCAGTAATAAAACTAATTTTGTTGGATTCAGCTATGATGGAAGTACCATTCAGACTCTCTTAATACTAGATTAAGCCAGTTTAGACCATGTCTAGAAAACACATATAGTGAGAAGAAAACAGAGAAGAGTCATGTTATCTCGAACCTGAAACTTATTTCATCTGTTTTCTTACTGGGATGAACCTTCAGGCTGCTGCTTTCATTATTCATAATAATCTGGCCAAATCTTAGGTATAATCATAATAGCAGTTCATTATGTTTTAATATTGAGTTGATGCATCCTTCACAAATTATTATTTCTTTCAGTTAAGTCCTTAAAAAATTCTCACAATTCAGTCACAAAACCAGTTCAACAAAGTGTGATCAGTCACAGTACAGGGTGTGACCAAAGCAGACAGGGTCAAAATTGACATCAGGTAAAGGTGCACAACATGTCACAGGAATAACTGAGCTCTTTGAAGGCCTCTGCTGTTCTGCATATCCTTTCTGGGCAGGAATCTGTTCTTTGTTTGGCACAGATCTCTTAGTGTACAACACTGAGAACACTTAGAGCAAACAATAAATAAATCAATAATAAGGCAATCATGCTATTTAGAGGGCAAATTTTGTGTTTGCAGGTTTCCTTAGCAAATGGCAGTAAGTATAACAGTGTGAAAGATCACAGAAACAACAACCTCAGTCAGAAGAAAACAAGAGGTAAGTGACACTGCACCAATGTGGCAAGGACTAAGTTCACACAAATTAAAGCACAAGCAGGAGATGAGGAGGAACTATTACAATGTACACCACATGACAATGAATTAAACTGATTTATGACTCAATAGACAATTTAAAAGCCACCACTTTGACTTTTCTTTGGCAGAGTCCTGTTTTCTGGGCATTTTCTGTCATTTTTGAGGTTAAAATGTACTTATTTTAAAATGGGATCGAAGTAGCTACATTGCACTAATTCTGTGGTTGCATCAGCAAACTAGGACTGCATGCAGGACTACAAGTTTTGTTCACTCATCATGCAAATGATTTCCCTATTTGTCCTTCATACTCTTCATGTTCATGAACTGTATTCTCAAAATGCCAGTAGCAAATATGCCCCGAATAGCATTTATATTAGAGGTAAATACAAAGTTAATAAATCAACTATAAGGTGCAATTCCCAAGAAGGTAGTTTAGGTAACTGGCAGCATGGCAAGTGGTTAATAAATTTATATGCATATATAAACACCAAGAAGCAGAAAGAGATCTTGTGTTCCTGCAACACTTCATTTCAGGAAGGATGAAGCAGGGAAGAGCAGGGGAAGGAAGGTCTTTTGGGGGAAACCTAATAGTTAAAATACCAATAGGCTTCCAAATTCTTTCAGGTACCTGCAGCAAATGATGTATTGATTTTGCTGTTAAACTGCACAGCTGTAACCAACACATTAGACATGGAAGATAAAAGCAATGACTAAAAGCACCTTATTTCATCTGTCACACCTGAGGCTCTGCCTTCTTCAGACCTTTAGTGTATTAGCACAGAAAATCAATTAGGTAAAGAGCTAAACAAATGAAGGGAAAATAAAAAAAGGCCTCATTCACAAAGAGTCAGGAATGTCAGCAAGCCCTGGAGACTTCAGTAAAGTGTGAGGTATCTCCAAATGAACCACAGCATCTTTTCTGAACATTTGAAAAAAAGTGATTAAGTACTTCTTGGATACACCAATGAGCATCTGCTAGTTCAGGTTTAACAAGTGACCAATATTCATAAATACAAGACTTCTTTTCGCTGAAAATAAAAGAAGAAAATTTATTTCTCAGTTTGTGTTATTTTTAATGTCTGGTTCTTGTGGTCCTTTTCAATGCTGCATGATGGCTCTGTTACACCTAGAAATCAAGTTTTTCTGAGCAATATCGTATTACAGTGTTGACACTCAGCACTTCATTAAAGCTAGGGTTGGATTATTGAAGTCTAATGCTATGATACACAACAGTTTGTTCCTGCTTTAATGAAGTAAGCCATCTCTAAAACAAAAATACAGTCAGCTTTTCAGTTGTCACCATTTATTTTACATCCAGAAGCCAGAACAGATCACAAATATTCCATTAATTGATTCATGGTGAATGATAGTCCACCATGACCCATTTGAGATACCAGACTCATACTTACCAGTGAAGCTGGCCTCATGAGATCTAAATTCACTTATGGAAACAAAAGTAAATATGCACTTTCTTTCAATTTCTCATCTACAACACAAGGGATTTCACCCCTTAGTACTGTCCTTCTCTGTCCACTGAGTTTATAAACTCACCTAAGGTAATTTTTAAAGACAAGATTTATTCAGTGCCAGCAACTGATAAGACCGACGTTTGATTTCAAGTGGAGGTCAGCAAGCCTTAAATAATTATTAAAAATGATGTAACTAAATAAACCTCAAATTTAGAATTCAATAGAGGTCTCATTATTCTTTTTCTCTTCTAAAATATTTTTTCTCTATATGTAGCTGTACATCTCAAGGTAACCTCTACATAGATGTATGTATCTTTTTATCTGTGACATCTGAAACAGACGTACCTTTGCAGGGGAAAAATATGCTATTTTTGCAAAGAATTCTTAAAAAAAAAAAAAAAAAAAATCTGCTGAAACCAAACTGCTGAATTGTGCATCTTCACACATTTCAGCAGTGCCACCTAGTGTAGAGCATCTCCCCCCACCCCCACCCTCACAAACAAACACTCCTTTTGTCTAGGCCATACTCATACAGGGAAGGGTTCAGCTTCTGCACTGGATACCAGTTTTATAAGGTGTCTTTGAATACCCAAAGTGCCTATTATTACATTTCTCCAGACAGCTAGCAGCTACCGGAGGGAAAAAAAAAAAAAAAAAGTACCAGCTCAGCCTGCTCCTCCTGGAGTTTGAAGAGTTCTGTTCTTTGAAAAAGATCAAATTATTTGCTGTGCTTGTTCAATTATTTCATAAGACACAAGAGAGATTTTTCATGTTTCACGAGCCCAAAACATGTAAATTCAGGATGAACTGACAAGTAAGGCAGCTACAGAATTCTAGGAAGATTGGAAACATGTTGCCATGAAACAATTACAATATCTATAATTTTCTTCCATTCTTTCATTCACTTTAAGAGAGAAAGAAAAATTAAAAGTCCTCTCTCTTAATGAAATAAAAAAGTGGCACTAATTTTGAAAATAAGTACCATATACAACTTTTATATCTAGATTTCATTCAAAACTCTGTGCTTTTTTTTTGTTTTAATATTATATTACACAGCTAGTCAATAATGTAGCTTTCTTCATGTCCAAGGGCCAGACTCAATACATAAGAGTGGGATGCAGTGTTGAACAGGCACATAGGTCTCAGTTTTAACCCACCAGCACAGCAAATCTCAAGCACTGTTTGAATTGTATGACACGTGGATACTGTAACTACATAGATATACATATAGTTATAAGTAAATTATCTGAAGACAGATTTAAAATTTCAGCATGCCCTCCTGAACAGCCATCTTCAGAACAAAACAGCTGAAGAGTCCTTGTTGAAAAATACTGTGGTGTGGCACAAGAGGCAGCAGAGAAACTGAAGTATGGTAGTTTTGTGCTGTGGAGCACAGTCTAAAAGAGCATCATAAAAAAGAAGAATGAATTGTGAGCTTGGGTGTGTCAGAAACGGTGCTCTAATGGGTGTCAGCTGCTAGCAGATTCTTGTTTAAACACTCTGAGTTGGTTCCCATCACTACTCTGCTCTAGGGTGAATTCCTGAATCTTTATTCCTATGGAAAATCCTGCCATTCTTTGACTAGAAAGGAGTTCTATTATCTCTGTGAATACACTCAGACACATAGGTACACAAAACTAAGGTGGATTTCCGACTACATTGAAGCTGACAGCATTTTGTTATTGATTTCAGCAGATACAAGATCTCCCCCTCAGGAACTCCTGAAAGGATATTCTTGCCATTCCAGGCTAACTATATTTCCTGGGCTTGGCATTGCACACAAACAGAATCAAATAACAGAGAGTGGAAGTGTCTAGGCAAGCACATGAATAAAACAATGAAGCCAAGTAGCTCAGGCATGATTAGGAGGAAGGGCGTCTCCTTCTGCACTGTTGAACTGGCCATTAGTGTCAGGGTAGCTTTCAAATTTAGAGTAATTCTTCACATCTTTGCACTACTTGAGGTGTTCACCCAATGTTTGCCTGTATTATTAAAGGATTGAACTCTGTCAGAGGGCAGAAGCAAATTACCTGCAGGGAGTCAGGGGCCACATGAGATGTACCTTCACCATCCTCTTTCCTTTAGTACCCATTGGTAAAAGACTACAAGGCTGCTTTTATGTAGATGTCACATCAGTCACTGACTGAAACACCCAGCTGTGATAATAGCATAGGAATGGGGGGTGGGCAACAATTACTAATTCCACCCTTATCCAACCTTGCTATTTAAATTATTAGCTAAATTGCCATCTTCAGAACTTATTTTTTTCTGGCCTGCAGGTTCAAGAAGTTTATTTTACAGCTCTTTGTTTAATTGTATATGTAATTACCTAATGTTATCAGTGATTGCCTATTTTGCCTCCAAAACATTTTTTTTCCAACATTTCGTTAAGTATTTTGCAATGCTTAATAGTCACTAGCACATATCCACAGGGTAAGCAACAATGAAAACTCTATTTATGGATTTATTCTCTTTTGGAAAAAGAGATAATTCACCTTTTTTCCTACAAAAATAATGAGACAAAGCTCAAAACCTCTCATGCTAATGAATGATGACAGTATCTGGAGAAACAAATCAATTAATTGGAATACACAGGAGAAAATATTAAGAAATTACTGGATATGGACAAGACACACAGGCTTGTGTTAATTCAAAACTTTTTTGCTAGTTTCTCCCCATCAGTTTGATTATGGAAGTGTTATATGAAAATTTTATAATGTTTTTAAAAGACATTTTCTTTGTACTATTTGGACTAATGAATTGATTAATCCACATTAATTTTAGTATCAAAAGTACAATTGTATTTAAAAATAAGGAAGCTACAAGCTATTTTAAAAACAATTTTAAAAAATTAACCTATCATTATTTCTTCATACCTTTTTGCAAACTCAAATATACCCTAAAAAGCTAAATTTATCCTAGTTCTACATGCCATTTATGGAGTTACTGAGTGCAGGAAAGAGGGATAGTTAGGCAGTGATTCGCTACAAGCACTGTCTGCACATTCCATCATATCTCAACTGCATATAGAGTTCAGTCAGATTAGAGCTTCTTTGCCTCTAACAATAAGCATGTGTAGCACAAAATCACAGAAGAGTTTCATTTGGTTACACCTGATTTTCATGTTTGTAGCTTATTAAAACAATGAGCCACTAAAAACAAAACAAAAAAGCTATTTTTTTTTTCCTCCTAAAATCCATTCTCTCTCTATATCTCTGTGCATCTGAGATCTCCCTTTCCTCTCCTCCACAATATCTCTGGCCTCTGAGTGTCACAGGCTCTCCAGAAACCTATATACCTTGCAATTTTACTTCTAATTTCTCTTTCTGTCACCTCTGATCCTGCATTGGTTAGCTGAGAATTAAAGCTATCCATAGACTTGTTTTCAAATATGAAGCTAGGTTTTAGCATGAGTTATATAGTACCTATCCAGCTGTTTTATTCTAGTCTGTCTCTGCATCAGGAACATTCTAAATTATTCAAAGGAACCTTAGAACCTGTTGATCTTCACATTTTCTCAGTAGTGGTAATTTTACATTCAAATTTGTATGGTGTCACCTGAGGAAAGGGTTTTTCTTAGTAATGATACTTGAAGGACTCAGTTTTCTTCACCGGAGAAGACTCCCTAAACTAGGAGACTAGGTACTAGCTGTACCTAGTATGAAGCTATTCCAATTTTAGGAACCATCTCTGAACCATAAATAGTATTACTAAGTTGGTGCATGATACTTTACTTTTCACTTTTCCTTCTTCTGACAGTAATACTATGCCCTTGTGTAGTTCATGCCTATCCACTCATGATGGTTTAGTTGCAACTGGATGACAATTTTCAGTGTCAATACCAAGCTTCCTGATATTATTTCCACAGAACAAGAGGGGTTTTTTGGGTTGTTTTTTTATATGTGTGTAGGTTTTGTTTTATTTTTTGTTTGGTTGGTTGGTTGGGTTTTGTCTGATTGATTAGCACTTGGGAAGTGGAAATAATGCATTTCTTTCACACCATGCTGGCATACTCTAGTATTCACAAATGGGAAGAGAACATCTGCCCTAGCTAAATGTTGGCCTATACAGATTACATTTGTGGTTGACAGCCAGAATGCCATTAAGGCTGTTAGCAACTTCACCCTGGGCAGAGAACAGGCTCCCTTTGGGACTCTGAGGGACACTTAATTCTCAGCTGGCTTTTGCAAAGAACTAAATTGCTTCCAGTAGGTCTGGTATATTTCATTACAGTAAAACTACCAGGCACTGGCACCAACAAAAGTTTACCAGGGTTTCATTCTTATCCAATACATACCCATTTCATTCAGCTTCATGTTAGAGAATGCTGCATCTTGGTAGATCTCAAGCTGCTTTGAGAGGTGAGTGTAGAGAAACAATTCAGCCTAAGCTAGTGTTGCAGCCCCTGGCAGGTCTACAAAATTCTTTGAAAGTAAACTGAAGAGCAGGAGTAATTGTGTAATTTTACTTTTGCAGAAGTCACTGGTGAGCAATGTGTTCAGTCTGATTGTGCTGCTTAATTGTGATGAACAATCATTCTGGCACAATAAAAATCTTGACTGAGATCTGTATCATTCTTTTGATGATTCTGAACATTATGTCGGACTACTCCTTTTGCCCTAGTTAAACCTAAAAATAGATTAGTACTTTTTATCATTTGATCATTTTTACCTCAGCTTTATGCACAAATAGGGGAAAAAATCAAACAGAAACAATAGTAGCCAATTAAATTGGCATTTGCAGACCATCTCCCACTGTCCTAGTCGGAAGCTGAGTTCAGGTTTATTCTACCAAGGTGCTTCTGTAATCCGAAACACTAGTGATTAAGCTAACTTTTAAGTAGAGAGTATCATAATGAAAACAGTACTGTATAGTTCATATGGAAACATGGAGACAGAAAAAATTAATATCTCTAAAAATGTCAATCAGGTATTTTATAACACCAACCAGACAGAATTCCTCAGCTGAAGTCATGTTTCATATCAGGTCTGATGTTTCATTTAGTCTATTTGATATTTTTTTTTTTTTTATTTCAGTCATGTAAAGTTAAATGCTTTACTTAAAACAGATCTTCAGTGATAGCAATTCAAAAATACAAGAATATCTATAATGAAGCATAGATAATTCAGACTGACCAAATCTTACAATAAGATATTGAAAATGAGTGGATATTTGATCAAACTTTGAAAGCAGAAAGTCATCATATGGTATTATTAAATTTAAAATTATTATAAGTTATTTCTTTCAACTTGGATCCATCTCAACTATATGCATAAAAGGGCACTTTTAGATCAGAAATACCTCAGACAGAAAGTCTGAGGTACCAGCACAATTATCTCTATAAAAATAGTACCGCTGAGTCACCTAGAGCAGTGACCAACACAGAAACATTTTATAATAAAATTAAGGTAAATTAATTTGTCACCATTATCCTTGATTAGTCCAGAAACCAGGTGTGACTATGAGGCCATTTGAACCACAAATATGAATCAATCAAAGCTGACTCTCTTACTCAGTCTTTTTGCTCATATATTATCACATCATATATTCATTTTCACTTTATAGATGTTACTGCAACCTTAGATTGAAGATTTTCTAAAGTAGAACTGGTCTTTTCATAGAGTGCCTATAATCTACTTGCTAAAATGCAATTTTCATCTCTCTTTGGGGTTCACAGGTTGGTTATGCAGGTTATAGAGATCATTTTACATAGCAGTCAGTTTAAATATACTTAATTTCTGTAGCTATTCATACTGCTAGTACAGTGGTGTGATCCCCTCACCTTTTAGAACATCTATTTTCATGTTTTAGTTCCTGACTCAATGCTAACTCTGAGTTGTTCTCATGAAACTTCCTGATAAAGTCATATTTTTGAATGCTCAGAATTTTCCTCTCATCTTTCATGACTAAATTGTTCCCAATGCTTTTTAAATACACATTTATAAATATATATGCACTTGTGTGTGAGTTTGCAAAAATCATTTCTATTTTGAACTCTGTAGACTTTGCAATTTTCTTCAGTAGCAATATCACTCATGAAAAGTGTCTCAGCAATTCTGGCTTGTAATGAAAGAAAGAAAGCACACAAGGGTAGAACACTCATTTTCCACACTCATTTATACTTTTAACACACATTGACAGTCAGAGGTCAGATATGGAGATGACTGAATTTAGTGATGTTGCATTCTCATATCACTTCACAAGTGCTATGGGAAACCTATAAACTGCCTGTCTCAACCAATCTGGGAGAGCTGTACCTTCAAGTTCAGCTTTGGGAGAAAAGTAAGAGGGCAAGCAAAGAAGATGGATGCCCTGATGATCACTGGGTTTAGTAGTTTTTTTAATAATCCCTGAAAAGCAAAATCAAATGTAACTGTTAGTCTGTAAATCATATGCTGGGCAGTATTCTTTGATTTTTTTGAGACAATTCCAAAGAACTCTGACCTCCTTTCCCTACATACTATCATTTACAGTTCCTTTTTTGTAATGTGCCAACTAAACTCTGCACATTGCACAATCACAAAGTTAAGTTCATATTATTTTAAACCAGACCTCTATGAGATTTTATCTCATATAATCTAAAACAGTCTTTCATAAGTTGCCAGCCATTATACTTTACAAAGTTGGGTGCATTCAGCTGTTATCATTTGCTTAATGCTTTAACTGAAAGATATTTAAGGCAAAAAAAAGAAAAACAAAATCTCAACTCTTTTGTTCTGTTCCATGACCAGGATACCTAGATACCACTGAAATACAATTTATAAATAACTACTTCAAAATACAAAACTCAGTTTTCTGTCCCATTTCTAATATTTATCTATTTATTCAGCTTCCTAGCAGTTGGATCTTGTGCCTTTCTACAGTAGTATAAAGAGCGCTCCTGCATCCAGTATCCACAACCACCACAAAGGTACTTACACCCTAATTACACTCTCTTAAGAAAACCCAAATCTATCAAGATCGCTATAAAGGATTTTTTTCTAGCACTTGAGCTATTTCTGCAGTTCTTTCTTTCTTTGCTCTACTTTCCAAGTTTAGACAACAGAACTACATTTAGCACTTCAGTATCAGTGTCATCAGTGCTGTGTAAAGGTGAGCTTGACTTCTCATTCTTGGTCTTCCATTTATACCTCTGAGTACTTCACAAACTATTTTTGACACTGCATCTGAACAACAGCTGGCGTTGAACTGGTTGTCCAAACACTGGCTTCTGTAGACAGGTCTGTACATGCTGCTGCTGTAATCTTACATTTAGCTATATGAAAATATTTCAAATGTAGGTCCAGCTTGCAAAGAAAACCCATTTTTATTTCCTATAACTGCTTAGATGTCATTGCTTTCTGCACTGATGATTTTTAAACGGCAAGTGTTTCGTTTCTAGACAATTGAACCAGTGTCTCAGAATTTCAGTAGTTTTGTAATGCCCCTGTTACACAGAGGCATCCCATGGTCTGTTTTTTTGGTGACAAAGCTCAGGCTGTAGTCCTAATCCAATTAATAAATACTTTTTCAATACTGTCTAGAACCTTTTTTAAGTCTGAACTTTGAATTTTAGCACTGAAATTGTTTCACAACAGTTTCAAAATTGCATGTACCTTCCAAGTAGGTTCGTCCTGGGTATAGATCATCATAAAAGCCAAAATGAGCATTCTGGAAGAAAGTGTACAGCCTGAAGGCCTTGTGCTCTAAATAATCCAAAGCTTAGACAAGATGGAAGTGGAGAAATTAAGTCCTTATGGTGATGTGAGGGAAAGTTCTGTTCTGTAGGGTTAAGTTAATGTAACTCAGCCTGCTTTTTGGGTCCCAGCTGATAATGTTAGTATTGGAACTCAATCTGTAAAACTAAGAATCTGTTCCCATGAATGGAAATATGAATTATGCAAATCCGATTTCTTATTTCATTATATCTGTAAGAAGATAAGAGAATGAATGCATTTGTTTGCATGTGCTAAAAATAATATGCTAATGGATCAGTCACCAAAAAAAAAAAAAAAAAAGTATTTTGAAATAAGATGTTTAAGTAGAACTATAAAAATAGGTTTTTTTCATAAAGGAACAGAAAAATAGAAGGATTTTATTTTTCTGCATACAGTACGCAGACCAGAAAGTATATATTTTTCTCAGTAGGAATACAAAAAGTAATTTGTTCTTACTTTAATATACAGATGGAATTAAGGGTACCCTCCATTGCCGGTGTAGTCAGTAATTTAGCAGTATGTGGCCACTGGAATCAGAACAATGCTTTCAAGAAGAGTTGAGAGAGACTTAGTACTACTGCTGCACTGTTAGTCAGAAATCTATTTTTAAGTGAACATGACATTTTCAAAGTCACTGTATATAAATGGAAGCAATCACTTCATTTTCAGCTTCTAGTTACACGAATCAGCAGTGAAAATTTCTTTTCAAGCACAGAAAGTTGTTATACATCTGGATGACACTGTGCTCATGGAACTACAAGCTTCATGCCTCTTGCTGAGAAGTTTACCCATT
The DNA here is from genome assembly GCF_963082525.1 of Nesoenas mayeri. Taxonomy (NCBI): domain Eukaryota; kingdom Metazoa; phylum Chordata; class Aves; order Columbiformes; family Columbidae; genus Nesoenas; species Nesoenas mayeri. The sequence continues at coordinate 41,076,814 of NC_137544.1, forward strand.
TTCTTTCTTATGTAATCTGGCTTGTGCTCACCATCGCACACTCACCATACCTTTGTAAAAAAATCCTTAAGGAGAAGAAGGAAGTACACTGCATTTCTGAATAAGTCACTAAATAACTTGGATATATTAAGGTACCACTCATTATTATATAATTTGTAGTGAACAATTATTCTTATAAATGCTACTTACAAATAATTACCTGATTAAATTTGTATTTTATTTTTATGTTGTTTTTATGTATGTATTTTGATTAACTACACTTAACTTTACACTTAACCTTTTATTCAAAGATGAGATTAATTTCATTGTTTTCAGGAAGAGGATGGAGAACATATTTGGAGAAGAAATACTATAGATCCATATTCAAATGGAGAAATAGATTCATAGGTAGTTACACTTCAAGAAACATTGGGAAAGAAAACAATAGATGTAATTCAGTTTTATCAGTTTATCTGCTAGAGTTGGATCTCCTTTTTTAATTAACCAAAGTAGTTATATTTTTATACACTAAGTAGACGTATTTGGGAAGGACAGGTTCATCTGCAGACTAACCAGAAGCATTACGGTCACTGAAAAAAAGAGGAGGATAATGCCAGGTACTTCTAAATAGAAGGATCATAGGAAACATTCCATGAAGTGCTTTATCCCAAAGCATGTTCGTAAACTTGTTCTGTATATGCATTATGTGTTCTTTGTATCTCTGTCTCTGGCTTGATTTCCTCTAACTAAAAGTTGGGCCAGGATAAAAAGGAGACTGTGAAGTTCAGAACAAATTACACCATCACCATCATATAAGAAATTGTGGTTTATGCATCTACCCATACAATGACTGACAGTTATAGTTTTTGACTTGCACTGTGGCCAGTCTCTGAATTTAGACATATACAGGGTGTTTCAAAAAGATGGCCTCAGTTTCAAAGGGGTAGTGATATCAAATTAGGTGCATCTTTTTGAAACACCCTGTATTATTACACTGTGATCTTTGTTTTTATTTTATGCCATTAAATTATTTGTCCTTATGAATTTGAGAAAGATATTTGGAGATGTATAGAATATTTCTCACACCATAAGTTCATTTCTTCCTGAATAATATAGTTAATGTTACTTTATGTTAAAAAACCACTAATTTGCCAAGGAATTAAAACCACCGTGTTCACTTTTAAGAAAATAAGGAATAATGGTAGACACTCCTGAATGGAAATGAGATCTTGAGTAATCCATAAGATGTATTTTCTAATATAAAGCTTTCATTACAATATTTTTTCTGTATATGCCTTAAAAGTTCCTTGGATAACAAAATCTCTTAGACATTCATTATTTTTTAAATTTATATTTGTGCCTACGTGAGCATATAATCAAAGTCCAAGTTAAATAATTTTACAATATCTGTCCTCCCTAATTTCTTCACATTCTTTTACCCAGAAGTCATCATCTTTTAATAATATCTCTTCATCTGAAGGGAGATCTGGTTCAAGTTCACCTTTTCATATTTCTTTGGGTGCATGTATTCTGCCTGACTTCCCCTCTGTCCTTTACCCTCTTGTCATACCTTTATTATAATGAAGTGAGTAGGAGTGGCCCACACTGCATTCCAGCAGTAGACATATTAAAAAGAACCAGAAACTGTGTTCCCTGATAGAAGACATTCATAAGACCTTAAGAGATCTGCCCAGTTTTATGAGTCACTCAGCAGCTGTATTAGCAGTTATATCCTGGATTTTGTGTGAGATGGTAATTTATGTACTTTATGTTTGCAAAATTCAGTGTTTTTTCTTCTTTTACTTAATAATTTTTATTTCTGATTCAATAGCAGTAATAATCCTTTATTCTGTTTACTATCTAGCCTGTAAACAGAATGAAGACAAGAAAATTAGTGTTTCTAACGTATGTGCAATTTATATATGTATACATTTATATCTAAATACAGAATTAGATCTATGTCTTTATCAATACGCTTTGCAAGAGGATTAACCAGAAAAGACTAAGACAAGAAAACTGAGGGAGAACATGATCCCCAAGAAAAGAGGAATGTGGGAACTTTCAGCAAACAGAAGTAAAAGGCTTGGATTCATGGGAAAGGCAAGGGACATAAAGAACATCAAGTAAATTGACAACTGAAGAGCAATCTGTGGTGGGACAATGGTGCACAGACTTTTAGGAAAAGAAAATGGTAACAGAAGAGGAAGGGAGATTCACCAACAAGTCATAAGGGATGACAGCCAGGGAGGATGATTCAGAAGCTCAAGATAGACAGAATAAAAGGGCACCTCAGCAGTTAGTGGCTAAGGCTTAAAGGTACAACAAGAGGAGAAAGTATAATTTGGAAATTATTTGAAAAAAAGTTTTAAAAGAAATATCTCAGGAGGAGAGATGTTGGGATGAATATGGGTGGCTGCAGTACAATGGGACATCCATAAGAAGCTGAGGTTTTATGAATAAGATCTTTACAGTCAGCCTTCCCAACAAAAGTACTTTCTTGCTTATATCCCCATCTTAATTATCTCCTGGTAAGGCCCATGTTCAAATGCCCACTTGTCTGAACATAATAGCACAGTCTGGAGGGAGAATAAAACATTACTTTAGAGCAAATACTTCAGAAATCAGAGAGCACTCCAGAAAATTGTTTATTCAGAAGTCCGAGGAACCAGATGGAATGCAACTAGCAGTGCAGAGGTTGCTGACTGGTATCAGTGTGAGGTCACTGTCTACCATCTTCAAAAGGTCATGGCAATTGGTATAGGTTCCTGATGACTGAAAAAGGAAATTTTCACACAAATGTTCAAGAAAGGCAAGAAAGGAGTACCTAGGAAACTTCTGGTTGATAAGCCCAAACTTAGTCCTAGGGAAGATTACAGAGCAAATCTTCATTGAAGCCACATGCATGTACAAGAAAAACAATAAGGTGATGAAGAACAGGCAGCATGGATTTAGCAAAAGCAAGTTATGCCTGATCAACTTGATTACTATTTAGGATGAAATAACTGGCTCTTTGGACATGGAGAAAGCACTGAATATTTTTTGTCTTCAGCAGGATCTTCAATACAGATCTCCCATAATATTCTTAAAGCTAAATTGGTGAGATAGGATTTCAATAGGTCATCTACCAGTTGAGTGCAAAATTGTCTGGAACACCAGGCTCAAAGGATTTGGATCAGCAGTATGAAGTCCTACTGGCAACTAGTGCCATCCCTCAGAGATGGAAACTATGGCAATAATGCTTAACATCTTTATTTCTGATCTGATGTTGGGATGAAATGCACCTTCAACATGTTTGTGGATAATATGACGTAGAGGAGAGTGGCCCATACACTAAGGCTTGCCAACAGATTACTATTTAGGTGCTCTTAGCAGTTTGAAAAAATGGGCCACTAAAAACATCCCAAAGGTCAAAAAGGTAAATAAAAAGTCCTGTATATGGGATAGAATAATACCTTTCAAAAGTACTGGCTACATGCTTTTAGGCTAGGAAATAGTTTTGTAGAGAAGTATTTGTGGAGCCAGGTGGACAGCAGTTTGAACATAAGTCCCTGTTGTGCCCTTGTGGCAAAGAAGACCAATCACATACTAGGTTGTATCAGGAGGACTGTAGCTAGCAGGCTCAGGGAAATGATTGTTCCCTTAAATTCAGTGCTTGTGAGACAGGTTCTAAGGTAACATGACCAGCTTGGAGCTCTCTGGTACACTAAAAATTTGAACATAGCACAGTAAGTCCAGTGAAGGACCACCAAGGTGGTGAGCAGTTGGAGTACATAATATATAAGACAGAGACCAAGATAACTGGGTTTGTTCAAGCAGAAGAAAAAAAAATGGAGACCAACTTACTTTCTCCAGCTACCTAGTGGGTGGGTATATAGAAGACAGTGCTAGACTTGTCTAAAAGATGCACAGTGATAATACAAAAAGCACTGACCAGAAGTTTCAACAAAAAGGGTAGTCAAGAACTTTAACAGTGACTCAGAGGGGTTGTGGAGACACTGGCCTTGAGCTATTCAGCACTTCACCAGGCACAGCTATGAGCAACCTCAAGTAATCTGACCCTGCTTTGATCAAGGGGCTGGACCACATGGCCTCCTAAGAATTCTTTCAACCTAAATTATTCAATGATTGTGTGATTTTAAAAACAAAAAGGGAACATATTAGACCTTAGGTCAGATTCATGTCTCAGATATCAGGAAATTAGAATTTATTTTTTATAATACTTATCTAAACTGACTTCCACTAATTATAGAATAGTTTAGACAATTAATCTGGACAAAATGCCAAATTTACAGCTAAAGTGAGAGCAGCTAAATCCTATTTTCTCTAACAGCATTCTTGCCATAGTTCTTTCACCATCTTGAGTGTATTACTGAAGTTTTACTTCTAGTAATGTCTTAATTCCAGAGCTTTCCCAGACTGGGATAGCACAGAACTACTCTCTTTTGTTGATTGGTTCATATTTATATAATTTTCATTTTAAAAGTTCTATCTGGTTTCCTATACCAAATTCAAAAATATCATTAATAGTTCTTCTATCAGTTGATTCTCCTGTTGATGCTGAGGTATATTTGACCTTCTCTTCCAGCCAGAAGGCTGATTATATCACTGACAGATAAAAAAAAGCAAACACATACAAATTATCAATTCTGAGGCATTTGGTCTATCCAGATTATATTTCTGCCCATGATATGACTGAATATCTGAAAATCAAAGCAACAGGTCTAAAATTTATTATCCTCTAGTCAGGTTTGGGTTTTTTTCTATTTTTCTACCAATGGTCAATATCTATACTTTTCTGTATATACAAACTTTGCAAATATGGTACCTTTTCTTTCACACCTTAAACACATCCTTAGAATTCCTGATAAATATTTGGATTTAGCAATAAGAATCTAAACTTTTATTTTACATAATTTTATTTTTAAAGTATTGAAAAGAAAAAGTGTTGGCCAAAAAAAAAAATCATGTGCAACTTCATGAAGGAAACGAAAATCTTTGTTAGTTCAAGTGAGATTAAAGACTCGAAAGAAGATGACTGAGGAAATTTCTGGATTCTGATCATCTTCAAAAGTAGATTTTTTTGTCTGGTTGGGAATTTTTTATGTGTAGGACTACAGAACTGATAGACATCAAGGCGTACTATTACAGTACTATTCATTCAACAACACTTTGTGCATTATCTGAAAAATTTAATTATTTCAGATTGCTTTGTCCCATTAGTAGTTCATTTGTCTGACTGCTGTGATAGGCTTTCCGCATTCTTGTTGATAAGCATGAAATGGTTCCTGGAATAGATCTAAAACTAAGGATTTTTTGGCTACTGCTATTTAACATTCTCCAGGATAGATTCCAGTACTCACAGTGTTTTTCTGCTTTTCTTGGTATTCCAGTATTTCAGCACGTGCTTTTTTTTTTGACAAGAATATCAAAACTATTATTCAAAGCATTGTTTGATCCCTACAAAATGGAGCAATATGGCTTGCTATTTCTAAGAATGGTGGAAAGGGTTGGATAGCATGGTCATACACATTTCCTGGTTTCCAGATGACTGAGTTTTCCAGTGTCACTAGTACTTACAATTTTATTTAAAAAATTCCCAATCATTTTTCAAAGGACTTCTCAATTTGACCCAGTTCATGCTCCTGGAAGCAGTGAATTGGTGATCAGTTAGCAATGAAACCTTCGTCTCATTCCAAGGGCAAATGGAATATTTGCCAGAAACCATATTTGTCTTTCTGACTTGCAAATCCATGTGAGATATAAATCTATATAGTGAAGAGATTTACTTGATTTCTTTGATTTGCCTTCCAGTTTTCTGCCAAAATAATAGCTCATTTTTTTTTATTCTTCAGAACAACTTTAACCTATTTTTTTGACGTGTCTATATTTATATAACAAAATACGTTAGTCAAACCTATTGTTAAATGAAAATCTTTTGCTTATATCACAACAATTGTTTTATAATGCATAAGCCTCATCACATATTTATGGTGTATTTATATACATATATATATGTGGGTATGTGTTTTTATATACATATGGATGTTATCTGAGACAGGTATTTAGATTATGGCACCTTGGAGATACTATAGCTAAAGGTCGATGATTTTACAGCATTCTATTTCAATTTGAATGTTCTTGCAGATTCCTAAAATAGAAATTCTAAATTGAAACAGAAAGAGAATTTGAAACAGAAATTATAAATATACTATGTTAAATTTTTGGTGCATTTTTTTGAGTTGAGTAATACCTAGTTCTCAACTATGAAGTGTTAGTACAGAAAACCAGTTTTGCCACAAAACTATTCTAAAGGAGTTGGGAAGTTTAGCTACTGCAAGACTAACACAGCTGGTTATACAAAATCTGCTAGTCAGCTCGGAGTGGTAGATAATGCAATTTTCTGGTAAACTTTCTGGATGCCTCAGACACTTATTGTTGTAATAATAGGGCATAACTGTGGCTTCCCTACATTCTACCACCACCAAAAATAAGGGTAATGAATATATGTTAAAAAAACCCTTGGAATTTCCTGTATATTTGGCTTAGGATATTGCTCAAAATTTCACCAAGAAATATATCCTTTTTTAATTATTCTAAATTAATATTGCAGGTTTTGGAGAATTTTTTTTTAATTAGAAATATTTAGCACAGCAGTTCCCAACAATACACAGCCTAATAATACATCTTTTTTTTTTTTTTTTTTTTTTTTTTTTTTGATTGATGCGGTAATTTTCTGGTAAAAAGAAGTGCAACTCCGAAAAAATAATATCTGAAGAGTTTACTAAATTGAGCCCATCACATCAGTCAACACCCAAGCACTTAATATGCCAATATTCTGAACATACAAGTTAAGATACAGAAGATTTTCAGCCTAACAGTTACTATGACAGAATGTCTACAAGATTCTTCCTAACAGGTCATTAAGGATGCTATGAAAACCTCTGATGACAAAGAGAGTCAATGTAGCCAGAGAGGTTATAAACACCAGTGCTTTTCCAGGGTGACAAGAACCTGGAAAAGAGAAAGATTATGAGATGGAAAAATACAAAGCACAGAGACTGAAATGATGACAGTTATAAACATCGTGAATTGTATTCTGAGAGAGGCCACAGTGTGTGCCAGCAGACAGAATTGCTGGCTATCAGCAACTTGGAGGGGTGGAAGGAGGGAAGCGAAGAAAAAAGAGGTGTATAGTTATAAACTGCCTAATGGGAACTTTTCACATATTTTGCTAGCCTGACAGAAATGTTTGGGCTGTCTAATGGCAGCTCTTTTCACAGCTCAATAGGCAGCAAGTTTCCCATCATATGAGTTTTTCTAGTCTTCACTGTGATGTTTGGAAGTGACAAGAAGAAAAAGAAACTGGTTTTGACACATCTACTCCTCCAAAAGACAGTCAATGAACATTTGTTGGGTAATTTGATGATAGTCAAGAGCTATGGAAAAGGAAGTTTGTTCTATATTTGCCCCTGGTAATGGGTGGACTTAGAGGTAAAATGGGTATAAGAAAGGATCTATGAATAACTCTATCTACTTTTACTATGATACTGCAGTAAGAAGGAAAATGGGCTGGAAGAAGAAACACTAGAGAACATTAGGGGACAATGATGGAGAAGAAGAAAGCTATAATAATCACTCCACTGCTACTCCCATAGTGCTTTTGTGTTAGATGAGAAACTGTAGGCTTATATAAAATAATGCCAGTTCTTCCTTCAAATTTTTACATCTGCTATAATTTCTTCAAGTGACATTTGTTAGACACCAGCTCTATTTTCACAAGTTTTATGAGAGTTCCAAGTGAAAATAAAGGTATTTTTCTCTATAAATCAGTAGATGTCTCAGTAGCTCTGACACTGTTTAAAAATGATAGTAATGCATTAATAAGTAACAAACACCTTATATATTGTGGAATAACTTCTTTTTTTTCCTTCTGTAGACCTATAGAAAAGGGTGATGACAAACAAAACTGTGATAGCTTCTGATTCATGAGATTTACATCAATGAAGATCATTAATGGCAAGTTTTTAACTAAAACCAGAAACTGTTGACTGACAAAATCTTGAACAAGGTGCTCAGTATGAAGTGGTCAAAAAAGCAATCTCATTGTTAGGCTAGGTTAAAGAAGATGTAGTAGGTTTTTTTTCTTGTTTGTTTTAATCCAATCTTAATCGTCAGTGGAAAACAAACAAACAACAACCATTGAAAACGCTTGATCACAATAGGCATTATGTAAGACTTTACAGAAAAGGGTTGTTTCAAGTCTATGTCTGGAATCAATCTGTTTCTGATAGAGGACAGAGAAAATGAATGTGTTCACAGAAGTGGGAGGAGATACAGCCTATCAGTGTTAAACTGTTAAAACTGTCAGTGAGGGTTAGAATCTTATTTACTTGTTCTCACAGTTGATGAAAATATAAGAAATAAATAATCTAATATGCCAAACACAGGAGAATTACTTAACTAAAAATAGTGTGGACCCAAAATATTTGATTGATTAAACCCGAGGCTGCAATCTGATAATTAACTGTCTAAGCCTTGTGGAAGTTTACATATGGCAAAAGACTGACTGAAAAAAATAAAAAAATGCAAAGCAAAAACCTGCTATGGTTCTGAAAGAGCCTTACACAGAGGAACATGGGACACTGATCTTCAGGAAACATAAATCCAATCAACAGTAATGGAGTAACAGTAACACCAGCTGAGGATCTAACCCCAGCTTTGGTCACCAACTTTTTTTTTTTTCCACTTATTGTTGTGACTATATTTATGTCTGTATTTTGAAAAAAAAATAACTGATACTTCTTCCATTAAAGAAGGCATTGTGGTTTGGCTAACTTCTCTGACAGTGACACATTGAGGACATTAATCTAGGGTTGGTTTTGTGCATTTTTTTTACTTCTCTAGGTTCCTACGATAAGAAACTGAAGGTTCTCTACTACGTGTCCTAATGGTGAGCAATACAAGCCCACTTATAAAGGCTCAAAATAAATAAATGAACCAGCTATCATTCAATATAGTGAGGAAATACAGTGTACTATCCTAAAAGTGGCATATCTGACATATCTCTCTGCATTATAATGAATTACTGAAACTACATAGAAAGAATTGAATTATATACATTATTATAAAACGTATTCTGTAAAAAGACTGAAGCATTCACAAGCACAATTGAAATAAATAATTTATTGGGTCACAGATCCTTCAAAGTCAACAAAAATCAAAAATGAAATACTTAACCATTAAATGGTGAGTTGTAGTGTTAAAGAACGTGCATGCCTTTTTCATTCTATAATGTAGAGTGAAACTTTTTTCCCCATTAAAGTTAATGATAAAACACATATTGACATCAATAGTGCCAGTATTTCACATGCTATATTTGTAAAGTATAGATCACATCTATCAACCGTGTGTAATGTGGAAAACAATGGAAGCGAAGTAAAAACCTGACAGCAAATTTCTATGGCCTTTTTAATAATTATTATTATTATGTACCCTGACTGGCTAATAATTCAAGTACTGCATATCAAAATGTAATCATCAGGCTGTCTTTGCCTCTGTTAGGGTCTAATAAATTGTTGGTCTAACACGAAAGTTTTTAAAATCAATTATAACCTTTCCAACAACTTCTCAGTGTTTACCTCTATTACCAAACGTCCAAAAGCTGTAGTAATATCAAGAGTAGCAAGAGAAAAGAAAATTACCCTGCAAAGATCTGTAAGGTAAAAAATATAATTTTCTGACAAGTATTAACTAAAATTATGATTTGCTGAGTTTCTAGAGGTAATGATATTATATAACTTTATACAAATAATTTGAAAACCATGCATTTATTAGTGTTTGAATAACTTTTTTGGGCTTATTTCTTGTGTGAATGACACTTCCAATCAAGGTCTTAGAGGACAGTCTACTTGCACTTATTTACTATTGTTGGAATGCCTTGATAAGAGAATCGATCTGTTTGGTTTTCTCTTCCATGTGTGAAATGGGAGGGGATCCAAACAAAAAAAGAATCACATAATCTTCCATGTGTTTTGTCTGGTTAAAATAAAAATAGTAATATCAATTTCCTTTACAAAATATTGGAAGGCATGTAAAGGGTATCTATTGTTATAATTCACACAAGATTACAGGGAATGCATACCAAAAAATGAAAAGTAATTGTATTCCATGCTCTGTAATGCCCAAAATGTCTGCAGTTGGTGTGGACTACAACTTGCTGCTACATTTTTCCTCCATTCACTGAATCTGGACATCGGGTCATATCAAATGCAATGTCATTGATATGATCTAGAGTATCTCTTTGTCATAGCAGATCATAAAGTAGTGATTTTATTGTTTTCATTTCGAAAGTGCTTACCATGGTATAAATAAGGAAGCAATCATTATTTTTTTAATATTTTTTCAGTTATTATTGCTAATAAGCAATTTTTATATTGTGAGTACTGTCAGATACATTAATTTCAGATATTAGGTTCGGTAAATTATTTTTTCAAACCATTTTCTTTAACTTTAAAAAGGCTTTTCTGGGATTTTGAAGGGTATTTTGGGGAAAAAAAAAAGAGTAGGGCAGTAGGGCAGAATAATTTTGTTTTCAATAGCCCAAATAGCCCATGTGTAAGCGAGTCTGCTTGGCTCATCCAAAGCTCGATGGTAAAAGATCTGAAGCTGATCTGTGAAATAACAAATTTTTTCTGGCTTTAAAATTACGGAGATGAGCACATTATGATCTAGGAAAAATTGTAAGTGTTAATATTGGTCCTTTGGTTCTAAAAGGTTTAAAGATTAACACCAAGTGACCCATAGAATACCAAAACAACCTATTGTAAATATGCTATTTTATATGTCATCTTACCTGTTTGTTTTTTTTTTTTATAGTTGGAGATTCACGTATAGAGAGAAATTAGGATCACAAAGGATTACTAGATTGGATGATCTAGTCTAATTTTCTGAATGTATAATCTTTAGATTTTATGTGGTTACCCTCATTGTGAGTTTAATTGTGTAACCTAGTTGGAATGGGCCATTCTAGAGACATCTGTGTATACATAATTGTACTACAGATATTTTGGTATGTAAGCAATTCTTTATTCCCACAGTAGTTAGTTTATGTCATTGTGATTTTGAAAGAGCAACCAGGAGGAAAAATTATACAAGTGTCATAGGATGTGAACATTATTTGGAAAAGTGCAACAGCAAGTTGAGTAACTATTTCAAAAGGTTACGTAAGTTTTCTGAGCATATTATTTCTAGAGCTGTGCACACCTGGCAATTTAGAGTGATGAAGAGTTCAATACGCCCTTGTCCCAGCTGATATTTATCTATCATGCAGTGTGTGACTAGAACCCAGTGGAGTATATATAATAATTAGACCTACACTTTCCTAACTGTCTACTCTTGATTAATTTGTAGGTTAAAGTGCACAATCTGAAACTCTGTTCTGATAAAAATGTATTAAATATGATATTAGTGGTCTAAAGCTATATACTTCCCTGGAGACTCCCACTTTTAATAACCTCTAGGATAACAGATAAAACAGGGGGCAGTAATCATTACTGAAATGGATTTTCTGGCAGAATTAGACATCACCTCCAGGAATCAATAATCATTTTAAGCTAACGGGGTGATTAAATGACCTTCTTTTTATTTTCCTTCATGTCGAGTTGCTTTTTATCTTGATTTAGAGCCACACAGCCAGAACAAAGATAAACAGATGACTGGCAACATTACAGAATCACAGTGAGGCCTATTCCTCATACAATTAAAAGCATTTTACTTTAATCAATGTATTTATTGCCCAATCTGTGACTTCTGAAGAATTAAAATAAAAATTCTAGATGCAGAATACATTAATGGATTATGCCGCTGGCTAGTTCATGTTTTTAAAAGATTTGCACCATTAGCTTTGCTGCAGCAGGTGCTATATTTTTATATTTAATAATTTATTGCTCTGGAGCTTGCTTGAGGATATCTATGTTGAATGATAACACTTCCATTAATCCTTTCAGACCATATGGTCTTCCACATCCTCCTGCTCACTGTGAAAGAGTATTGGATGACTATATTTATTTTTTTCCTCCTGAAGGATAGATTGAGAAGCAGCTAACTTCAGTGTGCTATAGTGTTGATGAGCTACAGCTAACCAGATAAGTCTGTTGAAAGGTTGACTTTAAATTCCTGTGAGATTTAGTTTCACTTCTTGAAATCCAAAGACACATTTCTGTGTAGCCTCATCTAGGTGTTCCTGCTCCAGCAGGGGGATTGGACTAAATGATCTTTTGAGGTCACTTCCAATTCCTAACATTCTGCGATTCTGTGATCTGTGGGGTTTTTTTAATCTCTTCTGAAACATATGCTGGTTTTCTGTGGTTTTTGTTGTTGTTTCAGATACAAGATGTGAGAACAGTTTAAGTTTAACCAAAAGATTAGAAGGCTGCATGATCAATGTTCACAAAATATATACAGAACAAGGTGGTTTTGTTTTGGTTTGGTTTGGGGTTTTTTTTGGTTTTCTTTTTTGCAAGAGCTTATCTGTAGAGCCAGAAAAGCAGCTGCTTTTGTCCTGTTAAACTGGGTTCAGGTTTAACTGAAAGAGGAAATGTAACCATTTTAAATATCATTTTCATCTCTAGCTTTTTTTGAGAATAAAATGTAGGTGTATTTCAAACATCTGTTCTGGGACCTCACAGATATGATACAACACCAAACACCAAAGCATCATGTCCTTTGCAGGGAGAGGTCAGTACTGATGAGGAAACTGAGGTGCAAAGAGAACATGACTGAGGGACACTCTCTCTCCAAATTTACTCTTACAAACTCCAGTAATGCCATTCAGTCCCTGACTTCACTGCTTTGCTCCTCTGACTGTGTCAGATGTCATGAGAGCTTCTTAAACTCCAGATAATGCTCTGAGGTAGAGGATTAAGACAAGATAGACTTAATCTTGTCACCCAAAGGTAGGAATTGGCAGCTTACCTTTGCCAGTAGAAGCTTCCCCTGGGACAGCATGATTAAATTAGTCCTCCTGCCAGATGAGAATCTGTTACAGTGTTGGAGGGCTTTGGACTCCGACGTATAGTAGACGGCTGTGATGACAGTAGCATAATAGTTGCTTCTTTCCCTTTTTCTTTCACAGAGAAACAGTCTAGAGAACTAATTGTAACTAACTCTATTACATGTCAAGATTCATGAACCAGAAATCCCAGGATTATGTTTGCTGCAGACAACTTCAAATCTACTTCCATCTTTGCATACTTTAAAATACTGTGTTCTGATGAAATACTGATGAAAGTAATTCTTTCATTATTGTGAAATAATTAAATAATAATTACATGGCTTCACAATACCTATTTTCAGACATCGTAGCTAACTACTGAAGCTACTCTTATAATCAAAGAAAAATTGGCACTTCATTAGGGTGGGAAGAATTCACTCATGGATCACGGAGCCAGTACAGATTTTGTTAACTAGATACCAAAGTATTAGAAGGCCAAATTCATGTGAGAACAACCCTCACATGAGGACATCCATATATTCAAGACTTTTTGTTTACCTGTCAGGAACATGAATCTTGAAAGCTTCTTTTCAAATCCCATATTTAATTTCTAAATAGCCCAAAAATTTCATTATAGAGTAGCAAACATTTATAAGGTCATGAAGTTTAAATGGAAGGTGCAAAAGATTTCAATAGGCAATGATTCTTGTGGGTCCAATGAAACAAGTCTGCCCAACAAATTATACAGATAGCTTAAATTGCTAAACCTGTTAGCAGTAGCTAGTGAATAGTTGAAAGTTTTTATTGTAATGTATTGTAAGGATTGATGAAAGTATTTTATTTGACTCTCCTCATTACACATATTTTATACAAAATTATACAGAGACACCAGTAGCCATTACTCTGTTAGATGCAAATGGATGTTATTTTGCATGTTTTACATCTTAAAGCTTCAAGATCCTTCTGTCGCTGCTTCATCCATGAAGGCAAGTATGCAGCTTCTTACAATATATCAGGCAAAGGAAATCAATTTTATATAGTGACATCCACTATTCCCTCAACAAAGATCAGACAGGTCATTTCTGATCTCTGTTATCACTCCTAAATTAGTTATACTAGAGAGCCAAAACAAATCTTCTGGCTATGAACCAAGAGTATCAATCCAGCAGCAGAAAAAGCCTGTAAGACCTTCTTATGGGAAACAAATGATGGTTAATGCCCAATAAAGTTGTTTTCTTCAATTCCTGATCAGCTCAGTTGGAAAGTAAGGTCTGTGAAATGAAGACAAATCATGACATGTTATAAAATCTTCCCTATTGGTGAATATACAGAAAAGCTGGAAATAGGTAAGCTGATTGATTAGGATTCAGATACTTCTAAAATCATGTACTTTCAGAAGGGCTAAGAACTAAACGTTATCTCACAGGCCATGTCTTATAAATTGTATATTACAGAAATTGACCTATAGAAGTGGAAGCAGGGACAGCAGTAGAAACAACCAACAATTTCTCCACTGAGACCTCACCTCTTAGTAACAATACACAGTGATTTTCATGAAAAACAAAACCTTACACAAGGGAAAAATACGTTGTGAATTTCCACTACCAGCTGCTTACTGTAATACATATAATCTTTAATATTTTTGTTTGCTTTTAGTCAATTCATATTTTAAAGTATTTTAATGTATGAATTTTATGGGAATATATGCAAACACACCAGTATAGACTGAGAGAGAAGCTTTGCATAAGTGTGTTATGTATTCTACGGTTAACTGTGATTTCAGCTGAACTACCATGGAGATTCTATCTTCAAGTGTATGCCATAAACACAACTCCAAAAGGTAGCAAGAAATGTGACTAGCAGTTAGACAGAAGTTCTATTAGGCATTTATCCAAAGCTTTTCAGCATCCAAGAAAGTAGATAGGCTTTAGTAACTGAAACATTGTTCATGGTCACTGCACTTTTCTAGATTTTCACGTTTAAGCAAACATCTTGGGGCCTAAATTCAGAAGCATAATTCAGTAAGAACTGTAAGGCTTAGTTGTGAGTTTTGCTACTTGTTTTGCTGCCATATGATGAATATAGGCTACAAAAAACACCTTTTTGCTAGTATCTTCTGATTCCTGACTCAGTTTAATTGCAGTTCCAGGAGCAATGTCTATTCTGAAGTGAAATTTAATGGAGACAAAACACAGATGAACTCTTCCACAAAGTTTGAAGTTAGCACTTAGGAAAAACAAATTTCTTTCAGAGTTTGCTTAGAATATCTGCTTCCTTGCAAAACTGAATGAAACAAAAAGACATGAGCCTCTGAAGAGGGTCAGTATAAACTTTGTGATCACTTTTTACTTACATAATGGATAGACACAAAAACCATTCTTTAAAAATCTCAAATTTGATGAAAATTTGAAAAAGTTTTTCTACTTCCAGTATTTAAAACTTCATTTTATTTGAATGTAGTCTAAGCATAATGTCTAAAGAGAAATTGTTGTCAGGTTTACCATGAGCCAGGTTTACCATGAGCCAGCAATGTGTCCTTGTGGCCAAGAAGGCCAACGGTATCCTGGGGTGCATTAGGAAAAGTGTGACCAGCAGAGAGAGGAAGGTTCTCCTCTCCCTCTACTCTCCCCTGGTGAGACTGCATCTGGAGTACTGTGTCCAGCTCTGGGCTCCTCAGTTTAAGAAGGACAAGGAGTTACTGGAGGGCGTCCAGTGGAGAGCTACAAAGATGATTAGGGGTCTAAAGCATCTTTTTCATGAAGAAGCTGTGTCTGTTCAGCCTGAAGAAGAGAAAGTTGAAAAGGGATCTTATCAATACTTACAAATATCTCAAGGGTGGTTGTCAAGAGGATGGAACTAGACTCTTTTCAGTAGTGTCCAACAATAGGGGCAACGGGCAAAGACTGAAACATGGAAGGTTCCATCTGAACATGAGGAGAAACTACTGTGAGGGTGACAGAGCACTGAAACAGGCTGCTCAGAGAGGTTGTGGAGTCTCCTTCTCTGGAGACATTCAAAACCCATCTGGAAGCATTTCTGTGCAATATGCTCTAGGTGAAACTTCTTTAACAGGTGGGTTGGACCAGATATCTCCAGACATTCCTTACAGTCCTAACCATTCTGTGTGAGTCTGTGTTTCAATATAGTAAAAATTATGTTTTCTTAAACCTAAAATCAGAAGCAGTATTAATAATTTATATCAGCAGATTCTGTTACTGTGTGTATATCAACAGTATTTTCCCTCTTTGCCTCTAATATAAATTAATTAAACATATATCAGGATAAAATAACATTATTATGGTAACTGCACAGGAATATTAATACAGAGACATGAGAGAGGACTTTCCAAATCTTTCAGATATACTATGGCAGAAATTATATCTACAACTTGATGGACACCAATACTGATTCATAAAAAAAATATCTTACAGACTCACCTGTTCTTCTCTTTGCAGTTAGAATCCCTTGTATCTAAATCCTGACATAATTTATTTTTTCACAACAAAATTCATAATGGCACTAGGAACTACTGACCTACACAGATTGGCAGACCTGTAACTTCAACTCTAGCACTTTCTTTCCAGAATGCTTTAGACTCTTCTGTACTGCATACCTCTACAGCACCTGTTGCAAAAGCAATATAAACAGCCTCCTAGTAGCCTGTAAAGAATAGCAAATCTCTCTGACTCTCATCCATCCCATTCACATGACACTCTCCCACCACCAACCTGCCCGCATCAGCTGTTTGCACTAATATGTTAGCTAGAAATGTGAAGCAGAAGGTGGGCAGGGCAAACATTTGCAGGAAAACAATCCTGTCAGCTGCCTCTGCAAGATTCAAGAGGTTTTTATTCTGAGAGCAATAGAGGTTTTAAAATGCATTCTGTTCTCTGCTGTCAGTTGGAAATCGTGGTGTCAAAGCTTTTGTGTGACAAAAGCGGTGACAATTTCTGAGTTGTCTGTAATGACACATCTCGCATGCTGTCCTTGGCTAGGTGAGTCTGGCTCTCAGCTCTGGTGAAAGGAAATGAAGTTCCAAACCATTTATTTTTCATTCCATGAATGACAAAAACTGCAGCCTACTTAAAACTAGTGATGGACTCTGTAAAGTCAAAAATTATTTCACTGTCAAAATGTGAGTGAGATATAAAATGTGTCTGTACTCAATACTAAACTAGATAAGATAGGGTTATGATAACCCCTAAGAAATGTTATCTAAATGTTGTCTCTTTCTCAACAGTGTTGCTTGTTTGGTTGGGTTTTTTTTTCTTCTTATAGATGAACATTCAACATAAATAGATTTTTTAAACATGAACATACCAGTTCTGCTGAATTTTTTGTAGAGAAGTGTTTTTCCTAAGCCAGCTGGTTAGTGGGTGTGAGCCATGAACAGCACGTAGAGATTCTAGAGTGTTATGAACATATTATGTTCAAATGTGAGTGAAAGAAGTTCAAATTTCTGATTTGATTTTCCTCCGAGTGGCAGGTGACTGTTTAACTCCCAAGCCACTGTGATGTGGGTATCTTTCATGTTGGGTCTATTACTTTTGTGTAAGTAAATAAACATTCAATAGCACAGAGACATAGACAGCTATCTGCAGATGAATGCTTTTACCATCAGACTGTAGTCAGCACCAAGGCGCTAACTATAGGTATTAAAAATTCTACAAATTATCTGTGTTTTATCTCAAGATTAAATTATAGAAAAAAAATCTACAAGGCTTGCAAGCTATCCCCATCAGCCATGTTTAAGAACATATATTTTTGCACCATACTGACATTCAAAGCTCCCAATGACTTCAGTGTGAGAAGTGCATTTTAACTTCTTTGCAGCATTTGGCTGACAAAATATATAAAGAATTCTAAACATCTAGTGTATGTAAAAAAAAAAAAAAAAAAAGTAAAAAATATGTCAGCAGCCTTAATTAACACTTATTGCACAAGATCTGCCAACCTGCTGTGCATCGGCAGGTACTAAAAAAAAAAAAGAAAAAAAAAGGCAGGGAACCAGAGGAATCGTCCATACTTATCCATCTGAGGTGAGTCGGAGTAGCTGGCACTGGGTTTTAACAGAATAGCATCTTAATTGCTATAAACAGAATGAGAAAGTTGAGTGGCTAACCACTACCAGTGAGAATTCAGTCTATTCCCTCAGGAATCTGACTGTTTTCCTTGGCTGCATTTTTTTATTTTTAACAGCATTGATATGTTTTCATAAGGTTAGCAGCCTGCAGTTAGCAAACGGTTGAATTCAATTTATTTTTGTTTTCATGATAAAAACTTCATCCTCTGAGAATTCTTTTTACAGAATTTCTCCTCTTCTTTTTTAGCGATTGGCAACAGGGCTGCTTTGTTGAATGACCTTTTCTGTTTGGCTGGGATAGGAGTATATTCAAATACTAGAGAGAGGTTTTGTTTCATTTCTCCTGCTATAGTTTTACTGAAAAGTTAAAATCCAATAGTTGAATTAAACCTTGTTTTAAGATTTTAATTATGTTAGCTGTAGCAATCTGCTTCCTTACCTTGTTAGGGCTAGATATTTAGAGAGTCTATAGCTGCTTACTCAGCCAAAATACTGTTTGAAATCAATCAGTTTTGCTTGAATGAGTAGCACTAAGAAAAGATGTTTAAGATTTAAATGTAGTCAGCACATTCTAAGGACTGGAGTTATGACACTGTTATAAACTGGTATATTTGCTATGCTTTTAAATAAATGTTGCAAGTGTGATCAGAGCAGTTTTATTACACCATGATCACTGTTATTTCAAACCACACCCACATGTACTAGCGTCATGGTGTGCAAGTTGACAATCTTTAATCAAGAAGTTAAAACAGCTGGATCTTCAGTAGGTTAGTGAAATCTACCAGTATGGAATATCCCTTCAAAATAAAACCACTCTGCAAGCTCTGAATTTTGATGGAAATACCCAAGGCATGGATATTCTTGAGTGGAGCTGCTAAACCACCTTAGGCAAGTTGATTCTTACTTTTTTGTTTTTTCTTGAAATGCTGATTCTTTCTCACTTCTTGAGGATCAATGCTTAGAAGAGGGTTTGGTTTGGTTTGGTTTGGTTAGGTTTTGGTTTGGTTGGTTGGTTTGGTTTGGGGTTGTTTGTTTTGTTTTGTTTTAATCCTAATCTAATGTGTTCGTCCCAGGGACAAGTGCGTGTGTCATGGTGTGGGTGAGATTAAGATGACTAAACATTGCACTTAGCGCAGCTTTGGAGTTTTGGCTATCAGCTGGGTGAAATACCTGAAGCAGCCTAAAATCACACAGCACAACTCTGTTTGGGCAGGAAAATCTCTCACACAGTGTCTCTGACATGGATTATTTTGGTTTCTTAGTCAGTAAAGTTCAAAGTTTAACAATTTAGGTGGCCTCTAAGTGAAAATTTCTGGTAATGTTTATGCCTGTGTTTCCATCACCTCGCACAGGTAGGGAGGTGGCATTAGCTACACAGGTCTCAGTGAAGCCTCGTGTTTACTTCCCCAATATTTCATACCGAATTTTCCAGCATCATTCAGAAACATAATCTTGCTGTATGTATTGCATCTTCTCTATTTTTGTGTTGTTTCAAAACATGATGTGCTAGTGAATTTGTGTGAAAAGCCTAGCTTTGTGAATCTATAACAAATGAACAGTTTTAAACAGTCTGTTCTGGATCATTTAGCAGAATACTCATCAGCTTCCTGACACTTTTGGCCATCTAAGATGGTTTTGCCTATCATTTCTACAGCTGATCTTCAGTTGGTGTGATTTATGAAGTAAAACTCTACACGTACTGATTGCCTGTCATTCTCTTTAGTGCTCTCAGTTTTCCCTGAGCTTGTTTTTATGATGCAGCTGGAAAAACACAATTCTGTCAAATAAGGTAGTATACAAGTGGATGTCATGAGCTGTCGCTGCTTTTTCTTGATTTCTGATACGGTTTTTATATTAGTATTACAGATAGAGAAATACTCTCAAATTTTGTGTTTTGTCCTTTTTACCATTCCCCTGAACTCCTAACTTTTTGGAAAAGTTGGTTTGAAAAAATAATTTTACAGATCAGGGTGTTGTTTGATTAATATTACGTCATGACTATATAAAGTTCAAGACAAACTTAAATGTTTTATAAGAAATACTTTTCCTTATGTATGCCTTATTTTATCGTGAATATGTTGCTGATAGAAAGGTATGTAAGCTGTAAGTTATATAGCAGTTAAAAAAATAAAAACTATGGCAATGCCTATGGAACACGGAAAATGTACTGGGACTGCAGTTCAGGGTAGCTACAGTTTGATCCATGTTAAAACTGAAATGAGAGAGAGAAACTTCTTGAACACAGAGAGAAAATGTAGTTTAGAAAACATTAGCAATGGAGAGAAAAGGCATAGGTGCACTGATTGCTGAAGTAATTTCAGGTCCTATTCTGAATATTGGCATCCAGAAGATGGATGAATGTTCATTTGAATTGTGCCTTTGTTTTTACAGCCCATATATATCTCAAGGAGCTTAAACAGCAGGTTGCTTTGATGCCAGCAAGGTAATAAGAAACAAGTTTTGCTGTTTTAATTTCCTGATATAGTAACATTATTTCTGGTTTTGTAATCAAGAATTTCAGCTTTTGCATCTCTAGATTGAACTTGCATGCTTCTGCATTCTTTTTAAAAATGAAGTTGGAGGGACTGAGAAATATGAGACATTTACTTTCTGCAGAAACAAAAGATGCACATGCTGTGAGACACCCCAACAAAGTCTCAGAAGCTCACAAGCTAAGATTATTCTATGAATATCAAGATTTATGTGTATGCTTCCTGTTTTGCTACAGGGGTCAGTTTAAGGACAAAGTGACAGTTTACAAGGCAGTATTTCCCCAGAAAGACATTGCTTAAATGAAAAAAGACATCTTGCAGCCCTTGTTGCTCTCTGGTAAATTATACACAGCCAGGTGCAGGCTGGAACAGTTGCAACAGTCCTGGTGACTGCTTAATCGAGTCTATTGCTTGATTCAAGTCTATGAAAAGTCCCTCCCAGCTATAATTTCGTGACTTGAACTGAGCAACCTTTGAAACAAGAAGTCAATCAGAGGTAGAGCTTTCATGTAGTTTGCTTTTCATTTGTCTACATTTTGATCCTATGTTAAATGTCAATCAGTTCAAAATCTGACATTATAGAACTAACCTTAGCAGTATCTGAGGAACAAAAAGGAAGGAACACATATGACTGATTAGTTGTTAAAAATAACTTGATAGCTTTTGTTTTTCATTACTGGTGCTCTTCTGCTGTGTGTCATCTTTTCAATTATTTTTTTCTTCTTACGAAATGCATAGCAAGGGTGGCCGTAGCAGAGCAAAGCAGTTAATCCAAAAGCATGGATGACATCTGGTCCTTGTGCTTTCCAGTTCTTTGTTTTTAAAGGTTGTCTTAGTCATTTTTGTTATTTGTGTTTACATTTTCCTGTTATTGAACCTCCAGTTGAATTCATTTGAAGTTGTGCAGATCAGTTGGATTCTCCTACATGTTTCTCAGATCTTGATAATGTAGACTTGGTCTGTGAGCTGGGGTTTTCCGTGACTGATCTAGAGATTGCTTGAAATACTCTCTTTTTGCTAGCAATGTGAAGAGTGTTATTTTAATTCTTTTAGCCTTCCTTTTATTTTTTCTGAGACAGTGAAATATTGTTTTAGTTCTGTGAATGTTTTCTCATTTGACTCCCATATTAATTTTGAGCATTTCCTCCTTGTTTCTGATGTTATCACCTTTGCAAATAGTTTGAGGTTGATTTAACCTCTTCCTCCTCCCCTCAACAAAGAGTTTTGTTTCAAGGTATATTTTTTTTCTTTTTCTGTGGAGGATGCTGGTGTTTCTCAAGGGAAGAGTGATGCTGATGAATTCACCATCGTTTCAGAGACTTCTTGAGCAGTTTTAAAAATGCCACAGACTCTTTGTGTCAGACATTGACCTTCACTGAATTTGAGGATTCCTGGGTTTTGTTGTTTGTACAGGGCTGGTTTCAGAGTTTTCAGCAAGATAGGTCAGACAGTGATTGTCCCAGGCACTGTCCTCAGCAAATAGCTATGCTGCCCATCCTCCTGGTTCTATTTGAGGACTGTCCCCACTCTCTAGTCCCATCTCAACAGCCTGCCTGATCCTACTTAAAAAATAATGTTATAGCCAGTTTGGGTAAGAAAAAAATGAGACAAATCTGGGCCAGCTGCCAGTTTATTCCTTCCACTTAAATAAACAAACCAGTCTCTACACTGTGTGTGTCTCCTCTGTACCTCCCAGCAGCTGGCGGAGTCAGAGGGGTTTTAGAGCAAGGCCAGACGTAGACTAACAAGTGCACCCTGTTGCTGAGATCATGGAGTCTGCAGCACCCCAAGGTGCTCAGGAAAGATAAAGTCTGGAGGACCAGCACTGTCCCTTGAACTCCTGCAGAGCCCAGCCTGAGAGGACTCACTCCTTTTGTTTCTGTTTCAAAGCCATGATTTGCTGTGCTGCCTTCATCCTGCTACCTTGGGCATCAGCTCATCCACCTGTACTACACCTGTCCCTGCTTATTATTATTGCTAATTTTGGGTTTTTTTGTTTTTTGTTTTTTGTTTTTTTTCTTTTTTTGGTTTTTTTTGGTTTTTTTTTTTTTGATAACATGTTAGAAACAGTGAGGATCAAGGAACCATTTTACTATAGATGCTGTACAAACTGCAATTAAAGGGTAAAAATTCACCAGGGAGTTTATAAAAATATAGGAAGCTTATGACAAGAGGTAGATACAAACATACAAAAAAACCTTAGAGAGCAACAGCAGTCAGCTTCATAGGCAGCTCTCTGCCTGCTGGCAAGCTAAATATGGATATGTTTATATTTTAATTCATGCTTCATTTTTCCCCTTGCTGATCTTGTTGCAAATGTGTTGAGCTTCCTATGAGAACCTGATTTCTTCATCCTAACTGTGTCTCCTGCCCTGGTGTAAGGTGTGTAAGGTGGCATTGTGTGTCACTGAGCAGCATTTGTCTCTGACAAATATGGGTTAGTGTTTTCTTGGGAAAGCTTGTCTTCACTGTAACCCTACATATAAGTAGTTTTATATTATCAGAAAAATGAACTAGTGTATTGAGAAGAAAAAAAATTCTCAACAATCCAATTTCCCTACTATGTTTTTCCTATGATGAGCTTCTCACACAAATAAATACCATATCCAGTGGAAGGCAGAGATAAACAGGATCCTGCTAGCATCTGTACTGTTCCATTCAAGAAGCAAGACATTTTACCTATCAGCTTGGAATTATTATGATTAAAACCACTTGCTTTCAGAAAAGGGTTAAAGAATATATATTTTTTGAAGTAGATCAAAGGTAAAACAACATGAAAAAGCAGAGTGGCTTAGTTCAGTTCTGCCATAGTCTTTTATAACCAAGTTAAATGAAAAAAAATAAAAGTGAATTAAATATGGAATTAAGTACTCGGGTAGAATTTATGTGTCATTAACCTCAGATTAAATTCTATTACCAAGAAAATACAGCTTCCAGGGAACTCAGTACATTTTTAAAGGGGAAGTGGAGGGCAAATAATATTTCCATAATTAAAGTCTTAAATCAAGTTATGGGGACTGATCCAAATAAAATTACCTACACATTGCAATATGAATCAGAAGTTGTAGAAAACACCATTCAATTTAGTCACTAATTGTAAGTGATTATTTCTTGAGTGATGGTGTTAAATTCTGAAGTCAGATTAGAGGTTGAATATTTTAGGTTTAATGTTATGGCTGGCTGACAGATTTTCTCTTGCTTCATGTGACAGCACCACTACTGTATTTAGTGCAAGAGTTTGATCTTGCAACTGCTAATTTTAAAAGAAGTTAGTAGCAGAAGGAAGGCATTTTCTGTGAGTGATCTTTCACAAAAAAGCCATTCTCTTCTCCATTTCTCATGATTCGCTGAAGGCAGACTCGTTAACATTTTTTAGAGTTTATTAAGAAGCTGCTTTTATTTCTCTGGCTTATGATGAAAGGGGTAGGAAGGAATGTCTGTTGCTTACGTACAATAAATTCTTATTTATTGGCACTAGTATTTCATTTATCTAGATTTAATTTATTTTATTCTTCATTCTTGCATATATCGGTAGAATAAGAAGCAATGGCAACAGCACCATCAAAGAAATTTGGGTAAACTAAAAACTTATTAAAACAAAAAGAAGTATTTTTTTAGACTAGTAACCTAAAGATCTACTAGCAACTATTTCATTTGCTAATATGAATACGATATGAAGGGTTATGAAGGTAAAACTACTTCTGCAAACAGAAAAATAAGTACCTGCTTAGCAGGATGAATACACCGAATTCTTATGAACAGTTCCACTACTTTGAAAGGCTTTTGTGTCATGATGCAAAAAATACATATATATACATACCTGCACACACACACACAGAGTCTCAAATACACAAAAGACTATAGAACCTGCCTTATATTTGTGAACCCCCAAAATGTATCCTGAGTGTCTTGTGATATTTGTCTCCAAAAATTTAGTCCTGGGATAACTGGCCCAAACTTTTGAATAGGACTGGAATCCTGTCTTGTAACAAGAAATAATGTAAGTATTGTTTCTCTCTTTTAATATCCACAAAACCTGTTGGTTAGCAGCATTCTATGTATATTGTATAATACTATGCTACATGTATATTGTGATACACTGATAATAGGAGCATCATGAGCAGTCTTCTGTTTTCCAGTAAAGGTTTTTACTTTTTTCTGTCACAAACTAATTTAAAAAGTCACAGATCTTTAACTAAAGCTTAGTCAGAATTTTCAAAATTTGTAACTTGTCCTCCAAAAGTAGGAGATAAACTTTGGTCAAACTGAGGTCTAATATAACATAAAAATGGAAAAAAGAAATATTGGAACACTCTAGAATATTTTACTAAGAAAAATATTTTTTATTTTCCTTTTGAAATTACATTTATATTAGTAAATTAATTTATTCTACCTAACAGAAATGTTTCCAGTATCACATTACATTATTAGGCATATTTTTTCCTACCCATTGGGCAAAACAGAGTGAAAAAATGCAATTGTTACGAGGTCAAGTACTTCTGTTTCTAAAGATAAGCTATTTAGCAGCTCCAAAAGGGAAAGATCAAAAAAAATGCTATGTTTCAGAGAAGTTTTGTGTCGGTCTGTTACTCATAAATTTGAATTTATTTACCATTTTGCAGACCTCTTTAATTTTTTTAGCGAGGAAGGCATAAAAAGCAACAGTTTGAGATTTAATCTCACTTAAATATTTTCTCTGAGAATTAACCATATCGCTGTACTCTGGTTTCTGCATTTAAAGCCCTACCAAGAATATGATTTCCCTTCAAAATTTCTTACACATTATGATTATTGAACTTTCATTCGATATCTTCTCTTAGGTAGGAAAGGGTTAACTATCATACAAGAGTGGAATTCTAAGTGAGAAGCTTTAGTACTACTCTTGAAATTTTGGCTAAAAAAAAAAATATAATAATTTGCTTTCAGCATTAAGCATTCAAATTATTGTATTGATTGACTTGTATTGATTTATTGTATTGTATTGATTGACCACATTATCTAATTTGAATTTATACCCAAGTAGATAGCAATCTTCTTAAAATTTATAAAGATGAATTAATTTTTACAAAGAGAGAGAGAGAGAAAGAAAGAGAGAGAGAAAGAAAAGAAAATGAGGAAATAAAAGGAAAGAGAGAGGAAAGAGAGAGGAGGGGAGAGGAGAGGAGAGGAGAGGAGAGGAGAGGAGAGGAGAGGAGAGGAGAGGAGAGGAGAGGAGAGGAGAGGAGAGGAGAGGAGAGAAATAAAAATTCTTACAATGATCAGCATGGGTCCATGACTGCGCAGGAACTGGGTGGATACCAGGTGGCCAACTTAAAAGGCTAATCTGTTTTCCCTAATTAGTCTTTGGTTCTCACACAGCTACCTCCTGTAATGCAACAGGGTGCAGTTGAATTGACACAAGCACATGTCGGAGCAGAATTAGTTTGTGTCATTTGTTCCTCTTAGACGCACTAACAATTCCTTTCTTGTTTACCGGTCTGTGTTTGTCTGCTGTGGCATCCTGAAGGCAGCTGCTGATCCTCTCTAATCTGTATTGAAAATTCTTAAATTCCCCTTTTGAAAGCAACCCCCCAAAGCATTTTGGTGGTGGTGGTGGTGGTTTCTTTACCTGTCTTGAAGAGTCTGATGAGAGAGAGCTAGCACAATACCCACTAAACAGCACGATGGATGTCCTCAACACTATTGACAGGGCAGTCATCACCTCCCACAGGTATAAATTCCTCATCCAACAAAATCCCAGAACTTCTTTGTAATAAGAACAGATTGGTATACTTAATATAACATTGTTCAGACCTGATTTTAGAACTAGATTTCCTTTATAAACTGTCACTCTTAAATCTTGAAGTCATCTGTCCCGAACTGTTTTGATCTTTGAGATATTTTAAGGCTTTAGATTTAATACACGTTATAAACCATCTGAGCAAGTTGAGACTCTGGGAGGTTTAATCAGCCCCTTGGTATTCCTGTGACAGGAACAACTTCCCAAGAAGCTTTCTCTGATACTTCCCCAACCTAAGCATTTAGACCTTTCATGAGCTCTTGATCCTCTTTTAACTCCTTGAGTGTTGAACTATGAAGTGTAGTTTTTGTTATAAGGTGCATTGTTTTAACCTTTTGGCAGTCCACTCTTCAACTGCATGTGGAGGATTTCACTAACTCCAAGCTTTCATTCAAACTGACATCTTCCTTGACATCTGACATGACTGCCAGGACTTCATACATTTACTTGCCAAAATGCTCAGCAAGGATGAACAGCAATAACCCTTCAGTCTTCAGCAGAATGGTATGAATTTAGAACAGTTGACAAAGCTGGAATTATATGGGCATTTTGAGACATTTCACTTTATTTGCCTCATATGTTGCTTTTTTGGATGAGCCCATTCTACATGCATTCCTACTAAACTCATACATAATTTTTAGTTGGGTATAGTCCTAAAAAATAATAAAATGGAAATATTTTTTTTTACTTTGGTCAGCATCAGCCTTTACAGTTTTGGATGACCTCAAAAAGTAATTCTGTCCTTTTCTTCACATATAACATGTTCACACCCCCATGGCCTCTTCATCTGATGTAGGGCAGCCAAAGGATTTCAGTGAGATGATACTCTGGCTTGTTCTCCAATTTTGACTGATTCTCAGTGGAATTTTTTCAAGGGCACAGTCAGCTCTCGTGTCCTCAGCTCCCAAAGGAAATCAAAGAGGCTTTGCTATATAACTTAGTCTTTGAAACTCCTCTTTTAAAAGAAAGTTTTAAAAAAGAAATTATGTTTCTAAGCTTTTACCTTGACCAATAATATCTGCATAGTCTTCAGATGAAAGTTACATGAAGGCAAAGACTGAGAACTTTTTATGACTTTATCAAGCAGCAAAGATGAGAAATCAAGACACTTTTAGATAAGAAATCAAGACACTTTTTTGACACTTGAAAACTTTTGTTTCATCTAGTGAGTCCTGAACAAGGCTCTAATCGTTATAGTATTGCAAGCATTGCTTAGTATGTGAGATGTTACAGAGTAGTTTTCTACTTGCCAGTATGATATACTCAGTGATTTCAAATCCTTTTTTGAATGTTCTGTTGATTTTCACTCGATGTTCTTACTTCATGAACCCTCTTACACTTATTTTCTAAGTCTGTGAAATACTTAGTTGCCTGAGACTGAACTGAAGCTTTCTTTCCTCTTCTTTTCCTGTAACTGTGCTCCTAATTAGTTTTGCTAATGCAGGGGTAATATGGGTGTGGACACGGAATTTTATGTGATTTTTTATTAATTTTTGGAACTTGCAATAATAAAGTTCTATCAGGAATTTGGAATTCATGGTAAAGTCATAGCAGTTATGTTGGAAGATCTAATTATGGTAATTCCCTATAAAGGGATATATAATTAGAACATACCAGTCATCATCTCATACCATTCATTAACGGTGACAAAAATTTTTGAATAAAGCTTTTTGTATAGGCTGAAAAATTGAACATCACAATTATGAAACCTTTATTTCAGACATAATGGGTTCTGTAAAATGTAGAGGTATCCACCAAAATGTTCAAAAGAAACTGTTATAGGCCTCCTCTGGCAAACTTTAAAAATCCACGTGACAATTCTTGATGAAGCTTAAGATAACTGAACATAGCAAGTAATTATTACTCCTGTAGTAGCGTGAAATGCCTTGTGAACCACATGCTGCAGTAAAGCTGAGTGATTTTTTTACACTGCACCTATGATAATGAGAATAAATACAATCCAAAGATTTTTAAATAATAGAATCTCTGTCCTATCCCAGCCTAAACTTTGTATACTACAGAAGAGTTGCCTCTTGGCTGTACAGCCTTTGTTCATTGAACCTACACCTCGACATGGCGAATCTCCATTCCATTTTACCAGCACCTTGTCAAGAGTAAAGACCAGTGTGAGGAAAGTGTTCGCAACAGACTAAAACCATTATGGGGTTGCTCCATCTCACATATAGTTTTCTCTGTTTTTTCTGTTTCCATTCTTCAACTACAGAATTTCTAACTTGGTCTGAAGTATGTGTGACAATACTGACCAGGACACGTTTGTCCCTACTGGCCTACCATTACAGTTTAAAATCGATTATTTTTACAGAAAATCTCTCTTAAAGACCTACATTTAAAGAGCTATATCCTCAAGGCTAATTAGGTTTGTTCTTCAGGTGTCCCACTACCCTTTGGAGTTTAATTTTTAGACTCTGTGAGAGAAGAAGCAGATGCCACTGAGGAGACCTGTAACAGGCATATCAAGATTTATGTGAACTAAGAACAGAAATGTATACTTGTAAACATCAGAAGAAACAGCAAAACAAGTGTTAAGAGGCTGGTATGTATTGTTAACAAAAAAAAAAAAACAACTCAGTTCACAGCAATAAAACTGAAAAATGTGTTGTTTGTATCAAGACTGGAAGGCCTGCAGTTTGTAAGACCACAGCACAGACAACTTGTTGGCAGAAGGCACTGCACTGTGACAACAGGAGAATGAAAACAAAGTTACAGCACACCACACGTCATTATTATTTCTTCTGTTTGTCCAAAAGGAAGACAGGCTGAAACCATAAAGATTTGTGTATTCCAAACAAAGAAAAAGAAGCAATGAGTAGCAACCTTGTCTAATATTTGTGGAGGCTTAGTTAGATAAGATAAATTCTGATGCAAATGAATGACATAAGTAACTATTGGCACCTAAAGATTACAAAAAGGCTAACAAAAGCACTAGTTTGCCTTCCCTAATCAAAAATACCACAAGAAATGTGATGAGGACTCAGTAGCTGGCATACAAGTGGCACTGGTCAGAACTTCGGAATCCCCAGCTTGCAAATATGAGCAAGTGAAATAACTTAAAAAAATTTGTGAAGCAGACATTATCTATGCCTTCCATTAACTCTTACAACGTGTTTTGTTACACTCACTTCCTACACCACAGACTCCCATAAACTGCAAAACTTGGGAAGGACAGGGAAGACGGGGTCAGGTAAGCTGGCCAGGAAGACTGATGAGGAGAGCTGGTTGGACTGTAATTAAAAGTTGCTCCGTGTGTCTGACGTCACTATTAAAATAATAGCCAATTCTGTCTAAGATACTTGTCCCTAAATCTTCTTCTAGAATTAACCATCAGAAACTGCTTAGCTTTTATTTACTTCCATATTAGCAGAGCAAGAATTTCTCTTCTTATATGAGTAACAGGCGCAGAGCACTGGGGTGAATTCCTTCTTGGGTTGATCATGTCTGGTTGCTTCTTGCCCAAGGTCAACTCCAGTAAATTATCCAGAAGAATTTCTACTAGAGAAGAACCTCCATTTTAAAATAGTCAAGCATTCTCCACTGATAAGATAAACATCTTGTTTAACCATATGTCACTACAAGGACTTCAAAAACATCCACATACTACTAAAACCAAACTAAAGTGCCTAAAGATTTCAGATATCTGAAATGTTAGATCGAAAAGAGCAATATTTCTGAGGATCTCAAGTGACACATAAATTTCCATAAATTCCGTTCTCCATTTCTAATAAAATCTGAATTTCTTGCTAAGCTTGTTTTGTTATTTGCCCATTGTAAACCGCTTGTCCAATTTTATAAAAGATAGCAAAGGAGAACTGGTCTTACAGATAATTATATTTTTGCAAGCTCTGTAAATTGCTAATTTGAAGAATTACTTATTCTTTAACTGTTTGACAGTATAAACTTCGATCTTAAAATCTCTTCAACCTAAAATTTTCGTTGTCCATCTTAACTTTCAAGGAATAAAGATTGACTTGTTTTATAGAACCTTATGTTTGTGCTTAAAATGTGAAAATTTACAAAACTTTCCAGACAGTATTATTTTTTTTGTCTCAGTGACACATATGCTTTCTCTTTTGCACTGTCAATCTGAAATTATCCCACAGACTTCTGCTATTTGAACAAGCTTATTTGAACAAGTAAGACAAGTCCTGCTGGCTGCAAGAGGTCTAGAACATGGGGGTGTTGAAGTGAGGAAGGGACGGTTCAGGCAATTGGAAACAAATCAGTATTATCAAATCCTTCTGCTGTCTCTCAAGCTCTGGAAAGGGTACGCTCTGCATCCTGGGGGATGGTGCTTCTCAGGAAGGAAATGTCTGTGCTCAAGATGCATTGCACCAAGATCGAGATATCCTGTAAAGATACAAAGAAGGAGGTGCTCTCCAAAGATACCTGAATGCGGTGCACCTAGAGAGGAGACATAACATCTCCTTAAATGCATTTAACAGAAAAGCATTTTGACAACCACACTGTCTTGTCATGTGATCTTTCCAGTGCTTCTCAGTAAGTGAGTACTCGCCAAACTTAGCGGATCCTTTGAGCACGTTGCGCAGTGACAGTTGTGATAGCGCGGAAGGCAACTGTCCCTTTGCTAGAGGGTAGACCACACTGGGAATATTGCCCTTGCGTAGAGAACTCACCATTCCAGACAGTCTCATACCAGTGTTCACAGGAATGGGGAGACGAATGTAAGCAATATTCTGCTCATCTTCTACAGTTTCACCTAAATATAGTTTTTTCACTTCCTGTCCTAAATGGCTACATGCTGGTTTGTATTGCTGACTTTCAATCCTGGAGGCAGCACAGGCTGAAAAATGTACAACACATGGGTGCATGCATCTCTCTTGCTCTGTGTGTACGGGTGTGTATGTGTAGAGTAGTGTGTCCTGGAGAGTAGCTGTGAGAGTTGCTTGACACAAATCTGGGTCATCTCCATCCCTTATTAAACCATGTGTACATAGTCCGGATATCTCAGAGATTATCATTTTATAGCATTTTTCCAAATGATAGTAGGACTGTATTTTAACTCATCCATTGGTAAATACAGGCCTGTGAGACTCAGAAGGATCTTGAAAACCACATGGAAAATAGACATCAAAGCCAATACCTAAAATCAATCCATTAGAAAAGGAAGCTGCAGCAAGATTCACTTCCCAGAGTTTTAAATGCTTGCGAGCTTGGATTGCTGAAGAGTACAGAAACTGGAGCGTCTCGGCGAAATCAGAACAAAATATTGTCCATTGCAGATCTTTAGCCATTATAATTTTGGAAGGGAGGAAGATTTTTCCCATTTGAGATTAGAAAGAAATAGTTTGGAAGGGAAATTAGGAAGAAAAGGTAGCTGTTTGAAATGTGTGACCAAATTATAGTGCAGATGGACCTGTGAGTAGAGGGTAGGTGTGTTCATCAAAAACCCTGTAATGTCCCAGAGGACTATCACATTTTCCCAACTGTATCCCAAGACTTCTGCTATTCTGATTTAAATCACTAAAATGAAGGTCAGAATCTGGTCCATCGTCTCAACAGTGACATTTGAAAAGCATATTTTGCACAAGATTCTGTGCTATGTAGAGTAGATTTCTGGCATAGTATTTGAATTCAGTTTTGAGACTTGCGTCTGCTTAATCACTGCATGACTTTCAGGGACTCTTTCATTTATTATAGCTTTTTTATTTTTCATAGAAGAGAAAATATTAAATGTAAAATACAAAAGTAAAATCTAAGCAGGAAATTAGAAGACCTATCAATTCCACTTTTTAAAAATATTGAGAAAGAACAGTGTGCAATTTCAGATAATTACATGTAATCCTTAGTAATCCTCTGCAGACAGCATGAACTAGTAGTCATTAGTATGCTTTGAGCTTTTTATTTTGCATACACAACAGGATATGCAAAATGTTAGTGTCCTTGCTGACTTTCTGACTAAAATGTGGAAAATAAAGTAAGATAAAATCAAGTCAAACAACGGTTCAACTTCCGCTGAGAACTAGGAGAAAAAGAATACTGAGTAACATGAAGCAATAGCTTATTTTCCTCTGAATTGCTTAAGTAGAAATAAAATACAGAAGTTTGTTTTGCAGTATTTTCTATTTCAAATGCAATGGGCAATTGAATACTTGCTTATCTGACAGTTCTAAGATAAATAAATTCAGTCCAACATACTTGATCCAGTTTGGGGGTTAGTTTATTTTCCATTTCTTGAAAATCTAAGAAATTGTCATAAACAAGAGAAGGCTATTTTCTCAAGTCCACAAATATTAAAAAGAATTTTTTAAAGGAATTAGTATACCTTTCAGCATTCATTTTTTCATATTACCTATTCCAAACCTTGTGATTCAAGCACTCAGCTGGGAAAAGGTGTGACTACCAATGTCTAAATTAATAATTGTTCAATTTATACAAATTCGAACAGCTTCACACTCCAGGCTGCTTCATAACTTGCAGACTAAGGCATTTTGCTCAGAGAGGGAAAATTTCTGGTGAGACTTCTGTTGTGAGCTACGAAGAAACAGAACTCAACAGTAGCCTGTCCCTTCCAGTAAATATCTCTCTGCCCGTCTTAGTAATTCTGACTTGAATTTATGGAACTGCTCCTGGATTTAAACATGCCTCCCTGCAAACTAAAATCAGAATATGTCTCCTGGGAACAGCTGAAATTATCTTCTCTGACATGTTTCATTTATTTCTGTTCAACCAAAATCATATATTAAATAGAATTTATGAATAGTTTCAGCTACTAGAAAAAAAATGGTGAACAAATTATTTCCAAACAAAACAAAACAAAAACGAACAAACAAAAAACAAACAAACAAACAAACAAATCTTTATTACAAGTCAAGGAATAAAAATTTTCCTAATACAAAATCTCTTTATACAAAAGTAAAACCTATTTCAGTTGCCACAATACTTGCAAATGCAGAGACTTAGTACTGCAAAAGTCTGTTCAGGTAAATCTCTTCACTCAATCAACATCACTCTTAAAGACATTGTGACTATTCTTTTCAAACATGTTAAACCTTGCCAAATCCTTCCTTATACTGTTAAGTAGTTAGAATAGTCCTTTAGCATGATTTTGGCCTGATCAAGCCAGTATTCTCCCAAACACTTTCTAGACATTGCTTGAAGTGAATATGAAGGCCAAGAGAATTTCAAGTTACTGGTTTGAATGCAGATGCTGTATTCCAAAGGGTAAGAAAGTTTAACAATGGTTAATTAAATATGGTTTATTTCTGTCAGTTGGCCTCAAAGCCAGAGAGCAGGTCTTGTCACTGTTAAATTCACTGCTACTGATATAGCTATATGTCCTGCTTTCTCCAAACATGCCTTTTTCTTTTTCTTCTTTTTCTTTTTCTTTTTTTCTTTTCTTTTCCTTTTTCTTTTTCTTCTTCTTTTTCTTTTTCTTCTTCTTTTTCTTTTTCTTCTTCTTTTTCTTTTTCTTTTTCTCTTTCTCTTTCTCTTTCTCTTTCTCTTTCTTTTTCTTTTTCTTTTTCTTTTTCTTTTCCTTTTTCTTTTTCTTTTCCTTTTTCTTTTTCTTTTCCTTTTTGTTTTTTTGTATTTTCTTTTGTTTTTTTTTTTTTTCCTCCTCCATAGAGGAAAAGGAATTTATCTAGGTGGGAAAGGAGGAATTTGGCCATTTTTATTGGATTCCCAGAAGTACAGTTGCTCCATCAGATTAAGAGCAATTAAAATAAATTAAAACAAAAATCAATTAAAATTATCTGCAGTTGGATAGATTTGAAATCACAAGGAAAGCATTGGAGTGTTCACAGGGTGTATCAATAAGTGTTTAACACACCTGACACATTTATGGTCTGCTGAACTGTCTGCACATGTATTCAATATCTACATGGTGTGTGCAGAATATGATAGGTTCAACAATCAAACATCGCACAGTTCACAGCATGTTCAGTCATATTTCTGCTTGAGATTTTGGAGATAGCAGAAAAAAAAATATATATATATATATTTTTGCAATTTTCAAACAAACCTTTCTAGTTATATTACAATTTAGAAACTTGATAGTGAACTCTGGTTCATTATGCACAAGCTTCAGTGAGATCCAGGTTTCTCTCTTTCTGGTATTGCAGCTATTACTGTGTAATTATGCTGAAGTGTGCAAAGTGCAGTAACTGCAGTAGGTTTTGGATTATGTTGTGGAACAGTGGAAAAAAGAAAGGAGATTGTGGAACAATCAGATTAGAAAGATGTTCAGGCTATGCCACCAGACAACTGGTGGAAGACAGGTGTAGTGTAGAAAAATTATGCATAGAGAAAGAAGTGAGATGTCTCATCACTGAGAGAAGCTTCAGAGTAGCTTGCTGTGGCACAAAGAACGTGAAAAACAATTATGGTCATTGGCATACACCTTTACTAAAGGGGTTCTTGAATAGATTGAATAAAACACAATGGCAAACAGAAAATTGTCTTTTGACCTGCATAGAATCAGTTAAGACAAGTGACTGACAAATATTCATGATGTGTGTGAGATGAATATGTATCACTACATAAGGTATGAAAGTGTTGTTGTTGGAAAATATTAACATGCAAAAGGAAGTTTAACTTTAATGCAATTATCATTTTTCCCGTTGCACATTTATTCCAGGTTTGACAAAATTATGTAACCAGAATGTAGTAGTGAAATAAAAAAACTGTCTCTTATTAGCTCAAATGAGAAACAAAACTACTTCTGGAAATGAAGCTCATGCAAAGGAAAGGTGACAGGGAGGGAAACAGAAGATGGAACACATTATTACTTTGTGGAAGGAAAGCAACAAAAAAGAGTGTCTAAACTAATAATGGGACCATCATTAAAGCACACAAATAATCTGAGCTACTAGAGTTTTACAACATGATTTCATTTTTACTTCGATTTTTTTTTTGTAATGATAGTCTGAAAGTGCTGGGAATTGAAATTTAATTGTCTGTTCTCCAATAACATATTTGCTTTGTCTAATTAAGCAAAATCGAATGTGCTCATAACATCATTAACTTCTTGTCTCAAATCACACTATGTATTACTGCAGTTAAAAAATATGTGCAGCAGTAAAGATGTCACCTAAAAGGAACAGAACAATAGATTAATTTACTAATCTTTGATTCTGGATAGCACACTTTTTAAATGTTAGCTGAGTTCACAAAAAAAAAAAAAAAAAAGAAATTCTGACAAAATCCTCCTATTCCCCAACAACTTGCTTTATGGAAGGCCTTTGGAACTTGCAACAGCTGGCATTTCCTGCAAGCTAGGCTTTCAGAATGTTTTGTGTATATTATTTTAATATATTTTTACTTGCTGACATCCAGAAAAAGCAGTATTTAATTGTCATATATGTATCTGTATATATATTTTTTTTTAATTTGTGTGATTCAGCTGTGTTGCAGCTTATGAAATTGAATTGACTTCCCTTTGACTTTCTTTGCAATTTTCATTCAGAAATAGAGGCTTATGTGGAATGTGTCACGTGCATATACAATATTTGTATCTTGTGAACTTGCTAATTAAACCATACTTACATTGACTCACTGTGTTCTGACAGGTAGATCATTTTGCCTTTGTTGCTGTGGCTAACTTTAAAATTTCCAAAATTCCTGGATCTACATAGTGTGGACTATCTATCGTAATCAACTGAGTCTGATGCAGTTGAAAATAATAAATCCACATTAGTTTGCGTATGTACTATACCTGTGTGTGACATTTCAGTAATTCACCTACTTGCTTTATTTTCAAGTAATATACTTATTTCATATTGCTATAGGAATGACCTGAGTTTTAATACAAGAAGTTCAACACTGTAGTTCTCCATCAACATAAACTTAACTGCCTGTAACCTCTGTTCATTATCACTTTTAATGTCCAAGAGTTAATGAAGAGTAATTTTTGTGTTATCACAGTAAAACAAACAGCCAAACAAACAAACAAGGAAACAAATAAAAAACTCTCAAATAATCGAAATTTAGTGTGGTTTTTAGACCATCTTCGACTAAAATCTTCTCTTCCAGGAATACTATTGTTTGAATAAGGTTACCTACCCCCACCTAGTGGGCAACATGTTTAATGAACCAGTGGAAGACCACTGTGTACACTTTCCAAACTGTGAGACAGCAATTGTTCCTATTGTAATTAAATAATGAAAACAACTTACAACATCTGAGCGGATTAAATAATTGAAGTTAATGGTTTCTGTTGATAGCTGTGATTTAAACGTCCTTAGCCAGCTTTATTGCACATTGTAGGTGTTTCAGCTTTGTGGAACTCATTGCCTAAAAAAACCTGCAGGCTTTCTCCAAAGTTATCACACCTCTACAGTCAGCAAATACCTATAAATATTTTCACAAGCTATGTCATTAAAGGAGGATGGAAAAAAAAAAAATCCATCAATAATATCCTTCAAGATTTTTTTGCATCTTTCTACTATGGAAATTCTGACCAGAATATCAGAAGGCACTTTATCTCCGTGATTACCTCTCATCTAGTCTGGTGAATGGAGTGCAAAGTCAGTAGTACAAAGGAGCTAGGGCTTAGGAAGAGCCTTACCTATTAAAATGGAGGCAGTCTACATTGTAGGCTTACATGAGCAGGAAACTGTGGAGATACAGGTATCTTTGAACCCCTGTCTTTTTGTCTCCTCAAATTGAAGGTGAATGTTTGCTTGTTCTACATTGCATTTGAACACTTGTTGAGCAAGTAAGACTCCCAGATTTAGTGTTCTCTTTGTTTTAAGTCCCACTGACAAGGTCACCTTCTTTTGCTTACTCTCTTTCTGGGCTTCAGAGTGGCACAGCCTCAAAAGGAGGAATGGTGAGGACATGAAACACCCCATAACCTTGTGATCATGGTATTCATTAACTACGACTATTGTACTAAACTAAGCAGGGCTAGAATGTGTAGTCTAATATTGACACTTTCTCATTCATGGTGTTTCATCATCAGCATGTTTTCAGCATGGTTTTGGCCCATGCCAGCCCATACAAACTATCACTCTCCCAGACACAGTTCCAGACATAGCCAGACCAAGGTTTGCTTCAATTAAACAGTATGAATGGAACCACAAAGAGAGTTCCACCATAAGTACATGAGGTAGGCCACACCACTTACCCTTGGGGTCCTATTTAATTCTGTTTACTGGTATTAAAAAGATGGAGGAGATGAAAGTTTGGACCTTCTCAGGTTAAGGAGAATTGAACCAAGTGCTATGCTGCCCTAAATATGCTCCTACCTGTAAACTATTTTCCAGAAAGGCAGAATTTTTACCTGCTTGTATTTTAAGGGAAAAAAATGGCCTGTGCATAAAAACTGAAGTGGAAATTGAAAATACTAAATCCCAGTTGCACAGAAGCGACTAAGCAAGACCCTGCAGAAAGGCACTTTCAGATGTACCTCTGCCTTTGATGCTTTTTATTCTTTCTGTTAAGAAAAGCATCCCAGAATTCAGTATTCTGGTCAGACTTCTCTGCATCAGCCTCAGTCTAATTCCATCCCATCCTGGAGGTGTCGATACAAGGATACCTGTAACACCACAGTGAGAAAACTGAATTATAGTCTCAGAGTTAGGCACTTAACTTAAAGACTTTATAACTCAAAGTGTCACAAGACCTAAGTCTACTTATTCAGCTCTCTATGGATATGCTAAGAACAGAGCCAAAATATAAGCTTGAAGATTAAATTATGACAATACAAAGGTTTTCAAAGTTGTGTTTGCTTGGTTAGTTGGTTTTTTTAATATTTAGATGTTTATTGTCTACTTGTAATATTAAGTGCCCGAAGTCTTCACATAGTGGGTGGTTATACCCAGTGTTAATGGGGCAGTTTAATTGGTAATATAGGAAATGTATTTAAAAGATCAGCAAACCATTTGAGTCCTTTTTTTTAAAATTATTATTTATCATTTTTAGTCATATGTTTCTTTAAAATGTACAAGAAAACTGAAATAACATATTTAGCCAAATAGACAGGGATAAGCGGTCTGGAGTAATGAGTGCTCAAGATAATGAAAAACAATATTTGAAATGAAGAGAATACTTAGGTAAGAGAAAGGACACAAATCTTACGTTCAAAGTGGATATCAGTTGTATTCAATCTATTTTTCATTATGCCTTTATGCCTAATAGATCCATAGAGTAAAACAAATCCTAATACACAGATGTTGCTGTTGCAACAGCACCTGGCAGTAGTCACATGACAAGATTTTCTTCTATATTTCTCTTGCTTTCACATTCTCAGGGCTTTAAAATGTTCATCCTTACCAAGCATGGCATGATTTTGCTCTGGAACTCTGTCCATCCATTAAGACAGACAAATGAAGTTTCAGGGTTGCTTTGTAGCCAAAATGTGCTTTTGATATATGTGTGAATCATTTTTGTGGTTCTTCTGTTACTATATATGAAAACAAACAAACAACATACAAACAAAAAAAACCTGCAAAAATAGTTCGTAAGGAATTTTCAGCTGTAAAAATGCTGTATCCCTGTTCAGTTTACAGAATATATATTTTCAGGAGATAACAGCAAATGTTCATCACTGGAAGGATAACATAAACTCTTGAGGTAAAATTTTTACTAAATACATTTTCTTATGTTTGGCTTAAAGAACCACCATTCCCAAATGCCTAATTATACTCTAGATGTAATCTATGACCTTTTATAATTGCAAATCATTTAACACTTGGGGTTTAACCTACTGGTCATTAGTAGATGTCATACATAATTTGTTAAATTTTTGAGACTTTGGATGTAAACTCAATATAATGAAGTTGAATATATTAAAGAAAAGCATTTTCAAAAGCTATTTAGGAATTTATTTTAAAATAACATAATCTCGTATATAATTTGTCAAAGTAATCTGACACAGTGACAAAGCATCAACGGTCCTTTTTAATACAATGCCTGTAAACACTAAATGTCACGCTACAAAATATTGAGCTTTTTCATGCTACCTCCCTTGTCAAACTGCAGACCATTATTTAGAAACCATTAAATTATTTTATCAAGAAATGCTGAGTCCCCCTTCCTATCAAGGGGAAAGAGACCTTTGCTAAGCAAAAGAAATCTGCTTTTAGTAACAGTGAAGGATATATTTCTGCCTAGATTGATTCAAAGATCCTGCAGTAGGTAATGAATTATAAATTCCCCATTTCCTTTTGTCCTTTTTGTCATACATCTGTGTGTATTTCGAGAAATTTAATTATTTTGCAACGTAATCTGTAACAAAAGGGAGCTTTGGTTTTAAAAACAACAATACAGAATGTGAAAACTTTTGACCACTCTAATTACTTATTGACCTAACAGTCATTCTTAGAGGCAATGGCAAATATTTGTGAAGTAGTATTCAATATAGCACATAGGATCATGAGATCAAAGATTTTACCTGCGTAAGGACTAGTGCTAAATTACCCTAAATAAGGACTTGGGGATTTGGTGCATGGGTATGTAATTCAGACACTGTTAAACTTCACTTATTGAATGTTCATTCTTCTTATAGGTTTGCTCAGAGTGAAACAGTATAATTCTTAAAATCAGTCAAGAGCACTCCAGATTGAAAGTGCTGTAACTGTCACATGAAACAACAGAAAGAATCTCCATTTTCAAAATTAATAAAATAGACAGAAAAAGACAAGCAATTCTCCATACTTGTTAAAAAAAAAAAAAAAACAGAAATATGAGAGTTTCATGTGCACAGTTCTTTTCCTGTTTCTCCAGGTCCTCACAACACTAAAATAACGTCAAAACAACAAGCTGCAGGCTCTCTTCTTTTTGGAGGACAAAGACTAGTTCGATTTCCTACCTAATAAAAATCACCACTCAAAATCTTTTCATAACAGAAGGGGTACAAAAAAGCCAAGTGCATCACCACAGCCATTTTTTCTGTCAGTGTGTTAACTTGCTATTATAGCTGTTCTGCAGAAGTAAACAGAATACTGATACTCATTCGATATAAAGAAGGCAAGATGCCAAGTAATTCAGGAATAACATTAGCAACCTTTTTAATAAATGTGACCATTTAGGTTCTCTGTGCTCCATTTATAGATTAGCAGAGTATCAGCAACCTGAGGGAGAGAGCTCTCTCCCATGTACCTCTAAAGAGATGCCAGCAGATGGAAAATAGGCATTGACCTAGATGGCTGCCACCAGCAGCACATGAAATGATGGGCCATAGGAAACTCTTTAGGGAACACAATATCCAGGAAGAAGCTGCAGTGACTCAAAGGTCCCTAAAAGTAGAGGACTGGGGCGAGCAGAGGAGACAGATATGGTGCTTCAGTTCTGATGATCTATATCTTCCTAACTGATAACTAAATAACCAAGAAAATTGGGCACCATCAAATTAAATTAAAATAAATATGAATCATCTTGTATGTAAATAGAACATTTTCAGACCTGAAACTTTTTTCCTTGTCAATAAATACTGTCCTCCTCTGTAGTGAATCTTTAATTTCTGCAAGCAAAGACACAAAGAGAATCTGCTGCACGATTGATGCTGGGGATAACACCCGGGGAGGGTGAAAGTGAGGGACAGTAATTCCAGATTTATCTTTGATGTAGGCAGTAACATTGCATCAGAGTAACCTGAAGCCCAGATTTTTTGTTTGAAAAAATGAGACCACTTCAAAAGACAGTAATTTTCAGCTGCGGTTCTGATGCCCACCTGAACAAGTATGGTATATACACTTAAACAGCCTGATAGAAATCAGAGGGTTTTCCTTATTATGTGGTATCTAGAGCAGATGCTCCTGGGCTAGCAATGACACCACAACAACTGT
This sequence comes from Nesoenas mayeri, assembly GCF_963082525.1. NCBI lineage: Eukaryota > Metazoa > Chordata > Aves > Columbiformes > Columbidae > Nesoenas > Nesoenas mayeri. The sequence goes on from NC_137544.1 coordinate 41,117,903, forward strand.
CTGTGAGGAGTCTTTTGCCCCGAATGTGTCAAGTACTACAGCACTATCCCCATCATCCCTATTCTACTTTTTCATCTGGATCTTTAAATAACTTCCTGATTTTTAGCTGTTATCAGTGGCCACCAATGAAGTAGCTCACTGATATTTTAGTTGCACTATCCACCAATGTGTTGTGGAAACTCAAATTAAGGTTTGTTGGTGTTGTTCGTTGTTTTTTTGATTTGGTTTGGTTTGGGTTTGGGTTTTTTTTCGTATGTATGTGTCTCATTTTAAATTGCACACTGCAGCTGATCTTTCTCAGAAGTTTTAATAGTCACATTAAACTACTCAATTTTCTGTGATTTTTTTTTTAATACATATGTACCATGGAATAGAGGTGAAGGGGATATGTTAATTTTGGACTACATTAAGGCTAAGGTAAAGATCCACCAGTATAACGGTAGCTGGCTTTCACATTGCTGCTTGGAAGTTGGAAACTAAATCTCCATGCACTATAAATTACCTCTATTTATACACATTTGGAATCTCGTGTCTCAGGAAAAAGTTCTGCAGATTAAAAAAAAAAAAATCATAATCAGAAAAGTTGTTGTACAAGTAAGAAGCTGTTCCCTTATTCGTTGAAGAAAACATATTGAGTACTGTGTGCTCTGCATTTCGGAGGTAGAGCAAAAGCAGCCTGGTACATATTTCCGTTGCTTTTTAGTAAGTATGATGAATCTGCCTACTCACACACACCTTCTCAGCTGATTTTCATGTTACACTCCTATCTTTAAGTGACTTTTATCCATTTATACCCACTTACCATGAGGTAATATAAAGCCTTATTTAAGTCACCCATGAATCTTCTTATGAAGGTTTATATTTGTAGAATCACGATTAATGTGTATTAGTAGAATCACACATGATCCCAGAGTTTCTTAGGATGTCTAAAGCCGATTAAGTCATTTTACAACCATGCTGCTGCAGCTAAAGATAGACCACCCACACCCTGCAGTTTCCCTCAGCCATGTCTTCCTCCCACACATTGCATACTGAAAAAAAAAAAAGGTTGTCAGCATAAGGAAAGCAACAGAAATATGCAGTCAGGGTACAAGATATGAACTGGGGAACAGTTGGACGGACACTTCCAGTCCTACTCCAGAGCAGGATTATGGTAGCTCAAAGAGGTTGTTACAGCCAGTTATGTAATAAATAATAAGAGAAATATTCATGGTTTGAAATCTACTAATTATTTTCTGTCTTGCAGAATAGCCAATATTTCCTTCTTCATTAAGTTGCCTTCAGTTTTTCTGCTCACTGTCCATGCCAGGGTCTCATGAGGACCTACCAGCCAGTGGCCATCTCACTATCCCAGCCAGGAACAGGACAGCTGGGGGCACAGGGCACCTTACTGGGGATGGGGAGAGGCCAAGGTCAGGCTGGGACATGGGTCCTTGAGTGGGCCTGGCTCAGCAGCCCTATGGCCAGGCAAGGCAAGGCTGTGGGGAGCTGGAGATAGGCCCTACTGTGGCATCAGCGGGGCAGGGGCTGATGACCCTGACGGGTTGAAATAGGGTCCTGGGCTACAGACATGGTGTGGGGATCTCGGGGTACAGCAAGGGCTGGTGGTGCGTTCAGGCAGCCTTGTAATTAGCAGCTTTCTCTGCAGTAATCATTCAGAAATCGCAGGCTATGTGTTTTGGAAGAGGGAGATGCAGAGGAACACAAGCAAGTAGGAACTGGGACATGCTGTACGTCTCCTCACATGTGAGCTGAATTCAGGTTTCCACCAGTGTGGATTTTATGAGGAAATTCATTCACACAATCTTTCTTGCCAGGAGGAATTGTGAAGTTGTTAAAATACCGTAAAGATATCAACAGTAGCCTTTTTGGTTTTTCTCTTTTAGCATTAGGTATAAGGGAGTTAAAATTTACACAGATCTTGGTGCTTGTAGAAAGCTTCTGAAACACTACTTGACCTTGGGCTAAATCCATCTGTTTATAGACAGATACATCAGCAGAAGCCTTACACCAGTGCTTATGAACTGTCCTCATTAAGAACACCTCTTCAGGCAAGACTACAAACCAATGGTACTTGAAGACTTTGGGCTCTGATTGGTGAACCAACATGTGTGACCATGCACCTCCTCATCCATTTCGGACCCCATAACCCTTCCGCATGGCTCACACTGCCTACTTTCCTCTTTGTCCTCTGCCACAGTGGAGGATAATTTTTCTGTCCTGGTGCCGCTGTGCTTGGGGATGCTGCCTGCTCAGGGCTGAACTGGCATCATTGGCTGTGCAGGGTTTACTGAATAGATTGATTTTAAAGTAAATGTATGCATTTTTTTGGGGGAAGAGACTGTTAGACATTTTTATTATAAATGTTAAAGGTGGGAGGAGGAATGTAGGGGCAGAGTTGTTCTGTTGTTGGGCAAGTTTTATTCTCTTCTTTTTTATCCCTATTTGGAAAGGAATGGAAAAGAACAAACAAGTGAGAAAATACGGAGACTACTTGCATGCCCACCCAGAGGGAAGATGGAAAAGAGAAAGCATAGAGCAAGTAAAGCATTAAGCTATGAGTTTCTTCTCTGCTTTTTCTCACAGAAAGGGAGCCAGATGAGGTAATGTGAAAAACAGCAGCACCAACTAACCATAAAAGAAAAAGGCCTGGCTGTAGTTTGATCTGAAAATAATGACAGGTGATGTAGACAGAGTTTAAGGCACAGAAACAGCAACAACCTGGAGGTCTAATGTGAATTAGCACCATGGGGGAATGACATAGGGGAGCATATACAAATAAAGAGAATCAAGATTCTGTGGCTATGACAACTTTCTTGGAGCATGTCCAGCAGCCTCCTTGGGGCTCAGTAAGTTCAAACAGTAAACCTTGCTGTGCCTGGACAAGCCAAGCAGACTCCCAGGGGTTCCATGAATATATAAGACACAAAGGAAAAACAGAAGCAATGGAGAGCTCATATAAAATCACAGTCACTGTCAAAACAAAATATCACTGTCTCTTCTCTAGATATATTAGTCTTATGAGATAGCAGTGGACCAGTATCCCAGTGCAGTTAACATGCTCTGCTGGAGGGTTGAAAACCCAAGATCAGATCCCTTTTTTAATCAGACAAAGACATATGTAGTGTCAGAGATAGTCAATCAGGATGAAGGCTAAGCACATGTTTGTTGAGCACTTCAATGACGATCTTTCCTGTTAGAGTAGATTCAGTCTGTAAGGACTGTTTAAATATTCTGTGGGTCAGAGACTCATGTACTAGAATAATCTTTTGGATTTTATCTGATATATTCACTAGAAAAGGTGGTGATATCAGTTAAGAGGTGTTTTTCAGTGACATTTATATGACACAAACCAGTTTCCTTCCTTCACCTCACCATTCTTCAGCCTTAACACAGAATTATAGGTAGCATTACAGGTGTTGGTATGGCTTCAGATCTCTTTAAAGTAGGGAACTGAATCCATGTCTTGCAGTCTCGAGGAAATGCTGTTATTCCCAAAGTGCTGGCTAAAATATATATCAAATGAATACACATTTCTTTACCTTAAGATTTCTTAAGACCCAACACCAAAATATTTTCAGTTTAGATGCAACAATGCATTCAAAACCGAATGAACAGAAATGGATATCTCTCTGCATGACAACTAGTGCCTTTTTTATGTTTAAGGCAGAAAAAAAAAAAAACCAACAACAACCCTGAGCTTTAAATAACAAACTGTGGCTTCTTAAAAATAGCACACTGAATCTGAACAGTATGTTTGTTTTTTACAGCATCTAAAAGATACAGCAGGGTGTGTTGTTTTGAATGTGTGCATGTGTGAATATTTAAAAAATACATTTATGTGTCTTCAATTACATGATCATTCTCATAGCTACAAGTTATTCTAATCAGGTACACTGAGAGGTGATGGGGCCTTTATAAATAGGATATACAGTTTGTGTAACCTTTGTGTAGTTTAGATCTCTTTTTTAGCAAGCACATTATTGAACAATAATAAACCTATAACAATAGACTTCACATATTTTCAGAACCTCTCATTTTATTGCAGCCTTCAAAGTAACTACCCTTCCAATGTTAAATAGTTGTGCAATAGCAATTTCCTTTCTCCAAACTGATTCAAAACACACAATGACATTCTAAATGTCTTAATGACAATTTAATTATAACAACCCAGTAGTTATCTATTATTTTGATAAGCAAAAAACATCCTGCACATTGCCACTCTCTCTTTTCTATTCCTCTAAAAAGGAAAGTAAAAAAAAAAAAAAAAGCAACCCTAAACAAAACAAAAAAATTAATCTATGACATAGTTTCATAGTTTTGTATTTCTTTACCTATCCAGTTCAAAGAAGGATGAGTCATTCACAAATCAAAGCCTCCTCATAAACAATACCATTGGTGACATGTTATTGTACTCATGTACAATCAAAATTTTGACTTCCCTGAATCCACCTTTTCTTGCTTCTTCTACTACTTCTTTAGTGAAGTAGTGGCATGCTGATTCATACTGATTCATGAAACTTTTGTGCTTCCAATGGATCTGCACTCAGCCAGTTGTATATGTGACCTTATCTGTCCATACAACACTCTTCTGTTTTTATCCGTGCACCAGGACCTGGAGGATCTTAAGAAAATGAGAGATCCAATGTCCCAACCACTTTAGAAGTTGTCCATGCCTCGATGAATTGAACTGTCTCAACACACATGACAGATACAGCAGGTAAAATCCTACAAAGGTAGAAGGAGAAATGACCAAAATAACTCATTTCAGATCTTTTAGGAATCAATCTAAATAGAATGTGGATCTCAGGATACCTATTCAGTGCCTGGTCCCACCAGTAGAGTGCTATAGCATAAGCTATCTGTCTACATTCTATTCATTAATCATAAGTCTTAAGGGTCAACAGGGTTTTCTGATATAGGCATATCAGGTGGAAATTAATAAAACAGGAGGTGCCCAACAGGAAAAATAAATTGCCTCATCACAAAAATCAAGAGTTAGTCTGGTCCTTTTTTTGCATCTTAATTTTTCCAGGCACACTTGCCTTCTCTCAGAGAGGATCTTTTCACTCAAGTGGTAAGGGCGGCCTTTGGTAAACCTTAGAAATATGGCAAGTCATTTGTATTGGAAAAATCAGGCAACCATAAGACTTGTAGCCACTTTTCCAAACCACTTTGGTAAAGAAAGGTCTCATCTTGCCTGAAGTAATACGGTTAAACATAAAGGTTTTGATTCATTCCCACACACTGTAAGAGCACAAATCTTGCTACTCAAGCTGAAGGGCATCTAAAACATAAGCCCAGCCTAAATGTGAATGTTGATTTTGATTAAATACACACTAGAAATAAATTTCTAAAAGGGAATAAAATTTAAAGGCTCTAAGGATAGGATAAAATGAATGTTTATTAAATCTGGCAGCAAATGAGTTTGTTACCAAAACTGTTTAAAAATGATTTTTTATGTTACTCATTTGATAACATCTTAACAATCTGTGCTATACAGCTGCAACTGTGTTGCAGATGCTTTCCTCATTCCACAATACTATATAACTGTTATAAATAATATGATGATCTAACTGTTCATCTGTGAATTGTGAAAATAATGCTTGAGTCCCATTTGCATTATCTCCAACCATGCACAAGCACAAAGCAAAGCAACAGGACTTCAATAAGACATGCATATGTCCAAAGTTTTCCCTTATCTGCCTGCCTAAAAATTCTTGGATGGTAAAGGGAGGAAGATAGTTGATGAGCAACACTTTTATAGCCTACAATGACACATTTGAGCCCAGTTACACACAACTTTTGTATGTAAGAGTTTGCGATATAGCTGTATGATAAGAGTACCTGTCCCCTCAGCATTGGGTGACAGTATCCTACTTTCTTGAAGGGTGATGCAGCTAATATGCAATATATTCCCCCCTCTCCTTTCCTGGCTTCCTTAACCCCTTGAGGAAATAATAACTTCAAAGCCACAAGTAAAATACTGAACCCCAAAATTCTTGCTCCGGCCTGACAACGCTCAGGTGTATACAAATTCACAGACTTGTTTCGTTCATATTTATTTTTTTATATTTGAACTCATAATAATAATTCTTATTTTACATTCTTATAATAGGAGCAATTGTTCCTACATTATGGATCCCAAAGGAACTTGCAGATTTCATATAAATAAGAATTGTGACAAAAAGAGCATTGTCATTTCCTTTGAAGAGGTGTTCAGTATTTTGAAATTACCAACAGTGAACTATAAGCCTCCTTCTTTAATATTGAACAATATTACTGAAATAAAAATAGCACTGTTTTTCGTTACAGAAAGAGACCAGTCTCTTATAGCTCTTTTTTAGATTAAGAAGAAAACAAGATATTCATGGTGTGTTCATTTGAAACTGTTTTAAAAGGAATATAAATACTAAGAGTGAGATTCAACAAGATCAGAAAGAAAATAAAATAGAGGAAATTCAAATTAGTGGTTAAATATTTTATTTTGTATCAGAATTATCATTTTACAGAAATATGAGAAATAAAGTTTGAAGTTTTTGGTTTTTTGCATAGCTCTGGAAAATATAGAGCATTGCCCAATAATTCTATGAAAGTACTACAGAAAATATGATCTTTATTTTTCAGCTCTTCCCTCAATTTTGAAATAACTAGTATAAAAGTACTTTGTGAAATACATGTATGTATAAAACATAAGTGTTAAAGAACATAATAATTGTACAAGCAATTGCAGTGACATCACAGGGTTTTACTTAGAGTAGATGAAATTTTCTCATGGACATATACATTAAAGAAAAAAAATCTTTGTATCTAAATTTCTTAAAATACATTTTTCTTTGAAATTTTACTTTATTTTGTAATTCCTGCTTTATCAAAGAGAATTAAAACACCAAAACTATTTCTATTGGAGAAGCAGGAAGGATTATTCTAGAGAAAGTAAGTGGGAAAAAAAAAATCAAAATTAGCAGTATGGAATCTTAAAAACAAAGTTAAATTTTGAAGGATTTTTTGTTTTAACAGAAAAAAAAAAAAGACAAAATACCCCACAAACATTATTTTTATTTATATCTTCAGATGTTTAGTGGTTTTTATTAGTTTGTGAAAAATAGTTGATGATTTTCAACCTGTTCTAGTCTGACTCTCTGTTGAGATCCATATAGATGAAGAAACACTAGCCTAAGGAAAATGTTGTAATAACCTGGCTATATTTAGTCACTAAGGTGTGTGGTTACCTAGGAGGATGCTTCTCTGTCCCTTGAAGTCAGATTCAGATACAGAATCAGGTCAAATTCACAAATTCATACCAATAAGGCTTCCCTCTTCTGCCCTGGTAACCTTGTTAAGAGCTAAAAGTAGATAATTTTGCAGCAAATGACTTCATGAGTACTTCTCATAGAGAAGAGACCTTCTTACACTAAGTGACGATCCAGACTGTTGAATCCAGTTCCCTGAAGGCAATTATTTGTTTATGAATGAAAGATTATTTGTTAATGAATGAAATATCATATATGAGTTACTTTTTGTCTTCCATTTTCCCACTATATAGTTGTGGGACTTTTGCACAGTACAGGATAATTTAGTTAATTTATTACTATCATTGTCCACTAATGAAAGCAGCTATGGTTCTGGTTCCATCATTATCACTCATTCTCCACACCTCTGCCCATACATACTTTACCATGTCCCCTCTTCCTTCCTTTTTCTAGACCTCTTCTGAACAGATTTATGTTTTGTAGACCATGCTTATATACTTTACTTTCAGACACTTCAGATCCTTCTAGCAATTCTCATTTGTGTTGAGGTTAAATTTATCCTCTTTCAACACGGGTGACTTACATGACAGAACCGCTCACAGTATCTGTTAAATTGTAGGCTTTACATTTTGTTAACATTTTCCAAACCTGACTGGAAATATTTAGACTGACATTGTCAGGGATCACATTTCCATTTTCACACCCATATGATACATGTTGCACATAGTCAACCTGTGATCAATGAATGTGAAAAGTTCTTTTTCTTCTTCAGTAAATTCCAACTGCTGACATTTCCAGAGTAATGCTTAGATTATTATTCATTCCTAAGAGTCTTCTGAGATTATCACTATTAAATTTCATTCATATTAGTTAGACAAGTTCTCAGGATCATACAATTTTTCTTGATACTCAATCAAGCTTTCCTTGTAGCAGTATCTCTGAACTTTAGGATATCAGCAAATTTAAACAACACATTGCTTCACTGATTTTCACATTCATCCTATTTTGATACTTAGGGAATCATGGCACTAATTTAATGATCCTAACATCACTATCTATTGCAATTTTCCTTTTAGATAATTGTTACTTATGCATTTCTATGGTTAAATTAATGAATTTTTATGTCTCTCCTATGGAACTCAGATTTTACTAAAAGTCCAAAAGCATGACATCTGCCCTCTTTCTTTCATTCAGAGATTAAGTTTATTAAAGAAAGTTACCAAGTTAGTTTGTCAGCCGCTGTGTCTCCTAAAATGATGTTGCACCTTATTTCATCTGACTGTGCTGATTCATTGTCATCATCACAATACTTATAGTAGAAATAATAATCAATACTTACATAATACTATTAATTGTTTTAAAGCAGAAACAATAGATATTTTGGCATAGAAAAAGGATGAACATTTGTTAGATATGGTGGACTTAAAGATAAGAGAAAAAATACTTAAAGCTAGTGTTAGCACTTGGAATGGAACTAGTTTCTTTTGAAGACTCAGGCTGATATCCAGTTTTTCATTCCACAGAGTAGACAATGACAAAATCTAATAACATGCCTGCACTTTATGAACTTTATGATAGCTTATGGAGTGATAGCATAAATATAGATAGCTTACGGAGTGATTAGCATAAATTACAAAAGTGACTGGATATTCTGTTTGTTTTACCTTTTATTTTGGTTCAGAAAGAGTTATAATAGACAAGATCCTATTATTATGAGATCTAATTTATCATGCTCAAGAGAATCCAAACATAATACAGAAAGCTATAGGAAACAGGCTTTTTTTTTTGTTGGTTCCGTATCTATCTATTTTCTCATTTTCTTTTGCTGCACACCTCCAGGAACATCCTGACTCCATCTTCACTATACTCTGCCATTAGAAAGTTAAAGATGGACACTAGAATTCCTACTTAGCTGTCCCTTCTTCAGACTTAACAAAATCACGTGTTGCAGCCCCACCTTGTAAATCTTTTATACATGTATCCACAAATCAGTGGATACTAACATTCTAACATTCATTTGTCTTACATCATTTGACTTGTCTTCAGTCACTAAATAAATAAATAACAACACTGGGATATCCAGATGCTTAATCAGAATTAAAAAAAATAGAATTGTGAGAAATGAAATTGTGGGTTGTGTGGAAAAATAACAATATAATTAAATGTAAAGGTGGTAATAAACCTTTCTGTTGTCGTTCTTTTGTGGCAATGAAGTAGTTTATAGGCTACATCTGCATTTTTTTCTTTTTCACTGCAGTATGATGTAGCATAGTGTCCCTTCCTAACAATAAGCAATGAATTTTACACACTTCTAATAATCAGTCCCATCAACTCAAGTGTGGCCATCTGAGGTACCTAACTTCATTCTCATCTCACACCATTTGAAATTCAGATGGCTAAGGAAGGTGATGTCATTCTTTTCAGTCCTGCTTTGAAGATTTCCAGAAAAAGATCCCAGCAAGCCTTTCACACATCATCAGAGAAATGAAATGCATTAAAACTAATGTTCGTTTCTCTTTTGTGCTTTGAAGCAGAAGAGAAGCTCAATGAAATGAAGATTTATAACACTTAGTGACACCTGAAAAATGCAAAATACATATGGCTTAAACTGTGCTGAATGGAACCCAGTATTTATGCTCTAGTAAGGGCATTTTTTTCTAATGTAAGAATCACAATCCTTTACACAAAAGCTGTGAAACATAAGAATTGGCAAATGTCTTAAATCTATATGTCACATGTATCTTCATCTTTTAAAATGTATAAAATCAAATACATGGGGAAAAATATGACAAGTAGTCAGCAGCAGACAGTAGTAGACTCAAAACTAAAAATATATGTATGAAGCAACAGTAATTGAATGCACTGTTCAAAAACGCGTATAACAGAATGTGCTTCACACTCAATTGGAGTCAGTCAGGTCACATCACTGTGAACATTATGGCATGAGAAGAGTCAAGCATCAAGATTTGTTCAAGCAAATATATGTTTTTACTGAAGGGGGAGGTGGAGAAATAGAACAAACTATGGAACCGTTAATGTAAAGACATAGATAAGGAAGAATATGAATACTGATGACAGGTAAAATTTTAAAAGTATTTCACTATTTTCTTCCCATCTCATCTACGGACATGTTTGTCACCTTGTTTAAAACTTTAAAATACTGTGCTAGTAAGGTATTTTAAGCTATCATTTGAGACTGTGATCTACCAAGAAAATTTAATATGTATTATACGTAGTAGACAGTATATATGTCCACCATCAACTAGATATAGTCTTGTTGTGGTAATTGACCTAGGGATCAGGTTGTTACCTTCTAGATTAATTTTAGTTTTGAATTTTTAGTCTACACCTAGTTATGCAAATTGCAGCATGATAGTTTGGAAAAACCAAATATGCTGGTAGGACTTTGCCTGAGGGGTAAGGGCCAATGCCTCTGGAAAGTTGCAGACAAAAAGTAAAATTTATTTGCAAGGATATTTTCTGACTAACTAGAAGTAATAGTAAAATCTGTGTCATAATAACTCTACAAACTACTTTAGCTATAAAACAGTAGAGAAGACACTTAGAGTGACAATCTGCCTGTCTAACAAACATGTTTGGCATGCCCCAGGTTTGCTCCTCAATTAGTACATGCATTTGGTAACAAGAATTTCTGTATAGGGTTCTAGAAGAAGATCCAGTTCACCAAGGTTTCGCCATAACAGGCTGCAATCAAAAACAAAAACAAAACAAAACAAAACAAAACAAAACAACAAAAAAAAGCGCGCCTGTTCTGTAAGTAACTGCTAAGTAATCAATAATAGAATTGATCAAGAGTTGGCACTTGAATCAGTGTCCTTACTGAATTTGCTAAACCAGGCAAAGCCTGTATGAGATTCTACCTTTTGGAGTCCACTTGGACATGTGCTCACTTAGATGTGCCCAACTTGAAAGTCTTTCTTGTTAGCTGTTCACTCTCTTACACCTCTTGACCCTACATGTTTCACGTTCTCTTGACATGTCTGGAATCAGCATCCTGAAGAAAGTGGGTTAAAAGTCACAGCTTCTTACACTACCTTGAGATTTTAACTAACTGTGTGAACAACCTCAGCCCATTTCTGTGCAAGTAAAAATGATTAGTTTGTCATCTCCAAAGGTAGTTCATACTCACCTGTTTTGATTTTGCAGTGAAATGGATAAGGTTTATCATTTTGGAAAAAGTAGTCAGCTGCTTCTTAAACTGTCTCTAAGCTGCAAGTGAACCTGTAGGACAGATGTCTTTCTTAGATCTAGCTGGCTCAGTACCCAACATTAGTTCTCAAAGCTTGCGTGAACCTTGTGAGCATTTCGCAAATCTACCATCATTGCCGCATTGTGAAAACAAGCTCCATTATTTTTGGCCAAAAAGTGAAGGGGGAAAAAAAAAAAAAGAAAAAAAGAAAAAAGTGCAAGAAAATAGTTTGCAAAAAGAAGAACAAGAAAGGAACAAGGAAAGAAATAACAATCAGGGAAATGAGGGAGGGCACAAGAAGTCTGAGTACAGAAGATCAGTTTTCACTTGTGTACAAACAAGAGTATATGTTTAACTTAAAGAACATGTGAATAAATCCTTTGCTTTTCACAGTGGCCCTCAACTTAAAGGGTTGCAAAGATTCAAGGCTACTGGCTAAAACTCAGGTGCTAAAATATATTTTAAAAAATAAGATATATATATGTATATATATATATGTAAAATGAAATTAATATGGTGGACATCCAAGGGAAGTACAGAGAGAAGCAAAGTACTTTTTCTTTATTACTTAGAAAAATAGGATATTTTCAAATATTTTTACTTCTAATTATCTACACCAAAATTCAACCAATTTTTTAAGCAGAAAAAAGACTTCTTTCCTCAGTATTGTGATATGTCTCATTTACTTTTATCTATCTATCTATCCATAAATTTAGCATCCAATCTAAGCTACTTCTCCCAGTTCCCTCTCAGGCAGTAGGAAGCAGTGAGTTGCTCTGCTGATTTATCTCCTCTGTTTTAAACACCCGTTTTCAAATAGGATGAAGTAGCCTCCAGAGATGCCTCTTTCTCTAATTACCTAGTTACATTGGTGAAACAGTGTCCTCAGCTCACAGACATTAATTGAGCAGCAGGGAACTAAGGTCACATATGAAACTGCACCTAAGCAGCATTCAGTACAATATCTCTGAGTGCCACTGACATGCTCCATGTACTAGATCAAAACCATACAGAACTCATTCCTCAGTTACTCCTTTCTCTCTTTCTTTTGCACGATTTCCGTATTTTTATAAAATGTCTTTCTTCATATGAAAAAAGTTTCTTTGTGTACTTGCTTGTGTTAGAATCTAAGAAAAGGAGACAATTCTTAAAAAGCATGAAGAGGATAGACCTAGAACCAGAAGTGAAATGTCTAAGAACTTAGGGACAAAAATCAGGGGAAAAAGAAATAAACTAATAATTAAACAATAACAACAACCAAAACCACACATCCAAATGTGACTTGGTTGAGAAAGACATATGAAAAGACATGGAAATATGTATTCTAACTTTTTTATGTAGACAGATTGAATACCCAAAATGTACACACAGAAGAATATCTCTTCCCTAGTAGAAAGTTTAGCTCATCTGCCAGATCTGTAATCCATCTGTCACTGAATAAAGAACCAGAAAATTTCAGGCAATATGATTCAGACATTTCTGAGAACAAGTGAAGTAAAAATATTTTCTTTCCCTATGTCAAAAATAATCTGGCAGACTTCCTGTTAGAATGTTTAGCAATTGTTATTTTAGGGTGACAATGTATGTCTTGCCGATGATCTTTGTGTCTGGGATGTGTCTTTACTGCTGCTGAAAATCCATCCGTGTGAAGACAGAATCCTGTGGGTTTGTGGGAAAGAAAAACAAAGCTTGCAAAGGTTTCATAGGTACTCTTTTTCACAAAGTAGAAAAGCATGAAACTGAAGGAAACTGCTTGACATTTCCACACTTTGCAGTGCTTGATTTTGCCATAGGTTATCTAGTGCCTTGTCTTTGTATGTGTGATTGTGGGCATAAATGTGTGTGTGTTTGTGCTGTGTATTTGACACCAATATTTATTTAGTTCTTCAGGAAATAAATTAATTTTTTAATATGTACAAAATCAGGCACCTGAGGTGCTACTGATGCGAAACTAAAACGTAATCATGACCAGAGGTATTTTCCGAAACGATATCTGTTACTTTTTATTAAAATTGTCACATGCCAATTTCTTTACTCAGTGTACTCCCAAGTTTGTCTATTTACTGCAAATATTGATGGAAATATGTTTTTCCTTGAGCACATATATATTAATAAATGGAAAGCCTTACTGATGTTCTTGGTAGTCTGTTTAAAGCACTTAATATTCTATCTTGTGAGTTTAAAAAAATGGTGTTTGAAGAGTGCAAGGAGCCTTGAAGAAGAAAACTCAGCATACTGCATGCAAACCCATTTCAAATCAAGTGGGTTGTGAAAGGATCTGAGAACTGTCTGTTTCACACTAAAGAACTGTGAAATTTTAGAATAAATACCCCTCTGAATGTGTTATCTTTATTCTTCTCTGGCCAGAAACTGCATCTCAAGTCACAAGCCCTTCCTGAACCAACTTCAGGTAGAGCAAATAGAAGGAAAGGAACAGAAGAATTTTTATTATATTACTTTACTCATTGCAACAGAGATTAACTAACAAGGAAGTTCAGAAAAGCCTTTGTAGTTGGTGGTAAGGCTGGTCTATATTTGACAGAACTTATCCCTATCATATTTTCATTAAACATACTGAGAAGACATTAGTACCTAGAGAAGAAACTATAAAGCCATCTTATCCATTTACAGGTATCTAACAAATTTGGTTTAATTTGATTTTATTTTGTTTCCAGTATTTCCTAAGGAAAGCACAAGGAAATAATTGCTGGCAAATTCTGGCATAACATATTTCTCTCCTGAAAGGACTAGGGTGACATCAGTGTCAAAAGCACTGGTAGAACCTAGAAAGCATTATGTGTCCTAACATAATTCAGTAGACTCATTGGTCCTGTTCACTCCAGGATCTAAAATGTGTTTATTGTACAATATCATATTGCTACAAGGTCAAGCAACTTGCCTCTGTTTGGGCTGAAGCACAGAACAGTTTCAAATAAGAATATGAACAATAGATTCATAGATAGTCATCTCATATGTCCCGCATTATTTGAATAGAGGCAAAAATACAGATTATTTATTTATTCCAATCAATATAAGCCTGAATAAATTTGTTGGTTTTGTTGTATCAATGACTGTTGATTACTGAAATACACGACTGAGTTTCCAGTAATATTCTTCCTTTGAGTATACTCTTCAGTCTTTTTTTTTTCCTCCTATTGCATTTATCCATGTATTCTTGTCCGTTCGAGCATCATAAAACCTGTATTATTTACAGTCATGGCCTGTTTAAGAGAGTTCAGTCAGACAGTCCACTCTAGACAAATTTGCTTCTTATTAGACAGAATATATCATTAATACATCTGTTTTCAAGATTTTATTTTATTAAAAAATAGTCATAAGACAAGACAAAGGATCTCTGGGAAGATGTAGACCTCTGTTGAATTTCTACAGTCATAATAAAAACTTGGCATAAGTGTAGAAAGATTCAATGAGTTGTCACATTTTCTTTTGTCTGATTTCCAAGACAAACAATGAACAATGCATTCTTTTAAATGCAACATCTCGAAATATATTAGGTTACATAGCTTTTTCCTTTTTATAAATTGTATTACTGCTTTATATCGGGGCGGGGGTGGGGGGGGAAATAAAAATAATTAAAAAAAAGTAAAAAAAAAAAGAGAAGAAAAGATGTCATTAAAAGATAATTGTTTTATCTGCAGCTTAATCCCCTGAATATCAGGCTACAATTTCCCTTCAGGAGATGAAATACTCTGAAATGGCACTGCTAATTTGAGTGGAATATCAGGACATTAATCAAACATCCATAATACTACTTTCCTGGGTAGTTATGACAAGCCTTTAAGGAATTGAGCTGGCAACCTGAATTTCTAAGGCATCTGGTAACACAAATAATCCAGTGGATAGTTACAAGTCTATATGAGCTGAGGTGTGGGACCATCACATTCATATGCACATTTAATTCCAAGGTTAAATGACTTGTAGAGAATTAAAGGAAAAATTAGTCACTATGCTAAAAACAACATGCTTGAAGCTTCAACTAGCTATATTCTCTACATTTTGTTGAATTCAGCTCTCAAAATAAAACTGCCCTCAGCATATATAAAATAACTCACAAAAAGGTCAAATTTTAATGTATTTTCATATTGCAGGTGATCAAAACAGAGCATAGCAGAATTTTGTTGGTAACTGATGGAAGAGGATATATGGAACAGGATCACTGGGATGTGATGATGCAAGTAGTCCTAATAAAATGCCTCTAAAGCTACTATCCATTCAGATTGAAAAGTAGACTCATGTGGGATCTAATGCTTCACTCATGGTAAAGCTTGATTTTCTGGCTCTGCAGCCGTCAGCCACATGGGTAGTCTTGAACCTACCTGATACTGTGACTGAAATACATCACTTCACTCTGTTCTTCCTCTCTATTCCTCTTGAATTGTCAGGGTTATAAAGGAAGCTGTCTCAAGCAATTCAGTGTATGCTTTTCTTTAAATGCAACATTACATTTACATTTCCAGATTAGCATTTGTGGTTTTGAGAATATAATAATATTGGTTTAAGTTCTCTTTCTCTTGACATATATCTGTATACTCAATTTCAGATTAATTACATATTTTTGCATGTAAACAAACTAGGAGGGAGTGAAAACGCTCAGTATAAATGGCTACCTACTTCATAAGACCCTATGCAGACTTGGAAAACTAAGGATCAGACCCCTAACGTAACCTAACGTTGCAAGAAACAAGCATATTAGGAAATAGATCACAGGCATTGGACAGTTCAAATTTGGCTAATATTTTCATTCAGTAACTGAGATATATATGAGTGGAAAATTTAATTTATTCAAGTTGTGTTCACCATTTGTTTGTGTCAGTTAAAGATTTTTTGGTATTGTATTTGAAAACAAGTTTTCTTCTTTATTAGTCACTTGAATAATATCTATACCAAATTGTCAGGAAGATACTTGCAACATCTTTCAAAATTAATTGTTTATCTAGTTATGCAAGCCTAATTTCAATAATAAAAATGAATGGATGGTTTTAGCTGTTGAATGAATTAGAATATAGTTCTGGACAAGATCAAAGGCAATTTTTCAGGAAAAATAGTGCCTGCAACTTAATTGTTACAATAGTTATTATCCTACATATTTAAATAGGCAAATTATCTCAAACAAAAGTGAATTAGAAAGAAATTACAGAATTCCACTTACTCCAGTGAACTTCTGATCTGTTTCCCATTTCTTAAGAAGGAAGAGCTTATAAACTCCAAGCTTAGTGCTTCCAAACTAAAGCTTCTAAGCTTTGCATCTGTAGCTCTCAGACTCAGGCCAGCATGATTCAGAAAAAGCCAATTACTGCATAGTCTTTCCATGCCAGCAGTGGCATTCACTTTTCTTTAATATTTTCACTAACTTTATTTCCTCTATGAGTAAAATAGCTGCTGTTGTTTTTTCAGACTTGGCGGCCTTGGTAGGACGAGCTGTCAGAGAGCCTGAGCTCCTCTTGCTAATTTCAAGCCCTGTTGAGCAGTACTGTGGTGGCAAGACTATCACTCAGTGCTTAGGAAGAGTACCAGCAAAGGTTGAAAAAAAAAAAAAAAAAACTTAAAAAAAATCTATAGATTTTGCTTAACAGATAAAAAAGTTTGAGTTTTTTATAGGAGAATTCACTGTTATTCACTTCTTCATTTTAAGCAAAAGTTATGAGAAGGAATAATAAGACACGGACAGCACCATGTGCCAATATCTGCTAACACATGGTAAAGATTAAATTTGGATTATTAGAAATGTTAAGAATATCTGAATGATAATCATCTAGCTTACTGGAACTATTCATTCTGTAATATCATGGTCAAGGTAGCACATATCTGAACAGCATAGATACAGAAAAGATAAATTGAGAAATATAGAGACAGCCATACTGATGTACAATATACCTACATCAGACTGATAGGTCAAAACCAGACTGTTGGGTTTTTTCTTCCTTTTATTGTTTTTCTTGTGTGACATAAATTAGATGTGACATTATTAACCACAGAGAAAGTACATAGACATCCTAAGTTGGCCCACTTCCAGGCCATTAGCAAATATGGCTATTGGGAAAACCATTTCCTAGCAGGAGGATGCTGAGTTAAACACAGGGAAATATTAAGCCATGACCCTGAAGAGGAATAGGCTCATACACCAGAACACACTGGGGGACCAAGGAGCTGAAAGACAGTTTTGCAGAAAAGGAACTAGGGATCGTGTTAGGCAACAACTTGAACAAGAGCCAGTGATGTGACCCCATAGGAAAGCAGGCCAAAAGCATCTGAGGCTCCATTAGGGTAAAAGCACTGCCAGCAGGTTGAGGGAGGTGGCACTTCTCACTCTGCTCAGCACTGCTGAGACACATCTGGAGTGCTGGGTTCAGGTCTGGACTTCCCAGTAGATGTGAGACATGGACAAATTCCAGTGAGTTGAGCAGAGGGCCATGAAGCTGATGAAGGGACTGATGCAACTAATATGCAAGGAGAGGCTGAGAAACATGGGATTGTTCAGCCCACAGAAGAGATGGCTCAAGGAGATCTGATCAATGCATATAAATATCCAATGGGCACAAGGTAAAGAAGATGGAGTCAAACAACAGAACAAGAGGCAATGGGCACAAGCTGAAACACAGCAATTTCTGTTTGAACAAAACTGCTATTTTTATTTTCTGGGTGACTGACCACTGGAACAGGTTGCCAAGAGAGTTGTTTCATCTCAGTCCTTGGAGGTATTCAAAACCTGAATGGAAATGGTACTGGGCAACCTCCTAGCTGACCCTGCTCTGAACAGTGGGGTGTACTCCAGATCTCCAGAAGATCGCCAGAGGTCCCTCCCACCTCAGCTGTTCTAGGATACTGTGATTCTATCATAGACTGAAAACATTCAGCAAACAAGTGCTGAGTAGATAGAGAAGAATATCCTGAACCCCCAGAACACTCTGGTGAAGTGAACAGTAGTAGGAGATATAGATCAGGCAGATAGATAGCTGTGTCTGTGATGACAATAATGACAGTAAGCTGACTGAATACGATGAAGATCCTCATGGTCCTGTATAAATAAATACAGTCCAAAAAATCTATTTGGCCCTTTGAAGGCAATGACGAGGCTGATGTGGCGCCTAGTGAAAATGAGTTTGACACCCCTCATCTAGACAGTGTTAAGAAGGCAACAGTGGTCATGGCCCATGTTTGTAGCATGACATGGGATGGGACAAGAGATATTCAGGAGCTGAAGTTAAATGAGTGGATGAAAAGTAAAAGACTGAGACTAACATGTACTAAGCCATGCACCACTCTGGACAGATTAAGTTTCTGTTCATATATAAGACAGGTGTGTCGGCAAAATGTAATCAAATTCATTAGAAACTGGAATAATCTCCTTAAACAGGTGGAGTGTCTACTATTTGAGATGAGCTTCTTCTAAGTGAAAATAGAACCATGATGCTGAAACTTAAAAGTTTGTGGGGAACGTTTACACTAAGCACTATGGGAAAGTCCAGAGCGGCAGAAGAGCATACAGATTGCATTGAAATAAACTCTTTAAGTAAAGAGGAATGAGGAGGTTTGTTTTCAGCAAATGAAAATCCTTTCAAGGAAGATATATATAAGAAGATAACCATCCCAAGAGGAAATGGACATGTTCATCGACATAAATGTTTGAAGTACAATGCATAAAATGGGTGAATTAGATTTCCTGACTTAAAATGAAGACAGTAACTTAACAGACTTATGAACTTGGAGGAAGGAAGCTAATATTTCAAGTATGTCATGCCAGGTTAAAAATCCCTTAAGCATGCCAGACAAAGGTTTTGGCTATAGCAAATAAATAAAGGCACGTGGCTAAAATAAACAATTAAAATATTTACATAAAAGGGAACAGGATGACAATACACTGTCATATAATTTTTTGATAACAATTGTGACTAAGAGAGACCAGAAAGGCTGCAAGAGTAATAAACATAGAAATAATGGGAAATTATAGTTAATTTTATTAAGATTTGGATAAATATCTGAAAAAGTATCAAACTTCAGGTGATCAGTGCACAAGCTACTTAGTTGGACTTCAGCTTCTTGAAACAGCTATTCAGAAAGCCTGCT
This sequence comes from Nesoenas mayeri, assembly GCF_963082525.1. NCBI lineage: Eukaryota > Metazoa > Chordata > Aves > Columbiformes > Columbidae > Nesoenas > Nesoenas mayeri. The sequence goes on from NC_137544.1 coordinate 41,137,451, forward strand.
CTTGTGAGCAAACAGTTCTTTTGAGAGGTACATCGGACTTGTTCAAAACTTATCTTCCGAAGAGACTTTCTAAGTGTGATAAACTCCAGTTCAAAAGTACAGCAGAAGTTAAACACACACAGAAAATAAACCAGTACAGAGATGTTCACCTTCAAAAAAGGAAATTATATAAAACTGGAAAAGTTGCTAAAAGTGAACTAAAAGCACCAGTCAAAGAATAAGACTTCTGTAGAAAGTATGTAGCTTCCTTCAAGACACTTTATTAGAGGGACAAAGTAACTATAAAATCAATCTGATTAAATAATAGAAACAGTAGAGAACAATAATAGTTAAACAGTAAAAATAAAATGGATAACAGAAGTAAAGAGTTATCTTTCAGAAAGTATTATGTCCAGACAAGGTCAATGGAAAAGAACAAAAGTGCTGGTAAATTAAATCTGAAATTTTAATAGGGAAAAAAAAAAAAAAAAAAAAAAAGATGTGTTAGAAGCAAAATACTTGTTACAAAGTTTTTAAGCTCAACAGATGCTCAATATAGGAAAGACCATGGTAGAAATCCTGAAGCAATGATTTGCATCACTTATCACTACAGAAAAATTTAGGAACAGTCCCATGTGGGAGCCTTTCTTCACAGGAAATGACTTGGGAAAACTATCTCAAATTACAGTGTCAGCTGAGAGTAAGAACAAATAAATCAAATAAATAGTAACTCCTTGCTAAGCCTAGATAGTATTCTATGCATTAAAGGAACTGAGAATCTTAGATTCTTTAACCAGCAACTGTGTTATATAGAATAGAATTTACATTAGCTGAAGAATTGGAGAAATGAAAGGCTAAATTTATAGCAACTTTGGAAAAGTGCTTCAGGGAGAGTCAAACTATTACAGACTAATAGATTTAATTTCAGAAATATATTATTTTTTTAAAATTCTAATAAAGAACAGAATAAGTAAATATTCAGTTAAATAAGCTAACATGGAGAAAGAATCAACACCGCTTTTATAGAGAGAAACTACTAGAGTTCTCAGAATTAGCCTGCACACTTGCAGGGTGATGATCAGTTTGTTAAATATAGTAGACTTTCAAAAGCTTTTGATAAGAAAGTATTAGCAGCAAAAAAGTTTGATGATTATGCATAATTATACAGCATGGTAAACACGAAATTTAATTGCAGAAAGATGCAAAGACATTTCACAGTATGGGGAGTCTGGGTAATAAAATGACAAATTATTATAATGTAAAAACCCATGAGTAAAACATTATTAGTTATTGATGCATAATCACGGGCTCTAAGTTAACGGTTATTACCACTCTGAAAGGAGACATATTGCATTTTGAAAATTATTAGAAAAGGATAAAAGAACAAAATAGAAAACACCTAGAGAGGTCTGAAGTCTGTATGGAAATCTCAGAAGGGGTAGCCACTGAGAAGCTCTAAAAAAGAAAAGGGCAGACAAGATCATCAAGAGAAAGGCAGGTTTCAGGCTTGAGTCTCCAAAGACTATTGTACGGAAAAGCAAATGTAGCTTTTAATTGAAAAATATATAGAGAACACAAGCCTATCTTTACAGGCTCATGATCTTAAAATTTTCTGCTAAGGAAGAGACAAAACCAAGAAACCAAAGAGAACTTTTTTTTCTGGGACTAGGACTGGAATTTGGCCAAAGCTAAGAATGAAATATTTCTAACATGTCTAGCCAGGAAATGTATAACTTGCCCTGAGTAGCTGTAGAATGTCTGTCACTAGAATTTATGCATTACTAGTCTACCATCCAATTCATATGCTGTTGTTAATGTGAAAGGAGTAGAAATTTAGGAAGTTAACATTTGTAAATAAGTAATAAAAAGATGAAATTCTTATTAAATATTCAGTGATGTACAAAAACAGATAGGAGACAATTTATAACTTAAAGGGATATTAATTAGAAGAAGAAAGAGCAAAGAGTTTGAAAAGTTATCAGTACAATGTCTCCAATATTACGATCCATTTGACAGAGAAGGATAGACTCGACTGCTCTAAGATCACTGACTAGTCTGTGGGCTGGAATTCAATTGAGCATTTTCCATCTTCTGGATGATTTTCTATATTTGTCACGATCAAATGTGAAAAGTATCCAGCAAGTGCTATAAAATCACTAGATGATTTTGGTAGAAGGGCTGAAATTGAATGGCTGACTTTCAATCTTCTGTGAGTAAAACACTTTTATGAAGGCCTATAATGTGTATAGCCAGGGACATGTGACTCCTCTTGCTTCAAAGAAACTGTCTATTAATGAACAGTTTTTAATGGTTTAATATAAAGTTCATGACAGGGGGAAAAAAAAAAAAATGTTTAGGACCAGCCAATGTAAAAGAGGAAGTTTTAAGAGTTTAGCCTTTTGAGCTACCATTACAAAGAACAGAACTCTTGAATGGGATTCCTTTGCCCCAGTTTAGGCATCTAAAACTTAGCCAGATTAATTTCAGGTAATCTCACAAGGTTTTCTTTATAATCAAAGGAGAGAAAGAGGCATCTCTAGAGGGCAATTCAGCTTCCCACTTTCCCTTGTTTTAAAATCATGGTTTGGAATGAAATGAATAGTTGTCTGGAGGTGTCTTTTTGTCTTTGCTGAGAAGGACCCTTAGTTTATTAGAGCTCTACAGCTAACTTTCCGATGACTAAATTAGGAGAGAATAATCCATCTTTATTAATCTTTTATTTTCCCTTGGTAGAATTTTTTTTCCATTGTGCATCATTCAAATGAAGCAAATTATTTTCTATTAACTTTCAAAGATACAATGCATTCCTCAAACTTCAGCCTAGAAAGTTATAAAGTCAGACTTCTCCAGGAAGTTATGTCCAGATGGAAATAGAAGTTTATTACTGAAAGAAAATTTGCAACCTTAACTTATAGAGTTTGACTATAATACACATGTAAGAACAAATTATGTTTTGTTTCCAAGACAACAAAAGTAAAAAACAGGGAAACTAATAGAAGCAATTTACAGCTCTGTGGGACAGCCAGAGATACAATAACATACTGCATTTCTTAGAGAAGAAAACAATATGATCTATCAAACTTGTTATTTTATTGCAAGAAAAGAAGCAGCACAGGACTATAAGGAAAATCACATTTCCAATGACTGAAAGTAAGTTTTATTTAATAGTCCATCAGGTGAGTATGAGGAAGCATATATATTTCAATTGAAGAATTCCATCTTGCTCACACCTACCTATCCTGTCCCATATTAGGGGGAACAAAAATGCTCAGATTTGTTCTTACTATTGTTTTCACTGCAATGGAATCCCTGTTCCTTTATTATTTCTTCTTCCAAGCAGTTTAATTTTTTATTTTTTTTTTTCAGAAATATTTAAAAATTGTAACAGAGACAGTGTGATCTAACATTTTTATTGCAGAGCTGCTCTGCAGAAGACTATATAGCCTACAGTCCTAGAACACAATAAAAACAAAAGAATGCCAGCCTCTGAGAAAATATTAAACACTTTTCTTAAAAACCTGTGGCCAAACTGTGGCCTCTGATTTTAGAACAGATTTGCTATTACATCTAGAAAGAATTGCAGGTTCAATGGGAGAGTTTATCTTCCAATAGTTTTCATACTCCCAGTCACATTTGAAAAGATGGCAAAAGTGATAAAAATGTGGTTTTAAAATTTTCTTTCAGAATATTGCATTAGCATCTAAAAACATAAATAGTCTTGCCTGGCTCATAAGGCACTCCCCAGATTAATTCAATAGATTCTATCATTGAAAATTATAGGATTTTTTCTGCCATTAGCTTCCTAAAATACAACATATCAAACATAGAAGCAATAAAAAAGTAGCACAGAATCCACAACATATTTGCTTGATCATGTGAATAAAAAAAAAAAAAGGAAAAAAAGGGAAGAGAGCAAACTGGGTCTCAGATATATGTGGATTTTTGGAGGGATTGCAGTTTTCTTTTTTTTACACCTCCAGTGACAAAACACCTCATTATCATTTTGTGTATTTTGTGACTGAAAACTAAGTCATAACTAAATCCATGTGAAGGTGATGTCTACAGTTCACTTAAAAAAATCTCTGAACATAAGGTCACCTGTACTAAATCTGTTTAAACCTTAGAACTAATATGATAACAAAGATGATATTATAGAAAATTCAAACGTCGTTTCCATCCCATGGAGTTTAGAATTACATTACACAGAGAATATAATTAAGTCTACTGTGTCCTATTCTAAATAGCAGGTTAAGAGAGTAGAATTCATCTATTAGCATAAACAGAATTAGAGCAATGACATGTACTATATTAACTAAAACATCAGCAGAAATTAAGTTACAGGGGAAAATGAGAATGTTGGAAAAATGCGTAGTCATATCTAGGGAGTGATTTGAACTATAATTAAAATCACAAACTAGAAATTAATACAGGAGTCTGGAAGATGATGGAGATTTTCAAATCACTGATTAATATAGGAAGCAGCAGGAGAAGCAGAGAATGAAAAACAATCTATGTAAAGAATAATATGTCACGAGGGTTATGCAATTCCCAGGTCTTAAAAAGCAGGCGATCAAGAGACAGAATAAGAATGTGACATCCTAATAGTGGAATTCATTAGAGTTAAACTAGTTATCGAAAATTTAGGCTGCTACTCTTCACTGAAAAGATGGGCTACTTGGAGGGCTGATCACCCTATAGTATTACACTGTGGTAAATTAGACAGACGAAGTTTATCTTTCTTTGCAACTGCATACGGATGGAGCCTGGACAGCCCTGTGAAACTACACTCTTGCCTTTTAAATAGATAATATCAATGTCAATTAATTCCAAACAAAGGCAAAAAACTTGTGTGCAAGGAATACTTTTTTATCAAAATATTTAGTCTTAATCTGTGCACAATAGTGTTCAGTGGATTTAGTATGTGAGGTACTTCTAGTAAAACAAACACTGTGAATCCACACCAGAGCTTTAAATTAATTTCACAATGAAACTGAAAGTGGAATATTTGCCAAAGTAATTAAAAATCTTACCTCTCAGAAAAAAAACAAAAACAAAAACAAAAACATAGATATAGTTATAAACAGATGTTGCAATAAAGAAGACAGTATGTAAGCAACAAATAATGACAGTCAAAAAGACTGGCTATTGAAACTTCTTATCCCATTACTGCTGAGAAATAGTGTGTGATGGAAAGGATATATTGATACTATCCAACATAATCACATTAGTGAACGGAAAGTGAAAATGTTTACAGGAAACATTCTCACTCATTTATACAAATTCAAAATCACAGATTTGTGCTTGTTGTTCAAGGTCTGTAAAATCCATAGCAGGAACAAACATTCAGATCTAATATGTTTATTAAAAGGGTAACACAACTCCCTTGTATCTTCTGGTTTTGTTTTTCTTTTGTTGTTGTTGTTTGTGGTTTTGTTTGTTTGGGGGTTTTGGTGGATTATTTTTTTTTTCATGAAAGCAGTATTTTGAAGGCGTAGGAGGTTTTATTCAGATAATAAAAACAAACAAACAAAAAACCCAGAGCAGTTCCTCTAAAGTGCAGTTGATCTCTGTTGAGTTTGTACTCTTCAGCTCAGGCCTGAAATTACCTTTGCCCTGTGCAGGAAGAGCATTTGTCCTTTAGAGAGGTTTTGGGGAGTATTTCCTGTCATCTTATAATGCATATTCCTCTATTAATAGAATTTCTGGCAAATATTTAAGCGTCTGTTAAGCCCACATAAAGATAATATCATGTCAGAATGGTTTGTTGTGAACTAACCTTTGTCGTGTGTAGTGTGGCATTAACACAGGGATGTACCTTTCATTCACATGGTGCTGAAGGTCATACAAATGCCTCGGTGTTTTCTCACGTGGCAGTGTTACCCACCTCACATCTCAGAAGTCTAAGCAGTAGCAATGTTTCATGACATAAACCTCTTTACAAGGAGTGGGAAGTATAACGTGGAAGTTCACTTAGTCTTCTTTCAGAAACATGGCTGATTGAAGGCACTATTAAAGAAGGTGCAGTCTAACAGGCAAAGTCTATGTTAAAAGTAGTTTTACTTTCAAATAGATATAATTAACAGCATCCACTCTTCCACTTCCCCCCCAAAATATCTCTTTTTGAAATACTGAGGGCCTCTCTTGATACACTGCATCTTGCCAGACTGTGAACAGACATACACTGAGGTAGCTCCCATCCTAGGGAACCCTGTCACAGCTGACAAAGTGTTGCATAATTTTGCCAATCATAAAGTGTGGGATTTGAAATCACCAGATGTAAGTGTGGCATTTCAATCTCAGTATTGTATGTGTACCCTATTCTCAGATGTAAGGTTTCATCCAAAACATATTGAAGTCATTAAGAATCTTTCATTTGGTCTCAGCAAGCCCTGAATCAGACCTCCAAGAGCAAATAAGTTGCTTTTTGATACTGTTTTACTGCTTTTACAGTAGCCAAATGGAACTAGAGCTTACTCATCTTTACCAGACTCTGAGGTTCAATCATGGGGGTGTTTACCCAAGTTAAAATCCCACTGAAAGCCACGTGGATTTTTTCTGCCTCTCAAGTGTATGGTAACAGGTCAACAGACAAGCCAGCAAAATCCAGCAACTAAGCTTATTAAAAAAAAGAATGTCCTAATTATGAGTGGAATAGACTCTGTGAAATCTACTGCCAGCAGTGAAAAGGACAGTAATACAATAGTGTCTTCACAGTTAGGCTTAATATGTGACATACAGTAACTGACTAATGATTGAGTTTCTTTTAAAGGTGTAGACCAGATATTCAGCTGAGGTAGACCAATATACCTCATTTTCTTCAACAAACCTATATCAACTTATATCAGTTGGAATCTGACCCATTTTTGTGTGATGTTGTCAGTGCCCATATGTTCCTAATTTGTCTAATAAGCCACATAGCTTTGCCCAGTCAGTAAAATATGAAATTCCTCTGCTCTTTTGCCACTACTTCTCTAAACAAACTATGTCAGCAAAGAAAAGCGTGCTGGTGCTGATGCTTTATTTTTTTTCTACATATATGAGATATAAAAGAAGCAAACAATAGATGCAAAAGTATCATATGCTGTTATTCTTAGAAATATACTTCATCAAAAGATTAGAAATTATATTAAGTGCTGACTGCAGAGAAATCTGAAGTTTTTAGATTTTGTAGAGATGAGGTTTGAGGGGTTTTTTATGGTTGTTTGCTTTGATTTCTTCCTTCTGGTTTCTTTCCCTTGGTTTACCTTAGTAGAAATGTAGAATGTAAAATGGTTAAAAGAAGACGTATCTAAACACAGCAATAAAATACATTGACTAATGAACACTTCACTAAGTACATCTATATGAAAGAATAACTTTGGAACTCTTTATTCTCTAAACATGTTCATTATATTCACTTTAGACCATGTAATTTTATGGCAAATTAAATCACACTGATGAGCTGAGGGCAACTTAGAACAGATCATTATTGTTTATTATTCCTGTTACAGAATTGAACCTAATTTGAAATCTATGTTATTGCCCTGACAGAGAAAAGCACTGGAATCTTATTCTGGGTACATTATATACCATTTGATAAGCATATCTAACTGTGTGAGCTTATATATCATTCGTTCCCTAATAATAATTTCATTTGTCCAAATAAATGTATTTAGAAATTTATTTCCCCCCCACCCCAGACAACATAATCTTATATTTACTATTACTTCCATTTTCATTGTTTTCACTAAGCTGCTTTTCTACAAAATTCCAATAAATATAGGGAATTTTATGACAGTAAAAGGAATATTTTTACATTCCCAAATATGTTAGCCAGATGTACACTGAAAGGATGATACTGTCAAATATAGAACTATTTTTCCATTTAAAAAAATAACTGTTCATGATTTCCCTATGCACACTCAATATGGCTAATTAATATGCTTTTGAAATTCATTTACACTGCTGTATATAAGAGGTAGACCAAATAAAATGTGAAGCAGTATCCTATTGCAAAATTGTCTTAGACAAAAAAAAAAAAAAAGAAAGTTTTAAAGCAAAAATGTGGCTTGAAGGATTTAAAGGTCTGAGAATAAAAAAAATATCCTCTGTTTCCTGCGATAGTGTTTACTGAAACAGATTGAATATATGGCAGAGCATCTGTCACTGCTTTTTAGTATAAACAGAAAAATGCAGTTAGTCACTTATTGCTAAGCTGCTTTTAATTTCAACAATGTTCAAACTTTTTTCACAAACATATTTGTTTGTTTGTGCTTTGCTGCAAAAATATTTTGAGCTGTTTTCCAAATTAAAATCAGACATTTAATACCATATTTAATCATTAGATAATTGTGGCTTCTTGTTGTATGTATATGGATGATAAAAAGTAGGATTCATTTAATCCATATCAGTCACGTTTAGTCCAAGCAAGAGGCTTGCTCGCTTTTTTTTTTTTTTCTCTCTGGCTAAAGGAGAAGAATACATGCATTCAGAAAATGTGTCAGGCACCTATATTAAATATCTATTGTAGGATGGAATTTGATTGTAGAAGGATATTAGATAGCATTGATTATTCCTAAGAAGAGAAGACAAGTCTTGTTCCTAATCAGGATAACTGATAGTAATTATTTGATTTATATTTCTTTGACTATTGATTGTAATTCTCCAGAAGTTTTGTGTCAGGACTTCTCATATCGGGAACAGCTTCTAAAGTTGTTTTATGAAAGTCAGTTCCATAACCATGGAATATTTCAGTACAGGAAAAGGATAGAAGGATAGTTAGGAGAATGAGGAGAGGTGATATGCTAGATCAGCGATTATTAATTTACAGTTGGCTGACATGTCAAGACATTTGGAAACATACATTATGTCCTACACCACTCTGCAAACCCATATTTCTTTTAAAGAAAATCAAGAGTGATGTCTACAAAATTGCAAACCACCTGGTCAGAGCAGTTCATCCAAATTTAATAACTTTGTTTGGTAACAAAACCACGTAAAACTGTGTACTTTCTACACTGGACAACTCAGGAATTCAAATAACATTGCAAGCATGATAATGAGGCTTTGCAATTCTTTTACATGTATTTCATGCAGATACAAATTATACTTTTAGCCAAACTTGTTCCCTAAAATCTGATATGCACAGCTAAACATAGTATTAATGTGTTGGCTGCTATGAAGTCATTCATTTTCATTTTAAATCCCACAGTGCTTATTATATTTAATAAGTGACAAGCAAGGCAATAGCAAAATCTGGTTTACAAAATTATTTGAGTTAATCCAAACCAGAGGATTAAATAAAATGTTTGAGAGAACTAAACAAACAAAGTGAAGGTGGAAATGATATTCAGAATAAATAAGTGCAAAGCAATTTATACTCAAAGAAAATCTTAAGCTGCTTGCTTACCTCTGTCTCAAGAAAGGAACCATTAGTCATTGCAGTAATTGAGAGATATTTGCTTAATTTACAACTGCAGTCAGAAGGCAAACAAAACACTAGACTGCATAAGAAGCAAGACGATGAATAGCACAGAGTTTTAAAGTTCTTTTGTATAAATCAATACTTTGGTATCACCTGGCACATTGTGTGCACTACAGCATGGTGCTGGGAGATAGCCTACACACAAGACCCCAGCCTTTATTTATTATTCCAGCTTCTATCAGGCTTTGCAAGATCCAGAAAGAATCTGTGCACAGCTGAAGGAAATGTGTTGCCAACATTAAAATAAGACAACTGAGGATGACAATGAGTGCTACCTAAATCTCCCACTTCCTGTTCCAAGAAGATCCATGTTTATTACTGGTTATCTACCTCAGAAAACTACATAGAGAAGAGAAGCCTGGCAAGCATAACCAAGATCAAAGAAGGCATTTGAAAAGAGTTTTAAAAGACTGAGGTATTTTTACAAAGAACATTCATAGAAAGAGTTATCATTAATGCATATCGAATAATGCATGGCCTACAGAAGATAAATGTTGTTCTGGTCTTATATCACAATTAGAAATACAACACAATGATAATAAAAGAATCAGGGATTTTAAAAAACAGTAGGAGAAAATACTTCTTCATATGATGTGTAATTAAACTGTAGGACTTATTTCCAAAAGCTCAAGAATACTAATGAGGAAATTCAGATAGACTGCTAAACCCTTTGCCTCAAGGTGTAAGCTGGACAATTACTATGAGAGATCACTTTAGTGGAATGATATCTGGTTTGTGAGGATATCTGTTTACTGTATAATTCACATAAGAGTCTTGTATGAGACACAGAAGAAGGAAAAAGTTAAACACCCAGGTACATAAACTCTACCGTACAGGAGATAAGATACTCTTAGGTTTCTCATTGGTGAGCTGTTGAAGGAACCACCCAAAGCCTTGAGGAAGTTCAAACTGAACTTTCCAATTGATAGAAAGGGGGAAACAAGATTATCCCCAGCCTTATGGAATATAATAGATATATTGTGGGACAACTGAGATGTCATGTGAGATTGTATGAAACTTATTATGGCATATCTAAAAGAAGAATGAAAGGCATAAAAAGGAAGGGATCCAGGTGATTTGAAAAAGAATAAGTGTGGGAAAATTGAGAGAAACAGAGATAAAAGAGCTGCCCAAATATAAGCAAACTGTCACTTTTCTTGTATGGCAAAAACTGCACCTAATTGTTATCCTGTCTCCTCAGCAAGTTTTATTTCTGACTGTTTGCTGTGAGTGGGGTCACCAGTGCATTTTTTATGTGATCTATGCATGCAGTCACTTGCAAACTTCAAGCCAGACTAGGTGGCAAGTAGGACAAAAGTCCTGTGTGGCAACAACTGGAGAAGGGGCCAGAGGGGCCTGTTCATTGGGGGGTCAGCAACTGCAGTGACTGGAATCTGAGGGCCAGACTTGGACAAGCAAAGCGACCAGAGCCAAGTACTGGGCAAAACTCTGAATATGCGTGTATGTGAGAGATATTAGTAGAGCTGTATTCCCATTTACAGAGCCAGGGTCTATGTTGTCCATGTTTATGTAAGTGCTGTTGGTGTTTTTGTGGGTGCCAATAAGGTGCTACTCTGGTGGCTGTGTTCAGCTGTGTGGTGTCTGTTGTTTGTGCATCTGCTTGTCTGGAGTGGCAGCCGCTTCTATCAGATTGGGACAGGAGGTACCTGCATGTCCAGAAGCCCAGCAAGTTTGGAACCCTTTAACATTTAGAGCACAATGTGGCAAAGGCCTTACCCAATTCTGCTTGTGCTGAAGAATGTGCACTTGCAAGTCACTTATATGGCCCTCATGTCTGACATTATACAATTTCTTTCTGAAGACTTTCTGTGTGAAAGGAACGCTACTTAACTACTAAAATTTATATGAACAAATAAAATACATGGTATTGTGTAAGAAAGATTCACACTAAACAAGAAATTATGTTGACTCAATTTTTCTTTTTGTAATAAATAAAAAGAATCTAAGAACAGTTTGTACTTAATATTTGTACTATCCTTATCTATAAATTTCCCTGTTCCATTTGACTGTGACAAGCAGCCTGTAACAAAGAGATTATATTTACTATGGTAACTACTATGCATAAGGATCATATTTCATGCAAGTTATTTTTCAAATTTAATGTTAGGTAGGTAGCAATTTTCATGGTCATAAAATTGAGTTAACTTAAGAGAGACCTATAAAAATTAGACTGTGTATATCAAATACAGTGGTGAAATGTCACACTGAAATCCATTGCAGTACCCTGTGTAACCATGTATATTTAGAACACTGGTTCAATTCACTTTGGCGTAAATACTGAAGTGTACAAAGAACTGCACCTTCTATTGAATTTAGCAGTGACTCGACAGCAATAAAAACATGAAAAAAATAATACAGATTTTAAGATTTGATATTTTGGTAATGTTTTACATGTTACTACACCTTGTTTCAGTTCAGCTTGGGAAAAAATCACCATTTATTTCTGTCATTTTTAAGCACATATTTAAGTGATATACTAATGGCTAGCAGGATGTCCTAAGACGCAAGGTGGTCACTGCATTTAAGTGCAGAAGACATCTAGTAACATCATTGTCATCAACCTACCAGTCACCTATAGGCTAGTCTCAGTGAATTCGTACTAGAATAGGTTCACAACTGGTGAAAGGAGAGATTTTTTTTCCTTTATAAAGGACAACAGGGACATAAAGTGTAGCTATTTTCTATATTTTGTGTGGAACAATAGAAAATATAAAATTATGATAATGCAACCACTACAATATGATTGTCATTATAATATGATTTTATTTTTGTCTCAAAACAATTTATTTTTTGGAAGCCAGAGCATTCAAATAACACAGGCCTGCAAATAACCTCTTGCATTATCAGATAAACTAGGAATTTCTTCTAACTTCTAACCTAAATTTACTCACAGCCAGCACACAACTCCTGTTTTCCCCTAAGATTTTAAAAACACCTGATTCCTTATGTTCAGGGATAATAATCACATTCTCTACGGCCGTACTGCATGTGCAATTGTTAAACTTTGGTTTTCATCATATTGAAGCTCAGGGATGTCCTTTGACCAGTCAAAATGGACAGATCTTTTTTTTCCTCTGTTATTTTCACCTACTCTGACCGAGTTTAATGTGAATTTTCCTGTTAATTCCTGAGCAAGTGACCTTGAACCTTGTTTTATTATTATATTAGATCTAATTTTTGCTTCTTAAAGCTTTAAAGTAGTCCACTTCTCCTGTAACATTTTGATCATCCCCTGTGTTTCAATGCCTTTATATGAGCACCAGACTTCACTAGCACATTACAACTACTTCTGTCAAGGACATCTAGTAGCATTGCTCAAATATCAGGTTTCAAATATTCACTGAGTTTGACGAAAGCATGTTGTTGAAGAGGTTTTTAGGCCTCAGCACTCTTTGTCTAAAGAATATCAGAATTAAAAAATACTCTGAAGAACCATTTTTTTGTTTGCTTTCAAGAAACATAATTGCTTCATAATAAAAAGTCAATAACATTTTTCAGAAACCTGAAACAACTGTCATGTTTGGAAATGAACCCTAATATTCAGTATAGCTCTACTACTGTAAGTGCAACTTGTCACAAGTACCACAGTTGAAGTAATTCCCCTAGTTTATCATCTCAACCCCATTTGACTAATTTACAGTTTGAGAAGAACAGGGCTGTTGACAAATCTAATTTCTAATTACTTAGGATCTTTATCACTAAGGTATTCATAAAAATATGCTCAATGTAAGTATGAGTGTAGTTATCAAGGGCTTCTCTAGGAATGGTATAATAGTGGAAAGACACCAGTATCTCAATATATTTCCAAAGACTTGAGTCTGAGTTTCCCTCTGTAACCATGCTGAGATTTGCCTCCAGTTGAAACAGACATTTTGTCTGCAGAGTGAAAACTGCTAGATACTTCACTAATTATCCCATTTTATCCCATGCATTGGCTAGAGAATGTGGCATTCCTTAATCATACCTGCCCAGTTACTATTTTTGACTTTCATCCTCTACTGAATCAGGACTGTGGGCTCAGCAGATCTATGAAGACATTTTTTATTCTTCTGGTGTTCTACACAAAAAGTAATAAGTACTGCAATTCACCAGTCAGCACAAGTGGCTTGAACAAATATCAAAACATGTTTAATACTGTGGAAATGTATTATACAGTATATATTACAAAATTACTCCAAAGCTTTACTTTTTTTTTTCCTCCACAAATAGAGTCTATAAAGAAAGCTGCACTTAGAACCCTGAGGCCGATCAATTTTTATGGCCATAAAGTTGTTTTGCTATTTTATTTCCTTACTAGAACTGAGGAAGAATTTCTGATTGATGATGTTTTCTGATGTTCAGTTAATTATATACAAAGATAAAGAGACAAGGTTGTTAGCTGGAGAACTGTATGTCAAAAAATTAGCAATAAAGCAGTAAAAGCAACAGAAAATCTGTAAGATAAAGTTTATTGTGACCTTTTTCACCATATTGTGTTTATAGATCAAAATTTGGGGGGCAAATGATTAGTTTATCTAGTGCAGCAAGGATGAATCTCAGTAAGCTTATGTGTAAATTCTGCATTACAGAACAAAGTACTATGAAACAATGGGACCAGAGTTGTTTTGCCACATCCTGCATCCTGATCCACCCCTGGACATGGAAGCATCTAATATTTCTACATTATGAAAGGAAGGAATTCATATTCATGAAAGGGACAGCAAAAATGTCCAAATAAGCAACTTCTGAGAATCAAGTATAACTCCAAATGTAGCTACCATTCAGCGTGGTCACTCAGTGACTGCATCTGTAGTAGGAAACAGTTTATTTTACCAAGATCACTTGGTACAATACTGCCATTATCTCTGTGAGTAACTCTCTTGTCCAGAACAGGGTGACTGCATGAAAACTGATTGATGGAAATAGTTCCTGGAGTGCTCTGATTTTTGAGGAACTGTTCAGAAAAAATCTGAGAGGATCCATTCTAACAGTGTATTAATATCGACAATCACATTGCAGTGCAATTGAACATTTCAAAGTACAGTTTAATTTAATCGATGTAGATTTAGAATCCAAATATATGCTCTAGGTCAATTAAGGCTAGTTTCTGATACTACAGAACATGTTAGAGAAGGTGAAAAAAACAGAATAAGGGGCATTTTTCTGTAGATTTACTTCCAATCAGTAGAGAGGAGTTGCCTGAAGAGCTGCAAGACAATTTGAGAGCAATCTTCAAAATCTGTTATGATTCTTGAAGAAAATGTCAAGAAAATTATTCTCAATAAATTCATCAAAATTGTAAGAGACACTGCATGTGAAACAAGTGTCATGAGGAACTGATACTTTCTGAGAGAAATTACATTTAGAACACTCATGTAAACTGTGGCAGCTAAAAGAGATAATGAGTGACCTACTTGGACATATCTATTCCTTTGCATTGATTTAACAGCAAAAGTAAAGCATGTAAAGGGTGAATGGAAAACCAAACCAACCAAGCTCCTCAGAACCAACTGAAAGTTGATTTAACAGATGTGAAATGAGATCCAAATAGGAAGAGACATGGAAAGTATCAAGAATCAATTCCACAGTAACAAAAGTAAAAATAAAAGCAAGACAGTATTTGGTCACTACTCAACAAGAGGGAATACTCGATAACAAGCACGTGACATAAGCATAATTTAGGACACCTTTGCCCAACTGAAAAGGACATCTTTAGTTAATAGAAACAACAAATGCTGAGATCCTTGGACAGAAAATGAGAATGGCAGCTAAGAGCATGTTTAGGTTTTTTTTCAGGTTGGCTGGGTCTGAAGATTCCCATGATAGGGTAAAGAAAAGATAGCTGAAGTAATCTCTGAAATTATAAAAATTATTCTTGAAAATTTATGGAGGATGGAGATGGGTCATAAAGACCAGAATGGTCTGGTAGTATTACTAGCAATATAGAGGAAAAAGAGTTCTGGAACAAGTATAAGATCCTCCACAAGTAGGAGAGAGGAATACAGGAGAGAGGAAACCATTATAGATAATTTATGTAAAAGATGTAGTATGTTTAACCCAAGAAAAGAGAGGAAGGATAATAACATTGAAGTACCAAATAAGCAGTTACAGACTAAGAAAACATCTTTTTCCTTTTTCCCTGGTAGATATGAGATGAAGAAAACTGCAGCAAGAAAGATCCAGGGAAACTCTTGCAAAACCACACCACTGCTTTGGAATAGAAAGTTAGACCCATGGGCACCAGGAGTGGAAGCTGGAGCAGGCAGGGCCATCACTGCCATTAGAAGACTTTACAAAGAGAGACGGTAAAGATCTGTCAGGAATGGAATAGGCACAGTTGACACTGCTTTGAGTGAGGAGACAGATAAGATTAAATTTAACACCATACAATTCAATTTTTTTCTGATAACTCCCTCAGCAATGCCTGCTGAGGTATCTGCTGTTCACACAGTACAAGCCTTCATGTTCTTTGATAGGTATGGTAGGTTCAGTTTTGCATATCTCTCTAGAAAAAGATGCAGCAGCCTCAAAGAATGATCTGGGAGATGATACAGACATGCTATGCCCTTTATGCTCAACTTTAGTGCTGCCTGGAGTGAAATTGCAAATTCTGAAGTGCATGTGTGTTTGTAAGGAACCTACAATATCTCACTGCAAAGGTCATAAACCATTAAAACCAAACTAGTACTTCTTTGTGAAGCCCTATTTCAGACTTTGGAACTCCTCTGATTACTTTACCATGTTTGTAAAATGCAGGTGATTATATTTTCTTACTTCTTGGGCATTTGCATTGGGCATAATGACTGTATTTCAGCAAAGCAGCATGACAGAAGGATTTTAAGACATACTTTAAGCAAAACCCTGAAATAAAAAGGCTGGAAAAATAGCAAGAAATTCTATATTTCTGCCTCTTTTTCATCATTATTGGTTTTGTCTGT
Source organism: Nesoenas mayeri (assembly GCF_963082525.1). Classification (NCBI taxonomy): domain Eukaryota; kingdom Metazoa; phylum Chordata; class Aves; order Columbiformes; family Columbidae; genus Nesoenas; species Nesoenas mayeri. The sequence continues at coordinate 41,153,831 of NC_137544.1, forward strand.
TTTTGTGAAAAGTGGAAAACCAATAAAAAAACATAACATTTTCAGACAGCTAAAAAGAATTTTAATTCTATTAAGATTTGGAAACTTAGAATAAATTCTGGATACCTTTAAACATTTATAAAAAGACAAACTAACTTGACATCTGACTTTAGAAACCGTTCTAATTGAATAAAAGTGCCCTGGGTAGCAGATCAGAAAATTAAAAGAAAAAAAATAATTAAATGCAATTCTCTGAAATGCAAGTGGCGTTCTCTCTTGAGTGATGTTGAGATTACATAATCAGTCGAGGATCCCTCCTGCATTACCTAGACCTCCTGTCGCTCTCTCCAAAACTGGCTTCCTTCTACTCTGACTCAGTCACTCAGTCTCTCCAGTAGTGAAGCTGAATGTGTATACGTGATAAGTAGGTTATGCTATCTATTATATATATATGTATATATACACACATATACAGGTGTGGCCATAGATCACATACAAACACATAGAACACTCACATGAACATCAACAGCACCAATGTTTTAATCCTCCTTGCCTCTCCGACTGAGCAGGATGGAGCTATGCTGCTGCAAAAATACATGTATTCATACGTACAAGGTGAGTCCATCCAGCAGCCAGGCTCAGATACTCAGTCTGCCCAGCAGCTACCCCTTGATTTCAGTCTCTCCAGTTGCTGCCATCTGGCCATGCAAGTCCCCAGGGCTTCAGCCACACTCCAGTGGCTGGTACAGACCCTGTCACTCACATACGCACCTATGCACATATCCTGTTGCCACAGCCGACCTGCCTGTGCTCTTGCCCTTAGAGACACAGAAGTATTTTCACAGTGAGAAGTGGCCCTTAGAAACTCACTCACCTCCTGGCTCCCAGGCCACTCTACCTACTTGCTGAATAGTCCAGCTTGATCTTTGCTTGTGATCATAAACTCACTTGCACATCTGCATTTGCTCCCATGTACACAGAGGGTAAATACCACCTTATCAGAAAATAGTTGAAGGTGGAATTTAATAAGAAGATAGGACAAAATGAGGTGATCAGACACAGAGCATGGACAGACAAATGTATTGACCAACAAGCTATTTATTTGACAATAAACCCATTTGTTTCCTTGTCCCTCTGTTTCCCAAATTTGTTCCTAACCACATCAACTAAATCCCCCCCTTTTCCGCCTCTGGTTCCTTCCCTAAACATCCTATAAGCTCTGTGCAATCTCAAAAATGGCCTTTCCCTCCATCACATATCCCACACCCTTAAGCAGTGACCACTCCCCGTTCCCCGTCTCCTCCTTAGTCTGAAAGGTGATCCCGATAACTGCTCCTGATAGATGATTATGATGGGTCACATCTGGACAATGGAGCTGAAGGTTCTTCTGGAACAGCCCCAGGGAGGGTCTGGGCAAGGTGGGCATTCCTCCAGAGCCCTTGATTTGGCTTCAAGTCTGTCATTGTGCTCCTCTAGTTTTGTCTCTTTTGTGGCTGGTGGCCTGGGAGCAACTACTGGAGAAGGATATTAGCATATATTTTAGTATACATTTTAGTGCAGTCCTCTCTAGGGTAACAATATTAAACTTTTCGTATAGTACTTTGTTAGATTTTCATCGAAGTGAATGGCTTAACATATATATACAGCAGTATCTATGGACTAAAGAGGTGCTGCATTTCCATACAATAAAACTGATATTTTTGTTGTTTGGAGATAAGAAGACTTAGGGAAAAATGATAGAATTAAAGAGACATTTAAAAACTATTTTTACTCTCCTAATCTCCATTCCCATTTAAAGAGTTTTCAGAAGTTTCAGAAATAAGCTGAAGCTCAATAAAAACACATATCAATCTCCCTTTCCTCTTTGCTAGTAGCAATATTCCCAAGGAAACCTGATGCCAATAGCTCCTTGCCCCTACAGGCACACTGGCTAATTCTCCCAAGAGTTTCTGGAGTACAGAGCATGAGTTATTGTTAATCTAATGTCTTTCATTTATGCTGGATTTCATGGCAGAAAATTTACCTTAGTTCATCTGAGGAAAACATACCTTGTTTGGCATCTGTTCCTTATCATCTACACTTCTAAATCAAGATTGTCCCTGTGATATCTAAGAGAATCACTAATGTATTAAGCTATCAGGGGGAGATCTCTTAATCTTTCCTTCCTCACCTTCTGCATTTCTCTTGTAAAGGTTACTCAAAAAAAAAAAAAAAAAAAAAAAAAAAAAAAGAAAAAGAATGGGAAAGTTCTGCTTTGGTTTATTACTTGGTACATTAACTCAAGAGAACTTACTGTTGTTGCTGGGAGACATTTGAAACAAAGGGAGGATTTCATATTGTACAAACAGGTTTAGATATGTTATCTCTCATTCTGCCTACCTTTCCATGTCACCTGATATAAATGCTAAGCCAAAATTCTCAGGCATACAAAAAATGTCCCATTTGCTATGCTTCCTTTTCCATACATTAAGGTATACCTCACATTTTTCTTTTTTCCTGCCACTGAAGAGAAGGGAAACATCAGTGCCAAATTTGCTGTGTAAGAAACTAATTGAAAGTGTTGCCATTACAGCTATCACAGTCCAGGTAATTTCTTTAAGGATAAACTGAAATGTTTGTAGATACATTCACAGACAATGTGAAGGCTGTGTACAGAAACATTAAATAAACAAGACGTTATTCATAATTCCAATGTTGTGTTTTCTTCAATACTGGTAGTTGATGTTCTTATTTAGCTTCATTCACTATACAGCTATTCAACTCTTCCATATAAATGACAAATACAAAAAGAAGATACTGGCTAATGTGTAGCATTTATTGCATGGAGAAACTCCTTTTAATGCATATAAGTGTCTCTGTTCTATGCTTACTGGAAAAAATTACATGGTTTAGCAAAGTTGGTTTTGATCTCAATTGGAAAAGTATTTCAGCAGCTCCATTCCCTTAATTGGATTTGCTATGCATTGTAAACCAAGCAGTACCTTTCACTCAGCTGCAAAAATAAGCCAAGCTTTAAAAATAGTGCAGCCGCAAATATTTACAACATACATAGAAAGTCACTAACAGGCATATGTATCTTTTCTTTCCTCACATAAAAGCTAAAGAATGCATTCATGTCTACTACTTGTAGAACATAAGGGCTGGGTACTGTAAAGTAACAAATGTCCAGAGATGTACCTGTGCGATTCCAGGTATGTTCTTACTCCCAGTTGGATGTGAATTACTGTTTGAACTGACGTATATGTTTAAATGCTTTGCTCAATGAATTTAAAGGTTCTGACTCTTCATTAGATCAAGTCCTAGGGAAGAAGTAGTAACTTCTTCCAATTCACTTTTCAACTAAGTGTAACATCATACAAACATCAACATCATATAGAATGTAAAGACATACTTAAGATAGATGTCTTATTTGAAGAACTTTATGCATACATAAAAATGTATACATATATATACTGTTGGAAAACATACTTTTTAAAGTGGTTATTCAAGCATGACATGTTATAGTAGCTAGCTGCTCAGAGTGCTAGGACACTTTAAACAAAACACAGAACTGTATGGGCACGTCTGTCACCACTGTGACCAAAAAGTTTACTTTAGCAAATAGTAGTCTATTAAATTTCAAAGTGAATTCTTTGAATTTGAAATTGTAGAGGAAACCTGGACTGCTTTCTTGCAAGCCTTGTTGGTTCAAACACAAAAAGCCAATGATGTCTTTGAAGTCCTGAATTCGATGCATGAACTCTTGTACTTGCTCTAAATTTAAGCAACACAGGACATCTTTGCTGCTTATTATTACTTAGTCAAGTGATGGTTGATCCCTTTCACATTTGACTGATTTTATTTCAGCTAAACAAAATTAATTCCTCTCCCTTTGCAAACTACACAGTCCTTCACCCATAAGCCCTGACATTTTTGCACATTTGCATTCAGTTATTCTCACCATCTCACTGTAACATATATTTGTTTTCTCAAATTGTGCTTAAGCTACAAGATGGCTCTTGATGAAGCTTTTCCTTAAGATTTTTCCAGTCTTCTGTTTTTTGTAGTAGCAAGAGTAAGGTAAGTTCCTATTTATAGAACAGATATTTGTTTTAATGATATTTACTTGAGTAAATGAGCATCTGCATAATTGAGTAATACAGAGGTCAGAGATAATTAAGCATAAAAATAAGTTATGTCATCTGTTTACGAATAAAAGCCATTAGTTCAATGTTTAGTTTCTTGAAGAATCCTCTCAACAGCAAACAATTATATTGTTCCTTCCATTCTATGTGCATCTTAAGTTCAGTGAATTTTTGTCTACTACCTAGAATAATATTTTATAATAGTCGGTTTTACAGGGATAACAAAGCGATCCCTTTTAATGAGGAGGAGAAGCAGCTCCTTTCAAGGAAGAAGAAACTTCCGTCTGGATTCTGCCTTAGGCTGTATGTAATCTCCTGCTAATTCCACTGTATTTAAATGCTCATGGATATGACTTTGCAATTTGCAAAGTGCTATCTGTAAGAATCTGAACAAGCTTCTGTAGGAGCCAAGAAAGGTCATGGTATCAGCAAAAGACTGAAATGGTGAGCTGCTACAAGTTATTTAGAGACTAAGCTAAAACAAGGATCTTAGCTCCAAAACCAATATTGTTCAGACTAGGCAACAAGAAACCTTCTGTGGTCCAGAATACCTCAGGCTAGCACTACTGCAAATCTAATTGCATAATCTAGTGAGCAACATCCAACAGTCCCTGAAACATCTGTAGTTCTTCACTGTGCTTTACACCTGGAAACGTTTTAGCCTGCGTTCAAGTCCCATCCAAAATCTACTGAGACTAAGAAAATAAGCAGATCAATACATAAACCCACTGACATGGTCAGTATCATCAGAGCAGCATTAAGTTCCTCAAGAATAACCAGACTTTTCAGAAAATGTAGCTGAGGCAAGTCAGGAGAAACAAAAAGGGTGGTAGTGGAGGTATGAAAACTCAAGTGACGTCCCACTTCCACTCTATTTGAATTTATGGCCAAATCATGCTCCTACATAGCTGTGCAATAGCAGCAGGAGATGCATAGGATTGATTTTAGATTACCTTCTACTAGGTACATTCTTCATGTACTCCTGAACCTGCTCAGGCTGAAGAGAATACTGGATCCTGCATTTCCGAATCCTAAAGTGTAAGTTCTTCCTTTTATTTTTTTATTTAAATTTTTACTTTTTAAAAGAAGCATGGCTTTTAATATTAAACACTTAATAAAAGATTTTGGAATTTGTGTTATAACTGAGGTTTTAGGTGCATCACATAACCCTAATCCTGGAATCGTATCATTCTAAAGTAGAGATATTTCAGATTATGATTATTCAGAACATAAGTTTTTATATCACTTTTCTGAGACATTTAAAGAAAGATTTTGGATTCCAGTAGTCAATGACCCAGTTACCCAGTTTTAAGACATCAAAGTCTTTGATTTTATCTAATACTTACATTAAATATTAATTTCTATTAAATGACTGTGATGGTCACACATTACATCATAAGGATCTTCTCTATAACTTCCTTTATTCTCTAAATAAACCTTGTTTTCCTCTGCCCTGAATTGAAATTTATGCTCTATTTATAACTTGGATTACACAGGTGAGTTTAGACTCAGTGATTGGTGCAAGATGTGAAAAGAAAAATTATTCGATTATATTAAAGGTGAAAAACTTCAGTTCATCTCTCATCAAAGTAAACAAAAATGAAAGATTTTGTATGACCTGAAGACAAACATTTTGCTCATCTTAAAATGTTTGTTCCTAGAATGAAATTTTTATCTTATCTTAAAATTAAAGAAAATAAACTTTCAAACAAAATATCTAATAATGAAAAGTGCTCAAAATAGTAATGAAGAGAGCAGGAGTTGAAGAGAAGGCCAATTATTTGCATAATTCAAACTGAATTTGTAAATACTTCTACTTACAATAATACTTTACCTTTTACCAAAAATAAAAGCCACACAGTACCCATCACAATCTATTAAATGGAGAAAGGCAGATTGAGCTGATCAGCAGGTAGAACTACTGCTTACATGACTCAGTACTTCTTGATGGTTGAACCATAAGACTCAGCAGAGAAGAAAAATAAGCTCTTCCCAGCATATTCTACTTGCATATTACACTAACAATAACCACTGTCACTTCCATGATCTTGGTGACATCCAACAGAAAACAACTGACATCTGTCTATCCTTATATTTTTGTCTGACTTAGGGGAACTAACAAGGAGTTTCTGGGTAATGACTCTTATTTAATGTGGTCATTTATGTTACTATTGAATGTCAGTTTTGTACATACCTGAGGATGCTTCAAATCTATTGACATCATGCCATTGATTTTCTCCTGATTAGCCAGTATAAATCCCAATGACTTCAAACTAATTTTTAATGATAGAACTATGAACAGTTTTTCAAATTAATTTATTACCAATGTTGCCATAAGGCAAATAAAATTCTATAACACTTTACGAATTCTCAGAAAACATAACAATATCTAGCTTCACTCTCATATTTGAAAGAAAGTTATTTTTAATGCCTAAGACATTCTAATGAATAGTAGTGTCATGAAGCCACCCCAAATGTCAAGGTTTAGTGTAGCCAATAAATCAACTAGAAACAGGGTTTATACAATTATTTAGCACTCTGACAACATAAAATACAGGTTTGAATACCAGTTGAGGAAATTATTGGGGTACGACAACATAAGAATAATGATGATCCATAAGGTGCACACATTCACTCACAAGAAACAAAACCAGAGACCTCTCACTCATGGGTACCCAGAAGAAATAATCGCTAGCCTGGATTAGGCAAAAACTCACACTTGCCTGGGTTAGGTGCAGGTTCACATTTGCCTGGGTTAGGCAAGAACTCATTCAAGGATATATCCAGTAGAGAAAAATAACTGCTCACCACAGGAGGAGGTGAGATGCTCTCAATCCCCAGAAATCTCCTTAGACAGTGTCCCAGTCTAAGGGGAGGGCTCCAGTTCACAGACCCACTGCTCCAAGAAGACCATTCAAAGTGGGTCTTTGGTAGGGACCCTCTGTTGTAGGCTGGTCAGATCTGGCTGTGGGCATTACAGCATAGTCCAGAAGCTTCTCACCTTCTCTGGGCACCTCTTTTGTTGCGGACCCTGTCAATCAACTGAGGGTCCCACCCATCCTGCCCCTGTAGCTGGGTTGAGGTGAAGTCACCCTGCCCGAGGCTAAGCACCTTGCCACCACCCTAGGTCTGTATGTGGGGACTGTCACAGTGGGGCACAAAAGGTGCTAAGGAGCCATCAACTCCCCTATTGAAGGCTCCAATCTCAGGGGCATGTGCAGGTGCCACAGCTAGTCGTCATAAAATTGAACAAAGATGCAAACTTAGATCTAATTCAAAGCCTATTGAAATCCCTGAATCAGTTTCATTGTCTTCATTGATATTTGGATCAGACCTCCTGGTATGAGGAATAATCACAAATAATCAGTAAGAGAACAAAAATAAACCTGCATCTCATGAATACAGGGTGAAAACTACCATGCATAATGTGAAAATGCAGGTAGGAAAAAAAAAAAAAAAAAAAAAGGGAAATCCTGAGCAGCATGCTCAATCAGATCATTTCAATGATATGTTTGCTGGTGACCTTCTACTAGGTGATAAGCACAATTGGAAAATATAATATTTTATTCATTCTAGTGTATAGTTTAAAGCTAAAATTTCCTGTCTGTCCATCAGCTACTAGTTTGTATAGGGAAAACGACAGTGTTTCATAGTTAGTGTGCTGGTGTGTAATTCCATACATACTTTAAATCCATGAATCTTACCTTAAAATGTATACCCATGCTCTAAATAATGACTTCTGAAATTTGTAAATCTACTATTTCCTCTCTTCACTCTAAATGTGTACAATACTCAGTGGAGATTTCAACTGTGCTTGTGTACTCATAAAGACAAAACCTTTTCCATTACCTCAAACTCTCCCCTTAGGACTCAGAAGCTGTCAGATTTATGTTTCTGTCTGGACTTCATTGGCATCTAGAGACAAATTCATCCATATCAGTAAAGTAATTTTTCCCATAATGAGTGTTATCCCTACTGCTACATTTTTATGTAAGATATGATAATATTGTATCGACATTTCTCATTTGATCATTATTTCTTTTTTTTCCTTAGATTCCTACACCTTTCATTGCGTAGAGATTTACTAGTCCCTGTTAAATTAACCTGACTTTAGTCATCTAGTTATTCATCCAGCTTTATGACTTAGGCTTATTGACCTTTACTTCATAGATATATGAAGTAAAAAAAAGTATAACTTTTATCATAACTTTGGACATTCTGTACTGCTCTTTAAGTAGATATTCCATTTAGATAATCTGCACAAAGATGAATGAAAAAGTCAGTCTAAAAGATAGGATTAGAAAAGAGAGATATGTCACAAAAGGCAAATTATATCATGTTTGCATTAACTTTCTCAAATTAGTACTTGGTAACAAAAGTCCACTCTTTGCTAATTTTAGCCAAACTGAGAGACTAATGTACAACAGATAACATTAAAACCCAGAAGGAGCTACTCCTGTCTTAGAGGCTGTCTATTTATAGTTTCAGACAAATTCTAAATCTGTGTAGTGAAAACCTATACAGAGGATTACCTAGATGGGTTGCTATTCCATTTTATTATTTACCTTTTACCCTGAATGACTTCAATGTTCAAAACTACACAATGAGGCAAATGATTATGTTATTAACTACAAATATTAGGAAGCATCAGTCATGGCATCAGAAGATAGAAGGATGTATATCACATTGTACATATTTTTAGAACATATTCTGAAATTGTCTTAAAGACTTGTTTCCCTCATTCTTACCCTGTAAAATGAGAACCACTTGCCTTGTATTTAGATATAAAATCACAGTTATTTGTGAAGATTAATGATTTAAATAATCATCCATCAAAAATCTTATGATAGTAGCTACTGATATTGAAATGTATGTATTTCTTTGTTTACTGATAACTGTGGAAATGATTTATTTACCTACTTAGAAAAACTATGTATTACTAAGGCTGTATTGTAAAAGGAATAAAAATCCAACTTTTGTGCACATATGTACATATATATAATGCTGGAGGTAGGTGCTAAGGGTGAAACCATACAAAACAAAAGAGGTAGACTGTAATCAAATATCGTGACTCCATAGCTCTCTACATCTATGTACAAAATAATGTTACATAACTGTAGAGACAGACCAATAAAAGTTTTATCTTGGTTACATTTCAACAGAAACCAAAAATGCAAAAAAATATTATTGGTCTTAGTATATTTTAACAGTCTGCTCAATACAGAGAATTTTAGTCCCAGAAGATACTGCCTGGGATGCTCAGGATGTAATAACTTGAACATGTTGTGGAGGTGTTTGAAAAGACTTATTTTTCGCCTGATTATATAAGATGAATCTGTTGGCAAGATGATTAATCTATTTTGGCATTATCTGTAGAAATCCAGGTTTGCAGTTCAGTAAAGATTTAGCCATTAATGTCTCTTATGTAAGTAATCCTATTAATTTCAGTGGAATTGTACATATACACAGTTTGTCTATAACGTAAGATCTTCTCAGGATCATGAATCTTAATACAACAGGTATTTTGAAAAAATCTATGCAAATGGAAGCGATATTATGACATTAGTATATTATTTTAGTTTCTTGGTGTTTGTTTAGCCTGATATTTCATTAACCCACAGTCTAAGTTTCCTTGAATTCTTTCACAAAATGGGAGTTTTCAGAAGGGTCATGGTCATTTTGTATACCTTGTACAAGGACCCGGCCTTTCAAGATACCAAATGTCTTCTGCTACCTGGAAAGGCTATCAGCACCTGGCTGCATGTTGAATCTCACAAAAAAAGGTCTAAAAGAAGACAGTGTTAGTCAGCAGAAAGCTCAGAAATAGTCTTGCAATTCATAGCATAACCTTTTTTGGTAACAGTCAGTACTGGTGAGAACGGAAGGACTCGGGAAGAGCATAGTGATGCAAAGGTGCAACGCACATAATTATTACTCTTGGTAGTTTGCTTGTTTTCATTTTGATGGGTCACATTTGTAATCTTTAAATAAAAATAAAGTTCTGACATTCTTTTGCACTAACCTATTTGCAGACAAAAAGCCTAAGTAATTAGGTCACAGAAATTTAATATCTATCTAAAACTACAAGAGTTTCAAATGCTCCAATACTCTTCATTTGTATATGGTACAGAGAAAATAATCATTCTTCAACAAGTTGCCCATATGTTTGTTCTACAATGAAATACAGGTTAATTTAGTTCCTATTTTAATGTAAGAGTCTGCCCCTGCATGAAAATTCTCAAATTCAGCATTATATACAAGGGTGAAGTCTGTTACTGCTTTTAAACTGTTTATTGTGATGTGTATATATATGTGCACATATGAATGTACATATGGATTATTTAACTTCACGGCAATCAAATAGAATTAAATAAATTGGCTTCTGAGAAGCACTACACTTGATGAGCTATTGTGTGCCTGCTACTGCTTTATGCAGGATCATATCAACACATTATTTTCAGTTTCAAAAAGAAACAGCACCACCTTGTTTCCTGAAATAAAGCTACAGCTATCTTAGTGGTCATATAATATATACACACATACAGAAATATAACTATTCACAAAAAAAAGTAAATATTTTTTGTTTAGAAATGTCAGAGCAGAACACTAAACATTGAAACCTTTGTTCAAGACATCTGATTTTAGAATAATATGATTACTGGGAGTTGAATGAGTATTTGAACTAAAGGATGTTTCGTTTCATTATTGAAGGCCCTTGAATTTTGTTGTTTGTGAAATAAAATATTTGGTTCAATTTGCAGTATCCACAGGATCATACTACTTGGTTTTGTTATCAAAAGAGTGATAAATATTGGTGAAAATGCTTCCAAAAAGGTCTGAACTATGTTCATTAGATGATACTTGCTCTGCTGTACCTTAAATGTTTCTCATTGAAAGCAGAGATAATACAATATGATGTAGGTAACCTGCTGTCCACCACTGAGTAAGAAAACCAAAAAACCTTATGTAGTTCATGTCTGAAAAATTGGTTGTCCAAATTATATAGTGAAAATGTATTAATATTTTTAAAGTAAATGATTATTTATTCATAAACCAGACTTAATAAAAAAGAATTATATTTGTAGTGGAACTGTTTGCAACTAATCTTTCAAAGTACTTGTTAGAGAGAGAACTATTTCTTCACTTGCTAGCGTATCATGGTTGTGAAGATAAGGATTATTGGAAAACTGTCCTTCATTAGACACACTTTTTAAAGTATTGCATTAGTAAAACAAACTAAAGAATCCCTTACAGAAGTGGAACTCATTAAAATTGCAGTCAAGTGCTGTGTCTTGTCTTGTTTTGTTTCCTCTCCATTGCTCTCAACACCCTGCAGAAGGCAGGAGACAAATTTTCTTTCACTACTGATTTTGACTTTTCTGTTTCTAAACACTGATTTTTTACATGTCACTCATCTTCCAACCTCTATGGGCAAGACTGGTCTACCACTAGAGCTGACTGAACTACTGAAACAAGAATTTAATGGTTTCTCACTCTCAGAAAATAATTCAGGTAAGACCTCCACTGTTGCTAGTACTAACATTTAAAAATCTCAGCATCTGCATCAAAATGATGTAGTTTATCCAATGCCTATAAATGCTTTTGGTAGAACTCCTAGGTACAGGATTTTCTGAAGTGTCCTTTTCATAGGAACCTGTAGAATATGTAAATATGAACTTGAAGGATACATAAAGCAGCTGGAATTATAATATCAACATAACTGCAAGTCCTGCCCCTCTTTCAGAAGGGAAGGACTGGTGAAAACAAATTGAGTAAGAATTTTACCGATTTAGGAACTTATATGATTCAATAGGGAAAAAAATGTATTTTGATTTCCTGACTTGCAGAAATGAAAACAAAACTGATGTGGGCTACATGCAATCGGGTCAACTGAACACAGAAATTCCTGGAAAACTGATGTTGCCTAACTGTGGAAGTGCTTGAATTCATGTTGTCCCTCACTGCTTGGCCTCAGGACCAGCCATGAGCTCTCTTATGTAGAACCACTTTAGAAAACAATACACAACTTTTGTCAGTCTCCATAGAATCCATAGCTGTCATCAAAGCAATCCTAAAACTTGCCAATAGGAGAAAAACATTCGCCAAATACAGTGACAATGACTAATAAAACAAAGAAATAAAAATGTGCCACACTGTTTTGTTTTCTCTCCCTTTTTGTATTGAAAAAAACAGGGAGTTAAAATATTCATCTATGAGAAGAGAGTTATGTTCCTGATTCCAGGACTTTTTACAAAATAGGTCCAATAGTTGATGAACAATGCTTCACAGAGTTAACGAGTAGATGAGAAATATATTTCCTTTAGAAATATGAGAAAGTTGCTATTGATAAGGCAGACAGTTGCTGCCACAAAGGCAATATGGTGTTCTTATAATGATTTTTCACAATGTTTTCATCTACTTCTTTTTATTTTTTTTTCTGGATAACATGATAATAACAAGGTTTTTCTGTTTCTTGAAATCCCTAGCATGTAGGACAAAAAATTATATGAAGTATGCATGTACAAATACATCCCCAAGAGCAACTGGTGTATATACTGAACAATGGTGGACTGTGCTATTTCATAACATTTTTTTAATGTAAAGAATACAATGCTATTGGACAGGTTTAGCCACATTTTGGTTTAAACATACCATGATATTTCTACTGTTCATGTACAGCAGCAGCAGATCTCTCAGCTTCATAAAGAGCCGCATCCTGCCCCTTTCAGCTAAAAGTGCAAGGTACAGGGGATATATTAAATCCATTTTCTGTGTATTTTTTCATAATTCTTAAAAATTACTTCTTCCAAGTATGCAAAAGGACATGATGTTTACAGCATCCATAATGATGTTTTCAGCATTATTAGCATTTAGTCGTGATTCTGAGACTATAATTAAGCATTACCTCTTTATATTTTGTAAAAAATGAAGCAATTTCTAGAACATTCCATGGCATCATATAGATTCGGTTTTTTTCCGACTACCGACATACTTTTTAGATTTATATTTTTAATCACTATACTTAACTTTTATGATTGCAGTTTCCCAATTATTCATAAATATTTCTTTATATTAATGTCTTCATTAGCTAACCACAATGATTTGGGTCTAGTAAACCACTACATTTAAATAAAGATAATCACTACATTTCTAATAGCCTAAACTGTAACTATGAAATTGTGACAGACATATCCATTTATCCATAGTCCTTTAAAAAAATCACTTAAGAGAATGGATGAGTTATGTATTGGAAAGGAAAAATGGAGTAAGAATGTTCTGAGGCTGAACCAATGGTGCTATACAATATTCTATTGTGGTCTTTAAAAATAGTTGCAAGTTAACTTGTGTTTACTATTTGCTCGCACCGATTACTAGTCTACAGACTAAGACAGTGTTTGTTTTGATTCTGTGAAATGTATTTTATTAACAGCAGAGAAATATTCTGTTGTGTTTGTTGTGGGTTTTCTGTTGTTGTTTGTTTGTTTGATTGTTTGTTTGTCTTAATCAGGCCCTGAACAATGCAACACATGCTCTTATTTGTGCATCCTTATACAAAGAATATCTATCTCAGCTGTGAGTGGCAGAATATTCCAGCTTTTCTACAGAGGTTGAGAGCATGAATCTTCACTAAAGGAGGAAAGGAGAAAGAAGTGTATTTCATATGGTGCTTGTACAAGCATCTGTCCTTTCCTAATACTAAATGAGTAAAGGGAGTAATGGTGGCTCCAGATGCCCACAGTGATACAAGAGACTGACTGGGAAATGCATAGGCCTGGTGAAAGCAGTGGCCTGCAGAAAATTCATACAAGTTAAGGGAAACATTCTTCATCACTTCTCAGTACCTCCTCCTTGGCCAGCAGAACATGGTTTTACAGCTATTAATGCCTGTGGCTTTAGTTTCTTCTCTGTTTGTGGTTCATCTCAAATGAGCACTTGACACAAGTGATAGCTGCTTTTCTGTGTTTTTCTCTACAGTGTCAGATGCATAAAATAAAAGCAATATAGGAGGAATAATTAGAAATTGCTGCAACAATACTTGTCCTTGGTAGAGATGTTCTTCTTCCTTACTTCTTATAAAGTTATTGTATTAATAGTGTGATTACTGTATGAAATCCAATCACAGTGTGTGAGAAGAAAAAATAAATACAAATTTGAAATTGGAACAAGCAGCTTAACAGCTTTCAGAGGTGTTCTGTGTGCTTTTGGTATTTCTCTCACATCAGGCTCTGGCGAGAAGCCCAAGGCCTGAATGGCTTTGTACATTTTATTGATTAAAATACTCTGGAACAGATTAACTTCCTTTGTGCATTATTTATTATTGTTTCACCTCCATTGAGAGGAGTAGCATGCACACTGATGAATATACTGAAGGTGGCCTACTTTCAGGGTAATGAAACTATAGATGTCTGCAGTTCAGCTTCACAAAAGACAGCTTTTTGAATTCGTACAGAAAAATTACAGTAGGGGGATGCTTGCATGACAACTCAAGGAGCTATTATTCCATCTTCTCAATGAAGCTCAACTTTTTCTCCTAATAGTTCATACTGCTCTTGGACTCCAAGTTCTCTGTTGCTTTTTTTGACTGAAGTCTACAATATGAATATCAAACTACGAAAGTTCAAGTTAAGCTCTGAACCAAAGCAGAGAGGAAACAGTGTTAGTATTTCTATTGAAAAGATTTTCTATGTATTTCCCTTTTAGCCTTGTTCATTAAGGATACAAGTCTTCCTTCTGAGACATTAGTTTCTGCTACCTGGTTCTCCCATTTTAAGCACATGAGGTAGATGATGAGAAGATACAATGAGTACTTCAGTACTGGTGGAAAGTCTTCACTGACCAAAGGGATTCTGGTCTTATCCAGAGGTTAGCAATACTTTTTACAGCGCAAATTCCAAAATATTGTATTTGGAGTTATTCCAAAAGTCAAGTCACTGCCCAGCATTTGTCCTGACAGTAGGTTTAGCTTTTATCTTTTTTATATCACAGTTAGAATTATCATACTTTGCTTAAGTAACAGCAAAATGAAAAACCCAAGGTAAATCAAACTTTCTTGTTTACAAGCAAAGCAAAACAATGAGCATAGAATGTGACCCCTAAAAGTAATGAAGCTGCATCCCAGTAGCAACAAATTTGCTCCTGACTGATTTAGAATATATGTGTCAAGGTTTTGGATACCTCTTCACAATATATGTGTTGCTCAATTTTCACACTTGCAAATGCATAACCTTCTCATTTATACAGAAATTCCAGCATGCTATTTACTTCAGGTATCTGCCTCAGCCTTCGCCTCTCTGTTCCTGGATCTTCAGCATCATTGTTATCTAAATATTTGGAATTATGTTCTTTTTAATTTCCTTCATAATTAAAATTATGAATTTTAAACCTTTAAGTGTCATATCAAGTCACACCTATTGTGGCTGGTTTATGTATGCAGTTTATTTAGCTCTTATACTATTTTTTCTTTTCTTCTCAGAAATCAGTCCCACCTGGTTTGCAATCATTTTAGTACTTGTTTCTTTGAACAACTTACCTAGAAAACCTCTCAGAGCTGTCCATACATTTCAAGTATTGAAATGCCTGAAATTGAGCACGGAATTCCAACACAACCTCATAAGAGCTATGCAGAGATTAACAGTTAATTTCTGCATGACTTCATGCTTTAGTGCAAGCAGGCAAAAATCCTTCTCACCATTGTCCCCTTAGAGGCACTGAATGAGTTCATTGCAAATTACTGTCCACAGTCACTCCAAGGTATAGAATATAGAAATTCAGATTAATTATTTCATATATGAAGGGACTGAAATTTCCAGAAAGCCGTACTTTCACCTAACTTCACTGTGGTTTAAATTTATTTATTTCTCCTTATTTATGAATTTATTTATTTCTCCTTATTTCTGTATAGGTCCTGTGGCTCTATGCTGTCCCTTAACCCCACAATATACCACATGGACATCACAAGTATCACGCCAAAACTGGGCCCATTATGGAAAACCTGGTACAAACACAAGGTAGTCAATAAATTCCACCTCAGTTACCTGCAGTCTACACATGCAATAGTCTAAAAGAATTAAGAGTCAAGCCAAATGTGGTGAGTTGACCTTGAAGGGCTGCCAGATACAGCCACTCTCAGCCGACTCTGCAACAGCATGGGGGAGAAAATAAAAGGTCGTGGGTCAAGATAAAGACAGGCAAATCCTGTACCAATTACCATCATGGGCTGTGGGAGACTATAGTGGGTCTGGGAATTCCATGGCAGAGGCTATGGGAACGGAGATCAGCCTTGAAGATATTAAGGTTTACCCGTGAGAAAGAAGGGAGTAAAGGAGTATCTGGAGATATTAAGGTGTACCGTGAGAAAAAAGGGAGTAAAAGAGTAACATTGACAATAGCAAAATTAGCCCATGATATGTTACTATTGCAGCCTGTAACCAATAGCAAAAAGACACTTGAGCAGGTAAGGACTATATAAAAAAAAGTGTTTATGGCAATAAATGGAGAGTGCTGTTTGTAATTAAGAACTTGGTTTATGTCGTTTGTCCATCTCAACGGCAACAATGGGCAAAACAGATTTGACTAGGGTAAAATTGTTCTAATTTATTGCCAAGCAAAATAGATTTGGATGGTGAAACCAAAGACAAAAATCAAAACAATTCCTTCCACCAATCACTCAACCGCCTTTTCTCCTAGGTTTAACTTCACTCCTTCATTCCTGACTCTTCTACCTCCCACTACCCCTGGGGATGTGGAAGGAGGGTTGCGGTCAGTCTGTAACAACTTCTCTTTGCTGCTGCTTCCTCCTCACACTTTGCCCAATTCTGCAGCTCTTTCAGGGCCTCTTTGGAGACCTTGGTACAAGAAAGATGTGGATCTGCTAGAGAAGATCCAGAAGAGGGCCACAAAAGTAGTCAAAGGAGTGGAACACCTCTCCTATGAAGACAAGTTGAGAGAATTGGAGTTGTTCATACTGGAGAAGAGAATGCTCCAGGGAGACCTTATTTTGGCCTTTTAGTACTTAAAAGGGGGCTGATAAGAAAGATGGGGACAGACTTTTGCGATAGGACCAGGGGAAATGGTTTAAAAATGAAAGAGGAGAGATTCAGGCTAGACATGAAGAAGAAATTTTTTACAATGAAAGCAGTGAAACACTGGCCCAGGTTGCCCAGAAAGGTGGCAAATGCCCCATCCCTGGAGACATTCAAGGCCAGGCCTTGAAGATGGAAGATGTCGCTGGTCATTGCAGGGGTTTGGACTAGATGTTTTTGAATGTCCCTTCCAATCAAAACTCCTCTATGATTCTATGATACTAGATCCACCTGCTCAGCATGGGCTCTGCCTTGGGCTGTAGGGGAATCCCTGCTCCAGCAGCTGGAGCACCGCCTCCTCCTCCTTCTGCTCTGATCTTGGTGCTCACAGGATTTTTTTCTCAGAATTTTTCTCTCTTACTTCTCATTGCCACACAGCGTTTGTACTTTCTTAAATACACTTTCTCAGAGGTGCCATGACCTTGGCTGCTGGGATGAGCTTTGCCCTGCGGTGGGTCAGTGGGAGCTGGCTGGAGTCATCTGTGTCCAGCACAAGGCATCCCCAGCTGCTCCTCACCAAGAATGCCCTGCAGCCCCTGCTGCCAGCACAGACATGCAACACACGACACACTGAAAACCAAAAACCAGAGGCAGGCTGAAAATATGAACAGCATAATGACAGTGAGTGAATTATTAGTTCCTAGACTTTTTTTTTTTTTTTTTTTTTGGTGGTGGATTTTGATCAGAAGATTAAATACAGACTGGAAGCAGGAAGTGGAGTCAAAGAAAGAGGGTAAAGGAGAAAAGAAAGTCAAAAAAGTAAAAAGAAGAAAGGTAATTAAGGTAATTTAATGGAGATCTTGTGAAAGTGTGAGTACAAAGGATTTGGAATAAAATGTTGAAAAGTAAATGAAGAAGAATGATACATCCATCTTTTTTTCAGAGAAGAACATGGAAAATTTCATCCCAAATGGGAGTATGAGAGAAAGCAGGAGGTGGCAAAGAAAACTGGTTTGCACTCTTAAACAGAGCAGCTATGAGCAAGTGCTTGCTATAATAAGTAGAATAAATAACCTCTATTACAGAAATATATGTTTTCGCTCCTTCTCTCCATCACAGTTGATAGCTGTTCCCTTTAGATTTTCAAGTCTGTTTAGCCTGCACATAAAAGCAGGCACTTTATTAAATTTCATCTGTTTATTCCCTTTTAAAAATAAAAGTAAATGTATTTTGCTAGTATCATTCATGTTAGTATGCTCTTGTGCTCATGAACCACCTAGGTATTCCTTACAAATAAGACAAATGCATCTCTAGGGGGTGTTCTCCAGACAACTAATGTGTAAACTATATATAAAAGTGTATTACAAAGTCTTCCAGGCATGATATTCCCACTCCCTATAAGCATTTTCAATAGTGTTGTTATTATTAGTATTGTTGTGATTATTATTAATTCTTCTTTCCTTGTCCTGCATTTCTTTCTGCTCTGCTTCCTACCCCTCATTTGAACAAGACCTTCTCTCTGACAGCTAGCCACTCCTTTGTTTTTTTTGTAGACAACCTGAAACAGGATTAACAGATGTTCAAGGCTTAGAAGGTGCTTTTTTAGGACTGGTTGATCTTCCCAGTTTCTCAGAGGTAGTTTTTTCTTGGAGAGAAAATCATAGAGGAATATGAAAGTAGTCAGAACAATATTATAGAGCTGGTTTATGTCAGCAGGTAAGAGTACACAGACAAACTCACAATTTGAAAGATTAAATGACTTACATAGGGAATTTGGCTTGGAAGACTGGAGCACCGCATTCATTTCTGATCCCAGATTTGTAAAATGTATTTTGGGTTCATTAATGCTAAAGACAGTAATATCATATTTAGTTTTAGATTGTTCTAATGACTGTAGAGACAATAGTGAGTTAATTTAACAATTTTTTTTTCCGTATTTGTTTTGACTTATGGACTGACATAATACACAGGACACTTCTTTTATAGTGGGCAACCTTAAAGTAATGAAAAAATAATTTCTATTATTCTATTCTACCAGTTAAAGAACTCAGGAATACATGGTGGAAGTGATGCATCCAAAGATACGCAGTAGAAGAGTAACACATTGAGGCCTAAATGTGCTTAAGTATGATTACAAAAATAATATAGGTCTATTCATTCCTCATTGTCATCTTCTATAACTAAAACAAACAAACAAAAAAGCATTACTGTTTTTTCATAAAGCACTATCAGTTTTATTACAATTCATATAATTTTTCAAGAACTGAAATCAAATCAAAAAACTACATATTTCTTGGGGAGTAAAAAAACTCAAGTCCAGGAACTGATAATGCATACCACAGTGCTGCAGGCTATGCATGTAGTTCTCTACATCATGGAGGATTAATGTTATTATTATTTATATTCACTGCAGTAGTAACTGTACATCAATATAATGGTGGATAAGTAGCCATTGGCTTCTTCATTTTAAGCATTAAGAATGTTGTTTATCATCTCTCATTTTAACACAGTGTTGCTGTGTAAAACAAATAGTGTAGGCAAAAAAAAGACATCTTGAAATATATACGTGTATTTTCAAAGTACAGCAGGGAGAGGGAAGGTCACTGAACAATGTAATTGATGGCAGTAGCAGAATCTTTCCTAACCTGCAACATTGCTAGACTATGTTGATCATAAATGCCAAATCAGATCAAAGTATAGAAATGCAAAGTAACACCCTCCATTGTTCACATTGATTGCATCAAAGGAAATAGAATGTAAATTTTGAAAGCTTTGATGAATGGATAGGCAGCCCAAAGAAGTACAATAAAGTGTTGGGTTTCTCCTTCCTAGCAGAAGCATACACTGCGTTACCGAGCTAATCAAAATGCACAGTGCATATTTCAGCAGATTGAAATCAATTGTAACATGAGATAGCCTTTTATTTTATTCATCTTGACTCTACTGAGTGATTACTTTACCTTCTGCTGTTCAGCAACTTTCAGAATAATGCACAACTCAGTGAACTTACTCAATGCTTGTGTGCTGAATCTTTATTTAATGTATTTACTGGTGGTACAGAAGGCTGCAGCCTCATATGCTCCTTTGAGGGACATGTGGGTCACAGCTTCACCAGAGGAAACTTTGATTTCTGTGTTTACACATTGATGGAACCACATTCTTTACCCTTCCAGTAGAAAGCAATGGCTATATCATTACAGCATTGCTGCCAGCCAATTAGTGGAACACCATTGATCATGTAGTTTCACAAAAGGCCAACAGGCTTCCCACTTTGTAAACCAATAATAAATTCTGTAAAATTTATGGCCAAATTACTGGCAGCTGAGGTGCATGGTGAGATGTAGTCAATTAATGTGATCACTGTAAATCATGGTTACAGCTTGCTGTGTAAATAACAGTTTAGAACAAATATAAGTAACAACAGAACTGACTCAGTTTAGCAGTGGCACAAACTGTTGTTAATGGTCCACATACTGAAGTGTGGAAATGAGAACAAGGTAAATATACAGCAGAAAAAAATGTTTAACCACTAAGGCAATGTTTTAAGTGACATACAAATGACAAAGTACAAAGTGGCAGGCTGACAGAACATAACCAACCAAAGAAATGCAATGACAGAGAAAAAAAAGCCATAAAACATACGGGAATTAATGAACCGAGATACACTTCTAAACAAATTTATAAACAAATGTCTGTCACCAGTCTCTTGAGTTGTGTTAATACTTATGGGTCTTATACCCACTTAAATTTACTAATCTCTTTATCACAGTAACACCTTATATCTCAAAAACTGTGATCCAGTTTTTCTTTCCTACTGTATACATCCAATGAAATCAGCTATCAAAATTCAGAGCTCTACTGAACTGAATGAAATTTCCCCAGAAAAGTGTGCCACTATTTTTCAATAACATGCAAAAAGTACAAAGCTCTCTATGAAATCAATATATTTTCTTGGACCAATACTACTGATCATGCAAGTTAAGCAAGTATTGATTTTTCACTTTCATTGAGGGAAAGTATTCCCTTCTACTTAAAAAAAAAAAAAAAAAAAAAAAAAAGAAGCTTGAAGATGTATTTAGTTTAATAAAAATGAGGAACCTTGCAAACCTTCATGGTAAGTAGATTACTCAAGTTATCAATGTTATTCATTTCCAAGTTTGCTTATTTGTTTTAAGTCTATACAGAGAGTTCCACCTGAGCTGCTTTGCAGCTGTTTTGCAGCTGTGCTTGTGCTCTGTTCCACCAGGTACCCTCTTGGTCCAGACCGTGACTCCTATCTGTAGGCTGACCTTGTAGCTTGGCCTCACCCACGCCCACAGTGCTGCTTGGCCATCGCAGGGTTGTGTCTGACCTCGGATCCCCTCACCAGACCTTATCCTGACCCTCACCCACACTGGCCAATGACAGAGCCTGGTCTCCTCCTGTTCCTGTCGCCAGGGAGGTGCCTGATGCCCGGGACTGGGATTCCCCTGGTGCCACTTGTCTGCCCAGTTCCTGGCTGGGGCGGTGGGGCAGGTCCTAGCTACCAGGCCATGATGGACTCCAGGGAAGCCCTGGTCACCTGACCCCATGGACCTCATGGCCCATGAGGCACACTATCAATTAGATACAAGAAAAAAATTCTTCTTCAAAAGGTAGTTAAATATCACAGTGGGTTCCCTGTTACGCAGAATCACGAGAAAAGCTGTTGTTGTCATGCTGCAACCAGGGAGTTGACCTTGATTTAAATGAGATGTCAGAGGAGATGACATCCAGCCACACTGAGCAGAGACAAAAAAAAACTGTGTGTGTGTAAATTAAAAAGAAAACTCAAGGCATCTTTCTTTCATGGCCACATTTTCTAGTATCTGGTTTTAAACGGAAAAGGCAAGTCAGCTGATAACACTGTAAGAGATGCACCCAGGAATCCACCACAGTTGTCTCTGCAGTGTAGGAGATGACTCAGTGTTTAAGTATAATCAGTTAGGTACCTACATCAGATTTCTAAGCTACAAACCAGAGCAGGACACTTTAAAACTATCCTTTTGCAGATCTGAACCTTAATGACTACTGACATTCTAAAACAAAGCACAGTTAGTAACACCAAAAGTTAAAAAAGAGGGCTCCAGAAGGAAAATTTTCTCTGTTTAAAATTGCTGGTGAATGTGTGTTGAATTGAAGACGTATGAGTTAAATTCCTAAGAACTGAGAAAAAGAGAACTGGAAAAGCTTTAGTTGATAGCAGGCATCAAGCCCTGCTATCACCAATACCACATTTTATTATCTTCAGTTTAGAAACAACTAAGTTGTTTCATCCTAGTAGTCTCAGAGAACGGATCCAAAATTTGAGTGCTCCATTGGTCAGCAACATTAATCTAATTTTTAGCCTGGATTTATTCATAGCTAGTTTATACTAATCTGTTCTTGTGCCAAAATGATTCTTTATTTTAAACAGTATTTCTCCTTTCTTTGAGTATTTGTAAACAAATGCATACCCCTTCTCAACTTTCCTTTGCTTGGCTAACAAACTTAAACCTTTCTATGAAAAGGCAGGTTCTCCATTCTCTTAGCCACCCTAGTAGCCTTTCTCCTGTCCTCTTCCAGTATGCTTATCTTTCTGGAATGTGCCTGATCAGGATTTTTTACAGGAGGTCTTACCTGAGTCTTATACACCAGCACCACCTCTTCTCATTTTTGCAGGCTTTTGGTTCAATTCAGAATTAAATTTTGCATTTTTAGAACTGAATCCACTTGGCAGCTCTAACTCAGCCTGTGGATCACATAGAAAAAGAAAATGGTCACTGAGCCTCAAATATTTTCCTGTAATCAAGTGCCTGACCTAGTGTTTTGTTTTTTATAATTTCATTCCTTGTATTACTTCAGTATTTAAAGTAATTTGGGTTTTTTTTGTTTGGCTGGTTGGTTAAGTTTTTCTCTTTATTTTAGGAAGTCCACAATCTTTTGTTTTGATAATATCTTCAATGCTTGTGTCGTTATTTCATCAGCATAATATTGTGTCACAAAAGCAAGCATTCAATAGGAAAGAGCTGCAAGGCACTCTCCTTGGAGGTACCTCCAGCTGTTGTATGTATAAAGCTTTACTGATCCTAGAAAGACTAGTACAACGCTCCTAGTTCTATTAGATATCTGAATAGATATTCAGTTTTATGAAGTTATATGGGTTAGCTTGACATGACAATCTAACATTGATAATACATATATCTCTTTCTATCTTTACTATCAGGACTCAAATTATGTTTTTATTTTCCTTTTCTTTTGTGCTGTTGATTTTCATACTCTTAAGAAAATGCAATTCAGTTTCATGTTCAGTATTTCTCCTTTTATTCCCTTTCCTTCTACTCCCAAAACAGGTTCTTGCTGATTTGGTCTTTCCAAAGATATTTTTTTTTTTGTTTCCTCCTTAAATATGTGCCTTTGGTTGGCTGACTTCAGTGGACTCAAGAGTACTATTGTAATTGAAATTCTTACAATATTGTTATACCAATCAAGAACAAAGTATTGCTGTGATCTTACATTTTTCCAAAGAAAGAGCTCTATTATGACCTCAAGCATATCTGTTTCTTTTCACACATAGTTCTACCAAATTCAGCAAATATTATTATATTTTAATTGAGAAAAATAGTATTATATTTTGAATAAGAGTACTACTCATTCATGAATCATGACTACATACACAGAACATGCATTTAATTTTGTTAGTGCTAAATGAAAGCAGAAAAAAAAAAATGTTTTCTAAAGAAAATATAAAAATATGCCCACTGTATTAACAATGTGTTTATCATTACATAGTTTGCCTAATGTCAGAAAAAATCTAAACAAATCCATCATTATTACATGTAGAGGTTTACAGCTTAGGTCATCTGCCACGGTATGTGGTTATTATACACCAAAGATCAGATCTATATCAAGACAACGGAAAGTTTATTTTCTTTCTTCATATTATTTTAGTACTTGACTTGCTTCAGTCCAAATTGTTTAATGTGGACTTTTACAATATAAGTATTCATGATAGAGAGTATACTTTAAAAAAGTTTGCTAAAGGTAAATACAAAGGATAATCAAAATCAAGCTCAAGAGGGTAGTTATAAAAATTTACTCTCTTCATGTTTATATGAGGTGACGGTATTGCCCTGTAATGTTTAAAGAGAAGAGAAGGTATGTTGGGAGGCTAGAAATACACTGTAAAAATGTTCAGGCAATGAACAGTGGCCTCCAAGTTATTTCAAGCTAAGAAGGGTTTACTTCTGTTATATGACAAAGGACAATTAACGACTAAGTGTATAAATACCAGAAGACAACTGATCGTGTTGCAAATCAAGATATATGCGTGCCTTGGCAGATTAGTCAACTGTTCGTGCAGTTGCTTGTTGCCTATGGGACTCCAGAGAATTAATTACACTGTGGCAGCAGGCCTTTTCATTACTTAGCTTTGTCTGTACAAGTAATTGAGTGTGCAGCTATGAACAGTGCGCGCTGCTGTGACCATAATACAGACAGACAGCAAGAGACAGGCATGCCATAACAGCACAGCCTACAGACCCCCATGCCATCCCAGGAAGGGGAACTAGGGAGCAAATCACACGTTTTCCCTGAGTCCAAAGTTCCCTTCTGTTGCCTCAAGACAAGTTGCTCTCCTTAATTGAAAGCAACTTACGTAAATGGAATAATAAAGAATTCTAGATGGTGCCAGAATCGTTATTGTTTTCATCCGAAGTAGAGCACCATAGGCCAGATCGTCAGCTGCAGTAAATTAGCACAGTGCAGCTACATCAACAACTATATGAACTTACTCCAAATGAGATTCTAAGGAGCTGAATTTAGGAGCTATGACTGTTTGAATCAAGCCCAGAGCATTTCAAATTTTACTTAACTCTTTAATGAATACTTTTCATGAGTATGCTTCTCTGTACAGATCTAGGATAAGTAATCCCTTTATCTAAAAGTGATACACTTTAAAAAATTATTATTCTAAGCATTTATTTCAATAATATATAGACGTTTGAGCCCTGTGGAACATAGGTACATAGGACGGACAGCACTTTCTGGTAGATTTTAACGTACTCATAGTATAGGATGAGACATCCCTTCTGAGGTTGCTTCTTCCCCACTGCTGTTTGGATGCTCTCTGGCTCCCCCTCAATGAGTCACTATTTCTGAATTTGTTGCTTAACTGCAGGACCTCTATATGTTCTTCGTCTAGACGCGTTGTATGTTTTCAGCCCCTGTGTAATCATTTTGAAGACTTTATTAGTAAAAATAGAGAAAACCAGATTATATATTGGTTAATAAACTTTCTGTAACTGTCTCAGTTTGCTTTTAGCTAGTTTGGGGTTTTTCATCATTACCCCAGTGTTTCATCTCTTCTGTGGTCAAATTCACTACAAGAAGAAGACAAAGAATTGTCACATGAAGTCTGGCAGCAAAGAGACAAAAAGCATCCTACTGCAACAAATTTTATCCATTTTATAGACTAAGTTTAAAGAAATATTAGAACAGAAAAGAGATGGTATCTAAATGTAATGTAAAAAAATAATGCCAGAAAGGACAGTTTGTTAAAAAATATTCAGATCCTTTTTCTTTACATTGGAGGATATTTGTACTGTTTTTAGAGGCCTATGCTTTTTCAGCTACTTCTTTGAATGCTTTTGCAAGACTGATAAGCAAGCATACAGAAATCTTGTATCTGATTAAAATTCTTTTTACGTGATTTTTTTTTCAAAATTAGCAGAGTATGATCCATTTATACACTACACATTTCTAAAGAGAGTTGTATGGTGTTCTAGTGCTCTGGTAAGAATAACCAACCTACCATTTCATGTGGAAATGAAAAATATTTATTTCATCTTCCACTTTTTACAGCTACTAGAATATAATTTCCAAAAATGACTTCAGTAGCTCCACAAGCTTTACCTGCTTGAGTATTGATCCCTCTAGAAATACTTCAGATGTCTAATTCTTTCAGTTAAAAAAATTACAGTGTCAGCTGCAATTTTCATAAACTGGAAGCAACAATAAAAACCTAAAAACCTAGTACCCTACTTGAGTTTTTGATTATTGCAGCTGTTCTCAAAGCTGCGACAAAGTGAATCATCAAATCATCATCAGAGACTGATGAGAACTACTACAACAAAGACATCTGGATTAAATAAGTAAGTGGTGAATTTCAGCTAGATTTGTAGGTCTTGGCTTGAAACATATGGTATCAAACATAGTGGTTCATGGTGAGGAAGCATAACAATAATTAGAAGACTACTTGGGAAAGTAACTGCATTCAGTAAGATAACAAGTACAAGGGTTTCTGGCAGAAGATCCAAAGGAAAGTGGTTAATGGTATTATCCGCTCTTTTCTCCTTTAGAAATGCAATGCTATCGTCA
Source organism: Nesoenas mayeri (assembly GCF_963082525.1). Lineage (NCBI taxonomy): Eukaryota > Metazoa > Chordata > Aves > Columbiformes > Columbidae > Nesoenas > Nesoenas mayeri. The sequence goes on from NC_137544.1 coordinate 41,180,331, forward strand.
AGTTTTTTTAGAGCTGTGAGGTTAAAGAATTCACATATTATGAGATTTCACAGTGCCACAGATTCTCTTTTTCTTTCTCTACAAGCCAGTAACTCCATATGTATGATATCTTCTAGTTTTGCACTTTTAAATGTGTATAACACAAACACACACACATACACAAGAACACGTATTTTTATTATGTGTTCTCTGTGATCTCTCATAAAGATGCTTAAGGGAGCATTTGTTTTTCCACAGCCCCTTGGGAAGCATCTGATGGCAAAAATCTTCCATTCTAGAAGGGTGGTTTATTCATGATGTTGAATAATCTGTCTTATGCCATTACATGAATAAATATTTCGGTAATCCACAAACCAAACTTAGCAGAAGTCCACTCCAGAGTACCTTTCAGCAGAGCTTAGAGTCCTGGAGTGGGTTGAAATGAGTTATCTCACATCAAGAATAAGTGCCTCACTGTCTGGTGTGTGGATTCAAATAGAAGATATTTGCCTGTTTACATATACAGCACTGTATTTTCCATGGCTATTATTGTCTCACCCTTACCTATTTTCTTCATTCTAAGATAATTCTTAATCTACATTATTTCTTTCATGTTTTAGGAGAAAAAAAAAAATCTTTATTTTTAATAATACTTTCTCAATGAGCTCAGTAAAGAAAATAAATTACCTGGCTTGTGCTAGAGAAAATTCAGTTGAACTGTGATAAATGAAAGTGGATAAGTTCACATATGTAATGCAGATAAACCTCATAGTTTGCGGTTTCTGCTCACCTCTGTTATCTTACCAAATGACACCATTTAGCAATAAGATAAATAAATAAAATCCCTTAGGTTACCACTGGGGGACAGGGTAACACTGAATCACAGTCTCCCATGGTTTTCGTTGTTAAATTTCATATATGTCTGGGTATGTTCCTACATCAGTTGAAGTGCTGCAATGTACTGTACTTCCTTGTCTTTATTATTAGCAAATAGTTTGAAAATACTGACCACTGAAACCCCTGACAACAGAAGAATATCAATTGCCAGAGAACTACCTGCATGTTTGCAATACAAAAGAGGGATCTATTGATTTGTGGGGAGTCCATCCAAATTAATTGTGCCAGCCAATAAGAAGACAGCATCAATTATTTGTTTAGCTTGAAAAACATTGGTGTTATAAAAAACAGACTTCTCCAAACAGTGTAAAAGAAAATGTAGAAGAAAACTGCACAATCAAGCATAAATAACTGTGAAGTACTGCAGCTATATAATTGTTTAAAACCTTTTTATTTTAGCAAAACAGGATAAAATAGGAGGAAGAAAGGAAATTAATTAATCAATAGGGAATCTCGTATTAGGGAAAAAAGAAAGCTGAAAATACTGAATCAGAATATCTAACTGATAATTGTTTTGACATCCCTCAAAATGAAAAGAAGGTTTGATGATGACTGAAAACAGTGAAGAGCAAAGGGCTGAATGAAGCAGGAGTGATTTCCTATGAAGGAAAGAAAGCAGAGAGCTTTTCCTCTTTTTTTTTTTTTTTTTTTTTTTTTGGTCAAAATCTACCATACACACAGCCAAATGGCACTAGAGGCACTTTCTGTCTTAGATTAAATGGGGAAAGACAGAGATCAGTTATGAGGAAATAATCCAGAGGTCACAAACAGGAACTGGACTGGAGGAAAACTTTGATGTCATAAATGGAGTCTGGAAATCCTATGTCAATGAAATAGAGACTGATGTCATAGACAGTCATGATACCCACTTCAAACTTCATCTAGTGTTAGTACATATTGATCTACCAATCCCACCTTTATTGGAAGAGCTGTCTTTGCCCTCAATCCCAAAAACCTGCACATTCTGTAAAAACAAGTTGAGCTGCAATAAGAAAAAATGGTTTCAGCCATCAGTTCAAAAGATGATTTAAAAGAGAGTTTGTTTTATCCAAAAGTAATTTGTGCATGATCTGTTGCTCTTGATAATGAAAACAAAACCATTTGCATTTAAGATACATAGGAAGCTAAATAAACCACCAGGTATAATTAATTTGTTCCTGGTTACTAATTTAGCTGAGCTTCATATATTAAGTTTTGGATTCAGTGTCCAGAACATTACAATTCCAGTACATTGATCTCTTTAATAATATCATACCTCAGCATAACCCTTGGATTTAGTGTGCCCTCTGAAGATAAAATTGAACAATTTGATTTTCAAGCAGTTCAACAGCAGCCCATCAACAGGAAAGTAAGTTTCTCAAGAGTCATTCCTTTAAAAAATTATCCCTAGAAGTGGGAAGTTTCCCATTTCTATCATTGCATTTTCATTTATTGCCACCGTGGATAGTTCTGCACAAGAAAATGTAATCTAGTGTAATATTCTCTGCCATAAAGTATGCATTCACCTAAAAGACAAAAACACTCTATTACCTTATGTTATACTACAACCAATGCTGAAGGCAGAAAGCTATAAAATATAAATGTAACTTTTTAAAAAATAATTATTTTCATCATATAACTTTCATGCAATTATCAGAAAAGCTACTTTAATTGAGCTTTCTCCTTCACAGCATTTGATCTGAATTATCTTGATGAGAATTTCAATCACATTTTGAAACACCTGTTTCAGAAAAATCAGAAGAATTTGCAGCTCTTGAAATACCTCTGATAAATGAAAATATATATTGACTTTCCACTGGCAAATGAAGTGTCTTAGAAGACAGTATGGGGTACTTACTGAAACATACAGAAAGCAAACTGTAGTATACAGTAGTATAGTATAGATTTGTATAGTATACATTTGTATTTTAGTCAGTCAAATCATGTGTAGCTGTAACTGTAAATCAGTGAAATAAAAATGTAACACTTAAACTCACAGGTAACTACAATAAATTCCAAAATACTTCATTGTTTGCTTTGATAAAACCATTACAAACGGCAGTAAACAAATGTGTTGTCCTCCAGCACATAATAAATTGATCATACAATCTTACAGTTCATGAGACAAGCCATATGCTTTGACAGATCTTTCTATTTTATAATACAGCATGTGTAATGCAATATAGTTCCTTTCGACTCAGGTATATCTTGCTATGTGTCTCTGCAGGCATCCGTTTTGTGGAAGATATAGATGAGGAGAAAACAAAAAAACCTATGAATAGGTTTGGAAAAAATCATTCCTTATTACGAAAAATAAGCTGGAACAGAAGTGAGAGCAGGCATCAACTTTAAAGGCATCAAAACTGACAAAAGCAAGAGAACACAAGAGATGATCTGAATGTATAGAATGATTGACTAAGGGAGTAATATGAAGCTGGAACATAAGAAATGCTGGATTGGACCTCTGGTCAATCCGACACTAATTTACCTCCAACAGCAGCAGCAGATCTTTTGAAAATATTTGAATGTGACTAAGCAAACATGTTCAAGGAGGAAAACAAACAAAATAATGAAGCTAAGGTAACCTCATATTCTAAACATTAGTGGAGAGAAAAAAGTCAGGAAATATTTTGTAGCTATATTTTTTACTTTTGAATAATTCTAGATATTCCCAGCTATGTGATTATAATTTTTTTGTAAATAGTCTATCTACTTACAGCTGCAGTACTGCTATTACTAGGCTGAGCTTTCCCAGACTCTCTTCTGTGATCAGACACAAGTCACACAATATCTGTAGTGTGTTAGCACTGAAAAATAAGATCCTACTTTATAAATCAGTCCAACAACTAAATCTTTCAAGGTCAGTGGAAAATCTCATTCTGTTTTATTTGAGTTTCAACTCAATAAGATAACTACTTTTGAAACTAAAACACAGCAAATCCAAAATTTTCAAAGCAGTGATGGAAGTGCAGTTTTGAAGGACTGGAAACTTTAGTGGTCTACATTAAGAAAAAATATATATATCTATCTCTTTTCTTTCTCTAAGCTTCACTCTAACAACTCACAGTCATATATGACCACTTGCACAAGTATAATCATGGCTTTGTTCTGAACAGAGCACATTATCAGGATATTGTAATAAGTGTATAATGATCTTTTATGAAATTAGAGTAAGCATAATTTCATGTGAACAACCTCTTTCAAGGGAGAATTTAGTGTATCAATGATTACCTTTTTTTTTTTTTAGAAATGAGCATTTTATGTCATTTAATATGATGGACAATAGATGTGGGTCATACACCAAAATATAAAAATATATTCTGAGTGCCTATTTAAAAGTGAGTAAAAGTTTATCCTTGGCAAGATGAGCAACTGTCTACAGCTTGTAAAAGCACTGAGAACCAACATGTCTTTTTTACTCATTCAGCAGTGTATCTAATAAGCCAACATGAATTTGGATTAAAATTTAACTTTCCCTCTCCACATAAAAAATACATACCATTTAACTTATCATATTTGAGCCTGCTAATCAGTTTTGCACAGTAGTTAATACAATAAATATTTCATAAGGATTTACTTTAAACTTTATACTTGGACATGTGGAAAACTTAGATTTATGAAAGTATGGAAAATAACATACTTTATATTCTCTGCATGACTGAAAAGTCTGAGAGATTTCAGTGACAGAATTTAGTTTCTTCTAATTCTGCTAAGAAGTATAGTTCTGTATGCATAACCTATATTTTTGGCATTCTTTTCACAGAGTCACAGAAAAGGTGCAAGGGACCTCTGGAGACTGCCTAGTCCAGCTCCTCTGCTCAATGAAGGGTCAGCTAGAGCAGGTTACCTGGGTCTGTGTCTTGTTGGATTTTAACTGTGGTGACTCCACAGCGTCTCTGAGAAACAAGTTCAATCATCCTTACAGGAAGAAAAACAAAAATAAAATAAAAAAAATAAATAAATAAATACATTAATAAGGTGTCCATATTCAGAGAGAACTTCCTGTGTTTCAATTTGTGACATTTACATGTTGTTCTGTAACCAGATGCCACTGGGAAGAGTCTATTAATGAGAATAACAAGAGTTTTCTTGATGGGAAGAAGGAGATACAAAGTACATTTCCTAGGCAGAATTGGAATGAAATCTGTAACCTTTGTAGAGAATGAGAACAGAACGTTGATAAATGGAATCATACCAAGACCAGCGCTCAGCTTGACTAGGCTATAAAACAGATTCTGCTTTGTCTAACCTTTGTAAGGCCACAGTTTCAGCCTTGTCTCTAACTCTGGGAACCATACTTCAAGAAATCCCAATCAGCTGCAGCAAAGCAAGAGGAAAAAAGGAATTATGAGAAGTCTATTAGCAAGCCCTCTCAGAAGCAGCTGAGTGGCTTAGGTTACTTAGCCTGAAGTAAGCAAGACTGCTGGGAAAAGAGACAACTGCAGGGCTCTACAGATGGATCTGGACAGGCTGGATCGTTGAGCTAAGGCCAATTGTATGAGGTTGAACAAGGCCAAGTGCTGAGTCCTGCACTTGGGCCACAACAACCCCATGCAGTGCTACAGGCCTGGGGAAGAGTGGCTGGAAAGCTGCCCAGCAGAAAAAAAGCTGGGGCTGTTGATCAATAGTGGCTGAACATGAGCCAGCAGTGTGCCAAGGTGGCCAAGAAGGCCAACAGCATTCTGGCTTGTATCAGAAATAGTGCGGCCAGCAGGACTAGAGAAGTGATTGTCACCTTGTACTTGCTGCTAGTGAAGCCCCATCTTGAGTCCTGCATTCAGTTTTGGGTGCCTCACTACAAGAAAGACATTGAGATGCTGGAGAGAGTTCAGAAGAGGGCAATGTAGCTGGTGAGGGGTCTGGAGCATAGGTCTTATGAGGAGCAAGTGAGGGAACTGGAGCTGTTTAGTCTGGAGAAAAGGAGGCTAAGGGGAGACCTTATTGCTTTCTGCAACTACCTGAAAGGAGGTTGTAGCATGGAGGGTGTTGGTCTCTTCTCCCAAGTAGCAAGAGATAGGACAAGAGGAAATGGCCTGAAGTTGTGCCAAGGGAGGTTTAGATTGGATATTTGGAAAAATTTCTTCACGGAAAGGCTTGTCTGGCACTGGAACAGGCTTCCCAGGGAGGTGGTTAATTCCCCATCCCTGGAGGTGTCAGTGTTAGGCTATGGTTGGAGCTGATGATCGTAAGCATCTCTTCCAACCAAACTGATTCTATAATATTCATGATATACGCTATATATATACATATATATATATTTTTTTTTTTTTTTTCTTAAGGACAGTTGTTCCTTATGCGTGCAGCAGACAGAGCTAGGGATAACACTTTTACATTGCAGTAAGGAAGATTCAGACTAGATATTAGAAAAAATGTATCTTACGATTGCTCTGGAAAGTGTCAATCTCCAAAACTGGAACCATATGGAAATATATATTAGGAGTGACATAAATATGAATCCCTATCGATAATAGGCTAAACAACCTCTCAAAATGCATGCAGTCCAATGAGCCCATAATATTAAAATTGTATAAACAGACACATTAATTATACATGCATTTAAATAAAGTTAATCTGTACTGATTTTAAAATAAATTAGGAAACATCAAATTATCTCTTGACAAAAATGAAATTAAACACACTGTTTAACAAGAGTAAAGACTAAAATTAATATGGATCCATAAGAGTAAGAACCAAAACTGAATACCATTCTAGAATTATAACTTATATCAGGTTTTTCATAATAGCTGAACTAGAATTAAATTACTCCCCAAGGAACAGAATAATAACTGGAATCAGTTCTTTGTTACAGGATTAAACCAACACTACCATGTTGCTGATGCTGTTGAGCTTCCTTAATCTATTTCTTCCTAGATCTGTGATTCATGACATGTGAGGAGTGACCTTTAAATTTCTGTCCTAAGAAGCAGGTTTATTTGCACCCCTTGGTAATAAAAAAAAAAAAGCCTTCAGGACGGTAAGTATTAACTCCTTTAAGCTTACCACATTGTCTCACATAAAACCTAGAATTTGTGATGTGCAACACTGTTTGAGGTCTAACTAGTTTCTAGTCTGCTAAAGCAAATCTAATTTATACTGTCTAATGTACCTTATTTTGCTACCTAACAGCTATTTCTAAAGGCAGAAGACTACTCTTCTAAATCAAACTGGATTCTGAAATGCAATGCCATAAAGAAAAACATTTTATTTTTTTAACATGGCTGTGAAATAATTTTTTCTGTTAATCTTAAATTTGTCAATCACCACACATATCAATTGGTTTTCAACTTATAAACTATAACCATCAAATATTTTCTTTTGTTATTTCTTATGAAATTTAGATGAATTTTTATATAAAGGCTGGACTTCTTCAAGATAGAGATTAAATACATTGAAATCCATGTGCATACAAATACAAGTGCATATACAAATTGACTTATACCAGAAGAGAACGTGATTATTTTCTCTTTAAAGAAACCAAATTGTCAGAAGTTGAAGACAGATATTTAATTAGATGTATTTCTCTAAATTTTTCTAAAAGTCTATAGTGTTTTATGTCGCTTACTGGCACAGAGGCACTTCTGAGAAAAATCTCAGTTGTGTCATTATTTTGTTCCCAAATCTTCTGCTTTTAACCTACAGAGGAAAGAACTTAGGCCACTGAGCTATCATAGAATCATAGAATAATTTCAGTTGGAAGAGACCTGCAGGATCATTGAGTCCAACCATAACCTAACCTAACTCTAGTACTAAACCATGCCCCTAAGAACCTCATCTAAACACCTTCTAAATGCCTCCAGGGATGGTGACTCCACTGTTTCCCTGGGCAGCCTGTTCCAATGCCTGACAACCCTTTCCATGAAGATTTTTTTCCTAATATCCAATCTAAACCTCCCCTGGAGCAACTTGAGGCCACTTCCTCTTGTCCTATCACTTGTTACCTGGAAGAAGAGGCCAACACCCTTCATGCTACAACCTCCTTTCAGGTAGTTGTAGACAGCTATAAGGTCTCCTTTCAGCTTTCTTTTCCTAAGGCTAAAAAGCCCCAGCTTCCTCAACTGATCCTCTAAGATTTGTGCTCCAGACCCCTCACTGGCTTGGTCACCCTCCTCTGCACTTTCTCTAGTACCTCAATGTCCTTCTTAGGATGAGGGGCCCAAAACTGACCACAGTATTCAAGGTGGGGCCTCACCAGCACTGAGTACATTGACACAATCACTCCTCTAGTCCTGCTGACCACATTATTCTTGATGCACATCAGGATGCTGTTGGCCTTCTTGGCGACCTTGGCACACTACTGGCTCATATTCAGCCAGCTATCAATCAACATCCCCAGATCACTTTCTGCCAGGCAGCTTTCCAGCCACTAAGCTCAAAGCAAGGGACAATGCAAAGTCATATGGAGAGATGAGATCTCCAAGAGCACCATCACATGTAGGAGGTACTTACCTGTTATTGTGATGATTCATAACCTTTTAAAATGAAGATTTATTCAGAAATACCAAAACGAAGGGCATCATCTTAGCTACAATAACAGGTTTCATGAAATTTAACAAGGGCAAGTGTAGGATCCTACAACTGGGGAAGAATAACCCCAGGCACCAGTACAGGTTAGGGGCACACCTGTTGGAAAGTAGCATTGCAGAGAAGGAGCTGGGAGTTCTGGTAAACAACAGGTTGACCATGAGTCACCAATGTGCCCTTGTGGCCAAGGCCAATAGTATCCTGGGATGCATTAAGAAAAGTGTAACCAACAGGTCAAGGGAGGTTAGCCTCCCTTCCCAATCTGTCCTGGTGAGGTCACATGCGGAGTATTGCATCTAGTTCTGGGCTCTCCAGTTTAAGAAGTACAAGGAATTACTGGAGGGAGTCCAACAGCAGGCTACAAAGATGATTAGGGGCCTAGAGCATCTTTCTTATGAAGAGAGACTGAGACAGCTGTGTCTGTTCAGCCTGGAGAAGAGAATGCTGAGAGGGGATCTCATCAATCGTTATAAATATCTCAAGGGTGGATGTCAAGAGGATGGGACCAGACTCCTTTCAGTGGTGCTCAATGTTAGGATAAGAGGCAACTGGCACAGACTGAAGCACAAGAGGTTCCATTTGAATATGACAAAAAACTTCTTTACTTTGAGGGTGCCAGAGCACTGGAACAAGCTGCCCAGAGAGGCTGTGAAGTCTCCTTCTCTGGAGACATTCAAGACCCACTTGGACACATTCCTGTGTGATCTGCTCTAGGTGAATCTGCTTTAGCAGGTGGGTTGGACTAGATGATCTCCAGAGGTCCCTTCCAACCCCAACCATTCTGTGATCCTGTGATTCTATTTCGATCTAGCAGCCGCAACAAACTCCAGTCTGTGTCAATAAAACACAAAAAGGAAGATAAAACCTCTGCTGACCACTGAGTTTTATGGTTTTACAGGCAATGGCCTACTTCCCCTGGTTTAGCAACACTGATTAGGTAACGGAGGACTCACAGTGGGGGGAAGATCCCTCATTTTTCTCTGTGTATACCTACATCAGGAGGAGGCTGATTACACTTCAAAGTCTATAGTCATCACTTTAGTCCAGAAAAAGACGAAGCTGCAGCACTGGCTAGATTCACAGTAAATTCAACTGATGGTGTTTCTATATCAACCACCTTTCTGAAATTTACCCTTTTTAGTTCTAAATGTACATTTAAGAAACACAAATGGTAAAGATGAAGGAAGATGTTACATTCACTGAGGCATATTAAATAAAATATGTATGAGCACTGCTATTTTGGACAATAAACTAATACCACTTGACATAACTGTTCAAGTGCTTGAAATTATAGCAATTTGTTTCACTAACATAGTTTAACACAGGCAGAACAGCAAAGTTTTCATTAGTTTCATAAAGGCCTAAGGCATTTCGGTGAAGTGAAACCAAAAATTATGACAGGAACAAAAGAAAACAAAGAAGCAAACAATACTTTTCTAAGATACTGACCTACCTATAAAACCTTATGCAAACAGTAACAATTTGAGCAGATATTCACAATCTTGGTCTCAATATTTTAATTGTTAGAAAACTCATTAAGTGAGGTTATAAAACACATCAGAAGATGGACATACATTCATGCATCTAACATGCCAGATTAAGACAATTTGCAAGAATCTGTACTAAAAAGTGAGCCAACAATCTTTCTAATTGAACCAATAAGTTACAGAAAATAAAAGAAAAATAACTAGCAAAAGGAGTCATTTTCCATTACACTTGACCAATGAAAGGCTGAAGTAGGAGAAAAAGTTTTCTAATATTTAGATCTGCAAGACACTAAATACCAAAAACCGATAACTTGGGCTTGTAAACACTTGCATCCTAGATGTAACAGTGACACACAAACACAGACCTAGAAGGAACTGACAAGGTAAACTGACCTTACTTTCAGACTCTTGTATGTTCAGACAAACATGTAATACATGTTTATTCCAGTAGGACCCTTGGAAAATAATTTTTGGTCTCATCACTCAAAAAGTGCATTCCTGAAATGTTTAAAGTTACTTTAAAAAATATTAGATAATTTAAGTAAAAAAAAAAAAAAAAAGAGGCTCATCCAGCAACTAATTAAAATGACAGAGGCATTCTTCTGACTCATTGGTTAGTCACAGTACTCGAAGCAGTAAAAATAGTGTCTCATTAGTCTTTTAAATATTTATTCCTTATTCTACATGAAATTGATACTTAATCACTTTCCTAGTGTAGAGCAGGCACTTATTACACAGGGAAAACTTGGGAGAATGGAAAGTTTATAAAAACTCTGTCAATCTCTCACACATGTTAAGAATGATTCATTATAATGGGCCATGAACAGCAGGGTGACTCTGAATGGAAGCCCGTAATTAACTTTTCTTCATGTTTTATTGATAGCATTTTCTGTTTTCTGAGATCTGATCATACGTCTTGAGCAATGTGCAAACCTATGGATCATGCTGTGCTTGGATATCCTGGCATTGGGGGATACATGCGAAACTAAATAGATTAGATGGAAAATGTACCACATCCCTTGTGATGTGTATATACATTTAAGTTCTCCCTTTTCTGCCACCTGTTTGATGTTGTTTCTCTCTCAAAGCACACTTCACATTGAATATGAAACATGGAAATCAAGGTTCTTTTTTACTGTCTTGGGAAAACATATATCAGTCATGAGCATGGTGATAACAGAATAGAAAAAAAAAATGCATAGTGTCCCTCACAAGCGAACATATCTGTACTTTGAAATGCTACTGATCTTACACTTCTGAGCAAATTTGGAGTTGCAGACAATTTGCAGTTACAAACTTGAGGAGAGATTAATTGGTGTGGATGAACCTTCTGTTGTCCTGGAAGCAAGTCACTCATAAATTGAAAAAAAAATATGCGTGTGTGGTTTGTTTTTTTTTTTATAATATGGATAATCTGGCAAAGCTAAAAACAAATTTACAAAATCTTGAAAAGACCAATGATTACTTAGGAACAGATGGTATGAAAGGCATTGGAAATCCCTCCTGTAAACTGTGTTCTACTTCGTATAAATATAAGCAGAAGCTCACAGACCAGGATCTTCCTCCAAATGGTTTTGGCCCTATTCTTCACAATTGGTATCACATTCTTAATCAATCAAGTTTTTAGTTTTATTTTCAGAAGGAAACAATGTCAGCAGGATTACCTATCAGAAGACGCTCTTGTCATATGATATGGACAGTGGGAGATTTAAAAAAAAAAAAAAACATGCTACTATCACATAATTAAAGACTACATTATAATCAAGAAAGAGAAATTAGAAATTCAGAAGTACAAATATTTCTAAATTTCCTAACTATTCAGTGACCAAGTGAACAAACTTCATGCTATTGCTTCAAAATTATTTTTCTGTCTGTGCACTTATTCAAATTCAGACTTGACTAATGATGGAAGAAGAGGAAGCAAATTGACAGACAGTGCTGTGTCATGGACAAATCTAAAATTCTGGCTATATGGAAGATCCTCTTAATTAAAACCAAACTGAGAAAATAAGTAATGGGTAATTGGAAGCCTTTTGTCAGAAACGCAGGTCTTATTTTGGTTTCACTCACAAACCTAGAATATGGAAGTGTGGACTGAAAAAATTCTGTATATTGGCAGCCACAGGCATCCCAAAAAAAAAACATGACTCATGTTTTAAAAATTCATAGACTGGTTTGACAGTCATAAAGTTTACAAAAAAAATTGACATATTTTCCCCTTGTCTAATACTTCTTCAGTTTTAATAGCACATTTAATTTGCATTTCCAAGCATTCTTCTGCCAATGTGACAGGTAGATTCTCACCCAAGCTCTTGATTCCACAAGTTAAGATTTTGTGACAATGTGCTGAAAAATGTGAGCCTTGCACTGAAATCCCAAGTTGGAAAGCATTGCTGCAGTCTTGCACGGGTTCCGAATAATTTCTCTTGATGTAGCACAATCATTAGGGAATTTTTGCTCTATTCTTTTCAATAAACAGTTCCCTAGTTTGACAATCTAAGCTGTTTACAATGACTTTTAATAGCTATCTATCAATAGCTCATCTTTTCAAGCAATTTAAAAGTCACACAGGCATATATGTCACTCAACTTGTATTACAATCATCTACTGTGAGTTATAAAGCACCGAAATTTTCCTGTGAGACAAAACATCTGATACAATAAAGGCCTAATCTAGTTTGACTAAACTATCAACTTTATGCAATGACTAGAGTTAGTGTGTACCTTGGAGAAGTAATGCCAGGTTTGTAAATGAAAAAAGTTCTGCATCTAAAATTATTCAAGTACCATAACTTTAACCTGTATCTTTAAAATTACTTTAAAAAAAAAACCCCAAACAAACAAACAAGAAAAAAAAATACTTATTTATTTTTATATTTCAGGAGAGTTACAATGAGTGAGCACTTTCCTCACATAGGCAATGTTAAACCAGATGTTAAAACATAACTAATTCTCATCAGCTTAAGCGGATCCGAGGATTCCAAAACTCCTGCAGAAGTTTTACATAAAGATGATAAAATAGGACTTACCGTAAGGTTCTTCTTTTGGTATCTTATATGGTCTTATATGGTTTCTTATATGAAAAAAAAAAAATGCTTCTATTTTTAGCCAAATGTAACGAGAACAGAGATGTGGCTCACTCTGGTCTGTAGTTGGAACTCAGAAAAATGCTGATAGGTTACTTTTCACTAAAAATTTAGAAAGCTGTATTTATAAAATTTTCTTAGCTGCCAACAAACAGAAAAAATGGTTATCCAGATTGTTCTCCTTGGAAATAAAAAACATTGAATAAAGTGAGTTCTCATTTGGCCAATGAAGGTATTTTTGGTTAAAGAAATGTTTCAAATGAGTCCAGCTCCTGAAGTGTTCAAAAATGAGCTATGATTATGATTATATATATACACATACAAACAACTCTTTGAGTTGTATTTCATCGCAAAAAATGAATGTGTCAAGGAAAACAGTTACTTGAACTGATCTCTCATGTGCATCCATTAAAATGCAAATAACCTTTCAAAATATACTTCTTTACACAACTTTTTCAACCTTCTGATACTCTTTCAGTCTTCCAGCATCCAATCACAGGAATGCTTTGCATTCCTTCTCCAACCTACAGCCTTTTTTTCTTCTTTATAAAAGAAATGAGAGAGATGCTATAATCCATTCCAGTGCTACTTAGTTGATGCATTTGCCAATTAGTGTATGAACCATCCTCTGAGAGCAATATTTAGTTACTGCAGATATTTAGATGATACCATAAGATCCTATCCAAGCCTCAAATATTTTTAAAATTACTTAGGTAACAATTTTTTATTATTATTATTAGCCAACTCCCTCTGAAAAGCAAGGCCTCTAAATTAAAGAAATGTAGTGGATGAAATGTTATTTTTGCCACCATCAGCAAAAATATTTTCCTCTATGAGGTTGTGTCAAATAAAAAGCTTAGTAGGCCACTAATGGCCATGACCTGTGGCAGCCTTGTTGTACTGTGTAACTGAATTATTTCCTTTTCTAAATCTCCAGGCATGCCAATGAGAATGCTAGGTCAGCATACACAGTAAACAAATCACCAATCACCCAACAACTACTGTACCATTTGCCTCCAGAATGAAAGATCTCTTCCCTAGCTTAAACTTTTGTACCTTGAATTTGACCCTGTCTGAGCTTTTGTTATGTTAACAAATTATTTTGATGGCAAAACTCTGAATCTACATATAGGACTGGTGAGGCAAACACATCAATAAAGAATTACTTAAGCAAGTCAGGTTGCTTGACCTAAGCATACAAGCTCTCCAAATTTATTTCCTTCTCACCCTTCTGTATTGTCACTGCAGCTTTAATTTCTCCCTTCTCCTCCATGAATCCATTTATACTGGTCGCATCAGTGCTCTTGGCAATTTATTTCATATTTCCAGCATTCTTTGCATGAAATAGCTCTGCTGGAATTCCTGTTTACTTCTAATTTCAGTTTGTTTCTGCTGTGTTTTGTTTTATTTTTTTTTTTTTTTTCAAACAGCAGGTTACAGTTAATTAAAATTAATCTGAAAACAGATACATTCAGTATAGGAAATATTTGTAAATTGTTTTTATAAATTGTTTTTTTTTTCTTCAGCAATGTTTTGAAACTGTATGTTGTTAATAAAGTTGCACAAATAATTACCCTAAATCTCATATTCAGGCAATTATGAAAATAAAATTAACATCTCTTATTACAAATGCATAATGCCAAGTCATAATATGCAGGTTAGGGGTTAACAAAAGCAAATTGGACATGGTACATAAACATAGAATAAATTATTGAATGGTAGTATAATTACATTCCAACCATTATGTTAATTATAATTTATATCAATTCAATAATTAAAGAGAACAAGCTCTTCCTTTGGTTTCCTATTCAGATTCTTCTGTGTACTAATTTATTCTATGTCAGATAGGGTGGCACTGGACCATAAATCTGACACAAGTGAATGGTGACAGTATTTTAAATATGTAGTAGAAAGCTTAATCTATATGCTAGATTGGAAAGAAATGTTTTGTTAATTAAATTGGGTCAAAAGTAAACAAGATTGGGTTAAACAGGGCATAGAAAATCCACTTGTTGACTGTCCAAATAATTAACTTAAACATTTATTGCCTTATAGATACTGTTCTAAGGTGTTACTTTAAAATGTCTTTACTGCAAAATTAAATAGATTGTTTAAAAATTAGATAGATTGTTTAAGGAAAATCCTAGCAAAAGAGAGAAAATCTGATCAGATATATATATGGCTGAAGCTAACTTTTAGAAATATTTTATGCATTTCCTTTTAATAAACACAATATAATCTGTATCTCTTATATACAAAGACAGAGATTTTTGAGAATAGTTTGGATACTGACATACATGCAGACATATCCTTATGTGCTGACAGTGAGTGTGAAGATGTTTTACCAGGACATCACTTGAACAGTCTTCTCAACACCCTCACTTAGAAGGTTAATCCTAATATATGACCTATATTCATTCTGCAGATAAAGTCAATTATCCTTTGTTTTCTAAAGAATGGAAGTATTGTAAATGTCTTCATTATAATCCTCTTTTCACTAGGATGGAAAAGTGATAAGAGAGGCAAAGTTTGTATGGAGAGGTAATCTCTTTTTAGACTGACACAGTAGAAAAAAAAAGACTAGGGGCACTATGTCTCTATATCAGGTCTGAGAAGAAACAGAAATATCTAGATCTAGTAGAGAATGGACAGTCATGTTCTTTTTGCTTCCTTCAGAAATTTCTACTTTAACTAGAACTTTCTTTAAGTGTGGCAGTAAAACTTTGTAGAGTACTTTAATCCAGCCAAATCAACACTGAGGAAGCTGAATAAATACGAATTATCTCCCATATCTTTGTATTTGTCTCCATTATTAGCACGCTCTAACTCGTCTTTCACAACAGCAGCACATTGGCAACTTAATTTCTATTTTAATACTTCTCTCTGTACTGCCTTCACTTACTCAGACACAGTTTCACTTCTAATTTCTTATCTGGAACTCTGAACTCATCTTCAGTTATATTTTCCAAATAATCAAAGTCGCTCAGAGTTGTGATCCTATTCTTCAACATGCTTTCAGGTTCTCTCAGTTTAATGTCATCCACAGATTTTATAAGTGTACAGGAACACATGCTGCTTTTATAGCTGTAATTAAAAAATGTTGGCCAGAATGAAATTAACAACATGGACCTACCTGATACATACTCTAGGATCACTTGTTAGTATATAGAGCAACCTTTTTCAAACATATATTTTATAATTATTTCATCTCTATTTGTAATTCCTTAACAAGATCTTGTAAGCAGTCCATGCAATTTCTACAGGGTTTGTTTGTTTGTTTGTTTATTTGTTTCCTTAGTATTTTCCATTAAATCTCAAGAACAGTGTTTATTACTCTGTGAAATGTTTTCTTGGATGTTAAAGGTCCACAGGGCAAAAAATTTGTCCATCACTGATCTCAGCCACTGGTGACCCATGTAGGATTCATACACAAGACACATTCCGATACAGCTCTTTTCAGAGCCCTTTCTTGTGAATCCCACATGAAAGGACACAGACAACTAACTAAACAGATCAGGAGAAACTACTGGACATGACATAAATAACTGCTGAATATAACAAAGTGAGAAGCTGGCAAGAGTTGCAGATAGAGACATGAGGAATCTAATTACACAGATGTTTAAGGCAGGAGGGAAGTTCACAGGTAACTAAAGGGCAGTATCAGGGACATTTTCAGGGCATGGAGTCTTGAAAGGCCAGAATTACCTCTATAATTACCTCTGTTCTTACCCTTGAAGAATCTCACAACATATTTCTGTGGTACATGGCTGCAAATAAAATTCAAGTAGAGTTTCCATCAACAAAAAAGACTCATACCTCAGCAATGCTGCTTATTTCAGTCATCTGCATATCACAGTAATCAGTGGAGGTATAGACATCTGTATGACAATAATAATTTTCCTGTGGACAAATGGTTATTTAATAGCAGGACTGGGACTGAATGGGTCAAGCTGTGGCGAAGCTGAATATAGCATCAAAATTGAACTAAAATGGTTAAGGGTCATCCTTGCTCATAATCTGACAAAGTTTACTTTCAATGGCTCCAGCAATACTTTCTCTGTGTGGTTTGAACACCCTGTGCAGATTGAGCAAGACATTTCTATGACTGAAGTTCAGTGTAGGAAAGTGATGTTCCAGTTCCAAATTGCCCCATACAATGCTAATGGAACTAGAGCACACAGAGCACAAACACCAAAACTCATTTTCTATGCATGATGCATTTCACTTTGATTGTATTCCAATACTGCAATGATGCACATTAAGAGATTTTTCAATTTTACAGCAAAACTCTCCAGCAGTACAGAATGTTATGCTACTTACCTGCCTGCTACAGCAGCTATACGGATGAGCAAAGGAATGGTCTCGAATTTAATCTTATTTTAATTATCCATAAGCTATTTGACTTAATAATTAACACTGCAACAAGCATAAAAATGTTAAATTTTGCAAGTACTCTACATTTATTTTGTGTATAGATAACAAATGTGTAGACTGCAGCTGATTTGGCTTTTTTTTTTTTTTTAATTTGTGTTTATTTTTCACTAGCAGAAAAACCTGGAGTAAGGAAGATGTACCCTTCTTCAAGAAGGAGGATACAGGAGACTGCAGTCCAATCAGCCCAACTCGATCCCTGGGAAGGTGAAGGGGTAGCTAACCCTGGAAACCACTTCCAGGCACATGAAAGACAAGAAAGTCATCAGGAGTAGTCAGCATAGCCTCATCAAGGGGAAGTCATGCTTTACCAACTTGATAAACCTCTACAGTGAAACAACTGGCCTGGTAGATGAGGGAAGAGTAGTGGATATTGTCTACCTGGACTTCAGTAAGGTTTTTGACACTGTCCCCCATAAGATCCTCACAGACAAGCTCTGGATGTATACACTGAATGAGGAGAGAGGTGGATTGAAAACTGGCTAAATGGTCAGGCCTAGAGGGTGGTGGTCAGTGAAACAAAGCCTAGTTGGAGGCCAGTAACTAGCAGTGTACCCCAGGGGTGAATACTGGGTCCAATCTTGTTTATATTAATTGATTACTGAAAAAAAACTTAAATCATTCATTAGTTACTCATCTCCATGCCCTGTAGAAATAAAATACTAGAATTATATTTATATCATTAGGTGTGTAGTTTAAGAACTTTCTTAAATAATTTTTAGCACCTTTGTAAGAAAGATGACATTCTGTTTGCCTAAATCACTGGGGTATTTCTTTATATATCTCAACAGCTTTTATATCAAATGAAGGATAAAACTGAGCCAGCAACAAAATACTTTAATCTGATTCAATCATTAGAGACTCAAAAAATATCCAAGATTCTTGATGGTATTCCAATATCAAATACTGCATGGTATAAAACATACATAAAGGAGGTGTCTTTATGTTACTCTTTTTCTGAATTCGGGTCACTGAGTACCTGTCACTCTTTGCATTTTCTTTGAAACTTTTTCCTTCCTTTGAAACTCAAGTGTCTTGACAGTCTCTACATTTTCATTTTTCTGAATTATTTGCACCAAAAATAAGGATCTTAGTTCATTTGCCTAGAAAATGTGTCTGTAGCACTATTTTCCTTCAGTTAATCAGTATCCTGGTGTACTATTTGTCCTGTGCTGATAGCACAGAACTCTGGTCTTCCACATGTCTTCTATTATACGCCACTCCTATACCTGACTCAGATAACCTAATGCATCTCAGATGGTAGGCCTTGCTTTTATTTAGCCCACTGAATCAACTCCAAGGCATAACCTCCTTTATCTTTCTGAATTATTTAATTCTTGCATAATTTTGGACAGACTGGACCTTACATTCAAGATTCCCTGGCCAAAAAAAAAAAAAAAATATTTCTATTTGAGGATGTCTCATCACTGATTTCTATTCTAATTTGAAGATGTTTCCCAAGCAGAATGCAAGTTGGCCTCCAGGAAATTAAGCCTCTTTATCAATAACTTTGCAGCACAGATCAGGATTGTAATTCAATGAAAGCAGTTGAAAGAATTGGCATTCAATTTCTTCATTTAAGAACATATTGTTTTGGTTTGCTCAGCTGAATGCAATTGTAGCACAAGTCCTTGTCTGACAAGATAACACATACTACATTGCAGTTCCATTACAATCTCAGTATTTTCTTCTTGTCTATTAGTATCAAAATCTTAGGACAAATGTCATCAATCTTCTGTATAAGCTTTTGAAAAACATTGACCACTTTGTGTAAACATGAAGAATATTGATATTGTCTAGACTTACATCAAACTCTCTTCCAATTAAAGAATCTGGAATAAATGAAAACATCTTCTCTTAACCATCTCATATTTCAGTTTGTACAAAAAGGCTGTAAATAAGCGAAATAAAGTATATTGTCACTGTCAATAATGAAGCCATTAGAAAAATCAAACCAAGTGGAACAAGAAAACAACTTGTTTCCCATACTATGGCACAGGACTTAAAATGTCATTCCTGAGATGCCTCAGAACTGCTAATATTAAAGGAAGTCATATTTCAGTTTCTGTTGTAGAAAATGAAACAGAAAACTGAATAACACAGGGAAAGATAATTCAGCATTTGCTACAATATGTTTATTTTCCAAATTGACCATCCTTTATTTTTTTTCAAGACTTTGATATACAGTCATATTTATATTTTATATTATTTATTTGACCACTGCTGCCTTAAGAGGAACGGCATAGGATTAAACACTCAATGACTAGACCCCAGATAAACACAGAAATCCAGGAGATTATTTTTTTTTTTACATTTTCACTAGTGTAAGTGTCTAATAATGATCTAGTCTCACATTTTTAACAGCAATTATATTTTAGATGCCAGCTGAAAAAAGCTTTCCTAAATTGTCTTTGTTCCCAGGTGGCCTTTGCTGGCATTTGAAGTCTGAGCTGGCTACACAGGAAGCTCTTTGGGGCTCAAATTTACTTAGACTTAATCCTGATGCAGATTAATCCCGATTTTTTTCCTTAGAGCAGTTCAAAATGTGGCAGAGAGGAAAACATGCTCCTGATATTTTGATTGCACTGAAAATAGTTGCCTTTTCAATTTACTCATGTAACATTCCTGAGTTCTTTCCTCCTGTAGAGCCTCTGACAGGAAAAGACCACAAAGTAGATAACAGATATCCTCTGACCTCCTCTGTCCACTCCTTCCATCATAATAGCACAGATGTGCCAATTACTGTTACTAAATACAGAAGATACCCAAAGCACATAAAAACCTTTAACCAAGGTCTGACTTCTGAATTGGCTCTGAGGTAGAAGAGAAACTTTAAATACTGAGGCTGGAAAACTGTGTCACTCCTGGACCACAGTGTAGGAGTGAGATGACAGAGGACTGAATCTGCTGTAAGAACATGCTAACACAGGGATAGCACCGAGCAGATCTGATTGTCCTTTCTGCTTCATGATTCCCATCTATATTATCAGAACAAATAAAGTTCTTTCATGAGTGTGCCCTGGCAAAACCATTATCAAAGATTGTAGGAAGAAGGGAGATACCAAAACAATGTTATGTTTAACTTGTTTTCTCCCCCTCTTTTTGTACCTCACTTCAGTTGTTTACTGAACTTTAGCCTAGAGTTCTTTCCCAAAGCATTGGTACAGAGAAGTACTTTCCAGTGCTAAACTTTATATGGCTTTATATGAGAAATTACCATATAAAGAAGATATTAATGAAGATGACAAACGCTACCAGCTGATTTTCAAAGAACTTTACACAGTTTCACAGCTAAAAAAGGGGGAAAACACTAGTAATATTTTAGACATGATTAATTGCTTTCAAGTTATTACATGGTAAAGCTTAAGTTGTAAAACAAATTGACTTAGATAGTCTTTTGTTGTTGTTGTTAACCTGAATCATATCAGCATGGTCCCATAATGAGTTGCATTAGTACAACTAAATTGCTAGAAAATGAACAGACTAGTTTGGACAGCAATGTCCCAAGCAAGTGTCACTCGTGCAACCTATAATTGTCATAATTACAGTGTGAATAAACAGGTATTCTTATTAAAACATTTCTTTTTTGTTTGTTAGTATATCTATGTAAGGATATTCCAACATATTCTCATACATTTTAACATACAAATATAAATATCTTCCCTTGTGTTTTTCCTTCAGAAATAACTTTATAATCTGTGGAACAAAATTATGATATGTTAAATGTGTTCTATGGATTTCCCATTGGCATGGGGACATTATTTATTATTGATAACCCTACTTCTTGTCCCAAAATAATCCTGAATTTATCTGCCATTGCAATCTCTGTAGTTATTAACGCACCAGTTTTTGGAGGTAATAGTTGATTAGCCATTGGTTGCTATTTTAAATGGATATGTGTAGTATAGTACCAGTATGTAGCTGCCACAGCCAACATTGCCTGCCACTCTTTTGCCACTGAGTTCACCACATCATTTAAATACTTCTTTAAAATACAGTTTTTTGAGTTTCTGTTGACATCTGCATTTATAAAGTGAGTGAGCATAACCTACAGACACTGACACTAAATAAAATATGAAGTTTCAGAGAAAGTACATTCAATTATAACTGTACACTAAATGTCTCAGGCAAAAACTTGCATTGTTTATACTATTATATAGTTGCGTAAAGACAGAATTAAAATACAGATCTTCTTCTTATCTTTGGGCCAACACACCTGCTGTAACATAAAGTACATTGGCTACATTATTCTGCAGTAATATAGTTTTATTTTTAGTACATGATATCTCAGCATTGCAATTATTCCATTTTGGTACCTAGTCAAAACACTATGAGAAATACAACTTAAATCTTAGTGCTGAATGCCCTGGTAATTTCTTCTTTCATCACCTAAATATTGCAGAACTGTTGGAATCAAGGCTTATAGGACTTGAAATTATTTTGATGGGATTTTAAATCATGTAATTATACAAAAAGAATAAAAAATAATCTTTCTTAAAATGGAGCAAACTTGTGAAGAAAAATGACAGTAAAATGCCTTAAAAGTTATTATCTATGCATTTCCTTTGATTTGTGGAGTACAATATTAACCGGGGTGACCCCTTTCATGTGTTACTTCATCATTAACAGCTGAATTAAAATATACCTTATTCATTTTCCTCTTTGCGAAACTGTGAAACACGGTGAGTGTAATGCATTTGGGACATTTTTCGCTAGGGCACTTATTGCTTGATGAAATTATATGTTAACCCTTCATAAGAAGTGGTTTATATAATATATTAAGTCTGGCAGGATTAGCCACCAAAAAGTAGTTTCATTAGTTACTTTATTTAATTGCATGCAAGTTAAATCATTCCTTGCAGAAACACATTGGCATAAGAAACATGTTTTTTCATTTTTCACCAAAGACAAAATAATTCCTATTTGTGGCTGGAAGCAAAAGAGAGAGAGAGGGGAGCAGAGGACAAAGAAAACCTCTCTTGGGAACCTTAGTTTGATGTATTGGCTGTGTCCAAACTAAGAAATAGGTATGTTCATGTTTCACAGTCCTTGTCCTCTCATGCAGGTAGAATCTCTTGTGGAGTGCACTGCAGATCCATTCCTCTGTACACAAACACATTTCTTTTCAGAAGAAACAGAATTCAGAAGGAAAGGATGAAGCATATCGAGACTTAAGAGCTGGAAATCACCCTCTGATCACCCAGTTCAGACATTTCTACTAAATCACAGAATCATAGAATCACAGAATACTTTGGGTTGGAAGGGACCTTTAAAGGTCATCTAGTCCAACTTCCCTGCAATGAGCAGGGACATCTTCCACTAGATCAAGTTGCTCAGTGCTCCATCCAGCCTGGTCTTGAATGTCTCCAGGTCTGGGGCATCTACCACCTCTCTGGGCAACCTGTTCCAGTGTTTCGCTGCTTTCATTGTAAAAAATTTCTTCCTCATGTTTAGCCTGAATCTCCCCTCCTTTAGTTTGAAATCATTAGCCCTTATTCTGTCACAAAAGGGCCTGCTAAAAAGTCTGTCCCCATGAAATACCAGGAGGCCACAATAAGGTGTCACCAGAGCCTCCTCTTCTCAAGGCTGAACAGCCTCAACTCTCAGCCTTTTCTCATAGGAAAGGTGTTCCAGTCCTCTGATCATTTTTGTGGTCCTCCTCTGGACCCTCTACAACAGGTCCATGTATTTCCTGTACTGAGGGCTCCAGAGCTGGACACAGTACTCCAAGTAGGATCTCAATAGAGCAGAGGAGCAGAATCACCTCCCTTGACCCACTGGCTCCACTTCTTTTTGATGCAGCCCAGGATACAGTTGACCTTCTGGGCTGCCATTGCATATTGCTGGCTCAATGTCCAATCTTTCATCCACTAGTACTCCCAAGTCTTTCTCCCTAGGGCTGCTTACTTTCTTCAAACATTACAACTATGATGCTTTTATAAGTTATTAGTGTTATGAGAGATGCCATTATAAAACAGAACAATGTGTGATGGTAACTGTGCCATTAAGGTCTCTAGTGGGACATTAATTATTGATCTTGGCCTCAAAAATACCAGAATGTTGTATTAGAGCTGCAATGAACTGTTCACCTTACATGCATTCAACTGAACTATGTCATTCAAAGGTGACAAGGTTTAGCTCTGCTACTATATTCAGAGCACTCTGAAGACTGCAATAGAATTGCAAACACAGCCAAACGTGCCTAATAGAAATGGGATACTTGGCATAAATAACCTGGACAGGACAGGACAGGACATTTTTTAACTCATTCTCAGTTTCTTATTCCCTGTTCTTCTCTCTTTTCTGAGTTCCCTTGTTTCTTGCAACTATGCTTTTAGTAATAAGAGTCTGGCAGAGGGTTTATCACTCTTCTTGAGTGGCTCTGCAGGCAGTTCTGTTGATATCATTCAAGGATGAAAGAGCCTTGCAGGTAAACTCCCAGATTTATTATACAAGGCAGTAGCCCTCCCAGGTATGTGTTCCACCACAAGTAAATAGAGGTCTCCCTGCTGAGGTAAGTACATGTATGGCAGAACACTGCCCAAAATCAATCACTGGTAGAAAGCAAGGCCTCTTTCTGCCACAATGACACCAGCAAAGTCTCTTTCCTTGGTTTTGCAGGATTTTTGAAGTTTCCCTCATTAATTTGAGCTACTGAAGAGTTACAATCCTGCTGGTGTGTTGTTATATCATGTGGTGTCACACAGCACAGTCATTCTCCTCTAGTCCCTGCTATTAACAAGCATATGCCTTACTCTTAGCATTAGTGACTGACACATGGTAGGACTAGAAAAATGCTTGAAGTAGATATCTTTTAATTACCTGTGATTATAACTAATTTTTCTTAAACCTTTTTCTTCTGTCCCTCTCATTTCTAACAGATTCCTGATCAACTTGTCTCTTACAGAAAGCATAGAACATTCAATTCTGTCTCATATTAAGTTTGTGCTGACTTCAAGAGGGCATCTTTCCACTTCAGGCCATTCTTGAAGCTAACAGACTGTACTTTACACATTCATGGAAGTGTGGAGTAGAAAGGTTATTTTTGAAACAACACTTTTCTTACTGTAATTGCCTTTTGTCTGTCATTTTTCCCCTTGCTGATGGCCATTAAAAGAGGACTGACTGACTGACGCGATAATGTTGGTCAAACCTAGACCTGTAGATGACAGCTTGAGCCTGAGAAGGTGAGGAATCAGTCCATGGGTCTGGCAGATTAATTCTCTTAAAGTTAGCATCCTCAAATTACAAACACTCTGTCTTAAGACAGTGCTACTGCTACAGAGTATGGAAGGTTTTCAGACAAACTGCAACAACCCACAGTAGCAGAGAATCTAATTCTGATAACATGCCAGGATGAAAATACCTAGATTAGACTGAGACATCCTGAGGGAAATTAAATCACAGTTATATTAGTCTATAAAAAGATAATCCTTATCCCTAAAAAGAATTTCCAGCTCTATGTTACCTGCATAACCAAGGTCAAAGGTTCAGGTTCCATTGTGGTTTGTTGTTTGGGTTCTGGGGGTTTTTTGTTTGGTTAGTTTGGTTTGGTTTGTTTTTTTCTTTCAGTATCATCATGTTTGCTGAGCAAGGATTAGATAAATTATTGTTGCAGATACTCTCCAAGAAAGCAAGAAATGAACACAGGAAAGCAATGCAAGATCTGAATTCTGAACTATATGAATAAACTATGTAAGGTATCAGCTATAGATTGTGAGCTATCTGAATCAACTGCATCATAGCAGAATGGATGTACTTCTTAGTTGACACTGGGGTGTTCCGTCAAGGTAGCTATGTTGTGAAGAACTCTTAAGTATATAAAATCACACTGCCAGACAGATACAAGTTGACAAAAATCTCTATAATGGATACAGCTACACCAGCAAACCAGTTTTTTTCTCAGCTTAGCCTATGACCTGACAAAGGTAACATGGCTTTATGAACAAAGCTCTCCTTTTGCCACATATCATGTATCTCAGCTGGGGAGCTCTGTCAACATGCACAAACACAGTATAGTGTGATCAAAATCTGAGATAGAGATAGGGGTAGGTTAAACAGCTTACTAACAACCACACAGAGGTCACACATGGAGAGAACTGGGGGAAAAAAAAATAAAAAATAAAAAATAAATCCAGAATTCATTAGGAAAGGAAACTGGAAACATAGAAGACTAAGAGGGACTTTCCAGCTACTCTAAGACTTGTCCCATATTTAATTTCATGATCTCTGGTATCATCCACAGCACACGCAATTGGACAATGAAGGAAAACAAGATAACCTTGCTATTACTTTCTTTCTAGATTCTGATGTTACAACTCTGTGAAATAACATGATGACTTGAATGTAGAGAGTTTCACTGATTATTTCAAAATTCAAGGTATTCAGCAACTACCACACAGAAATGATATCAGAATTCATTTGCAAGGATTTAATCTCCCATCTGTAAACTGACAGTTAAATCCAGCTCAAGCTGAAAGCAGCCAACAGCCATCTGATGATGGTTCAATGCACTGTGTAAAATTACTTTAATTCAATGTTGGAGAGTAACCAAATAAAATATGCATCTTCCCCAACCCAATGAGTGACACTTTCACTGGTGGTGTCACCACTGAATCTTGTGTCATCTTAGACAGCTCCTCCAGCAATTGGCCTTTTGCCTAGTGAAACTGGTAGGCATCAAAGTTATAACCACTCAACTATGTCCCCATTACTCCCTGCAGTTTTAGCCATATGGAGCATCTCTACCTTTATTAAAGCTCTGTAGAAATTTAAGCCTTGCCCACATGGAGTGTGTTAAGTGGACAAGAATCATTTTGTATTTTAAGTCCAGTCTAACACACCCAGTTCCCAGCCAAATTCCATGGGGAACAGCTATTCAAATGTGGATGATGCATTTTAAAAGAAGCGTATTTAATTACCAGGCAGCCTGCCATACATTGAACAAATTTCCACTCCTGTACTTGTTCCCCCTGGCTGTGCTCAGAAACTGGGAGTTGTACTATCAAACCACTGTAACTAACAGAAAATAAGCAAATCCTGTGTTTCTACAAGCCTAACAAAATCCCTGAGAATTCCTTTATTTTACCAGAGTTCAGTGCTTAGAATAAATCACAGCTAACATTTCAGAGTTTCCACATAATTGCCAGAAACAAGGTTTAAAAAAACCAGTTCAGCATAAACTTGAACATGTGTCTACCTATGCACATAGTAGCCTAATCTTTACTAATGACCTAGTAATACAAGAAAAGGGAAGGGAAGGGAAGGGAAGGGAAGGGAAGGGAAGGGAAGGGAAGGGAAGGGAAGGGAAGGGAAGGGAAGGGAAGGGAAGGGAAAGGGAAGGGAAAGGGGAAGGGAAAGGGGAAGGGAAAGGGAAAGGGGAAGGGAAGGGGAAGGGAAGGGAAGGGGAAGGGAAGGGGAAGGGAAGGGGAAGGGAAGGGGAAGGGAAGGGGAAGGGGAAGGGGAAGGGAAGGGGAAGGGAAGGGGAAGGGAAGGGGAAGGGAAGGGGAAGGAAAGGGGAAGGAAAGGGGAAGGAAAGGGGAAGGAAAGGGGAAGGAAAGGGGAAGGAAAGGGGAAGGAAAAGGGAAGGGGAAGGGAAGGGGAAGGGAAAGGGAAGGGAAAGGGAAGGGAAAGGGAAGGGAAAGGGAAGGGAAAGGGAAGGGAAAAGGGAAGGGAAAAGAGAGGGAAAGGGAAGGGAAAGGGAAGGGAAAGGGAAGGGAAAGGGAAGGGAAAAGGGAAGGGAAAAGAGAGGGAAAGGGGAGGGAAAGGGGAAGGGAAAAGGGAAGGGGAAGGGAAAAGGGAAGGGGAAGGGAAAGGGAAAGGAAGTAGGACTCCACTACCTCATATCCTCTAGTGGCCAGTATTAACTATAATAAATGTCAAAAGTACATTTTTCAATCCAGCATGCAGGTAGAAGCAATAATGCCAACTTCTCTGCCTTCATAGTGAGTGCCATGTAAATTTACCAAAGTATAAATCAGAGGGCCATAGGACCATGTCTCTCAAAGAATTCTGATCTAAAAGTCTTTAAAAAAATAATGGTCCCAAATACCTCCAAAATGAAAAGGTTTATTCTTATACTAATGCTTTAACCCTGCTATATAATATTTCCTAAGCTTCTAATGTAGTTTAAAAACAATCTTATTCCCCCTGGATTTAATCTACTTCCAAGCGAGTGGTATTTACTGTCATCAAGACATATTTATTTGATGTTTTACTAGAATTTAAAAGGTAAACACTATCTGAAAACCACTATTGTTGTTTTTGTTCTCTAGGATATAGTAATTTATAGGCTTCTTTAGATTTTGAATTCTGGAGCCATAGTGGCCTCTATTGTTGTTTTATTAGAATAGCATGTATCGCAAGTGTAGTAAATAAACTACTTTTATACATTTTTCATTCTTTGAAAATACATGACAGTAGGTCTTCTAAATTGACCTATCACCCTGGGTCCAACTTACAGACAAACTTTCAAAGACATTACTGTGATAATTACAACCTCATGCATCCACCGAACACCAGATCAATCACAGACATGCGAAGCTTTGTTGTCAAGAGAAATCGAGTTCTGCTTTGAAAATTACAATGTGCTGAGAATATCAGGAAAGTCACAAAAACTAAAAGCAGTTTTTTCTTCTTGATAATCCAATGATTCCTTGTGTGAAGATGAAAGATGGAATTGCATGCAACTTTAGCCATCAACAATTGTTGATTAGATCTCAGCTTTTATTTTAGGCTTTTCCAGTGCTATAAAGACCTCCCTTAACAGAAAAATTGATACTTTTTTTTTTTCAAAATACAGTTTAACCATACTTAAAATATACAGTATGAATCTACTTTTAAGACTATGTCTCTCTCTGTCCACTGACTCTTCAAGAATCCCAGACAGTTCCTTTAGATTATATATCTAGTTTACAGATGAATAAAGTTAGGTGAAATGAATGTTGCCCTAACAGATTAAATCTGAGGCCAATTTACAGAAAAACAACAAAATAATTACTCATTAAAATGCCCAAATGCAATTTATGTCTAAACTTTATATACCAGAATGAGTTTTTCATGATAGAAAATTCAAGTAGCTTCTAATTATAATCAGGTTTTGCCCAACACTATCAGGCAAGAACTGATGCACAGTTCTGTGAAGTACGGAAATCTGCTATTAAATATGCTCTTGAGAATAGACTAAAACTCAACTCCCTTGTTTCCTTTCCCCTCAGGAAGCATGACTATTCCTCCTAATTCTCACTACTACAAAGTGATTTGTATTTCTTGTGATTAACATCATATGGCAAAGTTGTTTTCTTTCCCAATTTTTGAGCCAAAAGTATTCCCCATTATTCTACTGTTGAATCTATGAAAAATGAAGCAGCCTTTTACACAAAAGAATGGGACTAGATGTTTAAGATTTCATTCCTTGTAACATCAACTGTTACTAATATTCAGAGAGAAAGAGGGAAATGAATATTAAATAATATAATAAATGAAGATCTTAGTAATTATATCATATCTGCAGTAAAGTGTGCATATATTTGTTGATTGACATTGGGGGGCGTGGGAAGAAAAAAGAATTTGTTGATCTTGCAGGCTTTAAAAACTAGTACAATGGGCTTTTTTCATCAATAGCCAAGGATGTGATGAATGAATCTTGCATACCATGGACATACAACCTAGAAAGGAGACAAGCCTAGCACATAGTAATTGAAGACGTTATGAGATCACTGTTCTCAAATTTCAGTGCCTTTGCAGCAAATGGGTATGGTACATGCATTGCAAATGTGCAACTTGATTCAGATCACTCTGTCCATCTCATTTTTTATGTGGCTGCAAAGCTGTCAATTTTTTGTTAAATTTAAATTGTGAACTTTTACAGTTGCTACTTCCTTGACATCTCTTCATCAGTAAAAAAAATAGTAACAATCAGCCAGCAGATAGAAAGAGAACAAAACAGACATACTTTTATGAAGTACTTCCTTTTGAGAGATGTTTGTTCCCTTTCAAGTATCAGTGAAGTAAAAATGAAAGTAGCTCTTAATGGTAAGACTAAATGCAAGAGCAAGTCAGCAGTAGTGCTTTGTATATGTCAAGGTCTATGTCTGCCCCCAGTCAGCACCTTGTAACTTATCCTGAAAAAAAGGTTGATATTAGGCAGGTAGTTAGATAATTCAGTAGAAATGGTTAAGTTACTAAACAATTAGCATTACTGAAATAAGCACTGGGGCTATCTCCTAAAAGTTACTTTTTCCTTTTCAGATATAGCAGATGTGACAGAACCATAGAACAACCTAAGCAGAAAGAGACCTCAAAAGATCATCTGATTCAACCTTTTGTGGGGAAGGGAACATAGATGAGATTATCTATCACCCTGTCCAATTATGTATTGAAAACTTCCAACAATGAAGACTCTACCACATCCCTGGGGAGTTTTTTGCATTGAATTATTGTTTTCATTGTAAAATTTCCTTTCTCATATCACAATGAAACCTCTCCCAGTATAACTTATATCCATTGTCCCATGTCTTCTTCATGTGGCTCCCTGTGAAAAGAAAGCCTCCATCTTCCATCCTTAGGAGAGGTGCCTGAGGACTGGAAGAAAGCAAACGTCACTCCAGTCTTCAAAAAGGGCAAGAAGGATGACCGAGGAAACTACAGGCCAGTCAGCTCCACCTCCAATTCCTGTAAAGGTGATGGAACAACTCATTCTGGACATCATATCTAAGCATGTGGAGGAAAAGAGGGTTATCAGGAGTAGTCAGTTCACCAGGAGGAAATAATGTTTGACCAACCTGATAGCTTTCTATGATGGCATGACTCACTGGGTAGACAAGGGGAGAGAAGAAGGACAAGGAATTACTGGAGGGAGTCCAGCAGCAAGCTACAAAGATGATTAGGAGCCTAGAGCACCTTTCTTATGAGGAAAGAGAGCTGTGTCTGTTCAGCCTGGAGAAGAGAAGGCTGAGAGGGGACCTCATCAGTGATTATAAATATCTCAAAGGTGAATGTCAGGAGTATGGGACCAAACTCTTTTCAGTGGTGCCCAATGACAGGATGAGTGGCAATGGGCACAGACTGAAGCACAGGAGGTTCCATCTGAATATGAGGAGAAATTTATTTACTTTGAGGGTACCAGAGCATTGGAACAGGCTGCCCAGAGAGGCTGTGGAGTCCTCTTCTCTAGAGACATTCAAAAACTGCCTGGATGCATTCCTATGTGATCTGCTCTAGGTGAATCTGCTTTAGCAGATGGGTTGGACTAGATGGTCTCCAGAGGTCCCTCCCAACCCCAACAATTCTGTGATCCTCCTTGCAGTCACCCTTTAAGTACTGGAACACGGTGATGAGGTCCCTCCTAAGCCTTCTCCAGGGAAAAATGATGTAATGTCTTCAGTCTGTCCTCATAGAGCAGGTTCTCCAGCCCTTTGATCATCTTCATGGCCCTCCGCAGTCTCTCTCTGTCTTTCTTGAATTGTGGGGATCAGAACTGGACAGAGTACTCCAGAGACAGCCTGACAAGTGCTGAGCAGAGTGGGATGGTCCTGTCTTTAGCTCTGCTAATAATGTCCCTATTGATGCAACCCAGTGTCCAATTTGCCATCATTGCTGCATGGGCTCACAGCTTTCTCACATTTGGCTTGTTGTCCACTAGGACCTGCAGAGCCCTCTCAGCAAGGCTGATCCCCAGCCACACAGATCACAGGCTCTACTGGTCTGCTTGGTTATGTCATCCCAGGTGCAGGGCTTTGCACTTTGTTAAACTTCATACTGTTCTTGCTAGTCAACTTTTCCAGAAGGTCCAGGTCTGTCTTGAAGATGGCTCTCCCTTCTGGTTTATCCACCTCAGTTTCGTGTTGTCAGCAAATTCAGTGAGGGTACTTTCAATCCCATAATCCAGATCATTTATGAAGCTGCTGAACAGCATGGGACCAAGTATCAATCCAGGAGTGGTGGGGAGCCCCACTTGTGACAGGTTGCCAGCCTGAGTAAAAACCATTGATCATCATGAAATTATCAAGAAATATTGCTCTATTACAAACTGAAAATAGGTAGCAAGTGATGGGGAAAAAATAAATCTGTAGGTTAGACAGCACATTACAAGAAAGGCTAATTTACCAGAATCCCCATCTTTAAAATGTCTGTAGGCTATGTTGAGCAAATAATAAGGGGTTTTTTTTTTCTGAAGATATATAGCACTTTTTCCACAATGCAGCACTAAGAAGTGCTACAGTACAGTTGGTGTGGTGACCTAATTTTAGATATGTACAGGCCTTTTCTACTTTTTATTTTTTTAATTCAGTTGAAACAGAGCTGTTGAAGTCAGGATATAGTAGGAAGACTTTTTTTTGCTGAAATTAGTCTGATTCAGAAGCCTAGTGACGTAATTTTCATTTAAGAGTTAAGTAAACTTTTTTTGCTTTTTAATCCATCTTCAGATTTCATATAAGTCTGTGTTTTTCATCACAAAGCCTCTGCACAGCTCTCATTTCCCCCAGGTCTTCATTTGGAGTAGGAAGGCAGAACTAAGTTCAAACGCAACTTTGTGCACTCAGTGTTCAGAGGCTGCTAGAGGTTGCCCATCTTTCTCAGAAACTCACAGAATCCTTAGGGTTCTGTTTGCCATTCTAATAGCAGAATTAAGAGAAGACAGATGGTAAGAGAAAGAATTAGAGCTGGAAGCAGCTGTTATGAAATCTGCTTCAAGAATATACTTGCTTATATAAACTTATTCAGACAAAGCCAAAAAAGGAAAACATATTTTTCATGCTGGCACACCAACTGGTGTCGCTGCTATAGTCAATGTAATTGTACTACTTAGAAAAATACATATTAGAAATTGTATCATCAGTGACAACATAAGACAGAAATACAAATTAATATAAAAGTCTCACTCATTCCACTATAAATCTTGAAGCAACGGGTTTTATGTAAATGAAACACAATGTAGCTGCAGAAATAAGTTTTAGCATTTAAAATGTTTAACCCTTGAGCATTCTCATTGGTATGCTATCTTATAATTTTGCTGGGTGTAGTTAATGAGGGCACCGATTAAATCAATATGAAGGTGGTGCAAAAATAAAAAAGCAACATTGTCTATATCAGATAAGTCACATTTCTAAACCCCTGTCCTAGACTAATCCAACATCTTTTCTGTTTAATATCACCGATCAGTGTGAATGATGGAGCTGTCCCAATGTGTAGGAAGGCTGCTAGTGACATCTCATGCAGACAAGTACTTCAGCATGTACAGATGCAATAGAAGTTACATATACATAGAACCCTGCCCACAGGTGAGATATGGCTTGTGGACCACTGGCTGGACCACTGTGGTTTACCTGGGTATTGCCAAAACACTCATTTCCTGGCCTAATCAGCAATATAATACTTCACACAGTCAGTTACATCATAGGCATCCCTCGGAACAGGGATGATAGGGGTGAGATTTGGTTGTCTAAACAGAACAGCATCATTTGCGATGTCACACTATATCCTGCCTGGGTTCTCACTGCTAGCACACACAAATGTAAGCCTTCCATCAGTTCTGTGTCATATCCACCAGCACCATGAAGTTGGTTCAGAAAGCCAAGAGCAACTAAAATCACAGCAAATTACTGTTTTCAAGAGAACTGAGTGCTAAATGACTCTACCTTAACTAATCTTGAGTGTGAGGTGCTACTAGAAAATCTCTAAGGCTAGCTCTAGTAAATTGAATTTGGCCAGGAAGAGTCCTGGGTATGAATGCTACAAGATATGGAGTGACCTGCATACATACTGGTATCTAATTATTTCGGCACTCAAAACTAAGGTAGTCACAACTAAACCACTTGTTGGCTTTGTCACAGTGTTCTTTGGGAAGGTACTGAGACAGGCTAAACACGTTCAAGTAACATTCAGAGCATTTAATAGTGTACAACACTATATTTCAGTGCCCAGGATTGATGCTTATTACATACTTGTTTGTGAGCTACTGATCTACTCTATTTCTAAAGCAGGTGGATGTGGAGAGTTAAATATCTCTAATGACACTTCCCATAGGTGGCCATGGAAAGTTTAGCGTCTTACTCTCCAGTGACTAGAAAAAGACTTGCAAATCCATGACTCAAGGGTGATCATCAGAGATTCTGAGCATCAAATCGTCCAACTGAGAAACCCAAACACAGTGCAAGTTTAAGCAGAAGGTGAGCATCTGCTTTGTTATGGTTATCTGAACAAGGACTTTTTCAAGCAAAAAGGGATAATAAGTAGAGGGGCAAGCAATAAACAAGAACTCACAGAAACACAGACCCAGTAGACAAGAGATAACAGAGAATGCCTGTCATGGAGGCAACCAAAAAGTCAATTTTAGGCAAAAAACAAGTTCCAAAACAGACTTTATTCTAGCCAGAAAAGTGTAGCAAATAAACCAACTAGAAACAGGGTTTATACAATTATTTAGCACTCCAACAACATAAAATACAGGTTTGGATAACAGTTGAGGAGATTATTGGGGTATGACAATGTAAGAATAATGAGGATCCACAACATGCACGCATTCACTCACAAGAAACAAAACCAGAGGCCCCTCACTCAGGGGTACCCAGAAGAAATAATCACTAGCCTGGGTTAGGCGAGGGCTCGCACTTGCCTGGGTTAGGCAAGGACTCATTCAAGGATACATCCAGTAAATAACCACTCACCACAGGAGGAGGTGAGGTGCTCTCAATCCCAGGAAGTCTCCTTAGACAGCATCCAAGTCTAAGGGGAGGGCTCCAGCTCATAGACCCACTGCTTCGAGGAGACCACTTAAAGGGAGTCTTTGGCAGGGACCTGTTTTATAGCCTGGTCAGATCTGGCTGTGGGCATTACAACATAGTCCAGAAGCTTCTCACCTTCTCTGGGCACCTCCTTTGTTGAGGATCCTGTCAATCGACTGAGGGTCCAACCCCTCCTGCCCCCCAGCCCGGTGGAGATGAAGTCACCTTGCACCCAGTGGGGAAGATGTGACTGTCAGCACCTTGGCACCACCCTAG
This sequence comes from Nesoenas mayeri, assembly GCF_963082525.1. Classification (NCBI taxonomy): domain Eukaryota; kingdom Metazoa; phylum Chordata; class Aves; order Columbiformes; family Columbidae; genus Nesoenas; species Nesoenas mayeri. The sequence continues at coordinate 41,214,710 of NC_137544.1, forward strand.
ATGTGTACCTGAGGACAGGCACAATGGGGCACAAAAGGTGCTAAGGGGCCATCAACTGCCCTATTGAAGGTTCTGGATCTCAGGGGGATTTGCAACTACCACAGTGCCAAAGATCAAAAATCTCCAGTCACTAAACAATGGGCTGTTGAGAAAATACTGGTGCAGCTTTGGACACATCTGATGTGGACTTTGTAACTGACAAGAGGTGGTAAACAAGCAAAAAATGCAAATTTGGGATATTTGAGAGGGTTGGAGGAACAAGGGTGTCCATGTGTATTCACTAGCAAACACCAACCTGGACCAACTGGCAAGCAGAAGTCCATGGGAGGTTCCTGACAGGGGTATCGGTTGGGCAATGTGTCTGTATGCTGCTATTTGGGGATCCTGCAAATGCAGAGTGCCTGTGTGCCAAGTATGCAAGTGCTACTTGCTTGCAGCAGGCACCAAGATGGCCCGGGGGGACCCAGAGGAAACAGGGCTCACACACAAATGCGCATGTGCTTATGAACCAAGAGTATGTCATGTGCATGCTGCCACAAGGGAGCTACACCACTAGTGAGTTCTACACATAGGTGTTAAGGAAGCACCTTGTCTGTGGCAGTCAGCGTAGTCAGCCTTGTCAGCATCCTGTATGTCTCTGCCTGCCTGTATCTCTGGGGTATGCACTTATCTTTCCTTCTGGTTGAACTGGCAAAGAGTTCAGCCTGGGACTCTTTCCCTGGGTCTCTGAGCACCTGGGTCTCCAAGCTTCCAAGCTGTGCTCCTGTAGATTGGTGGGAAGAAACCCTGGGCTTCCAGCTACTGGAAGCAGGAGCCGTTTATAACATCCCCGGACACACACAGTCCCAGAAACCTCTTTTGTGATCCGAAAGAGCTTGAAGCATTGAACTTGAAATGTTAGCTCCCATACCATAAGTTTGGCAAGAATGAGCTACACAGCTTGTTACTGAGCTGCAAAACTTCTTGGAAAGAAACAGCATAATGAGTGAGGTGGTTAATTCAGAAGATCACTTTCTCAGTCTCATTAGAAAATGAATGTTTGTAGCAATTTAAAAGCTTCAGATATTTTTTTCCTTTGGATGACTAATGAAATAGAGGTTGAAGCAGAGCTTGACAGATCATCCAAATTACAGTTTCTTCCATAACCTGAGCCAACTACATATTTTCTGCTCTCAAGAAGCCACACATTGAAGCCTAATTCAAGTAAAATATGTACATGCTTGTTTCTATGAAAATATTTTCCTTAATTCAACAAATACTCATCTAACCTTTGTCACACTGTTCCAAGGTATTTACAGACAACAAATATATCATAACTCAGCCTCCATTGTGCTGATCTGAACAACTGAATTTCTTCTGCTCCACTCTTAGAGGTTGTCTAATCCAGTAGATTTGTCAGTCTTGTCTTGAACTCAGAGGTTTAATTTATCTTTCTTGAACATAACTGGCCAGAAAATATCATATCAGTATAGGGTTGTTTTTTTTTTTTCCTTCTTTATTGTGAATATCTCTCCTGACACAATTTATATGTTAATTGGCTGTTTTCATGGTTGAAGCACAGCAGACACTCTCAGTTACTAATCTACAAGTTGGATCTACTCTTTGTATGCTTTTTTCCCTTGAGGGTCTTACTGCACAAATGTTGTTACTAATGCTGAAGTGCATCACCTCACACTCCCTAGTATGACTTTTCATCTCAGATCCTTCAAACAGGTTTTAAAGTTATCATGTAAAATGGTGTGCAGCACAGGGTCTGTGTCCTTTGTGGCTGAGAAGGACAGTGGATGGGATTTTCAACTCCCTGAGAAAATCTTGTAATTATCCTGTAATCATCAATAAGGGGAAACAATCCACAACAGTACACTGTTTCCTGAGGCCTCACTTTGGGGACTGCAACTTGAGTAAGTGAAGGTATGTACTTGCAGGCTTGGGCCAGGCACAAAACCTCCAGTGTGGGAAAGGATATCAGAAATACTCAGTTTGGCATTTCTCTTCTTCACAAGCACACCTCACTGTTGAGAGCCAGGATTCAAGTTCTCTCTGGAGGCCAGAAAGTGTGAGCTAAGCCTTATTGAGTATCATTTGTGGGTAATCTTTATTGAATCTAAAGTCCCCAAGACTGAATAAAGCAAGAACTATGGTGTCTTGATATCTTAAGTAGTCATTAAACCTCAGAGGAAGGGGAAGATGATGAGTGTGGCAACACAGAAGCATTGCACAGACCTAATGAGGACTAAAGACTCAGAAAACAAGGAAATAACTATTTTCTTTAGCTAGTTTAATGAAGTAAAACTTTTGAAGACAGTATTTTTGCAGTCAGCCTTAGGCTGAGGTTAGAAGGATCTCAGAACTGGAATCATGGAGAGATCATGTATTAGTTGCAGGCGAAAGAGAGGGAAAGTATTTTCTTCAGAAATAACTGCACTCTGGTTCTAGAAACACTTCAGATTGGCTGAGATTCCTACCACAACATAAGAATGTCTCTAGGGGATCCCAATTTTCTTTAGACCACTGACACTAGAGCAAAAATGCCAGCACAGCAAACTGGAACAAAACTCTCCCTAAACATGATGGATTGTTGTTTTCAGGCAATTTTTCAGAAGCTTTTTATCCTCTATCTAGATATTCATATGACATGGATATAAAACTTTGAAATATAATTTTAATCTTTATTAACCTACAGTAAATGCTCCTCAGGGGATCTTTTAATGCTTCAGCATAATTTATTAGAGAAAGATAAACTGAAATAAAATCAAGTTTAATCTGTTCTTCTGTTTACTACACTTGATTTGGTTGAGATAATCTAATTATTTTTAATTGCAATTTAAATGGCCAAAATGATATAATTTTCAATATTCAATACATGGTTTAGACTATTTGCGATAGTATTCTGAAGATTAACACCAGTTGATTAATCTATTTAACAATCACCAACTGCTGAGCATATCACAACATATGACAACAATTCATAAAATTTATGGTATTCCTCATGGAGAGAAAACCAGACACACAATTCTCATTTTGATTCAATGCTTATTTTTCTACTATATATAAAGGAGAAGAAAAAAAAAAAAAAAAAAAAGAAAGAAAAGACAATATTTTTTGCTGTTAAAATATGCACAAAGAAAACAGAAACTTATGTTAAGAATTACAGTAGGAACTAGGGATAAGGGGGGCGGAAGGGAACCACAACCCACAAAACACACTACACACCACAAACATAAACCCTGACCACAGTTCATCTCATGTAAAGTTCAGAAAAATTGCTTTTATTCAAATAAGAATGGCAGCATTTTTCAGCTGTAAGCCAGCCTGTCCAAAATGAACTTCTTTTATATTAAGTTTGACTTAAATGTAGCATTCACAGGGACCTTGCAGATCTTCTGTTCTCTGGGTCATTGAAGTTTCTCCAGGTCCAAATTTGGAGACTCATCACATAGCCACTACAATTTAACAGCCTCTCCTCTTAGCACATATTTTAAGTGGTAATTCTTAAGAAGGAATTCACAAATCAGTGACCTGAGGTGCTGGGGCACAGAACTGTCTCATTCATTCCTGCTACAGGGGCCGAGGCCTTAAATGAGAAGATAGAAGGGGCAGCCCTGGGCAATAACGGCTACATGGGAGCAGCCAAATATGCTTGCAGCTTTAGGCCAAGCCCTTGGCTGCGAACAGCACGTAAAGTTTTGGAACTGCAGGGTCCACCTGACTACCAGAAACATCTGTCATAGGTGATCTTCATCAGGAACAGTAATTAAAGTCACAAGATCCCTGTGAAAAGAAGTGGCCTTGAATCCATACAAAAAGTAGACTCTTGTTCCCTCCCTCCCCAAATAAAACAAAACACAACAACAAAAGAGCAGTAGGAAATTAGAGAAGCAGCTACTGAGATAAGAAAATGTACATGTAATTAGGAGGATAATACATTATTTCCTCTTTAATCCTTTCACACATCCTTTCTATCCCTATTCTTCTACTAGTCCTTATTTTACAATTTCTGCTACTTTGTAGAACATTTTGGTATTATTCCTCCTCTATACAGCTCCAGATAAATTGAGGATGCCAACATGCCATTCACTTCAGCAAAACTTCCTATAATAAAAAAATGCATAGAAATATCGCAACAGAAAACCAGTATGCTGGAGTCCCAAGAGCTAAATATAAATAATACGACTCCATTCTCATAATCTCAAAATTAAAATGCAGTGACTTTTAACTTCCCATCAACAATCTATGTGAATAAAAAATATCCCAGTCTTGAGAACATTGTAATTAAAGGTGGAGACTATAAGGTGTACCAGTGGATGTAGAGACAAAAAGAAAAAATCCCATAATTTTCAAATTAATCTTAAAATTTGTTTTTGTGCAGCTCAACACCAGAATCCAAGTGGAGTCTGAGTAACTTGAATGCACAGTTAAAAAGCTAAAATCAAACGCAAGCATTCCTAAGCGAATAGAACTTTTTGTAACTGAGAGAAACCAGTAGATGGCGAAATGTCCATTGCTAAAAGCATAAGTAAGCCAGGCAACTTTATACGAAGGAGAAAAGTAACAGAAGAAAAAGCCCCCCAAAAACGCCTTCTTTTTCCCCCACTTCCCCGAATAAGACAGAATATTATAACCCAAATATCAATTAATTATACAATCATTATCCCTTAACCTCTCTATCTCTTAAAGGAGATCATTAGGTGACATTTCTCATGAGGTCAAATCTGTTCTATTGCTTCTTATTTCTTGTTTCTGTTACACAAATAGTTATTTTCTGCAAAAATTTTGGTGTTCTCAGCATTAAAACATGCAGTTTAGGATATCTGGAAATAACAAAGAAAAGCCTATCATAGGAGAGAGGACTAGAAGAGCTCTGCTTTTTTGATCTGCCAAAATGAAGGGTGAGGTACAGCTTAACTCTTGTTTCTAAAATACTTCAGGGACATAAATACTAAGGAGGAAGAAGAGTGACTTCAACCAAGGAACAATGTCGGCACAAATATCGCTATGAACAAACTGTCAAAGAGAAGTCAGTAGAAGCCCTCAAGCAGCTTTCCAATGGGAGTTGGAGCAGAAAGGGAAAGCAAGGGAAGTGCAAAATACCTCCTGTTGAGATGGGCTTTGATATACTTATGAAAATAAAGTCCAGCTCTCTGCTATTGCAGACATTATCCACAGAGATCCCTGAAGTCCCTTCTAGTCCTGGTCTTGTGGGAATGGTCTGAGATCTCATACGCAGAAGAATAAAGAAATTGTACTTAGGTCAGCTACCATTGAGGCGTATATCCATGCTTCGACTAGTCTGACAGTCAGGATGAGCATTTGAATAGTTAGGCAACACCTACACCAGTACACTGAGGAAATGTAGACATTTTATTAGTTAGGCAAAAACGGAGAACTCTGAGGATCTCAAGTCATGCATAAATTTTAGTCAGTGGCTCATGAGGGGCTCTAGCCCACGGTGAACTATGCATATGCACAATAAACTGTGTGGCATTCTACAGCTCCATCATGACAAATCATTTAAATTGCTTTTCAGTTCTACTAGCCAAGCTAACAAGGGTTCTCTGTATTGAAGACTGCACTGCACACATACATACCAAAAATATCTTGCCTGTAATGAGAAAGAAATTCAGAGCAGTAGACAGTTATAGTAATTTTTGAATATTATATAAAGTAGTACACATGGAAAGTCACTTATCTCCTTTCCCAGAATGTACTTTTTAGAAAACTAGCTCCTTGATAAGGGATAAAAAAATAAACTGACATCCACACACCAAAAAAAAAAAAAAAGGTTGAGGACTTGGCAGGCTTACAAAGCTTTGAGATAATATTATAGTAGGAAAAAAAGAAAGAAGAGTCACACAGGCACACCTGGTGGACCAAGAAAACCACTGCCCCTATCCTCTTCTTACCCTATGTTCATCACTTTAGCATTCATGCTTAGGGGACAGAAGAACTACATATTTGTGTAAAGGCATTAAAAAAGTGACCCTAAATGAAAACAACTCTATGAAAGAAATAAAAATATTCAGTGTTAACAAGAAACTGAGTAACTTCTACCTAGGAATTTGGAATAGGAACTGAATGAGAATCAAGAAGAATGAAAAAGAAGTATTAAGTAATTGTGTGTGTGACAGATGTAGACAAGCCTTAGCAAGTAGAACAAAAAACCTGAAAGATTTAAGAAATTATTTTAAGTAAAATTCCTATTTTGACATTACCAGCTCAATAGTACTATAAAAGAAACCAAAGGAAGTAAATCGCTGGGATAAAAAAAAAAAAATAAAACCAACAAAAACACCACAAAAACAAAAAACAAGGTGCAATAGTTCTCCATCACCAGCATATATTAAAAGATAACAGGAGGGTGAAGTGATGGAGCAGTTGCAATAAGATTGAATTCAAATAATGAAATGAATCTATATTGAATTCAACTAATCTATTAAACTAATTCAATATAGATTAACAAAAGCAAGAACAGGATATATTGCATTTCATGTATTTTTCATGAAAGCTGAAACACATGTAAATTTATGCATCAGCCTAATAGATAAAATTTAATCCAGAAGAACTTAAATTGATCTAGTTAGTTATATGTTAGAAATAAGTTGTCTTCCAATTGATATGCATTTTGGAGCTATGTTTGTTTGATTTTATTATTGGTAGTGCAAAGAAAGACATTTCATGATGAATGCTAAGTAAACAGTGTTTACTGAGTTGTCACTTTACATTGGGCATGAAACCGAATACTGCCACACTAAAAAGATAACAGGAAGGCACTTTATAAGACCTGCACCTGGTGAGAGAGTGATCAAGGAGGAAACTTCGTCCATTACAAAAGTTAGCAATGGGTTTAATCTGAAATACCAAATTTTTTGTTTGGGGAATATATGGATCCAAAACAAAGACCGGGATCTCTCTCTGTGCTGGAAAAAGCTGACTTTCACTTTCAGACCATAGCAACCAAAATTAAACATGATGGATATGTTCCATTGCTTTTTTCTTCTCAGCTGAAACTTGGTGTCCATGTAAATGTGTTATTTTCTGACAAGAAACAGGTGAACACTCTTCTGCACTCCCACAGAAATCCTTCTTTTGAGAAAATTAGGATGTTAAATTATGTCAAACTGTCATCCTTATAAAGCAAAACAAAATGATGGATAGTCGTGTGATTACAAATGGTTATATTACAGGGCTTAGCAGTTAATGTTTCATTAGCAGAGCTCTTACAACAAATCTCCTGAAATGTAAAGTGCTTCATCAAGTTACCATGAAAGTAGGCTAAGAAAAAAAAATATAGGATTTTTTTTATTATTATTTGATGTCCTTTTTGTATTACCAATATTTTCAAAAATAAGAATTTTCATTTACTCCATATAATTTATCGAGGCACTTATGCTAGAGATTTTAGAGAGATATCCCACTGAAAACCATTCTGGTGGGGTTTTGTTGTTGTAGTTGTTGGGTTTTAGTTTGTTTGGGGGGTGCTTTTTTGGTTGGTTGGTTGGGTTGGTTTTGGTTGGGTTTCAGTTTCATTTGTTTGTTTCTTTGCTTGTTTTTCCTAAGAATGTTCTTAATGAGCCACTGCTCCTTTTATTAGGTAGATATTTCACACAGTAGAGCTGTCTCCAGCCCCACTGAAACCAAATTTGTAATTATCTTTGACACAGGTCTTATTGTTTCCAAGACCCTTGATACAGAAAAGTCACACTGTGAGTGATGTCCTCAAGATCTGGATGGTAGATTGGAAGACATTCCTTTAAAATCAACAAACTTAGTAAAGTCAAATATTTTTGTACTGCCCTGATAACGATATAACATTTCATCACTGGCATAATTGCAACATGGTACTATGTCTCCTTGAGAAAAAATGTATATTCGGAAATCCTTTGAATCTCTGTTCTTCCCTGCTTCTTAATTTCTATTATTCCTAAACAGTTTCAACTATGTCAGCTGCTTGCTTTTGCCTGCACCTTATCTAATTTCCTCATTCTCCCACCTCCAGTACTAAAAAATTGTGTCATTATGGAATTATTTTCCACCTCTTTCATTCATCTTATTTGCTTTATCGGAAGTTTCCAGGGTTTCATTGTTTGACGAGGTTCCATTAGCCACAGAACCATCTAGCTCAATATAAAAACCCAGCCCAGGCAAGCTGCCTTTGCATTATAGGATCATAAAACTCTGCAAAAAGTGAAAAAAATGAATTCATGTATTGCAGTATTATAGTTTAGAAGTTATAGCAAAAAATGGCTTTCTTCTTTTGTTTGTGTGTGTGTGTGTGTTTTTAAAGAAAATTAAGTGGCTGTTAAACAAGCTAGAATTATTTTTTATTAGAATTGCACAACTATATAAAGTTGAAACACAGACATTACTTTAAATCAAGGTGTTTAAAAAGGATGAAGTGACATTTAACAGTCAAGGTTATTTTTATTTTTAGAAACTAATTGGATAGTTTGTCCTTTCTTCTTTACTCTGTTCAACATTTCTCCTTTCCCATATCTTTCTATCACCAAAAAGCTAGTGGAGAAGGGAGGAACCCGAAAAGCTCTGCTTATGCTATGCAGCTGTGCACATTAACTCAGTGTTTTGCTACAAGAAGCAAAAGAGCCAAAGGTGGCTGGGAGACAGCCTTTAAACCCTGAGCAGCTTTAAAACTTAATTTCATAGAGTTTTAGTTGAAATTTCTGTAGCAGACCTGGAAATGACTGAGGCCCCTCGCTCTTGAATCTGAATGCTAAAATAGTGCAGCAAGAATGCAGAGGAGCTAAGCAGCTGAAATGGATGATCAGACCATAAAAAAAGAACTAGAAAGGATTCTCTTCTGTCAAGAGAATCCTTAAGATCAGAGGAATTACTCATGAAGGACAGTAGTAGTCCATTTGATAAATTAAGCTTTCATGGAATGGTCAGCTAGAGCATGTGCCTCTTTCTTAATCTAGCTCTGCATAAGAAACCTTGCTAAAGTGTAAAGAAAAAGTATTTTCCAAACCTATTTTTCTTTTTGGGCTTCTCTCCATCTCACTCTTTCTGAATTCTAGCTGTATGTGTACTTAAATATTTTGGACTGGGGGTGGGTTACCTAATGCACCATTTCAGATGCTTCTGGATGCCACTGTGATCCATCACCACCTGCTAATGGGAAAAAAGAGCCTAATGGACTTCTACTTACCAGAAACCTTCATGAATTCACACTGTGGTGCACTCTTAGAGACGTACAGAGAAGAAGAGACTGATGAATTCTGCAGAGACAGTAGATAGGAAATTAAAATTTTATTTGCTTGCATAAACACTGGTTCAGATAAGCATCACCAGTTTCAGTTTCCAAATCTACATGTCACCATTTCAATCAGAATTGGTCTGTAACCCTTCAGACCTATCCCAGACAGATGAGTAAGAAAAAAAGAATAAACTCTCTCCTGTCCTTTAGCCACGTTGAGCTCATTTTGTTTAAATGATTTTCACTAACAACATAGAGTTGTGCTCTCAGCAAGTGTGGACCAAATGACCTTCAGAGGTCATTTCCAACCTGAATTACTCCATTATTGTGTAACAGCCTGGGGTTTTTTTGATGTTTGTTTTGATTTGGTTTAGTTTTATTTTGTTTGTGGGTTTTTTTTGTGAAAATAGCAAAAAATTACTAAACTTGCTGATCTCGACTTCATATCTTGAGATGAATTGTCTAATCATAACCTGCAGGTCCTTGAAGACACATAAGACACATAAGCTTGAAATCTCTTTGGTGTTGCAACACAATTCCAGGTCCTCTCAGGATGATAAAAATAGGTGGTAAGCACAGAAATAGAGGTTGCTGAAGTCTGCATTAAAAGTAAACTTCAATAATAGATGAGCTCTTAGTCTAAGAGCATGTAATTTGACAATAAACAAGTAGCAATTTTTTTGACATCTAAATGCCCAGCATCATACTTTCAGCAGTTCGAGGTACTTACATGTATTGTTTTCATTTCCCCTGCTTCCAGCTGGCAGTCCCACATGGATTTCTAGTGCAAAATTAACTATGATTGGCACAAAGCATATGCTTGCAGGCAAGGAGATTGGAAGAGGAATACATATTTTGCCTTCACTGAAGCCTGTATTGCTTGATAACTTCAGTTACCTTCCAAGTTGGCCTTTTGCAGAATGTATTGGTTTTCATTGGAAATCACATCCTCAAGTTTTAAATAAATTAGAGCAACATTTTGTAATTATCCTCCTGCCTCTTTTGTCAAGCTGCATCAGATGTTGTGTATGTTGTCAGCATTATTCTTTGTAATCAAATTAATACTTCAGAGAACTATATATATTTGACATTAGTTTTTATTGTTTGTATCATTATAAACTAAATCAACTGTTTCATTTTACATATAGAGCAGAAAGTTTATGGTCTTATTAAAACTCCAGTAACAGCCTATTCAATTTATTGTTGTGCATAACAAAAGGCATATCTTAAGGAATGAACAGCTTTATTGTTTGGCGCTTTTTTCCCCCGAATTTCAGCCCAATATTCTCCATCATCATGTCTACCAAAATAGTACTGGTAAGACTGAAAGACATGAGGATAAGCAACGACTGAATCATTTTTGAATGCTATTAGAATTCCTCACTTAGTGAATTTCCATGTTGTACTAGGTATATTCAGGAATATTACAGTCCCTGTATGTAGACATGTACAGCTATCTCCACCCTCTAAGATACAGAATCATGGAATCATAGAATGATTTCAGTTCAAAGGGACCTTAAAAATCATCTAGTTCCAGCCCCCATACCATGGGCAGGTACACCTTCCACTAGACCAGATTGCTCAAAGCCCCATCCAACCTGGCCTTGAATACTTTCAGGGGTGGGGCACCCACAACTCTGGGCAGCCCATTCCAGAGCCTCATCACCCTCATGGCGAAGAATTTCTTCCTTATATCTAATCTAAATCTACCCTCTTTCAGTTTAAAGCCATTACACCATGTCCCATTACTACATGCCCTGCAAAGAAAAGGTCCTCTCCAGCTTTCTTGTAGGCCTCCTTTAGATACTGAAAGGCTGCTATAAGGTCTCCCAAGAGCCTTCTGTTCTCCAGGCTGTACAACCCCAAGTCTCTCAGTCTGTCTTCACAGGAGAGGTGCTCCAGCCCTCTGATCATCTTTGTGGCAATCCTCTGGACTCGCTCAATCAGTTCATTTTTACGCTGGGACCCTGAAAGCTGAACGCAGTACTCCAGGTAGGGTCTCATGAGAGCAGAGTAGAGGAGGAGAATCACCTCCCTTAGCCTGCTGGTCACACTTCTTTCAATGCAGCTCAGGATATAAGGTTGGATTTGTGGGCTGCAAGCGCACATTGCTAAGTCATGTTGAGCTTCTCATCAACCAACACCCTCAAGTCCTTCTTCTCAGGGCTATTCTCAATCCATTCTCTGCCTAGCCTGTATTCACTTCATACCCTATTTCCACTTAAACATGAGAAGAAACTTCTTCATAGTGTGGGTGACAGAGCACTGGAACAGGCTGCCCAGGGAGATTGTGGAGTCTCCTTCTCTGGAGACATTCAAAACCTGCCTGGACACATTCCTGTGTAACCTCATCCAAGTGTTCCTGCTCCGGTGAGGGGACTGGACTAGATGATCTTTTGAGGTCCCTTCCAATACCTAATATTCTGTGATTCTGTGATTCTGTTTCTCCTTACTTTCATTTCCTTCTTGAATCAAAGCCTTCAGAAAGTCACCTGCTCCATTGCAAGTGTATACTCCCTACAACTGGAGCTGACACAGGTCCTCTCTCTGCTCTAGACTTGTGGGACAACAAATGTCTGTGTCAGAAAAAGGGAAGATGAAGTACTGATTGTGCTTCTCGGTGCTGGCTGTATTTGTCACTGCTTCTGCCCTTCTGTCACAGCAAGAAAGACACACTGAGCATTGGCAGTCCTTATTGCCTGAAACAGTCCATGAAACCAAAATACACAAACACACAAAGAAGAACAGAAAACACAGAGGCCTGAAGATAACGAAATCTGTGATAGACTTTTTGGTATCAGGTAAATATGAAAGCTGCTCCCTCCTCTTGAAAAATGAATATTGCTGCGACACTCCAAGACAGATGCTTTCCCTGCAACTGTCCTTTTCAAAGTGGTGCAGCCTATGAGAAAGTTTGCTAATGTGTGGGGTTCTCCCTGGCCTGACTCTGCCTACCCAGACTTGGTCTGTCCACACTGTCATAGAGAGGAAGTCACAACTTTGTCCCCTGTGGTCAAACCATTGCAGTATCAGCCTGACCTGGCAACATCTAATGCTGAGAACTGTATAGGTAGGACTCAGCTGACTGATCTGTTATGGGACACATGATGGCAGACATAGTCAATGCAAGAAAAAGCATTGTAATTCCTAAATCCCAGACTTTCTGCCATATTCTCACATAAACTTACCTGTCTGCATCTGAGTATGGGCCTGTATCAAAGTACCAACACCAGAAGAATCTCTTGGGCTTAAGAGCGGTTTCATGCTACCTAGCTGGAACTTGAAATGTAAATGTACCTAATGACAATGAAGTGTGCACTTTGTAACAAATTGTTTTACCTCTGCATTTGCTATGGATATACCACCTGTAAAACAGCATAGCCTGTTGGTGGCTGTGTTATAAGAAACATGTTAGTCTGCCGAAAAGAGCTAAGTAACCACAGCAAGGTGTAACTGTATGAGATTGGTGCTCTATACAGTTTCAAAACTTTCTATTCAGTTTATGAATGATCATGCCTAGGAATATCTGAGTTTGTCTCTACTTAAGACGTTACTCTTTGATTATCATCTTACTAAAGTTCTATTTCCTGCAGTTCAGCTATCTTTTAATGTGTAGCCCTTGGCATATCAGTATATTCTAACAAAAATACAAAATTTCTTCAGGTTTTCATAGCACGTACGATTTCACTACCTCTAAAAATCTCAAAAGCTATTGTGCTTGAAATCATGCCTAAATAATTCCATTTACAAACGAAATGCAGAAAAGGATATAGACAAGTAATCAAAAGTAGTAACAGGTAGCACGACTGAATTTATCAAATACAAGGTATAAATGTGTTTCTCGTTATTTACTACCAGTTCCTGTAAATAAGCCAAAAGGAACCCTTAGAAAAGCATTGCTTCACTTACTCTATTAAACTAAAAAATGCATTCTTACATAAGACACACTGACAGCTTCAGTATTAACTAATATCTCCATGTCGAGACCAGCAACCAATAAAGCTATGTTTGAAATGGTTTCCTTCATGTAAGTTGAGAGATGTCTACACTGAAAACAATAACCTGATGAATCATGCCATCCAAATTAGTGCTCTTACTTAAATTTTTCTTTTCTCATATGCTCTACCTTTTTAAAAGTTAAAAAAAAAAAAAAAAACTCCACTGTTCTTTGTGTTCTTTGGAGTAGATTCTCTAGCTTATAGGGACATGCCAAAATATTCTTCTATGCTGTAGCAAATGCAGAGCATCTTCTGAAGTGTAAATACCTTTGTTAACCCCTCTTGCCTCCACTCAATCCCAAAACAAAGAACCTTTCATAAGAAGGCCTGAATCTGACAGCCAAGACAAGAAATAACAAAAGTCTGGCACATTCATATAAACAGAGAAATCTGCTTCTACAGATTCTAGGGAATTTTCAGGTAAGGCCTCAATATCCCACAGCATCAAGAACAAAACTATTGACATTCACTTGCCCTATAACTCCTCCTCCATCTGTCTGTCTCTGCCTCTGTCTCTGTCCTGCTTATGCTTCCAGCCCACAGCCAACCAAACTGCATGAATTGTTTTCACAGCTCATGAACAGCCATGTCTCTCTAAGATGTCCAGAATTTCCAGAATAGATCGTTCAGCCTTCACCGTTTGTTCCAGTCCCTCAATGGCTAAGTCAAAACTTCCAAAAAAACACCATTTAGAATAAAACTGCCGACAGTCCCTTACCTACAACATTTTGCATGATTGTGCTGTAATACAGTATAAGAGATTAACATTTCAAGTTTAGCACTGTTGATGGGTCCATAAATTTTTGTACTAAGCCTGAAATTTCTTGACCTACATTTTAAATTGAGTTGGTTCTGAATGTCTCCTTAGAGGAGCTACACTGGTGCATGCACACAAAATGCATGACAAAGCTGTACTACTATACTGTATGTTATTATATATTGTCATTATATTCTTAGATCATCAGAGATACAAGGAATATTGCAGTACCTTTTATTAAACCAGATTATATAGATACACTAAGACAGAGATGGTTAAACCAAAGGTATCAAAAAAATGCCTTAATAAATCATAGAATAGTTTGGGTTGGAAGGGACTTTCAAAGGTCATCTAGTCCACCCCTCCGCAATAAGTAGGGACATCTTCAACTAGATCATGTTTCTCAGAGCCCCATCCAGCCTGGCAAAGTTTATTTGATGTGTAAATCAATACCGTTTACTTAAATCAATAAATTTTATTTTGGCATCATAGAAGACACTGGAAAAAAGGTAATCAAAGAAGGGGGTTGTTGGGTTTTTCTCCTTGCCCAATCCCATCACTCTTACTTGGGAAAAGCCACTAAGTTTCATGAATTCCATAATTCAAGCTCCAATACTGTATTTAACTTTTTCCTTACTGAAGATCAAAATGAGCATGGAATGTCAGACACTTAGCACTGCACATTGCAAAGACGTGAGGTCTTTATACAGAGTATTACAAGTTCTTATCAACTTCACCATATGCTATAAGACAGAATGCACATAAACCTGTCAACATACATAATTCTCATTTTTTGATTAAAAAAATACCTTACAGAGAAACCATACATACTTGCTTCTTTCAGCATTACAGCATTACAATCCTGTTTAAGGGTATATTAATGTAATTAATCTGCCAGAGAAAATAACAATCTAAATAGCAGTATATCTGAATTAGGGAGGATTTGGTTGGCCCATGAAATATTTCAAGTCAATTTTCTGTATGTAATTGCAGTGTCAGAATTACACAAATACTTCTTTCCAAATGTACATAAGTGGCTTCAATAATAGGACATTAAACAAATCTAAGTCTCCAGTTCTGCAAATTTCCAGTGATTTTTTTTGTATGTGATTATGGTACTAAAATCTTTCTGGGGTTCCAGTAATATGTTTATCATCAGTCCAACAGGAAACCTTCAAACAAAAAAACCCAATGTTTTTTGCAGTGTGTGACAAAATATATACATACATACATACATACATATATATACATATATATATATATATATATATATATATTTTGTGTCTGGTGGGAAAAAAAAAAAAGAAGTCTTTGCATACATCCTTAAAAAATTAAGACTTTTGTTTTGTTTTAGCTGGGTAGATGTATAAACTGTGAGTTGTAAACTCCATTGGTAGATAAAATCAGATATTTTCATAAGATGAAGTTTTTGCTGTCACTCTAACTTGATTGTCTGAGACTATTAAGAAAATGTAATGTCTTCTATGATGCGTAAAATGATGAATTACTTAAATTAAAGTCACCTAAAAATCAGGTTTGATGTATAAACAGTGTCAGACTATAGATAACAATGGCAGTCACCATTTAAGAATGGCATAGGTAGTAGTCCCGAAGACCAGCAAACACAGTATTGCCATTGTGAGGACCAGCCTTTGTATTAACTTTGCAAAACCTCTGGGCTGAGGCTGGCTGGGCTTGCTTTGTCTGAATCTGCCATAACCAGCCTGCAGCTTGTATTTCCCTTCTTAAGCTGTACCAGCAACTTTTCAAATGGCTGCGTGCCTGTTTTTTTGGTATCATCATAATTTTGATAGAGATGGACATAACAAGTAGTTATTCTGTGTAGGATGGAATGTTTCTGACCCCAGTATACAGATGCAGTGTGGAGGAACATAGCCACTGGATGATAGTAGAGGTCTGCAAAGCGGGGACACAAAGCAAAGTATAGAGAAGTACAGGCATAAAATTCTTAAAAATGGTGATGCAAAGTGACACTGGAGCCTTCAAGGCTGTACAGAGCTGACCAGTGGTCAGTCAAAGAAAAGGAAGACCTCAGAGATGGACAAAAACAGATTAGGAGTAACGATAAATCCCCCAAAACAAAGAACAAGTATCTCGCATACATAAAGCATATTAAACATTATAAATTGAGATGTAACATAGAGTTGTAGACCAGAGAAGAAAAAGTAAGATATAAAGCTTAGAAAACATTAAAATAGGCTAAGCAGACATTAGCATGACAACAGAAAACAAAAACAAAACATGCTTCTGGCAAAGAGGCTGAAGAAACTTCATCACTAGCTTCACACTCCTCCAGGAATTCAGGATCTTGACAACTCACTGCAACCACACGCCCACTCCTTTAGGATCAGAGGTGCAGCAAAAACATGACCATAATACCAAAAAAAAAAAAAAAAAAAAGATATATTAGGAAGTTTTGGTGTAACAATTTTAGCCATATTACTAATAGGATGTATTTGGTATTAATTTGGACTGTAATTGTGTATATTTAACTGAAATAATCATAATAACTTTGTTTTGGTTTAGTAAAGTCTGTTAGGATTTTAAGGCAACTACCTATAAATTCTTTGTTTAACATGTAAGGTATGTCCTCATTTTTGTCTATAACAAGATTTTGAGTGTAACAACTAGCACAGCTATGTCAAACGCAGGAAGTTAACTTTAAATACTACATAATGCTGCAACATGGAAAACAGTATTGAACTGGAACACTGGAGCACTGGAACAGGGTCTCCAGGGAGGGAGTCATGGCCCCAAGCCTGACAGTGTTCTAGAAGAGACTAGACAAGAGCCTCACACACATGGCGTGAATTATGTGGTTGTCCTATGCAGGGACAGGAGTTGGACTCATGATCCTTTTGGGTCCTTTCCAACTTGAGATATTCTGTGATTCTATCTTAAAAAAAAAATAAAAAAATAAAAAAAATAAAAATTAAAAAAAAATCCAGGCACAAAGACAACATAGTGGTTTTCCAGTCATCAATCAATCAATAACACTTTGTAGTTTCACTTCCTAAATTAGCTTGGATAGTTATAGCAGCAAGTTGCTAAATCCAATCTATGTTGATAAATACATATATTTCTACTTTGCATACATGTTATGTGTATGTTTCAGCTGGGGGAACTTTCACACATTCAAGAAGAAACAGTTCCTGACCTAGTAGGCACACATTCCAGTAACAAGTAAAATCAGAAGTGAGATTAATTAGGTGTTTGTGAAGCAACTATAAAAAAAAAAAAAAAAAGGAATATATTAATTGAACAAGATTGCATACAGGTAGCATGACAAGGACTCTCTGAAGTGACAAGATGCCTTTCAAAGAGATATTGTGTTTGAGAATAAAATATTAAATTACTGTGCAAATAACGTTTGCATGCATAGTGCTTGCCAAAAGTTCATTTGATGTGTATTTCTCTTCTTCAGCCCTGGAATAAAAGCTCATTATAGCACCTAAGGGCAAATTAACATAGTCAAACTTTCTGCTACTGTTGTCCTTAAATTCACTTTGGCAGTCCCTGTATTGACATTTTTTCTGCCTTTAATAACTTTAAGCTTACTTGATCCTTAAGGATGTGATTTATCTTTTCTAAGCTACTAATAATAAAATGGGAGTTGTAGTAATTGGTTACAAGGGATAAAGCAGCAAGCTTCACAACAGGATTTACAGGCAGATATTGCTTCTTGTCCCCGGAATTTAGGAAGTTAAACCTAAACCCATTTGCACTACAGTCCAGGCTAAAATAGCAACAAATGACATCACCCGCAGCATGTTATCACTGCTGTAAGTGGTTTAATGGCAATCTGCCCACACCATCTCAATACCAAATTTACTACAATAAGTTACTTTCAAGGTCTTCTTCTCTTAATTGCTCATTGATTACTTACCAATCTTTACAGTGGGAACCTCTGAGTTTAATTGGAATCAATGCTGACAAATGGTACACGTTCCCAAGCCCTTTACCACTGACTTAATTGGAGATGTACACTTCCAGTTTTAATTGTAAGAATGAAATGTTACCTCTTCTGTTTTGCTATTGTTCTTTATAGCAACACTCAATCCTTTATTGTTTTGTCTGATGTTTGGTATTTCAAAATGCTCTGACCTGCATCACTTCAAAATGTTTTGTCTATTTGCTCTTTAATACAGAAATGTTTTCATATGGTTCAGAGCTCATTTGCACCCTTCTACCTGAGAAGGTCCTTATCCTGTGTTTCCCATACACTTTTGAATTCTAATATCAAGGCAAACTAGCAGTTACTTTCAGTGTTCAGCAAAAGCAATGGCCCTCATCTAAACCAGTAGAAATAGGCTTCCATCGTGCATGTCCGTATTACCTTGTAACTTTGGAAAGGTTAATATAAAATGTACCGTAGTTTAAGCTGCAGGATATCCAATTATGAGGAAAGAGCAGATCATTAGAGTAGATACACCCATGCACATCACTAAAGGCAAATACATTTTTAGACAAGTGTGCACTGAAGTAATTATATTCTAATTATATATCATGCAACATTTTTTTCATACTTAATTTAACACATGACATAATCTATTACAGATAAATACAGTTATTAGAATTTTAGTGCTGTGTTACTACTATGAAATAAGAAGTACTGCTGTGGTTTTAAGGTTATTTTGTGATTTTAAGGTTATTTTACACTCATGTATGAAAAGAAGATAACTCTTGGAAGGGTCAATTGGGTGAAGAAAAATATCAGTTAAAATCATCAGGTTCCCAAACTGGGAATTTTGGTCAATAAGAGGTTCCTAATTGGGAGTTCTGATTGACAACAGGTTGACTGTGAATCAACAGTGTGCCCTTGTGGCCAAGACAGTCAATGGTATTCTGGGTGCACTAAGAAGGATGTGACCAGCAGGTCAAGGGAGGTTATCCTCCCCATCTACTCCACCTTGGTCAGGCCACAGTTCTGGGCTCCCCAGTTTCAGAAGGACAAGGAATCACTGGAGAGAGCCCAGCAGAGGGCTACAAAGATGATTAGGGATCTGGAGCATCTTTCTTAAGAGGAAAGACTGAGAGAGCTGAGTCTGTTCAGCCTGGAGAAGAGAAAACTATGAGGGGATCTTATAAATGTTTATAAATATCTCAAGAGGATGGGACCAGACTGTTTCCAGTGGTGCCCAATGATAGGATGAGGGGCAACGGGCACAGACTGAAGCATAGGAGGACCCATCTGAAGATGAGGAGAAAATTGTTTACTTTGAGGGTGACAGAGCACTGGAACAGGCTGCCCAGAGAGGTTGTGGAGTCTTCTTCTCTGGAGACATTTGAAACCCGCCTGGATGCGTTCTTGTTTGATCTGCTCTGGGCGAACCTGCTTCAGCATGTGGATTGGACTAGATGATCTCCAGAGGTCCCTTCCTATCCTAACCATTCTGTAATTCTGTGATTCTGTGATGTCAGGACTTGAAAATCTAGCTTTTAAAATTATAATAAACGATACATGTATGAGTTTAATGTATACCTGGTATGTGTCTCCTTGGAAAATAATGATAAATGAAATAAACTTAATTGATACAAAACAACTAATATACAGCAGTGCTTTAGCTTAATAAACACAATGACTTTGAAAGGCCCTTCCCAGCTTAATAGTTCACTTATATTGATTATGCAGAGAATTTCTCTTTAGCCACTTTAATTCAGATAGCAAATATGACATTTTGGCTGTTACACTTTACTGCTTTGAATTATTCAGGAAAGGAAGTACAAGGGCAGACAGACCAGGTCTTTTTGTTCTTGCTATAAGTAATTGAGTACATTTCTCTCTTCCCCTCCAGTTTTGATTTTGTTTCTTTTTAATTGAGCACAGTCTGATTTCAATATTTAATCTATTTTTCTGAAGTCCTATAAACCAAATAAGTAGAGAAAGAAGAGTGATATGAGTGACAAAGAAATGCAGGGTACATTGAGAAGTCTTGGAATTTCTGGTCTAGCTCTGCTTGCTTGCATTAGTGAAAATGAGGGCTGGATCTTTACAATGTAGTATCTCACATTTAAGAAAGTTGCAGGTTAGTAATATTCTTACACAGGGCAAAATATATCAGAAAAATACAACAGCTACTTATAAAATGTCATTATCCCTTACTTTTATACTAACAAAAGTTTACATGAGTAGAAAATTCTAAATTTGATTTAGGAGACTTAGTTTAGGCATACTATAAATGCAGACACTTGTCTTCTATATTGACTATTACACATTGAAAGAAACCTTCAGATTAAAAATGCATATGCTTAAGCCCCTGAATTACTCTTTTAGGAGACTTTTTTGAATATTTCTACATCATAGTACTTACAAGTAGCAGCCAGAGTCTTATCTATACCAGTCAAACAGCAAAGGTTTTTGCTCAAATAATGAAGTTAAAAGATCTACACACACCTTAGAACAGAGTTCCCAAGTTGAGCCCATTTTAGCACTGCATTAGGCTGAAGAGCTGTGGCAGAAATAAGAAATTTTACTTCCATGTTTAGACTATCCATTTAATTGAACAAAGCTTATTCCCTCTTTACCTTGTGAATATCCCATTCTCTTTTGAGTGCATCTTTTTCTGGGACATGCAGAATACTTCAGGTCTTTACAGCTGCTTAAGAAGAATATTAGAAGATGTAAAGCCAGAATAAAATGTTCCCTCTGTTTCACTTCAGCCACTTAATAGGAAGAATATACTGGTTCTTACCATGTCGTCTTATTATGTTCCCAGGTTGTGCCTCATTCTATGTTTTGACAAGGTATACAACTGAATGACTGTCTTTTATTATACACATGTACATTGCATGCATGGAGAAGTTCAGAACTCCCGAACTCTTTTACGTCATACTGCACTAACAAAAATGCTACTTAAGCATCATTTTCTCAGTGTAGGCAGTTAAAATTATCAGCTAACATTTATTAATTAAAATTTGTGATATAACAAAGTTAATTATTTTCTGTAAGCATTCTAGACACAGATTATTACCCTAATTACTGATGTAATTTCTAATGAGGGAATTTTCTCATTCTGAGTAATTCTCTGTTTCAAATGACATTTAAACGTTGAATCTTGCAGATTGGTACTTTGGAATCTATTGTATACATCAAGAAATGTTAACATAGCAAGACCATTGAGTATGGGGTTGAGAGTCTGGAGACTTAACCCCTAATCACTGTGTACTAGAAAAGACTATATCGTGTAACAGGGTTCAATTGGAGTTATATTTAAACCTTATGGAAGTCAATAGCAAGTCACATATTGCAGTAGTCTTTGAATGTTGAATTCTATAGGATCTCTTCATTACTTTGAAAGACATATGGAAGCTTAAATAAGTCACTTAGTCCACAAAAGACAATGGGGATTCTGATGGCCAATCTTGTAGCACTCTTTATTTTTTTTTTTCACCCTAAGAGCCCCTGCTGGTTTGGCAAGAACACACAACACTGAGTTAGACATTTTTGATCAAATTCAGATAGCTGAAGTTCCACACAAGCTTTTACACTTACTTTTTTTTTACAAGGTAAACTCAAGTCACAGCACTTGCACACAGAAAACACTCAGCATGGGAACAGGTTGAATTTGGTCTGTTCAAATCTGGATTTCAGATTTATTTTTCTCCAGCATTATTTAAAGTTACACTTTAGTGGTGATCCATAGCAGTCTGCAAGCTTAGAGTCTCTTGGCTGAGACAACAAGGGCTCACTTTGTTTCACTGGAGAGAACTGAAAGTACTTTCTCAGAACTCCATTTCAGCATCCAGTTAATACAGTCAGTTCCTAATTCAAGAATAGGAAAAATAACTCAAAGCTTCTTATAGTCAAGCAAAAAGTGATAACAATACCTGTATAACTTATTGATAAGTTCACTAACATGGTGATAACATTTACATATCTATACACTGAGTCTTAAATGCAGCTGTTGTAACATAACAGATACATTTTTCCATGATAGTGAAGAACTATAATTCTCAAAGTAATATTCAGCAATATTTAGTGATGTTTATATTTAAACATATCCAATGCTTAAACATTCCTTTGCTCATCCAGTTAAAAAAGTGCATAATAGATACACACCAATACTGAATCATACCTTCCTACTGGAATAATGGATGTCTCTCTGACAGAATCATTAATGGAATTGGAAACAAAAATTTACAGACTTACCAAAAAAAAAAAAAAAAAATACATAAATAAATAAAAAGAGAGAAGGCAGATATGAGAACTTGAAGGAAAATGTATCTTGTCCTAGAAAATGTTCTATGGATTCGACCAAGCATTTATAGCACTACAAAAAAATAACAGATCCTCCTAGTGCTTAGGCAATGCCAACAACACTTAGCCCTTTGAAAACAGGCTTATTGTACTCTGTGACAGGCTGGAATTCAGGCAAATCAGTAAGGTTTGACAGGACTTCCACTCCTGCTAGAAGGGAACTGAATCTGTAAAAATTTGCTTTATAAAGCTGTCATTCTTGTGTTTCACAGTATATATTATCAATGGCATTTATGCAAGAGACAAAAATATCGATTGCTATATTGTTTTCCATCTATTTTGGACTGGAGAACTCTAGGCATGAAATAAATACATAAATTAAACTAGGGCTTCAAGTCAGAATTGAGGCACCTATGTTTTTCAGACAGCAACTGTACAGAGATGGATAAGACTGTAATTTTTTTTACATAATTTTATAAAATAATATACATTTTACTATAGGCACTCAAGTGATTCATGAGTTGGCCATAAATAAGGAAGACAGCAACCCTACAGGCTCTAAGCAATTTTTTTTTTCACCTTCCTGAATTCTGCCATATTCATAACTGTTTCCATTGGTCTTGGTTTGTGTTGCTGGCAAGGGTTAATACAACACTTGCCAATCAACACCTCCTCTTCTGGAAATGTCCCTTCCCAGGCTTTCCTAGGGTCTTTCTGTGATAGCTTCTACTTTTGTGCCACAGGCTTAAATTACTTTTCCATTTTGACTTAATGGAGGGTTGAAGCTAATAAATTTGCTAACCTCAGTGTCTGTAACAGCCACAGGAGCAAGACACACTCATTTGAAGCCAGGGACACTATCCAATAATACATGCAGAACATCTATCGGAATTCATTATATGTTATTTCATTGAACAATATAGATTACTTTAATATGAATTATTGAAATACTCCATTCCCAGATCTTCTTCTGGAAAACTTTACGTTAGCAACACCCTTGTTCTGAGGCTTGAATACAAAGATTAACTTCACACAAAAAAATATATTACATGGAGTTTAAACACAACACTTGAGACCCATAAACAAAATTTGATATTTTGGAGAGTAAGAGTGGTATTACTGAAACTTGACCATGAGTTTTGTAGAGACTAGGCATAACAGTCCTTACATAACATAAATCTTAATAAGGCAGCAGAATATGACAGGAGGTACTGATGCATTTAGGGAACCTGGGCTCTAGCCTACCCAAGATATGTATTGTGCATAATACTCTTTTTTAACAGTTGGCAATGAAACCTATAATTTTCTATCTAACCAAATGTTTAGGCTGCATAATAATCTCAGGATGGTGAGATTGTTTTTCTTTTTGATATTTTACCCACTAAAAACTGATAATAAGAAAACATATACTTTATTATGTTGATTGCATTTTTTTTTTTACCTGTCCATACATATGCTTGCTTGGTGGTAATAACAGCTCAGTAATTAAGAGGATGTTTATTACTATGAGGATTTTTTTTCATGCAAATTAATGTTCTCTATTTCTGAAAGTGGAAGTACGTATGCAAACTTGAACTCTAAAGTTGTTAAATGTGAAGATAATGAAACATGGGAGAGAGAAAGAAGAGATCAGCTGAGAAACTAGTAGTTAAATATGAATCCACCAACAAACTTGCTTTCTTATTGAATGCAAGTTTATACTCCACAACCAAGGAGTTGAGTTTGTTTTGACTCAAGATATTTAATAGCATCCCTACAGGATTCAAATACGGCAAGAAGCTAACATCAGCTAACTTCTAGCCCAGGTAACAAACATTCTTACTGCCACCCACTAAAATATTATTCAACGTTATCACCAATCCTGAGTGTTACAACTTAAGTCACTCAATGCAAGACTTTCAGCAACACTGAATACCCATCATTTTCACAAGAGGAGTTCAGTATAAAATTAAGTTCAAGACATCAGCTTGTGCACCACCGAAAATACACTGGTTATTTCCAAAACAAAGCAAACACCTGTGATACAGAAGTAGTAACTCACATTTATGACAGCTGTCACATAATACTTCATAGAGTGCTATTCCTCCCATTTCTAGTTACTAGTCTTCATACACTTAAAGAATGACCAAAAAAACCCTAGACATTTAAACCTTGGAAAAAGCTTCTATCTAATTTGAAACAGAGCATTTGTATTCTGTATACTACAATTTAAACAACAAAGAATAAAAACTGATTATGAATATGAGAGAATTATGACAGAAAGTCTTGGTATACTACACATAACTTTCAAGAGGTAAAATGCAGAAAGCAAACATAGTATTCAAAGAGACAAGAAAGGATATAGCAGTAACACTAATTGAATCACATTTGACATGTATTTTTTTAAAAAGAAAAAAACCTTATAATCATATAGGTTTTCAAATCTGGAAGAACAATCTCCTGTCCCTCTTCCTCTCATTTACCAAGCCCTTCAGGTAGTTTTAGTGACAAGAAATAGGGCTCCATATGCATGTTCTGATACTACATTTATAGAATATCAGGAAAAGCAGCTTCAAAGTTATTATATCTCTAAATTACTTTCTGAAAACACAAAATTGAACCATCTATAAAGGCAATATGACTACACATACATATATAATTAAAAAATATATATAGCTGATGGTTAACAAGAAACATAGCTCCAGGCTAAGGATATTTTCCACATTAGGAAGGAAAAAAAAAAAAAGGGTAATTGTCCTCTGTGATAAACTGGCTAGTATTCAATAGCTTTAGTGACTCAAATGGAATTTGGTTAAATCAGAAAACCTGAGGCTGACCAGTCAGGCTTGACTTTTCCTGCTAAAAATGAATGAATCCATAAAATTTAATGTTTTACAATAGTGTTTCACTGTTTACATCATTGGTTACATTTAGAAAAAAGGGGTCTAAAATACTGTTAATGAGGATATTATTTTGCATCTCTTTTGGACTCTTGCTGCTAACTGCATAAACAAGACAACACTATGCACTCAAGCTTCTTTCTGTTTGAATCAGGACCCAGCCAGGCCTCAAAGGCAAATCATACACCAGGCTGAGTAATTTAGATGTTCAGCCCCCCAGGAAGCATTCTGTTCTATGTTTTAGATTTGCCTTCTCTCATCTGCAAAGTACTTTGCCTCCTAAAGACATGGGTATCATGAAGGCTCCCAGATGTTGAAGACATCTCTGAGACATCTTGAGAGACCCAAAAGACCTTGTATCTCCCCAGTGGCTCCAAATCCCCTATAGCTCTCCCATCCCAGGATATTCTGCAAATAGTGAGAAGCAGCAGTCTGCAACACAGAAAAGTTCAAAGAAAACTTTATTACAGCCCAAAAACTTTAGTACAGCCCAATTCTCTTATTTATAGAAATTTGTGTTACTCACAGTTAAATGGATGATATCTAAGAAATCTGAAATTTTCTAGTTTTGAATTTGGGCTTGTCTTCTAGCTTTTGGTGTATGCTGTACCTGTACCTTTTTAGAATAAGATAGATTATAAACAAACTTTATTTCCTCATAAAATTCTCATTAAAAAAATCAAATTAGAAGAATAAAAAAATAAAATTTTAAGTGCAGCATTTCAGACTTTGCTATATAGAAGGTCATTTCACTAGACAATATAACCACCAATAGTAATTTGTGAATAAATCGGTTTTTGTAATTTTCATAGTTTAGGAGCTAAAATTAAAGGTAACCGATGAAAACATAATTTCCAGTTTCCCTTTTGGAATGTCTGTATTCAATTATTGGTAATCAAAACAGTAATTAAACCACTTTCAGAACTAATTATTCTTAAATTATCTATTGGCTGTTCCAACTGTCTTAATTAAAACAAATAGTAAGCAGCTGTTCTTCCGCTGTCAGTACGTGGTTTTTGTAACTGAAGTCCTTTTACTTTTTATCTTGATGGGAATTAAAATATGATTTTGTTAATTCTGTCCAATTATTTTTGCCTCAACTACACGGAATTCTATTAAATTTCAAAGAGCTTTGAAGGCAACTGAGGGTGAACAGAAAATGACAATTTGCATAAATTAAAAAAAGAAAAAAATAAAAGTTTGTAAAACCTGAAATTATATGGACAGAATCAGAGTATTTATTAAGGAGAAATCATATAAGATATTTGAAATTTCACTGTCTCCATTAGGTTAAAGAGAAACAAAAAAATAGCCCTCTAAAATAAACCTTACCTGCTGTCTAGCTTTATAAACCAAGTTTTCATTCTTATTTTCTTCAGGGAATTCACTGTGGTAATAGAATGAAGAGAGAGAAAGAAAATTCTTATGACCCTTAGAGTCTTTGAGAAGATCTCATAAAGAAAGATATGATGTATTTTTAATAAACTTTGTGAATTTTAATGAGAGGACTTAAAGCATTGAAGTAATAGTTCATTGAAATAAAAATAAAAAAAAAGTGGCGCTAATTTCTACCTCATCTAAACAGTAGATGAGAAATTTTTTTCTTGTCTTAAAATCACCTCTGGAGATTTATGTTTTAGTTACACTATTGAAAGAACTTCAAAGAAGATGCATGTGCCTTTTTATATTTTATTTCAGGAATTACTCTTGTTCTTTAAGACTGACTTTTGTTTTTTTTTTTTTCCTTAGTATTGTAAACACTGTGCTGTCCAGGTTTTTTTGCTGATTTTTTTTTAGGACTTGGACACAGATTGGAGACTGCTAAGGCAGGACTAATACTTATACAGACAGCCAGAATAAGTAGAGAGAGTCTAAAAGAATTCTACTGATAGTTTGGACATGTCTATCACTTTCTCAGTTCTTGGGAAAAATATATGCTGTCAGATATCATGCTGTGTTCATTTAAAATATGGCAGTCAAGCTTTCTACTGTAGAGACAATTATTTCTTGAAAATCAAGAGAATGTGGAAAAAAAGCCCTGTTGTCTGAAAGCAGCTTTTGCTGGTCAGATTTGAATGAATCTTTAATCATGCAGAATATAGTATTCGAAAATAAAATCTTCATATTATAAATTACTTCAGGAAAAAACATGTTATATAGCTAGCCCATATACAGCATTGAATTTGTTTTCCTGTCTGTCCTCTGACCAAGAATTTGCCAGTTTTTTTCATTCTCAGCATGCGTGTACCTATACTATAAAGCACTGAGAGATGGGGCAAGGAGGCATTCTCCACTCTGAATTAGGAATGGAGGGCCATTTTATGCATCTAAGGGAATCTGAATTATTTCCTCATCCACTGTTCTGCTCTCTCCATCAAGTTTAACTCCCCAGACTGTTGTCCTCTTCCCCACACACATGAACTGCATTCACTCTGTCTTCAGCTTTAGGTGAAGTGATACTGGCTGGATTGCACTCATCCTGCTGAAGCCTCTGTGCTC
Source organism: Nesoenas mayeri (assembly GCF_963082525.1). Lineage (NCBI taxonomy): Eukaryota > Metazoa > Chordata > Aves > Columbiformes > Columbidae > Nesoenas > Nesoenas mayeri. Next base: position 41,242,272 of record NC_137544.1, read on the forward strand.
TTAAACAGACAGTCAATCACATCTAAATGATAACCAAACAGCTAGCATATTAGGTTACATCTATACCACATATGTAAGCTTGGTTTGACCATAACTGGCTTAGTCTCCACACAGTTAAACAGATCTGAATACTCTGTGGGATCCTGCACCTCACACTTACCAGCCCACCACGCCAAAGGGATATGTGAGATGGACAGCATCAAAAAGCAAGTTCAGAAGTTACTTTGCAGCTGTTAACTACTGTTTCCTAAAAACAGGAGAATGGAGAATCATTTGTGTCAGCTGGGGTCAGGCTAAGGTGAGAAGTAACTGCATTGCTTCCCAGTTGATTCTGCCACCACAGCTGCAAAGCTGACTCTCATTTCTTCTTCTCCCAAGAGGAAGCAAGCACAAGGTTTGGCAAAAAAGTGCTGTTATTTCTCACCTCTCCACTGAGGTTGAAGCACAGATGCAGTGACACCACTCTCTTCTGCTCCTGCGAGGAGAACCAGGTTCCAGTGAAGTGAAAGGGATGGTTCCCACAGCCTGTCTCCCAGGTTCCTAGGGCCCAGCCTCCTTGCTTCAGTTGTAAGCCCAAAGGAATAATACTTTGTGACTTCAAATTTCAGTATTTTGCATCAGACTGGGAAGTATTTTGGTTGTGAGCATATAGAAGATATGACATTTTGTGAGTCAATCCAAAGGTCCCAGATATCTTCCTGCTCTCCTCTTCCTCAGAAGATTAGTAGGCAGAGCACATCACAATAAACTCCTAATGCACCTAAATAATTATCCATGTGGAAAGGGCAATGATAAAAGGCTGTGGTCCAATGAACAAGGCACTGATCTAGAAATAGAAGACTTTTGATTCCCTTTCTAGTTTCACTGCAAGTCTAGTCTGGAGTCATACTCAAGTCACATTAATATCTTATGTGTCAGATTTCCCATATGGGTGACAAATGTAACAGCTCTTTACAAATGGCTTCTATATTTGTGGTTGAAAACTTCTGCATCAGACTTAAAATCCAAAATTTTCAAAACTGTTTATTTAAAGCTAGGATTTTCTTTAGATTAAAAGTGGTCAGAATTAGTAAGAAAAAAAATCACTTCCACCTTTTACTGGATTTTGCAGGAATAGAATGTCAATTTCCACCAAGAATCAGGTGTCACTTAACCCCCCAAAATGCAAACCTAGGAAGCAAGGAGTACCTACCCAGATATGAAGATTTCATTTCAACTGTATTATTTTGTGTAATTTTAATCTTAAACTGATAAACAGTAGTCCCTTTGATTTCCCGTTTTTCCTTATACTTGTTAAATCATGATATTCCAAATTTGGACCAAGTGAAACCACTTGGTCTTTTCACTTGTATCATTGATGTTAGAGAGGGCTCTTGCAATTTTTCACTAAAGTTACATCACTACTAAATTTGCAACAAGTGTAGTGAAACATTTATTTTTATTTTATCCTTAAGTAGAATGATTAATTTTTCCCTGTGCTGGGGCCATTAGTTCAGTTAAACACAAAAGTCAAGTGAACAACAGAGTTTAACTGCCCAAATTAAATGTTTGGGATTTTTGTTTTTAAATCAAATCCCTTGGAAAGCATCTGTGTTCACTTCATTGTTCTCACTTGCAATGGTAATCTGTATTAAGTCTGCTGCTTTGTCTTCTCTAAACATTTAGAGTTATTATAGCAAGTGCATTAGCAACTGACATGTTACTCTTTAAAAGCTCTAAGGAATGGCACTGCTTTTAACATATAGTCTTTCACATCTGTTAATGAAGTATAATTGCAGTAAGTTCATGTCAACTGCAAAGCATGACAGCAACCATTATCCAAGGATGTGTGGATCATCTGATTTATAATTTGTGCTAAAATACATGTGTTGATTTATACCACTTGAAAAACATATATAAGGGACATAAGAGACTAGTATTTTTCTGCAAAAAAGTATTGTGGAGGCCTTAGTCCTTCTAATGATGTCTGCCATCTTGCAGGCACCAACTTCTTAATATTAATATTAATCACAGCAATAATAATATATTCTATGCATATACAGAAAAATACTAATGTGCTCCACCAAAAAAAAAAAAAAAAAAAAAATTATGAGCAGTTCCACATTGAGTGTACAAAGAGATTTCAAACCAACATTGACAATATCTTATAATATTTATAAAAAAAATGCAGAAGCAAGCATATGATAAAAGTTAATTTGCTGATGCCCATACCTGTATTGATAATGCAAGTCTGGTCATTAAATGGGTGACTGAATATAACTTATACTAAATCTATAACAACAGAGTGAAATGCAGGAATAGAGTGATAGCTTTGTGCATGAAAGCTTTGACTTAATGGACAAAAAAATGTATCCATCTCACTGTTTTCTCAACAAATTTGGTTTCTCACAGTGAAAAGATCATTATTTAAGAAACTTCATCTGGATAATGAAACTGCTGACTTTAGTTCAGCCTAAGTTACTTCAGAGACTTCTCTGCTTACTGACAGTGTACTGCACCCAAGAATATTAAGGCAATCAAGAAACTCCATTACCTGAGCCCAGAACTGAAATGATGTCTCACACAGTGAAATGTCTAATGCTTCAATGTGCTGTTACTGCTAGGAAGGATTAATAAACATCGTCACACAGAGAAGCTGTAGCTTCCACCCTAAAGGATTTTGTTTTATGTATAGATCAAATGTATAGGCTGAGCTGCCAGCAACTCTTTCTGAAAGTAAGCACAGCAAAGGCCCTATGAATCTTTAATGCCCAGTTTTTATTAGAATACAAATTAGAGTAAGTTATCTTTTACATGAAGAAAACATGAATCTCCTAGTTGAGAGAGACCAACAAGAGATTTGAAAATAACTTTTTAAGGCCTGCCTGAAGGTTTGCAGAGCCAGTCTACCCTTGGAACTGCCAGTGTCTTTGAAAGTTGTATTAATATCTGCCTACTCAATTGCCTTCATGCCTTCAGAAGATTTTACTTGCAAGCCTCCAAGATTTGTGTCCACTCCCTGTTCAGCTCAATATTCTCCTTCTCTCCAACCAAACTACAAAATCCAATTTTCTCTCATTTCTATCTGGCCAACCTGTCTTTCAGCATGTTCTTCCAGGTGAGTAGGGCCAGTTGCTGTCAGGGAAGAGATAGACATCCCTCCATCCAAGAATTTGCATGCAGTCTTTGAGTGGGAGCCATGCTAATCTTTTCTGTATTGTAGGGTTTTAAAATTATTTTTATATGCAATACTTCACTTAGTTTTGGGTGAAACTGATACTACTATGAGTTGCTCGGCTTTTCTCAGTCTTCAGAGGAGATGCAGTTTTTCCTGAAGGACAGAAGGATTCATCGCTTAAATAAATAGGTATATTTGTGGGTGGAGAAAGCAGTGCCTGCTGAAGACTCTTCGTATGTCTGCCTTAGTGAACCCATAAACACACAGTAGTTCTTACAAATTGTGCTAGGTATTATTGTGCTGATAATATAAAGTTTATATATAGTTTTATATAATGATGTCAGTAGATGTGTTCAATTTGGCCAGTTTAGCCAGCCACAGAAATTATTTTTGTCTGATAGTTTTAACATTCCACAGCTAAAACATGCAATAAATGAAGAAGTCTAGCCTGCAGTGATCAAATCCACTTTTCAAAGATTTTAGAAGTCAGTTTATTCAGACCAAAGTCTGTATATGTTATGAATCTATTTTATCATTTAGACATTTTAAGATCTTACAAAACAGTATCTTTAGTTCATTTTTATTATGCATCTCAGAAATTTACTACAAGGTGATAATGAAGGGATGACAGGGTATATTATATAGAGATGACAGATTAGACCAGTAGAAGAAAGGAGCTACACATCAAATCAAGTTAACTATAAATCATCTAGATCAACAAGGAACACAGAAAGTAAAAGTACTGGAACCCATAACAATATAGAGAAAGGAAACTTTTTAGGGTTATAGTGTTGCCTAAACACCCAGGATGTTAACTATGACAGTAATTTGTGATAAAGTCAGAGAAAATATTAATGAAAGATTTAGCTGACATGTATAGAGTGCATAACAGTTACGTCAATTGGCAATGTGATGTTTCTGTCTCCTGTCAATGACTCCTTGAAGTGATTAGTGATGAAACGCACAAGTGGAGAGATTAGCCTTCAGTATGGCATATGATCTGCTAGAGAATGCTATACTTCAATATAACAATATAGTCAAAATCAATGTCATTGAAGAAATGAAAAAGTTAAATAAATGCAGTATATTTATATTTTTAAAAAAGAACAATAAAAATTTAATTTAAAAAAATAGTTTAAGCAATTAGTTAAAAGTAAAAAAAATGCAGTTGGTATAGGTTGTTCAAATATACTCATTTAGAAGCTGACAGTAAGTGAATATCAAAATATCAATATAGTCTTTAAAGGATAAGTGTACCAACCTTATTTCAGCAGTTGGTTAAACAAAAAAAAAGTGTATTAGAAGTCAAAAGGCATCCTTCATAAATTAGAGATTTTTATAACATAATTATGATTATGAAAGATATAGCATAAACTCTGACAAGTTAAAAGGAAACTACAATAGATGTGTCAAAGAAGATTTTTAGTAACTCTTTGCGAAGGTAACAAAATATACAAATGCAAGAGAAACTGAATATCTACAGCATGCTTAGGATGAAAAAGACATTAGAAAACTGATTATGGGAGAATGGTACAGTATACCTGAATTTCTACAAGGTCTTGCTTAAGTCCAGAGTCAGTGGCTAGTGAAGAAACTATACTGTGGATAAGCTATAAGGCTTCTCACTGATTACTAACCAGTTACAAGATTGAAAGCAAAGGGTGAACGCAACTGTGCTTGTTCCACAACAGAAGGGGAACAGATTATTTAAAGAAAAGTTCACCCTAAAAGAATTGCATATGATAATAGCTGACTGTGGAGTAATAGAACTGATGAAAGTCTATGTCAGTAAATGCATAATGAAACAAAAGGAAAGAAAAACTGGAAAAGGAACAAACGAAAACAAAACAAAAAAATGAAAAACAACTATACATACCCAATATGTATAGTAGCTATTTAATGCTAAGGAAAGAGGCAGCAGAGACAGCCTTATGAAAAATGTTTGTTGCTCAAGAGAGGTCAGCAAGTCAAACAGAATGCTAGAAAGAAAATAGAGATTAAAATACAAAGCCAGTATCATGACATGGTGTAAACTCATGATGAGTACCTATGACAAATACTGTGTGGGGTCCTGAACTCCCCATCTCAGAAAGGGTATAGTAGAAATATAAAAAGTGTATAGGTGACAGAGATGATCTAAGAAGTGAAAAAGATTCTTTAGAAGGAGAATTGAATTTATGATAACTCTCCTATTGGAAGAGAGATGCCTGGTGGGAGAGAAGATAAATTATTATAAAATCATGAATGGCCTACAAAAGGAATAGGTCCTCTCCATTTTCTCACAATGCAAGAACTAAAAAAGATCTGTGAATTATCAGGCAACAGTTTAAAAAAAAAAAAAAGCATTTAAAGAATGTCATTTTCATCCAATATGTAGTTGCAGCATAGAACCACATTACCATACAAACTTGTAGAAGTCAATAGCATAAAAGTTACAAAAGAATTCAAAAAGTAAATGGACAAATTAATGGTGGAAACGCTGTGAATACAGTCTCTGATTCACAAAACAGATGAGTGCTGGAAGTAAGCATGATGATTTAGAGGACTCAGTGCAGGCTTGGTCAACTCATGTACTTAACTGGTTGCTGGCAAAAAAAGATAATATAAGCTAAATAAGACTGATAAGACCAATTACTGTCTATCCCAGTACAAAAAAAACAAAAAACAAACAAACAAACAAAAAATAAATAAAATTCAAATTATTTCACAGGCTTGACTCTTCAGATGTCTTTCCACATGGAGGTTGTATGTGTTGTTTACAAAGCTTACAACTCAGATCTGCAAAAAATAATTTTCCCCAGCAGCCAAGACCATTGCAAAGTTTCTTTTGACCTTATTTTCTCCCAAATTAGTACAAAGTGACATGTGCACTAAACAGCAGCATAGCTGCAACACCAACAACAATGCAAAATATGCTTCCTACCATAAACTTTTTCATGTAATAATAAAAAAAGAGAATCAAGCAGCACATCAGAAATGTTGCCCACAAATTTAATGCAACCCTGGATGATAGTTAGATGTTACCATGGTAAATACAGAATAGCATTCTATGTAAAACAGATAGATTCAACTTGTTCTTTCTTACCATGGTCACTGTGTGATTGAAAAAGTTAAAAAAAAAAAAAAGTAATCAAGTTATAGAATACTTTATTGGCTTCCACTTTATATTGAAATCCATTATGCGAAACTAAAGGAAAATGTAAGGTCTTTCTTTACTCAAGTCAATGGCCTAGAAACCATTATCAGACTCTCCTATAAAATAGATTTTCTGTTGTTGGGTATTGAAGCTTCTTAGGGGATTATGACTTCATTGAACTATTTCACTTTACTTATGTCTTATGAAATACCTTATGAAATTAACGGTAATTGTAGATTTGAATGATCCTTTTCTTAGCAATTACAGTGATAATTTCAGCAGAGATGTTCAGATCTATCTTGCAGGAAGTGATAGACAATGCAATACTCTACTTTTCATCTTTCAAGCTATCAGAGTAAATACTGGGTTATAGAAATTTTAATATTACGCTTTCTAAACATGCAAATTCCTTGCTTCTATGATCCATTTATCATTCTCTTTATCATCCACAGTTTTATGCCATATTGTGGGTTTACATATGTTTGGAAAAATTTTTAATGGGTTAGGTTGCTATTCATTAGGAGAGACAGTGGTAACAGAGGTAATACAGCAAATGTTTGAAGAGTATTAAACCTGTGTGTTAATGACATGCTTCTTTGAAGATGATGAATAGAGAAAAGTTCAGTGCCCATTTACCTCACTTTCTGCTATAATATTCCCTTTCCATATCACCTTGCATCAGAAATCTTAACTAATACGCTATCGTCCCTGGACACATTGTTTAGTTTCTCATCCATTTTAGTATTAATTCATATTCATTATTCTTATGCCGCTTCTCAAGCACTGATCCTCCTAAAATAATTATTTCCATGTTTCATCCCATTTTTTACCTGGCCTTGTGTGTCGCATGCTTTCAAGAAGCCCATTTGTCTGGTGACATCTAAGCAGTGCTATCACACAGTGACACTCTTTCCCAGTTTTGAAGCTCATTTACCCGATAATCACCATCTTTCTGCCTCAATACATCAGTATCTCAGATGAGAAGTCACAGAACCATCTTCCTTATTCTCCTCCAAGTCCTCCACTCTAATCTACTTCAGCCAGGTTTTGCAAATACCCACCAGTATCCCTCCTTCTTTGCAACTGTCCAAGACTTTCTCTCACATAGCAGAAGCAAACCTCATCTCTTATTCCATGTATTTAAGAAACTGAGGCACAATGAGTACTTTCTAAAATCCTGCCCAGGTATCAGTAAGAAAAAAGAGGTGAGAGCTTCCCAAATAATGATGTCTCATTTATTTATATATTTATTTGAAATTTGCATTGTACTGTATATATTTAATTTTAAAAGTTACTGCTAAACAAAAGAGGGTACCCTCTTTGTTTTGCTGTGTGTGATCATGTTCATTTGGGAGCACCATCTAGAGTTGCAAGAAAGGCGATAGAGATATCAACAAATATTCAAGAGTGCAGATGTCCACAACATAGACAAACTGCAACAGAAGTGAAAAAAGTGATACCATTACTGCTGGCAGGAAGCAGTCATTGCCAAGTCACATAAGCCATGGAAAAAGAGACTTATTCAAATGTTTACAGATGGAAAGTCAAGAGTTTGTGGCAACACAGAGAACTGGTAAATGTCACTTTACCAGTAGCAAGCTGGATGGAAAATACTGTAAAGCAGTATGTGGCATGGAAAGATTTGTTTGTAAACTCACTTTTTAAACTCCAACATTGAGGTCTTTTTTTTTTTTTTCAACTTGATTTAGATATGCAACACTCTATTCTATTTTTATGTAAATAATTTCAGGAAAACTGACAGACCCACCTCAAACCTTTAGCCTGAGATTCTCCGAAGTCCATACCACTAAACCAAATTTGTAACTTACAAGAAAAAGCTGTATCTGTTGATCACTACTTTCAGGGAGAGACACACAAATCGTATACAAACTCCTCCTCTTTCTTAGTCATTTGTGCAAATGAGGTACAGATTCTACAGAGCTAAGGATATTGCATGAAACTACTCCTAGCTGGCATACTATTTTGCAAATAAGAAAAACAAAACATTAATTTACTCTACTCTTATTTATTATCATGACAGAAAAGGGCAATATGATGCATTAAAAATTATTTAAAGTAGATTTGCTACACAGTAAAAGTGATTTAAGGTCCTGCTGCATAAAACAACCTATGATAAATACATCCAAAAAGACCAGAACAGTTGAATTTCCTTACTTTGGGAGAAGGTATTTGTCAGTATAGAAAACAGATTATTTGAACTGTCTAATTTTATGTATTTTCTGCTTACTTCTTAGGGATTAAAAATTTAATTTATTGTACTTTTATCCCTATTCCTGACTGATCATTTTGGATATTTCTCCATGTGATTGTACATACCACATACTAATCCTCCAAGGTAGTCCTCTGGGGGACTACCCGTTGAATGAGGATTACCAAATTTGGAGCAATGGGTGGAAAGAGGGAAATACAATCCTGCTTATGGCAAATTATTTCTCCTCCTTTATTAAAACAGGGAATACAAGTCCTCAGCCTTATAGACAGAAATCATGTAGAATGTTGCCCCAATGCAGAGTATAAAACTGAAAAAGAGTTACAAATGCCTGATTTGCCTTTCACATGGAAAGATGAAAGTTGAGTGCTCTGACCTATGATGTGAAAAAGGCTGCAATGTCCTGTTGCAGCACAGACTGTTGGGGAGCAGCTCCATGGGGAAAGCTAACCCAAGGAGAGCTGACTCAAATGAAATAGAAATGGATTGCCTTACACTGAACCAATACATTGCTGTTCTTCCACAAAGCAGTGCCAGTGCACTTGATTACAGCCCTACAGTTACTCCTGTGTTGAAAAATATCTGCTCCTAAGCATGAAATGGTAATTTTTTTCCATTTGTTATTATTCTCCTTTTTTTTTTTTTTCTCACAGGAGAAGATGCAGACTTAAAATGAGATTCACGGCTGGTCTTCTACAGTTGTTTTGTACCAGAAGCTGCTTAGATTTCACAGGTCAATAACAGGACCTGGAAAAAGAAATATTTTCGACTCCCTCCTGAAATGCTAGTGGACAGGAAAAAAAATACCATATTGAACATAAAAGAAAGGCATTTTGTAGCAAAAATTTCCTTGTAACGCTCAGTTATATGAGTAACCAAGTCAGGTTGCATACTTAAGTAATTATAGCACTTTCCATTATAAGCAAAGCAGTAAATGTCCCAGCTCACTCTGACCTTTGTTATTTGCTACCTTTCATTGATTTCCAAGACTAGGATAGAAGATGCTTTAGTCCTTGCTAGCAAAATCTGTTCTGCCTTCAACAACCCCTTACACAAAGGAGTAGCTTGTTCTTGTTGGGAAACAAAATGAAATGGGATTTAATGACTCTTGCAGGGGAACTCTTGCAGGAATAGAAACAAGTGGGATATAATGATAACATTTAGAAAATATAAGAGCTTTCAAAGAGCACCTGAAATGGCTCAGGCATTTTTAGATAACAGTACCAAAGGAAGAAGCCCTAAGGTAAAATCTTAGCCCTAAGTCAGAGAAAATTATTATCCTTAAATTCAACCAGAGCAGAAGTTCACTTCATATGACAAGAGGAGATCAGACAACTATGTTCCATCTAATTTAGACAACTCAGCATCTAAAAACTTGTATGGAAAAAAATGTGCTTACTAAAAAGTAATTTTGTTATAGTTGCAATAACAATTATCAATGAAGACACTCTTCCTTGAAGGAAATAAAGGGTGTGGTCCATCTCACCAATAAAGACAGGAAATCACAGTATATTTTCAAAGTCTAAGGAACAAAATTGATAAATTTCACAATTCGTAAAACTCTTCCAATACTCTAATGATATATAAATGTAAACATGTCTGAAAAAGAAAACAAAAAATCTTATTGCTGATTTGTTACTTTGTGAGAATCTATTATGAATACTAAAATAAGGATTTGTCATTGTTTTGGTTCCTTATTATAAAATCTCCAAATTACAGAATCACATAATCATTTAGGTTACAAGGGATCATTTCAGAACACCAGTTCAACAGATTAACCAGATGAGCATTTCAACACCCCTGCTCAAGCTGGGTCAGCTGGAACAGGTTGCCCAGGACTACATCTACTTGGATTTCAAATATCTCCACAGATGGAGACCCAACAACCTCTCTGCATGATCTGTCTCGGTGTTTGGTCACCCTCATAGGAAAAAAAGTGTTCTCTTGTGTTCAGATGGAATTTCATGTGTTTCTGTCCATTGCCTCCTGTTCTGTCACTGGGCGCTACTGAAAAGACTCAAACTCCCTCGTTTTCAATCTCTCCCATCAGGTATTGATCCATATTGATCAGACACACACCCTTCCCAGCACTTACTGGTGCCTTGGGTTATTCCTCCCCACATGAAAGACTTTGCATTTCCACCTGTTGAACTTCATGAGATTCCTATTTGTGTGGTTCTCCACCTAGTGAAGGTCCTTCTGAATGGTTATGCTAACCATCTGACATATCAGACTCTCCTCCCAGTTCTGTGTCATCTTCAGACTTGCTGAGTTAACCTCTGTCCTATCATTCAGGTGATTAAGAAAGATGTAAAACAGTATTGGCCCCAGTATTGACTCTCAGGGTATACCACTTATGGCTTGTCTCCAACTTCTGCTGCTGATACACACCCTCTGTGCCCAGTTGTTCAGCCAGTTCACAATTAATTTCACTGTTCTGTTCTCTAACCTATACTTTGTCAGCTTGTTAGGATGATGCTATGGGAGGCAGTATCAAAGGCTTTACTGTAGTTGACATAATCAACATCTACTGCTCTCCCCTTTGTCCACCAAGCCAGTCTCTTCATTATGACAAGGTTAGCAGGTTGGTCAAGCATGACTTGCCATTTATGAATTCACCCTGACTGCTCCTGATCACCTTCTTGCCCTTCATGTATTTTGAAATACTTCCAAGGAAGATTTTCTCTATCACCTTCACAGCAGTTGAGGTGAGGATGACTGGTCTGTAATTCTCTAAATCTTTTTTCTTGCACTTTTTGAAAACAGAGTGATATTAATTGTCTCCCATCTTCAGGAACCCTTTTCAATTGCAATTACTGTTCAAGGTTTTCAAGAGTGCCCTCTCAATTACATCAGCCAGCTCCCTCAGCACTTGATGGTGCACCCCTTCAGGCCCAATTAATTGTATGTTAATTTTGTTTAAGTGCTCCCTAACTTTAACCTCCTCTGCTGAGCGTAATTTTTCCTTGCTCTAGACATCCTCTCTGGTCTCAAGGGTCTGGGATTCCTGAAGGCCAGTTTCATGGACAAAGATTGAGGCAAACAAGGCACTGACATTGTCAGCATTTTGCATGTCACTTGTCATCATTTTCCCTGTCCAATTTAGCAGTAGCTTTCTTTTACTGTTTATGTACCTCCTTCCTGTTGCCCTTCACATCCCTTGCTGGATTCAGCTCCAGGTTGACGTTTTCTTTTCTGTCCCTATCCCTGAAAAATCAGACAGCAACCCCATACTCTGCCTGGATCACCTGCTCCTCCTTCCACTTCATGTATACCTCTTTTTATGTCTGAGCTCAGTTTGGAGCTCCTTTCTTATCCTTGCAGGCTTCCTATTACCTTAGCTTGATTTCCTGCTTGTGAGGATGGACCTTTCTTGAGGCTGAAGGAGATGACCCTTGAATATAACTTAACTCTCCTGGACTCCTCCTTAGACCATATCCCAAGAGATTCTTCCAAACAGATCTCTGAAGAGGATGAAACCTGCTCTCCTGAAATCCAAGGCTGTCATCCTGCTTTTTGCCCTGCTGCCTCCTCTTAGGATCCTGAATTCCACCACTTCATCGCACTGTAGCCAAAGTTGTCTTTGACTTCCACATCTGTGATCAGTTCTTCCTTGTTTGTCAGTATCAGGTCCAATATAGCAATATTCCTCATTGGTTCCTCAGTTACCTATGCAAGGAAGTTGTCATCGGTGTTCTCAAGAAATTTCCTCAATTGCTTGAGCCCTGCTGTATTGTCCATCCAGCAGATATCAGGTTGTTTCAAGTTCTCTGTGAAGACCAGGACCTGTGAACATGAAGCTTCTTCCAGTTGTCTGAAGAAGGCCTTATCTACTTCTTCCTGATCAGAAGGTCCATAGCAGATACCCACAAAACCACATTGGTAGGCTTTGCCCATAAGCTCTTGGCAGAACTCCATCCATTCCAGCTGCTCTCTCACATAAAGGGCAACTTCCCATCCTCATCTTCCCAGCCTGTGCTTCCAAAAGAGCTTGTGACCCTCTCTCCACTTCATCACTCAATCACTTGAGCTATCCCACTGTATTGCCACAACCCCAGTGAGGTCATAGCATTTCAGAGATGCATTACAGAAGACAAGGAAAGATTTCAATGTCAAAAAAGAGTCAAAATTAGAATCTATTATTAAAATAGCAAGTCCATTGAAAGAAAAATGCCATTTCAAGCTTTTCAAGACATAAGCCATATATTTATTATGAGATTTATGAAAAATATTCTTAGACTTTGTATGGATAACAGGGAATTTGATTTCTTCCTACAGAATTTCTGGTACTTACTAGTACAGTTGGAATACCAGACTAGACAGACGTTAGTGTAATTATCTGTGATAGCTTCTTGTATTATTAAAAGTTCCTCACATGCTGTTGAATAAAATAGAACTCACCTCCTAAATAGAACTCATCTCTTAGCTTCTGTTGTCCGATGACCCTTACTATAATAATACAGAGCTATTAAAGTAACAGCAAACTATAATAGAAGAATTAATAATAATAATGAAAGATGAGAATGTATTTAGCACAAAATGAAGATGTTAAGTATAGAAGTAATGAAGTTGCCAGTTAGCAGTGAGAGAAAATATTTTCTAGCTAGAGATGCTAGTTCTACAAGTTCAGGTAATGAAAGGAGACAATTAAGGGACCATTTTCCAACCACTGTCTCTTCTTAGTGGAAAATGCAATTATTATATTTTTAAGCAGAGACAGGGTTTTTTTTAAACTTTGTGAAACTTTGTTATTTCTTTTGACAGTTCATTTTAGGAAGAATCAAAAATACATGATGCATTTACCAGAATAGCAGAACATTTTGGCCTGTCAAAAAAAAGAAAAAAATCTTACTATGTAAAATGTAGATTTTCCAAATTTGGCTTAAAAGAAAATGTCATGGGTTTGAGGTTTGTTTTGGTATTTTGTTTTTGTTTTTGTTTTCCATCTGTAAGACAGGCCAAATTAATTTTAAAATATTGATTAAAAATTAAAGGATATAAAATTAATGCAAATTTGATTCCTGAAAAATTCACTGTCATACTAGTTTTGCAAATTTATAGTGACATTACTTGCTTTGATGCTAAATCGCAGAGCTTATATTAACAAGACTTGTGATTTTGATATTTTTATTCTGAACTCAAACATATTGCTAAATGCTACATTACAAAGTGCAATTGCATCAAATATGTTCACAAGATACAATCAGAAAAGCTTCTAGAGAGATCTAAAACAACATATAATTGAATCTACAGTTTACAGCTTCAAATTAAACAGATAAGGTCCTAAAATAAAAACTTTCACTACTGTTAGACTGCTGGTGGACAAAATATTACCTAGTCTGATCCCCAGTGAAGTAGCACTAATGATGGTTTCATGTTAGATAAAAAGTAAAGTAACCTTAACATTTTGGTAAGAAATAATGCAAGAGTAGATTTCGTACCCATCAGTACTGCACAAAATGAAGTTACACGCAACCACAGCCTCTGAACAGAGGTTAAAAATATAATTTTGTTGTGGTAAAAAAGCAACTGTAATTCTGAGATTTATATGCAAGACTGTTGTGCTAAAAACATTCAGGATGCATTTTTTAGTCAACTTGGTACTCTTAAAAGCACCTGCTGGCTTTTTTTTGCATTTTGAAGGACTACAGCTCAGGAAGGATATGGAATAACTGGAGACAGCCCAAAAATAAAATTATCATTGGTATACATGCACAACATATATATACCTACAACATATATGATAAATCTTTAAGAATGTAAGAAGAGGTGTCAAAGAAGAAAATTCATCCGTCTTTGTGTAGTCTGAATGAGAAAATGCAATGAACTAGAATTCCAGAAAAAGAGAATCAGAAATCATTAAAATCTATTTAAGAATGAGGACAGTAAGCATTAGAACAGGTTGCTTAGGAAGGCTGTGTAATCTTTTAAAAGAAATTTTTTACAACCATCCCTCAAGAATGACAGGATTACAGTATACACTGTCTTCATGCAAGAAATGTATCCAAGGACTAGATAATGTCATATTTGAAAGTAATATTTTGTACTTCAGGCTAAAAACAGGAGTAACAAAGGGAAATAGTAATGGAAAAAACATGTTTGTACAACACACTATTTTAACTTCACTAGCCTGTACAGGCTATAATCAAGGATTAAACCCTAATTATTCTACATAGTTTGCATGTACAGAACAAAAAGATCATTTCTACTCCCTAAAATTTTAATGCTTACAGTCCATCAGGCTTCTCTGATAAATAATGCATTATAAGTTAAGAAGTAGAAGCGCTTTTTCTTTGAGCTATTTTCTAATGCACTGTTATGTAACTTAGTTCCCAGCATGTTGATAACCACTCATAAAGATGGTCAGAATGTGCATTTGACCTCTGACAATAGGTACACAAAGAATGACTATAAAATGCATCATGTTTAATATATAAACTTTTTATATATTCTATTTTCTTCTTTCAGAATCAACTGCAGAATGGGTCACTTCAAACCCCACTAAGAAATGTAAATATAGTGAAATATCATTCACCTTTCTTTTCCTCACATATCTTTCCCACAAGGCTTAGGCAAACAATTGTTTCCATGTATCTGTTGCTTCTACTCTCAAATTAACACAACAGAAGTCTACACAGCCATCGAAATCTCAAGGTCAGCTTTCAGGAAGGATCAACTGAAAAGTATCAGTGCTAAGATTATACTGTTCCGTCTACCTCCCTTTTGTGCCCCTTTTGTTTCTGTTTTGCATGACATCATTTTGCAAGATGGATCGTAAGTTATTCAATTCAATTATTATTGTGCTAGTTAAAGGAGGGTGGGGGGGAGGCATATTTTTTAATATATTTTTTTAAGCATATACTAAAACATCCGTGGAAAAGAACAAATTCATTTTCATAGTATGATGCACATGCATGGCTCTGTTTAACACGTATACTACTCCCTAGTATAACTTCAAGACAGTAGGATTAATCATCTGTGCAGATCTCATGCTATCAGCTCACATAAAGCAAAGCCCTTGAACCAAAAGTAGAGGCTGAAATGTGCCTATGGCTGAAGAGCTGATTTGAACACTTTTACAGCTGTGTTAGCTTTTCGTAGCATACCTGAAACTCTGCTGGCTCCTCTAGATAAAAGGCTTTTTAAAACAGAATCCACCTTAGCAAAACAGAAAACATAATTTCTCATGGTCTTCTAATTATTTGTATGAAAATTGCAAAAGTTATGAAATGTACTGAGTTGTTTTTAATCAAGGTATATGAATCCTCAGACGTACTTGTTTTATACTCAGTAACTTCCTAGAAGGAATTCAGTCCTGCATCACAATTGTCAATCAACCTCCACATTGCCTGCAGCATAACAATATATCATTAACCAGGACTAACTATCCTTACAATAGAAAATCAGTAACTATAAAATGATTTTCAAGGCATCACCTATGCTGTGACCTGTATTTTCATTAACTGGCTCACATAAGCTGATTTTTAAGAAGTGGGTGGAAAGTGAGTCACACAATAACTTCTAAGACTGAACAGTCTGTCTGGGTGTTTCCTAACAGATCCTAGAGAAAGCCATTCTTCCCCAAAGAAGGACACTATATTCCCAGAAAAATCAAGTCATCTAAATATTTCCAAGTGAGCACCAACTTCCATGACACCTCTTGACAATATTGCTCCCTGAGGGTAAACCAGAAATAACTACATACCTGACTATTACATTTATTCCAGTAGAATAAAAAAATTCATGAAATCTATGCACCCAGTTTGCTACCAGCTTCCACACTCATCCATGCAATTGTCTGTATTTTCCAATATTCTACATGTTTTCTCCTGCAGTACCACTAAGGTCTATATTCATATCAATTTATTTTGCAGATCCTACAAGAAGCTGGCCAATTAGAACTTGTGTTTCATTCCAGTTTTGGTAGTACCAATATTAAAACGTAAGACATGAGAAAGCCATTAATGGCCTACAACTGCTTCTCACTTCTAACACCACACTGAATCATGCTTGAGAAGTTTCTAAGCCCTCAGGATAGGCAGTATCTCTTTCCATCTATTTTAAGAAGCACTTTCATCCAATTAGATGCTACAGGAAATAAATTCTTCTTATTATTATTATAGAGGTACTGAACAATAGAGAATCATGCTCTAGTACTAATCTAATGTCAAAAATTGTTAGTGATCGTAGCAATGAACACTGCAGTGCTCGATCATGTGATAGCTCAGTGAGGTTTCCTTTTCTCTTCGTGATAAATCAGCTGCCAAGTTTGCCTACAGTCTGGAGTGTAAAACTAACTGTATGGAGTTCATCCCTCTCTCATCACATAAAACAATAAAATCCTCAAATTAATCAGATGCCTTCATGATGCAGACAGTTTTAACTGCATGATTACGGAAATTACTGCATGCTCTTGGAAACCCTCCAGGCAGTAATGCTTGGCTATACAGTACAAACAGTTATTTTTGTGAACTGATGCACCTTCTTAATGTATCCTGGTCTCCATGATCCTGCTTTGCTATGCCAAATTCTAACAATGTTCCAAAATGAGACCTCCTGTACAGGAAAAGGTTTTGGTAGGCAGAATAGCTCTTCAGGTGCAGTTTGTGTAGAAAATGGCTGAAAGAACGATATGAATTCTAGCCAGTAATATGCACCTAACGTTTTAGGCATCTCAATTACATCCACACAGATATACAGATGGAAACAATGTTGTTTTGCAGAACAACACTGTAATAAAAATGGTAAAACACTCCACATTCTAGTTTATGAGTTCAAACTAACTGGAAAGGAAGACAAGAATACTTTTAACACAAAACTGCCTTTTTTTTGCTTTTCTTTATGAGGAAAATCTGTACTTCATAGTGCCTCCACTATTGAAAATCCTCATTCCATTGTCTAATTTCACATATTCCATCCCATTCTTTTGTGACTCCTTCAACACCAGCACCTTTCACAGTGCAGCCTGATGAGGCAAAATTTACGTTTCTTTGTAGCCTTTTCACACACAGTTGCACTACCATTATCAAGCCATGCAATTCCTTTTGGTGGTTTAAGATACTGCATAACTTTGACTTACTTTGAGGCAATATTTATGCATAAGACTACAAATTTTAAAATGTTGTTTACTTGGAAATGAGACAAATAATTTATGTCAAGTAACAATCCTTAAAAAATAAAATATACAAACTGTACATTCGTTACTATTCATTCACCAATGGATTAATCATGTACCTAGTGGTCAAAATGAAAAATGAAAATGTAGTAGCTTTAGTATGACAGTTACATGTCTCGATGTGAAATTTATTAGTGTTTCATTTATTACTAAAATAGAAGCTAGTAAAAAGTTGGAATTGCAAATGCAGCACATTGTTTGACAGTTGTACATCTTCATCACTAATATTCCACAAAGAAAAGTCACACTACCAATGAAAATATTCATGTATAATTAAGCACCTGGTCCCTTTAAACCTCACAGTTTGGAACACTGGTGGTAGTTAATTTAACTTTGCAGTGGGTTATGCAATCTTGATCTTTGTTGGTTCCCTTACAAAACTAGACCTTTTTTCATCCTGCAGAGCTGTCCTGACCATAAAAGCATTAGGCTTCTCTATACTGAGAAATCTAATGGACACTCTAAAATGGGATCTCTTAAAACTGCAAGACTACAGCCTGTTTGAACATACAGTAAGGGAAATCCACGCATGTGCATTTGCATTCTATATATAAATCGTCTTCTATGTCAACAAGGACTGCACTTATTTCTTCTGAAAGTTTGCATGCATTAATGGGTGACTAGCAACTGAAATGTGTAATTACTCTTAGAAATGTGTTGAAATACTATTCAGTTATTTCTTCTATTAATACTAACCCAACTAAGGATGCTTAAATGATATTGGAACACTCTGAATCCAAATGGATATGTTTTTAAAGACTACCCACAGGCTAAATGTGTAATTTTTTTTTTTTTAACTTCACCCTTGCTTTGGCTCCTTTTCTTGCCAATACCACTTAACTCAGATATTTTTAAAGCATTTATCACCCTGTCACCTAAACATTCATCTTCCTTTGAAGAACTATTTCTTCTGCTGCCACTGCTGGGAAAAAACCAAACCAAACCAAACCAAACCAAACTAAACCAGCGCATAACACTACCTAGGCTGAATTGCATTTTCTGCCAGAAGAAAACACCGTTGTCTCATCACAGTTCATTTAATCTGAGAGGAAGCACAAATAAGGCTTCTAATTTCTGAAAGAGATGAGACTCCAAATCAAACACACCTGCACACTGATTAGTACTCCACAGAAAATCTTGAAAACAATATGTAAATTCTTTCTGTACCATTTCTTTTGTGGGCAGAGAGAAAAAATTGTTTCCCCTCACTCTCTAAGCCATTATGTAACTTTACTTGGAACAAAAGAGCATTAGAAAGAATCACATTTTAACTGGCTAAACCTTTCCAGAAAGGTTCTTAAACTTTGTAAGAAATGAAAGAAGGAAAAAGCATATCCAAATATATGCTAACATAAGTGATGTTCACTATACTTTCTGCATTCATTACCCAACAAATAATCTCCATACAAATGCAGGATATAAAACAGCACACAGTTCAATAAGCTTGGTAGACGCTGCTATATTAACAAAGTATACCATATTTTGGTGTTCCAGATTTATTAGCTATATTAGATGACTTTTCTTTGTAAGCAGAAGAAACTTCTACTTGCCTGCATCATCCAAACACACAAAAAGTAAATGGAACTTCCTGAGGTGAGTACAGTATATTTCCAATGGCTGCAATGCCAATCTTTTTTCTAGCTTATCCTGGCTTTTGTTTTGTTTTGAATTTCACAGAATTTCAGACTGGTTACTGGAAGGAAAACAGAGAGATAGATGATTTTGAGACAGACAGGACTATTGAGAATAGAAGGAAAGGCTACAAGCACAGGCTATTCCCTCTTTTTTGTCTGTTCTGAAGGCAGAACAGTCTGCTATAGAACAAGTGAGAAGTTACAGGATATAATAGAGAGAAAATTATGGAAGCTGCAGGTAAGATAAGAACATACACTGAAGGCAGGCTAGGGAAAGGTACATCTTGATCTAAGACAGAAAAATAAATAAGCGTAAGATCAAGAAGGAAAAAAAAAATATAACACAAGACATTAAAAAAGAAAGTTAACCAATAATATTACCACAGTCATATTAACCTCTCTTGTTCCACGTAAGCTAAAACTGAACATAATTGCTTAGTTTCCTAACTATGCAGAAAGGCCTGGAGGAAATTGTGTGATTTAACAGTTTTGACGGGCTTTGTTTGGTTGTTGTTGGGGTTTTTTGTTTGTTTGTTTGTTTGTTTATCTTAGACAGTAGATTTAGTCTTTTCACCAAAAGGTGTTTCAAAATAATATGACTATGCCAGAACAACACATTTTAGTTATTTTCTTCCGTTGGTATTTTTTCCTAACACTAATAAATTTTTATCCTGTAAACACATACTCTTAATGAAACATGATCAAATTGAGCTTCAGATTTACTTTTCCCTCTCTTAAGCTTTCTGATTATCTTATTTTCAAACAAACTTTCTTAGTTCCAGTAGGAGTTCTTCCACATGGTAAAGTGAAAATTAAAGTTATGTTCTCCATAAAACAGAAGTGCACATTTATACTATTTTTTCTTCCGAAATAGAGAACAAAAAGAAAGAAAGAAAAAGAAAAAACGGTAAAACAAGAAAAAAGACAACAAAAGAAAGAAAATGCAGTAAAAGAGAAATTTTGTAAGACTGAGAGGAAATTAAATGGATATCAAACTTCAAATTTTGATCTCCAGTCTATTCATATGCCAACTCATTTATTATTAAAGCATGACATTCCCAAATCACTTACAACATATTCCTTGTTAATGAAATTACTCAGATACACACAATAAATATCAGTAATAAGTATTACTGCAAAATTATTTTCCATCAGACAGCACAAAGAAAAACATCATGAGGCAATTCTGCCTGTCTTTTCTCAAAACTCAAGGAGAACTATGGGAGCTGTTGAATTTATGGGTTTATCTTGTTTATACCTACAGTACGAGACACTCATTCCAAGTCTTTTCATCCACATATGGAGTGAAATACTGCCTCTGTTGAAATCAATGAAAGTTTTGCTATTGATATCAATGAAACCACAATTCTGGTCACTGTTTATTTCTCTCAGGGCTTAGAGAGGTTCTAAGGAAAAAAAAAAAAAAAAAAAAAGAAAAAAGGAAAAAATACACAAGCAGGGAAACTACACCACAGGGATCCAACTCATTATAGTCACTTTTCATACAATAAAGGGAAACAAATGTTTTCATTCTATGGAAAAACTGTATTGTTTACGTATTGCAACAATTTGTGTTCAGTCTATCTGAAGCGCTTGTGTTCTTTTTGACAGATTTCTTCTGATTTTACTGTAGAAAAATGGGTATAATTTTTTTCATTAATTTGGTTATTATGGAAACTATTTATAGCCCATTTTCACTATTTTGCAAAAAGAAAGAGTAAAGCACACATGAAATGGTAGCGTGTGAAACCATTTTTGCAGTTATACACAACTACTAAATGCCTGTATTATAGGAGTACTTATCACACTTCACCCATGTACCGTTTTTCTGATTTATTCCCATATAGCTGACAGGGTATAAAGACAGGCAATCGTCACAACGTGCCAACCTTCTCAATGCACCACCATCTCAAATGCTGTGTTCTAACCCAGAGTGTGAACTACCACCCATCGCAGTTCATCGTGCACCATCCATGGATGTAAGCCATGGACTTCATTCAGCCATCGCCATTGAGCAAGTTCTTCCCTGGCCGAAAAGAAACTAGCTTTAAAGCAAAGAATTTTAAAGAACTGAAGAATCTGTAGGCCTTTTGAGAAAATAAATAAATAATAATATAAATAAAATATATATAAAGCTATTTCAAAGCCTAAGGGCTCTAGCACCCAGCTGCTCACTTCCGTTCCTCGCAGTAAGACCAGGAAGGGAACAGCCAGGGATGCCCAGCGAGCCCCCCGGCTGATGACCTCGGTTTCTCCCAACGTGCCAGCAGTTACCGGCACTGAGGCCTCACGGCCACGCACGAACAGCGCGGTCACAGGCGCGGTTAACGGGGCACCAGCCGGCCCCCTGGTCGCAAAGCAGCTCCCCCACCGCCCCGGCCGGCCGGCCGGCCCCGCGCATGCGCGCCTGTTAGCGCAAGCGCGATTCCTCGTCACCGCCTCGGCGGAGCGGTGTGAGGTCGCCCCGGAGCCTGCTGGGGCTTGTCGGGCCGCGGCCGCCGCGCCCAGCTGCCCACCGACCCCGCCCCGCTTCCCGCCGGGCAGCGCCCATGCGTCGGGCGGGTGAGTAACGGCAGCGGCCCGTGGAACAGCCGTTCTGGCGGCCCTGTCCGGGCCCTACCTGCCCTGTTAGCGCCGCCGCCGACCCCGGGGGCTGGGGAAGGGGCAGCGCGGAGACGGGCTGGGCCGGGCGCCGCGGCGTAGCCCTGGGGCTCCTCGGAGTTGGGCCGTGCTGGAAAACTCCTCGGGGCTGGGAGAGGTCGGGACAGAGGGGAAGGCGCCCGGCCCCGCCCGCAGCCGTTGTCGGAAGGGCCGGGGGCGCCCCTCGGGCGCTGCTCTCCCGCCTGCGGAGGCCGCTCGCTGCGTCTCTGTCCCGCGGCAGGTGCTCGGCCGCTGGCAGGGGCTGGCGCTTGGATCGGCGGTGTTAGGGAAAGGTGTAGAGGCTCGTAATTTGGTGGCTTGCTCAGTGAAGGGGGAGCAACGCGGCGAGGTGGCTTCGCTCTTCTTTCTCACTCTGAGCTGTTGTGAAACAGCCTGGCTCCGCAGCTGCCCGTGCTGATCTCTCACTTCAGAGTTTTCAGTTTCTTCAAGCCGAGAAATCTTAGCAGAAACTAAGCTTAGAAAACTTAGCTGGAAAGCTTTAATACCAGCCATGAGCTGGTAACCAAAGTGACTTTTGGATGATCTTACACTTTCATCAGGAAAGTCAGATTTTCAGAGCTTTCTTCTGTATTGCACTTTTGTTATGTTTAAGGAACACAAAAACAAATGTGGATTTTTTTAGTATTTGCTGGGTGTTACTAAAATAAATACATCTGTTTTATCTGAACATTCTTACTTTGCATTGCGTATTTGTCTTTTGGAATCAGTAAAACTGGAAAAAAACCCCAACACATAGGGGTATTGAAACTGAGTTATCATATGACCAAAATGAACTAGAGTAGTTAAAGCCCCCCCCCCCCCCTTATTTATTTTTTTTTACTAAAGAAATAGCCTTATTTGGAGAAACGTGATGGGGGGAAAAACATTGTCTTCTGTCCATCTGTACTCTTCATTTAGTGGAAAGGACTAACAGAAGGATAGGACAAACAGGATAGCTTAAGGGTATAAAAAGCAGCAATGAGGGAGCAAAATAAACACCACTGTGAAGTATGAGCTTGAAAGGGAGAGGTTATGCTTGAGGCAGGCTTGCTATTGTGTTTAAGGAACAGTTTAGAAAATATTTCAGCTTTTTTCACAGATACCATTTTTTTAATGGAGGTAATTTTTGTTTTAGGAAAAACGGCTGGAGATTTCATACTACTGTGATAAGTTTAATAAAATTTATTCCTACATGAGAAACAAATTAATTTGAAACAGAGATGGTCATAGAGGGATAAATATACTTAGATTTATTTGAGGGTTTTAGGTCTACATAGCAGCTTACAAACTGGAAGAAAAATAACTAAATAAGATTTTTTTTTTTTTATGAATGGAACTGAATGTTATGGAAATACAGATTCTACCCTTTAATGTTTAAAGTTACATATTTTTCTAATGTGCAGTGAAGCATATTGTAGTGTCTGTAGTCATAAAAAGAGAAAACAAAATATATCAGTTGAATTTTGTGCCTTGGGTCTAGACCTGAAGGTAAGAATTCATGATTCAGTTCAATGGAGTTAAATCCAGTTGGCGGCCGGTCACGAGTGGTGTTCCCCAGGGCTCAATATTGGGGCCAGTTCTGTTTAATCTCTTTATCAATGATCTGGATGAGGCGATTAAGTGCACCCTTAGTAAATTTGCACACAACACCAAATTGGATGGGAGTGTTGGTCTTCTGGAGGGTAGGAAAGACATACAAAGGGATCTGGACCAGCTGGATAGTTGGGCTGAGGCCAATTGTGTGAGGTTCAACAAGGCCAAGTGCCAGGTCCTGCACTTGAGTCACAACAACCCCAGGCAGCACTCCAGACTCAGGGAAGAGTGGCTGGAAAGCTGCTGGGTGGAAAAGGATCTGGGGGTGTTGGTTGACATCTGGCTGAATATGAGCCAGCAGTGTGCCCAGGTGGCCAAAACAGCCAACAGCATCCTGGCTTGTATCAGGAATAGTGTGGCCAGTGGAACTAGAGAAGTGATCATCCCCCTGTACTCAGCCCTGGTGAGGCCCCAACTTAAATCCTGTGTTTGGTTTTGGGCCCGTCAGTACAGAAAAGAGATGCTGGAGAGAGTGCAGAGAAGGGCAATGAAGCTGGGGAGGGGTCTGGAGCACAAGTCTTAGGAAGAGCAAGTGAGGGAACTGGGGCTGTTTAGCCTTAAGGAGGCTGAGGGGAGACCTTATTGCTGTCTACAACTACCTGAAAGGAGGTTGTAGCATGGAGGGTGTTGGTCTCCTAAGCAGCAAGTGATAGGACAGGAGGAAATGGCCTCAAGTTGCACTGGGGAAGGTTCAGATTGGGTATTAGGAAAAAATTCTTCATGGAAAGGGTTGTCAGATACTGGAACAGGCTGCCCAGGGAGGTGATTGAGTCACCATCCCTGGAGGTATTTAAAAGACATATAGATGAGGTTCTTAAGGACACGGTTCAGTGCTAGAGTTAGGTTATGATTGGACTCTATGATCTTAAGGATCTCTTCCAATTGAAATGATTCTACAATTCTGTGATTTGGAAAAGTGTGTGTGGTAGTGCAGAGTACATTGCCAGAGTTAACTGAAGATCCTGACTTCAAGCCCCTTTCAGTAGAAAATTTGGCAAAGGACTTGTAAGTAAACTGCGACTGGGTGATTAAAAAATGTAAAAACAAACAAACAAAAAAAAAGTAACAGGGTGAAGCGAACAATTTTCATTTCACAATATTGACCTCTGAGCTCATTTTTACTGCTCAGGAACTGGATTTAGGGATGATAGTAATTCTGTAGTCAGGTTGTCTGCATTAGCTGTGAGCTGAATTGACAGAAAGCAGAAGTTTTTGGAAAAGGGTTATGGAGCAAAATTGGAAAAAAAAAAGGCATGTTGAAAGTCACACTGTATTCAAGTCCCTTCTAATTTGAGAATTGGGGGCATCAATTAAGCTAGCAGGTGAGTTTCTAAACAGATGGTGGTTTTGCACATTTTACAAGTAAATGACCATTTGTTCAGGAAGTCTCTGATCCCCAAAATAGCTGAAGATGCCTCACTGTTCAGATGAAGCATTGCTCTGCATTGGACCTGTTCTTTGCCTGTAGGCAGGGACTGGTGATCTGGGGTTGGAATCCAACATCTGCTACTAGTTAACAAGTCATCATATGAGTCAGGGTAACTGTCTGTGTGTTAGATCTTAATCTGCATAAAGCTGGAGTTATTCAGGGTGACTTTTTCCTACTGAGGAAGGGAATTGCTGTTAGATCCAAATGAACCCAACATTCCAAGGCAGAATACTTCCTAAGTATGTAGGAATGACCTGTGTACCTCAGTAAATTGAAGTAATTTTCTAAAATTTGGATGTCCATGACAGAAATACAAAATCACAGCTGTACTATCTCTAATGGCTGTTGAATCAGAATTGTATTCTAAGATTTTTCCAGTTCCAAGGATAGACATAACTTCAGGTAGCTGTTTCACATGCCATGTTTGCTCAGTCTGTTTCCCCAGTATTACTGTTCTGCTGGGGCACTAGTCTTGATGAGTGTAATTTATCTGTCACTGTCTCTACAGAGTAGCTCGGAATAAGATTGACATAATGCAAGCATTGACAACCTGTAGCTCTTCAATGCAGCTTTTATGGTATAGGCATCTATATTGTGTCATCCTTAAGACTGATGTTTCCCCAAAATACAAGCTTTTACCATGAGTGTCCCTTCTAGAAATTTTGCGCTTTGATGCTGAGCCTCTATATAAGCATACTAGAGGTTCATAATATGTTATGGTAGACCAGGGTCTGTCCTGATGCTAGTCAAATTTTAGGAAGTGTGCTGCTCATTTTTCAAAATAATTCCATGATAAATATTGCATTGAAAAAATACTTGTTGAAATAAGAAGCAATTGCTGACACTTCAGAAAAAACATTTTATGTTAATGAAATCTTGATGAGGTGGAGTTTAGTAGCAGATATGTCAAGCAAAGAATAAAAAGGAATGCTTTCTTCAATATGGAATGGGAAAGCCCACATGAAAGACCTTATGAACGTTCTAATTATAGACAATACAGTCGTGAATTCTTTTTTACAGAAGAGATAAAATAATAATTGCGGAAGTAATTTATCACTGTTAGTCTTGTATGTTGCTTGATGAGGATCAATAGCATCTGACTTAAATTAAACAGAATACTTTAATATATTAGTCAGTTGAGTAAGATTGTTTTTATTTAAAAAAAAAAAAAAAAAAGAGGGAGGGGAAAAAAAACCAAAACCACCAACCACACAGAAAAACCACAATCCTGACCCTTTAGAAAACTTCACTTTGCCTAATCTGAAAATTGAGCTAAACTCACAGGGAGAGGGGTAGCATGATAGACTAGAAAGAAGGCTGAAAAAGTCAGAAAAAATAATAGAAAGAGTTTAAATGTATTTAAAGTTAGTTTCTTACTAGAGGGAAAATGTTTTTGACTCCAAATAATCTCTCTGACAAAATTCTGATATCTTGGGGTGGACTATGAGCTATAGAAAAAGAACCCTGTAATTTGATGTAAGGTGATGTGAAATCTGTTAATGAAAAGTCTTAAATGAAGTTCTATAAGCATATGAGCTGTAATTTTCCCTGACAGTAGCCAAAGCTATGGTTTCACAATCCAGTTGGGCAAAATGATCAGCAGCATTTTTGTTCTTTTCCCTTCCCCCATCTGTGCTATTACCTCTTTTGTTGGCATTAATGCAGTGATACTCATTCAGCTGAGTCAGCTCTCTAACAAAGGAAACGTTACAAAGTGCATACAGGGGTTTTTGTTGTTTATTTTTGAATTGTTAACAGGGTTTTGCTGTTGAAGTGTATGACTAACCTTCCTATGAAAATCAGGTGAATTCCAGAGGTAACTAAAAGTAGACAGCAGGATGAATGGATTAGGGTTGGAAGGAGAACTTTTGGTTTTGGCAGTGTCATACTGATAATCCAATTCAGGCTGTATTGTTAAAAGGCATATTCTAAATTTCCTTATCTGAAATTATGATAGCAGTAACAAATAGAGTGTTTTGAGCTGCATGCACTTTAACAGTAGTAAAGAACATTGGTAGGAAACTAAGGTGAGGTATTTTATAAGTATTTTAAAACGACACGTATATCTCAGTAAATTAAAGTAAGATTCTAAAATTTAGAGGTCGGTGACAGAAATACAAGGTCACAGCTCTGCTGTGTCTAGTGGCTGTTGAATCAGAAATTTATTCTAACATTTTCCGGTTTAGTGTTGTCAGTTTTATGCATAACCTTGTTCTATGTAATTTTGTGGTAACCTAAATTTCGTTAATAATTTTCTCTGTCTCTCTTGCATTTAATGTTGAGCAGGAATTAAAGTTATAAATAATCAGGCATTCTGTTATATTTATTTTTTTCCCCTTACTTTCAGGGCTCAAAGCTTGCTGTCTAGTATTTGTCTTGGTTTTTAACTTAAGCCTGGAATCCTACATGAAGTGTCACACAGCAGTGACATTGTAATAACAGGCTGCCAGCTGCTAACTCACAGGCTTTCTGGTAGAGGTACATCCCTAATGTTATGCTGGTTTGTTGTTTACATAATTCAGAAAATAAAACAGAATTTTAGATCTGTGAAGTTGCAAATCATCGTTGTTTTGAGTTTAATTTGCCGAAGTATTTAGTCAGTGTATTGGTTAACTAAACACAAAGTGGTTGGTCTAAAGCCGTTAAATAGGTTAGTAAATGAAACCTGTACATCTGAACATAAGCTGTACTTCTGTCATATCCTATTTTGTCCTTTACTCTTGTTCTGCTGCATTATTCTCCTTTCATGGCTTCTGCTTTTTTTTCTTCTATTTTCTGTGCGGCTATTTCTATCAGACTTGTCAAAACATGATAGCTCTGAAATAATGTAACCAGAATTTTCATTTAATGGGATTTATTTGGTTTAGGAAAACAATTAAGTTCAAAAGTAAGAGGTTTTATAAAATATGTGAGTCCTTGGTGATAGAACCTCAGAACCTGACATATGTTTTCAAATGCAGAAATGTTTTTTGTTCCTCTCTCCCTGCAAAAAAGCGCTGTTATTTATGCAGTCAGTGTATGCATCACATTTCTCTCTGTATTATTTCAGTTAGCTAAAAATTTCATTAAGCATTTCATACTGTTGAATTAGGTAATAAGAAATCTGACTTTAAAATATTTGTCTTTTGATCAGTTGCGGCCAAAATCCTTCTGTTTGGATTCTGAACTATGACATCATGGCAAGATTTCGCAGAAGAACATGCATCATTTTGTTGCTTTTTATTTTGTTTATTTGCTCCATAATGATGGCTTTGAAGACTCTGAGACCTGACAGAGCTGGTTTTGGGGATCCATTTGGACTTGGTTTGTTTCCCGAGCTTCAACAACGGACGGTGCTCTTAGACAGTAAACAGAATTCACTGAACAGGGTTCAAGCAGATCCTGTGACACGCATCAATAATTTGCATAGTATCGCAGTCAATACTATGAAAGCATCTCTGCCTCCTGTCAACAAGCTGGAAGAAGAGCTGTCTCCTCCAAATTATAACTTTCACATATTCTACTATAGTTGGTTTGGGAATCCACAGTTTGATGGTAAATATATTCACTGGAACCATCCATTGTTGCCACATTGGGATCCCAAAATTGCAAACAATTATCCAAAAGGAAGACATAATCCCCCTGAGGACATCGGGGCCAACTTTTACCCTGAACTGGGATCTTACAGTTCCAAAGACCCTTCTGTCATAGAAGCCCACATGAAACAAATGCGTTCAGCTTCAACTGGTAATGAATGTTAATGTTTCAGCATGTTGTTCATTTATCCAGCCTTAAATATGTGAATGAACACAACTGACCCATTCTTTTGTTTTTCTATGTAATTCTGAAAATGTCTGAAACTAGTAAATGTCTTTGTATTTCTGAGTTTTAAACCCCACATCTTCAAAGCTGTGTCTAATGGATGTAACAGCACAGAAACATTATATTTGTAATCCTGTAGGTGCATATATTTCATGACTTACTGTTAAATACTGATACCATATGTAGAAAATACAAAAACCATTGCTAGAATATGTTGTCTGTGTATTTCATTTCTGGAGATGAATACTTCAGTTTTAAGAACAGGTTTCAGAAAATCATATTAACATGGCCATAGAGCCATCTGTTCAAATAGAATTTTTTTTTTTAATTCTTCGTGTTTAATAACAATTATGAATTAATTAATATGTCAAAGACCTTGTACGATTATAGCTGTTATACAATTTAGATTTTATGCAGTGTGTTTGTAGGTGTTCTCATTAACTATGGAAATGTCTAATCCAAACCTTCTTGAATTTGGGTACAATAGTTTCAGTGAAGCTAATTATAGTTTATTTCTTTGTCCAAAAGTATATTTTTATCCAATACAAATTGATGTTCCCTTTCTCTAAATAGGATTAATTATATACATTAGAATATTCAATATATTTGTGCTGTCATTTTTTTCTTGTTGGACTTTATGGTCCTTTTTATGTTCGCCTTTAAAATAAGGAGTCATATAGGCTGATATTAAACCCTGAACAGCTTGTGTAAATGTAGTTGACAGAGGTCATAGTATTTTTCAGGGTGCTAATCATCTTGAGTTGTATCACTTCCATTCACCTAATCATGAAGTTTCAATGTAATTGTTATATTCTCATTAGTAGTGTTTACTTGTATAATGTTTAATTCCTGGTCATTGTTTTCTCCTGGTTTTTAACCTAACCTGTATTTTGTACAAGCGTTAATACAAACATTTCTCACCCTTTTCAGTAATATGAGAACTCTATTACAGGAACACCAGCAACAGTGGGACAACTGTTGCAGAGAAATCACAGGTATTAGTTCCCAGTAAGGACTTGTTTAGTCTTATCTAAAGCAAAATAAAGCATGGTAGTGTGATGAAAGCAGAGAGGGCTCTCATAGCATTAGAAGAATCTGTGATGTTTCTCTTCTTAATACAAATGTCTAATAAAGCTAAATGGCTAGTGGAAAACATGCCAAATACTAGGAAAAGTGCTTTGCAAAATAAGGGTGTTTTTAGTAGCTTAAGTTAGTTTTCCATTTGAAACTCAGCAATGTGAATGAGTAGTTCATGCTTCTGGTGGCATACTCTTTGTAAAATATTACTGATATTTGTCAAAAGTGATGCTTTTTCTGCTGTTATTCTGATTTATGGATTTAAGTACACTTGAATTTGTTCTCTTCCATCTAGATTTGACCAGCATAAGTCATCAACTTTCTTTTCCTTGCGTCATTACTTCAGATATTGCATCTTCTTTAATAAGAATGATACTTTTTTGCATATTTACAGTGTCTTCTTTTTATCTCTTAGCCAATGTCTAATCCATGACTGCAATTTACATTCTGTCAAATAATAATTTTTCTTCTAGCCTTTTCTGAGGCTTTATCAAGGATGTCACAAAAGCAGAAACATGTAAGTGCTTCTTTCTGCCATTATTGTGTAGTGATCAAAGGCATCTAAGAGATTGAACCAGCAGGAGTCTCATGCAATGCTTCTTTATATTCTTATGTTTTACGATTCTTTCCTTATTTATTAATTTCCTAATTTTTAACAGTCTAATACAATAGATTTTATTCCTTTGATTGCATAATGGAATTTATTTTTTTGCATCAGCCTGTTTTCGTGGTCATCCAATTTGAAGTCCTTAATTTGTCTTGAATGTCTATACTCTGGTTTTAAACATGTTTATGCTATTGGTTTTGGCATCAAGTCCATCCTTTATACTCCTGAAGTGATACATAACTTTATTATTTTAACCATGGGAAATAAAGTATTAAGGAGTCTTTCTCATGGAGAGAACAATGCAAATGTGAATTTAGGTTCCTTGGTGAACAATTCTGTCTCTTGAACTTTTTCCTGTTTCCTAAAGGTACAGAAAGGGGTCTTGACAGATGTTATATTCAAGGTACCTTGAGTGTAACCTGAGTTTATTGCTGCTGTTCTACTTGTCCTTTACATTTTACTCATTTGAAATTTTGTCCTTTTGTGTGAAATGAAAGATAGGGTGGTAAAATATTGTGTTGTTCTTGTCCTGGAGTGGATTATCTCTTGTGATAGTCTGTTATTTGTGATTCTCGGTATAATATGGAGAGAATGTGCTGAGGGATTCTGAACTACCTTCTATGTCTAGTGAGCTCAAATTTCTGGTTCTGATATTTCAAGATGATGATGTATTCACTCTAATCGATACTTTTTCATAATTTTGGACTTGTTTGTTTTGAAGTTTTTAGTCAGAAATGTTAAAAAGTTACTAAAATAGATTAAATTTACAGTGAATACTACCCTATCTCAGTGATCTGATTTGTGTACTTAAATCTTTACCTAGTTAAAAAGAATCACATTGGCTTATTCTTCCATGTGTTTTAAATAGTATTGTTAGTAATATATTCCTACCTCACTGTTTCATGTATTTTTTTCTGTCTTACCTATTTCCAATATTATTTCCAGCTGCGCACATAAAAGGTCTAACTTACTTATCTGACAGCATTTTAATTTTAGAAGGCAAGAGTTTAGCCTTTCTGAAGAGGTAGGTGTTCTTTTGCTTTCATGGAGAGCATCAGAAAAATTTACAGCATAGGGTCATAATATTTGTTGTTATCCTTTTTGACAGGAATAGTAGGATCCTTAAATTATTGAGAGTTAGTCAAGCATTTTTTTTAGCTAATAAATTTAAAAACTAATTTCACATAGTTGGAAGGGTGGACTACAGCACAGTAACTTCATTTAGCAACACAGAAGGTTGTGAGATTACAGTCACTGCTTCTAGTATGAAGTGGTTGTTTTGTAGTGGAGCCAGAGTTACAATGCAGAAATAAGATGGGGAATAAAGTTTCATAAAATGAAAGGATCTCTTTGAGCACACACATAGTCCTCATCTCTTGAGTGTTCTCTAACCCTGTGTATCTTGATGTTCTCTGGCTGTACTGTGGCATAGCTATAATGCCTTAGCTGGAAGCATTCTCATCCTCTTGGTACAACCTGGAGGTTAGGATGCTGTGCTGAAAAGTGGGAAGGAATGGCTCCAAGTGTTAGGCTTGGGACACAGGGCACAAATCTGTTCCCCTGACAGATGATCTCACCACTGTTTTGTTGTATTTTAAACAAGTTAAAATCCACTATGAGAATACTGAGATTTTGTAATTGGTTAAAAGGTTAATTGGAAATTCTAATTTATAGTATGTACATTTCACATCAAACAATAATGATAGCTCATGACAATGTTATAATGTACATGTTATATGTTAAAAAACACTATTTAAAACTTAAGTTTTTTTATTTTCAGGTGTAATAGTGCTTTCATGGTACCCACCAGGTATGGCTGATGAAAATGGAGAACCAACTGATAATTTGGTGCCTGTTATTTTGGATTATGCACACAAGTATAATCTAAAGGTAAAGTATTTTTAAGATGCATGAAATAGGACTACTTAAGAAAGTAAACCTTATGAAGTGTTGACTATGTTTGGCTCACGGTATAGAGTAGGGGGGCTTGTCATGTAATGGTGGCTTCTGTTTCTGTCTCTTGTCATGTTTCACTTCTTTTGGGTCATAGAAGCAGGTATAAGTGCCCTTTGAATTACAGTGAATTTTGAGAAGACCTAAGTAGTATTGCCTTGAGACTAGAATATTATAACCTGCCTTTTCTTTTTTCTGTTTTCATTCAGATCTAAATCTTACCGAATCTAGAGTATGAGGTTATGGATTTTTTTTTTTCATGTTTAGGAAATAGTTTTTAAAATGAGACAGTATGATGTTTTCAGTTGGGAAAGAAGAAAGTCTAATCTTTTTGCATTACTGCATAACTAGTGGGTGACGGATCATAGAGGTCAAGAGCAAGCATTTATGAGTAATAAAGATGAATTTAGAAGTTCTAGTTTGAATGGATGTCTTTATTCCAGAACGTATCAGGAACACTTGCCTTGGACAATAAGGTCAGAGAGGTGCTGCTCTGACTTCAGGTTACTCCAGGACATGAAAGGATAGAAAGGCTAAATTACCAGCTTCCTGAAATAGGTGAAAAATCAAAACAGTTAAAGATTAGATGGATTGATCAGTATAATCTGAAATCGTGGTTTGATTTTGTTTATTTTTAGAGTAAAACTTTTCTTTTACCTTGGGATAAAGAACACACACATTGCCTTTTAGACTTGCCGAGTAATAAATTTGATTTTTAAAATTATCTAAGTAGCTGTATATATTTCATCTCTGGAGAGTGTTGTCTGTACTGCAGACTGAAAATACAGCTTGTTCAACTGCTCTGATTTTAGTTGGTCATGCCAGCTGCAGGTTCTCAGAGAAATTTCCTGTCAGTAGTAGCAACTGCAGATTCTTTGACAAGCAGGAAGGTTAAATCAGATACAGAAGTAATTTTGCAACTGTTAAAAATGCTGTGTGAATTGCATTTTGTGACATAAGTTGCACATGTGTAATAGTTATTAAAAAGAAAAAAAACTATTGTGCTTACCCAAAATTTTCAGATCATGTGATGGAGCTTCCTCTCACTTAAAAGAACTTGGGGTTCATGAGGGGAAAGTCTTGCCTGACCAACTTAATTTCGTCTCTGACAAGGTTACCCACCTAGTTGACCAAGGGAAGCCTGTTGACGTAATGTTTTTGGATTTCAGCAAAGCCTTAGATACTGTGTCTCACAGTATCAAACCACATGAAGTTCAACAAGGGCAAGTGACAGATTTTGCACCTGAGATACGGCAACCCTGGCTGTACATACAAACTGGGAGATGAGATGCTGGAAAGCAGCTCTGCAGAGAGGGATCTGGGGGTTCTGGTCAATGGGAAGTTGAGCATGAGCCAACAGTGTGCCCTGGCAGCCAAGAGGGCAACCATGTCCTCGGTGCATCAAGCACAGCATTGCCAGCCGGGCAGGCAGGTGTTTGTCCCACTCTGCTCCGCACTGGTGCAGCCTCACCTGGAGCACTGTGTGCAGTTCTGGGCACCACAGGATAAAAAAGATATAAAGTTACTGTAGAGTGTCCAGAAGAGGGCTACAAAGTTGGTGAAGGGTTTGATGAGGAAGCCGCATGAGGAGCGGCTAAAGTCACTTGGTTTGTTCAGTTTGGAGGAGACTGAGGGGAGACCTCATAGTGGCATACAGCTTCCTCACAAGGGGAGGAGGAGGGACAGGCTTAGGCTGGACATTAGAGAAAGGTTCTTCACCCAGAGGGTCGTGGAGCACTGGAACAGGCTCCCCAGGGAGGTGTCACGGCCCCAAGCCTGACAGCGTTCAAGAAGAGACTGGACAATGCCCTCAGACACATGATGTGAACTGTGGGGTTGTCACGTGCAGGGACAGGAGTTGGACTCGATAATCCCTGTGGGTCCCTTCCAACTCAGGACATTGTAGGATTCTATGATTGTATGAAATTGTTAGCATTCAAGTCTATCAAAGGAGCCAAGGCAAAATGAAATAAGCTGCCAAGGAAAATGCCTGTGGTGGTATGGTGATGATTGGAATATGGATAGAACTGTTATTGCTTGGAATAATTACTGGAATACAGATATTAAGTATAGATAGTACCAGGGATTTACTAGTGTAATGTTTTTAAACATTCTTGCATGAGTAAGTTATTACAGTTAAGTGTTAGAAATGTCAGTTGACCAAAACTAACTTAAAAAATGCATTTCTAAAATGTCTGCTAAAAGATATTTCGTTTTGATTCGCCTGGGTTTGGTAGTGTGAAATGTAATATGAAATTATAGTGCTCTTCAACCTGTCCTGTCAGTCCTTATGATTTGGTCTAACACTCTATTTTTCTATAGTTTGTACTTAATAGACATAGATATTGGCTCTACAGTGGAAATTTGCTACTATTGCAGAGTTATTGAAAACTTTATTAAATGCATTCTATTCTAAAATTGGTTCTGAAAAACTAGTTGGTTGGATTAATATAATCTTAAATTTAATAGTATTTTTTTAAAACAATGGCATTCTGTACACTGAAATGACTTCACATGTATAGGTTAAATAATTCCATAAGCTTCAAGCTTGAAATTCAGGGCAGTAGCAGTACATTGTATTAGATTTAGTTCCAAGAGTTTATTGCTGTTGATAAATTTTATAAAATTTTAAATTAAAGCTTTCATATCTCATATCTTAAAATCTGTTTTGACACTGAAAACTCTCCTTGGAGAATTATCTATAGCAAATGTAATACACTTCTTAGAAATCAAATATTAAAATGTTTCATTGGATAATCAGTCCTTTGACACTTGATAGATAATATTTTATTTCAATTTTTAGTTTCTGCTGTAATCTAAGTTCTCTGAAGCATGGTTGTAATTTACTGTAGTCTAGGGAAAACAAAAGCAACTTTTTGTTTTAATGTAAAACACATAAATATTTACTCTATCGCCAAACTTCCTTCGATCTGAACCTTCTAATATTATCAGTGCAGGAGTTGCATTAGAGTTGGATTATTCTCAAAATAGACTAACAAAAATGTTTGCTCTGTGAAGATGAACTATATTTAAAGTGACTCATACTTGCTTCACATAATATGTGGTGCCCATGTATTCAATAGTATTTTACATCTGTGTTGCTCTTACTATGTTTTCATCTTTCAGGTCACTTTTCATATTGAACCTTACAAAGACAGAGATGATCGCAGTATGTACCACAATGTCAAATACATCATTGACAAGTGAGTGCTTGCAAAATGGTTTCCTTTGGGGTTTGTTACGTGCTGGTTTAGGGACTTCTGTATGTTATCTAAAACTTGGAATAATATATAAAAATGTGCACTGAGACTGAAGAAAACTATAAGAAACTTAGTTCCTATTTCTGTTGTACAAAATTCATTCTGGTTTTTAAATACGGAAGTGTGAATTTTACATAGGTACTCAAATGTAAATTGCTTTCAACATTCATTAGTATCACAAGTCATGATACTTCAGATTAAAGCTGTTAAAGTATTAGCTACATGATAAATAAATTAAACATACATTTTTATAGTGACAAACTAGCAGCTAGACCTCTAATGATTTTTAATTCAGTTTAACAAATTCTGTACAGCTACTAGTTATTTTGTTTATCATGCTACTGAGACTATCTTATTTCAAACCGAATTAGAGAATTGCTCTTCAGAGAAAAGTAATACCAATAGCACAGTATGACACTAAGTTATTAATTTGTAGTGATTTAAAGGTTCTTTGCAGATTTGTTACTTAATACTTCAGCAAACATCAGACTGAAAATGGATATGAATTGCTATGTCTTGAAAAGTAGTTGTTAGGAAAAGCCTTCAGCTCAGATTGTAAAACATTATTTTCCAAATGGCAAATTTTGTCTTAATGATACTTGTTTGCTTTATAGATATGGAGGCCATCCAGCCTTTTACAGGCATAAGACCAGCACAGGCAGATTTCTTCCCATGTTTTATGTTTATGATTCTTACGTAACAATTCCCGAAATATGGGCAAATCTGTTAACTGTTTCTGGATCCCAGACTATTCGAAATACTCCGTATGATGCATTATTCATTGCACTTCTTGTAGAAGAAAGACATAAGCATGACATTCACAGAAGTGGCTTTGATGGAATGTACACGTACTTTGCCACCAATGGCTTCTCCTATGGCTCATCTCATCATAACTGGGCAAGTTTAAAAGCCTTTTGTGATAGCAACAACTTAATGTTTATTCCAAGTGTGGGGCCGGGGTATATTGATACCAGTATCCGACCGTGGAACAACCACAACACCCGTAATCGCGTCAATGGGAAGTACTACGAGACTGCCTTCAGTGCGGCCCTTTTGGTGCGACCAGAAGTTATTTCTATTACGTCATTTAATGAATGGCATGAGGGCACTCAGATTGAAAAAGCTGTCCCCAAACGGACTGGACAGATGGTTTACCTTGATTATAAGCCACATAAACCAAATGTTTACCTAGAGCTTACTCAGAAGTGGTCTGAGAAGTACAGAAAAGAACAAGAACAGTGGCTTATGTAAGCTGTTGCTGCTGCAGTTATTTCCTAACACATTGAGTACATTGACAAACTGAAAGTTGGAAAATCTGTTATTAAATGTCTTTATATTTTATCTCTTGAATGTATATGCACTACTACTGAATTTGAATTTTGAACAGTGAAAAGATAAGAATATTGGCATTTCTGTCTTATTGGATATTGTAGTTCAAGAATATTCAGGGAAAATGCTGGGGTTTTGTTTGTTTGTTTTTTAAACTTGGTGACTTGCATGCTGAGCTTCCAGAACATCTGCATGAGATAATTCTACATGACTAAAATAGAAGAAAAATTTGGCATAGTTATACTTACTTCCTTTATTCTTGTAGTTGTGTTTCTAATCAAAGTAATGCTGTAATCTAAATTTTTATCCTGATAGCTTCTTGCAGGATGTGTGTCTGTAGTGTGTGGAATAATCTGCATTTACTGTTTTTAATGCTTTGCACACAAGTAATTCTTAACATCCAATTAGCTTGTGGTTAAAACACTGAAGAGGTATGTGTGATGCAAAACTAGTGTGTTTTGTTAATAAATAAATAATAAGTAATTTTGAAAGATCAAGTTCCAAAAAAACCACTGAAAGATTTCTAGTTTACTTCAATTTGTTCTGTTTGGTACATGATACAGCATAATTTTTTCTATGTTACTTTAAATTTTTTTTAAAAAGTGTTTGAGTGTGGAAGAGACTTTTTTTGACATGCAAAAAAATATGCTGAAGTTTCCATTGTTATGTTTTTCTGCTAATTGACTGCAGTCACAGATGTAGTGTGTTTTTAAAAATGTTTAAGGATTGGAAAGCTAATGTCTTACTAGTACTACAATAATTGAATTTTAGGAACTTCTTTTTTGTTTTAGGAACAGTCTAGTTTCATAGCAATGACAGCAACTACCCATTAGTTTGTTTTGAAATCTGATTTTTCTGTTTCCATATAATTCATCTAGTTGTTCCAGCATTCAGAACAGTAGATACTAAAATCCTATTATCGTTCAGATAAGCTCCCTACCAGCATTACCTTTAAGCCTGTGTTGTGGCTGGAAACGAGTACTTCCAGATCTAAGAGTCTCACCTTTAATAATGTTGTGATTATTAACTGTTTTTCTTAATGCAGCTTGAAAGTATCAAGTTCCATGGATCTGTTTCCTCAGCAATACTTTCTTTGGTGTTTTCATGCAACTTCATAGAAAAGTCCTCAACTTTTGAATAGTAGAAATTGCAGTGTTTTGTTTATTTGCAGCAAGTGTTTAATCTCTAGCTTTTCTTAGTTGTTTGGGTTTTTTTTTATTTATATACAAGGTGCTGTTCCTGTGGTTTATTTCATATGCTGGAACTGTTGTGACCACTAGAATTCCACTGTTTTCAGCAGGACCCATGGAAATTACACTCTTTAATCAGTTCTCACAGTAATCTTCTATGACGTTGTAAGTGAATGTGAGGACAAAATAGTATGTTTTTTTCCAGAAACCTTTGTCATTCCAAATAAATATAAGCCAGTTACTACTAATACTT
This sequence comes from Nesoenas mayeri, assembly GCF_963082525.1. Lineage (NCBI taxonomy): Eukaryota > Metazoa > Chordata > Aves > Columbiformes > Columbidae > Nesoenas > Nesoenas mayeri. The sequence continues at coordinate 41,280,736 of NC_137544.1, forward strand.
TCTAGAGTCTTTCTGGTATGAAAAAGCTTCGTTTATGTATCTTTCACTTATTTACGGTTTAATTCTCTTGTCATTTCTCTGCAGTTGCTAGAGAGATGAGGTGTCATATAATGCCTTCAGCTGCTTGAAAAAAATACAGAAATTGGGTGACAGATATATAACCTGGCATGTTGAAGTGCATCTCTAGAGCTATTGTAGTCTTACTAATATTTCTTCATAACTTTTTGCATTTTCCTACTGCATTTCTGCAAACTCCAAAGTGCTTCTGAAATAAATGTTTACTAATGCTTATTTTGATTTATTTAGACTCAAATGGATAAACTGAAGTGTAGTATAGGTATGACCACAGTCACAAAATAATGTATGAGACATATGAAGCACTTGCTAGACTGTTACCACTTCTAAGTTAACCACTCACTCCCTTTATTAAGGAAACTGATTTATATGTTTTTATTATAAATCCCTTAAATAGCTGTACATAATTTGTTTTTATAATGCGTTAAATGTTTATGCTTTTACAGCCTGAAGAGCCCATATATTTATTTTAAATGTAAGGGAATTATTGAATTTTTGCATATAAATATTTCATGTGTTATAAAAAAAAATCTTCTGAAAGCAAACCTTTTGAAAGGATAAGTATCTTTGTTTTCCATTTGCTTAAACTTTTGTCATCTACTGGTCTTTTCTCACTGTAGTTGTCTGAGCACTTTACTAGTCTTGACAACCTTGCACTCAGTTTTCAGCTCATTACTTTCTGCCAGTGGCAGTTTATTTTCTCTGTGACTAAAAAAGTTGCTTCTTTTGTTGCTGTTTATAGAAACATTTGACATGTGTTGCATAGTATTGTACAACTGAGGTGATCTATCTTGTTTAAAATATAATTAATGGTAACAGTGTAATGGATCTTCATTACTTGGAAAAGACTTCTCTAATTACTATAAAGGTATCATTTAGTCCTTGCCATAAAGTGGTGTCACCCTGGTGTCTGATGGGATTTTTAGAAGAATGTACAGAATTTCTGTTAGAAAATAATGAAAATTAAGTGCCTAGAAATTCATTGTCCCTGAGCACTTACTGAATTTTTATGCGCTTGGTGTATTTTAAAATATAAATATGTAACCTGATAAAATATTTCAGATTTTAAAATTTAATTTGATGATTCTACAGAGAGTTGACGGAATAGCAGCTACTAGAACTACCCCACCTGCCTGCCCAATACTTTCTCTGTACTTAAATATTAGTGCTATTTCTTGTTACAGGGAATGGAGGATTTTGCTGATAGACTGCTACTGCAGTTGTGATAGTTTTTGGAAATTTGAATAAAAATAGGTCTGTTGGAGAGGATTTGTAGGAATGCAAAGGAGTTAGATTGTTACAGTGCACAGTTACTGCGGTGAGAGAGGAGAAAAGTGAATGTATTTACGAGGCAATTGCTCTGAGCTTTACAGTTACAGTAAAGGAAAAAAAAATACTTCAGTGTGCAACCAAAATTAGGAGGGAGGGAGGAATATTATGAGTTTCAGATCTGAAATGGAGTTTAAGAAATGTCTAGATCCTATTTCAAATTGGCTTCACACCCCTATTATTTCATAACTAATTGAAAAAAATATTGTAATGATTACTCTTAATATTTTTACACTAACTGCATTTGACCCATCTTTTTATAGTATGTTATAGTACTGTGAGTTATGTACTGCATTTATATAGATTAGGCAAGAAACACTATGGGAAGTTTGAATACAGATTGTGCTATGCTGTGCTTCTGCAAATATAGAAATACCTGAAGTTATTGATCATATACTGAGTATCCCTAGAGGGTAAATGGTTTCTGAGACAACTAGCAAGTCTTTGTGGGAAAAGAGAACTTATTTTTAAAATAAAATCTATAGGTTCATTTCTGCTTCTGTCAGTTGTTACCAAGTAAATTCTTTCAGTTTGGTGACCTGTCATAGAACTGAAGCTGAATACATCATCTCTGAAATAATAATTTCTAATAAATCTTGTATAGTAGTGCATGTTTCTCAGATCTATAACCTTGTACTGAATTTTGAGGGGAAGAACGCGTGCATATGCTGTTACTATTTCAGTGGCAAGTTGTAGATTATTGTGAATGTAGTTTCGTATTGATTTTCATCATGTTTGTCTAGTGCCTTTCTTTCGAGGTGCCAATGATGTGTCTCCTAAGAGGTGGTTGGAGCAGAAGGGTCTTTAGTGAACTCATTTTTATTAGGAAACTTGATATGAATGCACTCTGCATAGTTTGAATTAACACGTTTTACACATGGCTCTCGGGTTTTTTTGAGAACATTTCACAGGAGTGTTTTCAGCACTGTGTTACTAGTAGGAGAATGTATCTCTGGGCACATGGTGAAGGGCATACTGTAGTTAAAGGCACTTTTTTGTGAACTTGTGTACCTAAAAAGAAAAAAAAATGAAGTATTTACAGACAGATTATTTACCAATTAATGTAAGCTGAAAATCTCTTTCCCAGTCTTAAAGTATTTTACAAGTATTGGTCCTCATCTTTCTACTTGCTTAAGATAGTGTCACTGTTTCATGACTTTTTTACTTTTGACTAGCATGTTAAATGTTGCATAAACTGAGAATTTGTAGTTGTAATAGTCAGTAAAGAGAATCTACAAGATTATTGGCACTGCAGAAAAGCCAGACATTAATTTGATATTGTATAGGTATGATTTTGTTGTGAATGGATAGTGTATCTTTGCTATGTAATGAACATGAATTAAAAAAAATACATTTAATACTCCACCTGGCTGTGGCAGAGATGCATTTGCTTACATGCCTATATAAAAACAAGTGTGTGTGTGTGTCTATTTATATATTATATATGTGCATATAATGAAGTAATTATTTTTAAAGGACCATATTGTTGTGTTAAAATTACAGGCTGGATTCTGCTACTTCTAAGTAACAATGTTTTTAATTCCCTTGATGTTTACAAAAAATCTAGTTGCTTATGTATGACTACTTTCATGGAAAATAAATATATGCCCCAAAAGCGGGATTCAAATGGAGTCTGTGATTTTTTTTTTTTTTTTAATAATATGAGTTTAGAAAGTGAATTTTTACTTTTCTGTTACAGTATGTGTGTAGGTTTTAACTAGACTGAAAGGAACAGACATACCACAATGTTTTTTAAACAGACAATACTCTTGAAGTTTTTAGGCCTATTTGTATTACATCTTATTCGGCTACTAAGTGAGGTCACTAGTGCACAGTGTTGTGGGTATCTTTGAGTCCTGAGGTACTATTGTATTTTGAAAAATATAGTTTATAGTTCATACAGAAATATATAAGTTTATAGTTCATACAGAAGATTAAGAGGGATGAGCACACAAATAATGAGCCTCTCAGGAGAATGGTTTACAAATGAATACTACAATGGCACCCAAGAAGTATCTGTTGCATTCTGATAGTATATTCTGCTGTTCAGGTATAAAACTCTGGAAGCTAAAGGTTGCCATTTTACTTAAGTTTCACAGAAATGTGAAATTACCTTCTTGGTATTTCAAAAATGTCGTCTTATTCCCAGCAAACTAACTACATTGGTAGCAATCAAAGCTAATTCACACACACAGTCAGTGCTGTGTATTTCTCTATGTGAATCAAAAGTATTTTAAAATGTTGATGAATTTCATCACTTAATATTTCCATTGTGTATCACATTGTGACTCTTCCCTACAATTAAGGTAGAATATTTTGTTCCATGATGCAAATGATTTCCTGAAAATGTCTCTTGTCTCAAGAAATGCAATGGGTAACCAACACAAGGTGTACTTGAAATTTAGACTTAGGCACGTGTCTGTAATGGACACTCTGTTAGGAAACTGATGTACTTCTGCATTTCAGTAGATAAAATATCTCCCAGGGTATTTCATGTAGCTTCATGGGAGTTTAGTAGAAATAAGAGATAACAATGAAACAGTATTTATTGCCTTTTTGGTTTATCTAATCTGATCACTTTCTATACAGTGTATGGGAATGTATTTTCAATAAATTCTTTCTGTGAAAGATAAGGAAGAATGACTGCATTCATGTTTGTTTTCTTCAGCTAGGCATAGTAGATGCAGGAAACAATACAACAGAAAGCTCCTATAGCTTTCATTTTTTAAACTTCATATTAGTCACATTTAAAAAATACTGTGAAAATAATGGATTATCCAGAAATTTATTAAAATAAACATTTGAAAAATTGATTCCCTGACCCACTTTACTTGTAGATTTGGAATAAAAGTATCTTGCATCTATCATAATTTCAGTATTTTACTACAAGAAAGATACTGTCTTTTAAGCTGAAGTCAAGAAAGAACATCCTTATGTCATCATACAGTGTGATGATCTTATTGAAAGCGATGAAAATTCTGTATATTCAGTTATTGCTACTATTCAAAGCTGACTTGGCACATTCAAAAAGGGTGAATTTTTAAAGAACTAATTCTGATCTTAGAAGAATATATGTCAAATAAATGTGCACTTTTTCTTTCCTATTTCTACATGAAAAATAGAACTGTCCTTGTATGATGGAGGAAAACTAGTGCAGTTTTAAGCAGCTCCCATATCTGCCTGTCGGTGTTCATTGGGTGATCCAGAATTACTTTCTTCTTGAACTTAGCAGTTAAGCAGTGTGGATAGTCAGAAGTAATCAGGTATTCAAGTTCACTTTGTACAATCTTTTAGATAAAAGTATAAGTATAAATTTACTGAACTTCTCATAATTGGAGAATTTTGATATTCATAGAATCATTTTGGTCTTTACCAACCAAAATAATTCTGTGATTCTATAAAATGGAACTGCTTTGAAGATAGATTATAATGTAGCAAAAGTGTTCATTGGCATCTATGTTGGATAAATCTATTTTATTAGATAATGTTGATGTCTGCTATCACATTCAGACCTGATTTACCACTTCTAGATAAGTTTTGGTTTTAAATTGCATCTTATGTCTACTTAGAATATATAGAAGACACTTTTATTTATTTAGAAGAGATTTTTTTTTAAACTTTGAGGAGTTGTGTTGCTAGTGCTGCATGTAGCTAACACAATAACAGGTGGTTTGATATTTTTTTCTTTTATATATATATATATACATATATATATATTGAAATGAGCACTATGTATATGAGACCAGTACCTGGCCTTCAGAGTTGGTTTTATAACTTGAAGTCATTGCTATGGAAACACATCTCTCAAGATTGATTTCTCAAACTGCAGCGTGATTCAACAAATAAAGAGCAAACCGCAACTCCAGTTGGCTTTAGAATACTAGTAAAAAGTTAAGCTGCCACTTTGTTGTGATTGTAACGGAAGTTTCTTAGAAAATACTCATGTACTATCGTAGAACAGACTTTTACCATTAAGACTGACTACTCTTTAAGATCAGATAGCCAGTTAAAGTTTGATTAGTATGAATATATATATTAGAATAGATATATTTCAACAATGCAATATTTTATAAAGTTATTACTACTGATCAAAATAATAACAATTAATACTTTTTAAAAGATAAACACACTGGCTCAAGAGAAGCCAAAAACCTCAGAAATCAATGTTAATCTCTTAGTAGCAGTGCTAAGATTTTTCAGAGGAGAGAGAAGTAGCCAGCCATTTACTTTGTGAGAATCTCAGCAGTCCTCACGTTGCCTCATATATGATTCTTGGTGAGTACACAAATTTTATTCCAGTTGAGTGAAGGATCTACTTTCAAAAAATACCTTCTGAAAGCACAAATGGAAATCAGCGTTAGTCATACTGTTGGCATACTAAAAGTACATCTGCTTTGCTATTGAGGTCCAGCCTTTGGCAAGCTTCCTGATCTACTGCTAGCACTTGGAATTTGTTGCATATATCTGTACTTTTTTTTTTTCTTTTAAATGAAAGCACTACAGAACAAGCAGAAACAAAAAAAATTAAAATTCCATGACATGACATTGAAAAAGATAAGCTGCATAGGAGTGAGGAAAATAGTTAAGAGTTGTCGAAGTGATAAAATGTCTGGAGGCTATATACAGGCAATATAACCATATTCAGATTGTGACACCAATCAGAAAAGATTTTTAGAGGATTGAAAGAAGTCCATGTAGTTGAACAACAGAATAAAAAAAAAAAAAGGGGGGTTAGAAAGAGAACAGATCTTTCAAATGAAGATTCTATCCAAATGATAAAATGGTGAAGAGCCTAAGTTCTAACATTAATGAAGGCAGGCCAAAAAATTCCTCCACCGAACTTGGATGAACAGCTTCCTAAACCTATAAAAATAATAACCTTGTTGTTTCCCTCCTCCCACTTTCCCCCCCACCAAAATAAAATATAGCAAACTGTGGTAGGCAACAAGACAAAATACAATATTAAGATGAAAGGAAAAAAAAAAAAAAGAAAAAGAAAAAACATTAAAAGACCTGTATACTAGAGGCATCATTAATGCATATTTCTAAAACATGTCACAAGCAGACAGAAAGCTGGTAGCATGCTGGTAGAGCTGACAGGTAACAGAGCAATAAAAGGAGCTTTCAAAGAAGATAAGACTGTAGCAAAGAAGTTTAAAGTGTTTCATAACTATGTTTATTGCAGAAGAGGTTAGAGAGTTTTCCATGCTGTATCCAGTATTTGTTAGTGATAAATCTGAAGAAGTATTTTAAGCTGAAATGTCATATAAGTGATTTTTGAATAGTACTCTCTCCAGAGTTTTCAAGGAATTCAAATACTAAATTGTTAAACTGTTGAAAATATTGTATACTCTGTTTTGAGTTTTTTTGTGTTTGTTGTTGTTGTTTTCTGTTTTTTGTTTTGTTTTCACTTGACTAGTTACATGAGGCAAATAGGACTAATATAGTATTAATGTTAAAAAGACTTCTAGGAGGGATGCTGGGAACTGCAGATAATTCTGAAATCCATCCCGGATTAAGAAAAAAAAAGGCAAGAATAGGCATTTAAGATAGACGTATTGGGCAATGTCAATATGGCTTTTACAAAGCAAAGTTATGCACCACAAATCCATTACATTTTTGAAAATGCATTTGAAAATGTGGTCAAGGACAAGAAAGCTTTCAGCAAAGTACTTGCCTTTCAAATGATACTAACTTCTTAAGTAAGTAGAGGGAAGAATCTGTAATAGATTAACTGCTAGTAAATGCTAAGAAACAGGTAATAAAAACGTTTAACTTTCATAGCAGTGGGCAGGTACTGGTTAGGTCCCAAATAAGCCTGTGTTGGCATTTGAGCTGTTCAGAATGTAATCCATATATATATATGTGTACATATGTATGTATGTATGTGCCAGTGACATACATTTCTTTAAGATAATCAAAATTTAAAACACAATTACGTAATACTAACAAATTGGGTGATAAAATGGCAGTCGGAAAAACAATGTTGACAGATGCCTGTCAGTAAATACTGTACATACACAAGGCTGTACTACATGATAGTGGTCTCTTACTGCTTAAAATAGAGATTTGATTGTCATTTTGGCAGTCTATAAAAAATTAAGCTCCCATTATCAGGAAAGAAAATGGAAAGTATTGCTACGCCATTGTACAAATTTGCAATTGTGCTTCTGTCTGGAATACTGGCTATCCCCATTAAAAAAAAAAAAAAAAAGGAAAATATGTATGGAAGGATTACAGAAATCACAGATTAAAAATGCTTCAAAGCAAGAAAAAAGTATATTAAAAATATTTGGCTTCAAGAAAAATACTTCTTCAGAATGTGGTGATGGACTAGAATCATTGAACAGCAATAAGAAAATTAGCAGAGTACAATTTTCTGTTCCTTATAACAAAAGAATGGCATCTAATTAATTTCAGATAGCTTATTTAAACAAAGGAAATTAAATCTTTTTTAATTCAGTACAGTTAAATTATCAAACTCATTGCTACGGGATATTGTAAAAATTGAAAGTATAGTAGGTGCAAATTCACATAGGACTTTTCCTACATTAACAGAGTACTGAGTACAACTTTTACCTCAAGAAGTCTCTAAACAGCTGATGGTCAGAAGGCAAGAGGAAGTATTTATTGAAGTAAATATGAGTATTCTATTTTGTATATTCTATTTTGTATACTACTTTAGGTGTCTTGGATAGACATTGTCTATTCATTTCTATATGGAAAGAAAAAGTGTCTTAATCTGTCTCTGAAATTAAGAAGCATATTCAAATTGGAAGCAGAAAAGAGAGGAGGGGGCAAGAAACTGATTTCACAGAATCACAGAATGTTAGGGATTGGAAGGGACCTCAAAAGATCATCTAGTCCAATCCCCCAATTTGATTTGATGTCAACTAATTAATATTTTTGTTTTGTTTGTGTGAGATTGAATGTTGTTAGCTTGAAACTATGGAACATCATAGGAATATCATGTGCTAAGCCTTTTATTCTTGGAGATACTAAAGGAATGTGATGTTGCAGCTTGCCTACCATGAAAAGTGAACTCCAAAGGGGCTGGAAATAGACCCTGCATGTTGCAGGAAAATTCAGCCTGCCTCTGTCCAGCTTCTTCCACCTGGTGCTATAGACAATCAGTTTTATTGCAGCAAGTTTTGGAGCTTAGCAAGAGCCTCCATGACTTTAGGGGCCTTTGAATACAGATTATAGAGGTAAAGAAGGGGAAAACCACAGCACTAATCGGAAGACTCCCAGGGGATCCACCCTAGAGACTGTAATTTGATAAAATCAGTATGTAATTTGCTTAATAAAGCCCAAATTTCTCTTCTGAGTAGTAGTGGGAAACTCTGTACAATTTAACTGTTCTTTTCCCGTACGTACGCATTTATGTTTGTATGTTGAATTTCATCTGCTGTTTTATTTCCTTGTAAAGTTAAGTCCCAAAGTCTTTTTAGAGAGTTCTTGCCATTCTGCAAATTGGCCTGTGATTAATCCTAATCCATGAAAAGCATAAATAGATTCTTTAGTTACTACGGTCAGATGTATTTGGTCTGCTGATGTCTGGTTAACACTTGTGACAAAGCTCGGTAGGTCACTGTGGAATCACTTCTAGGATATTTTACTGTAAAATAAATCATGTTACTGAAACCATCTTCAGCTACATCTGAGGAGAGAAGATTAAATCAATTCAGTGGGAGTGGAAGTATGATGGGTCTGTGGAACATAGGTTTACAAGAACGATGTGAAACTATGAACATGACATGAAGTAGCAAATTCTTTCTAAATGTGAGATTTTTTCAACCGTATTTCCCATTGATCCAAAGTCTGTTTGAATTACTCTACGAAAATTAATGATTAGGCTATCAACTTTGTCAACTAAGTCACAGATTTGGAAATAATTTTCCTAGAAAACACTGAAAATAGGAAAAAAAATAAAAGTTGGCTAGTTATATGAATGGCAATACTACAGCTGGCATGTAAAACACGTGTAAATTAGCTCTTATTATGTAATACACTGACATTTAATGGGGAAATTTTCCATCATCACGAAAGAAAAAATGAGATAGCTTGTAACAGTTTCCTTCAATAATCTCTGAAAATGCCACTCAATACTATCCTAGCAATTTCCAAAACTTGGGAAGGAATGTTTGCATAATTATCTGTAACAGAAATGTATGCTTATTAAGAATTTAGAAAATGTCATTATTAATTCTTACTACAGCTTATCTATAAAGTGTTTTTTCACAGTATCACAGTTTTTGGTGATAAAGTAGTTCCTTCTTTGTTTCTGGTTTGTTGTTTTTGTTTTGGGTTTGTTTTTTTTTCTTATTTACTGCTTTTCCGTTTGAGATTGATTCATGCAGAAAATGCCTTTGTTCTTAGTTTTACATTTTATGTTGCTTCTTCCCAGGTCCAAAGGTTTTCTCCTGAGTCTAAGTACTTCTTTGTTCATTACAGGGATCTATATTGGTTTATTTTTATTTCTATCAGAAAGGGGAAAGGGATTGCATGTCCAGTAGATGCAGCTTGAATATGTATAATGCATGGGACTGGGGGAGGAACAAAGGGAGTGTTTTTCATTTCACACAGATCAGTTCATACTTTTATCTCTCTGAAAACGTAATGCTTCGACAAATTTTCAGTGCAGCAATATGCTACTAAATATGGTACACTCAAATTATTCGGTAAACACATAAACAATGGCAATACTGAAAAATGTACTTTTCCAATGATATTCATATTGACTTCTGCATTCTTTGTGAAATTATATAATACATGTTCATAGGTACTTAGATCTCTTTCTGTAATTCAGAATCTAAAATACTTTGGCAATTCTTTATTGATCAAAAAATAGATAAGAATTTTAAATTGCAAGACTAATTGGAATACATTTTAAAAAAGCTTGGAGTTAGCTTGCAAATTGTTCATACTTGGTATAATTATAAAAGCTTTTTCCTCTGCCAGTATTCAGCCTTTGGTTAAGAAGCATCTGAGAAAGAAAGTGAACAAGCAGAGAAGGCAGAATATAGGGATTTTTGTTCTTTTTTTTTATTTTTTTTTTCTGCCAGTGCTTGAAACCTACAAAATAAGGCCATCGTATGATATAGAACTTGTTTCCTTAACCCTACACATTCAATCATTCTTTTAGTTGAGACTTCATAAAGTGCTAACCTGTAGCATGTACAGTGCATAAGAATACTAAGGCCTAATTATGATTTTTGAGCTTTAAGTCCTTAATGGATTTTCCAAAATCTAAAATAACAGAGAAACCACCATACATATTTGGGTGATAAGAATACTAACATGCTGTGCATAAAAGTGTGGCAGCAACAACTAAAAAGCATTTAAAATCAGAACAAAGATAAATTGTGTAAATGTTTATTTTGCTTACTTAAACCCTATTTTTAATCATTCCTTTCTAGTGACCAAAAAGCTAGAAGTGGCTAGCTGAAATGTTCCTGTGGATTTAAACTAGAGTAAAATCTGAAATCCTAAAATCTCAGTTTTTAAACCCTTATTCCATGTAATGACAGCATGCTCAGCTTTTGTGCATTTACTACTTGCCGGTGTCACTGGTATTGGGCAAAGCCCTGAGAAGGAATACATAAAGAGAGATCACCTAGCACAAATAACAGGTTCAAAGGTGTCAGTCACAGATCCACACGACAGAGCAACAATATGATATCTGTCTTACCTGAGCCAGCACCTTTATAAGAGCAGCCTTGATAGGGAAGTGACATCCAGATTAGAGACAGCATACAGTAAATTCAGTACGTTTGAAATCAAAGTTATAAATCAGAGGAACAAAACGGAAGTGTAGGCAGCCATCTGCAAGCTCTAACACTCTACTGAAACAAGAACAGGCAGTTTTTTTCCCAGTAGCTACCTTCTTGTGTAAGCTACAGAGTACTGGATGAAAAGATGTAGCCTGTGCAGAACAGCCCTGCTAAATTACCAACTTGTAGCTCAGTTCCACAAGAAACGGGAGGAAGAATTGAATGTATTTGGGGCACGTACTGTGGAAGCCAACGCACACCCACATGAAGTTTGTCACACAGGAAACAGCTGAGGTGGGGAGAAGGCACTCCTCCGGAGAGAATGGGAAAAACTCTGGTAACGAGCAGGGCAGAACAGCTGATTTTGAGTGAACTGTAGAGCAGATGGGAATTGAAGCAACTGATGGAGAGAAGTGGAGCTCTGCCCTCTCTGCCAGAACTGACAGGATGTAGGGTTATGTCAGTATGTAATGTGAATCTAATGATACTGGAGATGTGTTAGGGTGAGATGTGTGAAAAAATGTTGAGCTTATTTCTGAAATGTTGGTTTTGGTTTTTTTCCCATTATTAGCCCAAATTCATGAAATTATAGAGGTTATGCTATTCATAAATGTTTCCCATAAGCCATTCCCTTTCTCTCCATCTTTACAGCTGCCTATTTTATTGTACCACAGATGCAGAAAAATAACTACAAAATGTCTTTTGGTGAGATTCTTAGAGGAAGGGTGACTTTGTTGGTTTTTTTTAATGGGACTCAAGATACAAGATTCATTTCCCAGCTGGTGTTACAGAAACTTGCTGGCCTCAGGCAATTGCCTTAGTCTCCCATGTGTAAAACAGAAGTAATATTCCTTATCTATTATGATCCAGCTGTCTGATTTATTCAGTTGTCATAAGTATTTTTTTCAGGGAAATACTGTTGCTTATGATGATTTGTGTGCAGAGCACAATGGATACCCTGTCACTGTCACATGCTTATCCAGATGCTGCTAAAATATAAGCTGTCTTTATAAGCTAAAATTCTCAAACAAGGCTTTTGTCTGGCGATGCCTGATGTTTCTGCTTTGTATTTAGAGCAATTAAAGCTCAGCTTTAGATGCAGCTGCACGAAAATATAGGTTGTCTAAGCAATACATTTTTTTTCCCTAAACTAGATAAAAAAGATACTAGCAGCAGAATTCTTTTATCAGCAGGTACTATAGCTATACCAACTGGGCTGCTGCGGGGGATGACAAGTAAATAGTGCTGTTCCTCTAGGCCAGAGAGAAATAAGGAGCCCAAAGGGGCTCAGGGAACGCTGCAAATTGCACGTGCTCATCACGTGAGGAAAAGGTGGTCTCAAAATTGCTTCTTCCAGAACTGCAATGACTATTTGAGGTGACTGAAGAACTTCCCTTTTTCTTACTTTTCTACTTCATGCTCTGCTCCTGTAGTGCCCAGGGGAGACGGCTTACAACACCTCTCTGTTCTATGGTTCCCATTCCTATCTCCCTATCCCATACCAAATCCCACTCTTGCTGCCTCCTGCTTGCTTTGCAGTTACTCCATGCTTAAGATTTTCTAAGTTTTCCAGTAGCAAAGGTTGCTTCAGTGAGAAATGAAAGGGAGGGGCTGCTGGAGTGAAGGAGCAGATCTTTGAGAAAAACTCAAAATAACGTTTTCTGCTTTCTTTAGTGGAAAAGGGACAGTGAGCAATGTACGAACTGAGAAGTGACGTGCAGGCGTGGAAGATGCCTCAGTACTGGACTGCGCCATGTTACCCAGGCAAATAGCTACACAACTAAATCCTCTGGGTGCAGTGCATAAAGTAAGAGGTTGTACTCTAGCAATTTGGCAGACAAATCCAGTTTTAAGTGCAGAATGAAAAATGACCTTGAACTGCCAACGGCTTAAAACCAAAGTATAGTTTGCTTTTTTGAAATTTCTGGTTAGATATTAACCTGCCAGTAAGAACAAAATTCTGAGCATTGGTCCTTCCTGCATCCTCAGGCAGCATTTAATGCTTGAACAAAACTAGCTCACAAGATAGCAAATCAGATAAATACATTATGGACAAGAAATTGTGCAGTGAAATTCAGAAACTGTCAGAGAATGGGTGGGGAAGATCTAAGGAAGCAGATTAAAGGGAGTAGGATAAGGTTGAGACATGAACTGTCAGAAAAATGAAAGAACAGCAAGTAGACTGAGAAGTACCACTACATTCTAGGCAGTGTTCCCTTCATGAGAACAGCAATTGTTGGGCAATTAATATGGAGTGCACACACTCAAGAATTCTGTTAGCTGAGTTCAGCCAAGGCTTTTGTCATGGAGAGAGAAGCAATCACAAATGACTATATTAGAAAATAAGAGAGAACTAAATTTTTGGGTTAGACTAAGCATGAGAAAAACTGGGAAAAGCTCCCTAGAAATTTGCAGTTAACAGAGTTTGGAAAAAAACACGTTTTCATGTAACTACTCCATTTCCTTTGTGTTGTCTTTGCTCAGATCACTAAATGGATGATTCACTGTGAATTGCTTTTTGCTGTCAGAACTATAGCACAGGGACAGGACAGTTTGAACGAAATGGCAAGACTGTTTTTGCATTTCCAAGTAGGTTTCCTCCTTCCTAGCATAGGTTATGATGAACAGAATGACTTGGTCATTGGGTACCGTGTTTTTAAATGTCCCTGGCGTGTTACACTCACATGCTGTAAGAAGACAATCATTGATGGTATGTGGTAACCGTAGTCGATTCTGCTCAGTAAGCTTTTAAATGAATTCTATTTTTAAGATGTAAATGTGGAGTAGCTTTATGTACACATAGATAATTATTCTCATGGACTTTTTATATAGATACAGAGACTCATTTAATTCTTTGTATCTCCTACAGCTTTTTATTTAGCTCCTAATTACAGCCAAGTGCTTCAGTTTACTTTCTCTTTTTTAAAAAATTTTGATGGTTTTACAGGTTCTGTTGGTTTTGTTACTGAGTCTAGATTAAGCTTTGTCTGGAGTTGTAGCTCATTTTCTAACTAAAGTGTTGAAGTTGTTATTGCCAACTCATTGCTGTAATCATGGTATTTTAGGACTGCAGTGCCTGAGGATAAAGACTGAAATCTCTACAATTTTCTGTTCCAGAAACATTAATGGGTTTATCACCTCCTATTCTCACAGAGGGGACTGCATACCGCAGCTCATCCTGTTCTGTATGATAAGTCTACTGCGTGCGCACACAGTAGCTGTGGCTTCAGAGAAATACCCGTATTAATGGCGCACACGTGAAACAGTGACCTTGTATACAACCTGCAGGTTGACTGCATGTTGGAAGCGTTGGCCTTATGGCACATACACAGGGTGGCCATTCAGTGGTGGAGCAAGAAAACAAGTGTATACCTTGGAAGCATCAAATGTGATGCATGTGTACAGGGCTGAACTATTGCAGTCAAGTACCCTGTTCCTGACCCTGGCACCAGTCTTCAGCATGGCTTTTGGAAAGCCATTTTCCCACTTTGTACCTCAGGCTTTGGCCTGGCATTTGAGACTAATAATACTGATTCTCCTTTATACATCTCTGTGAGATCTACAGATGACCGATGCTTTGCAGAAGCAGTCAGCAGTATTTTGTCTTATTTGGAAATTCTAGCTTTTATGTCCCAGCTCAGCTGATAAATAATGAAGGAATATTCATATCATTTTAATTTTACATATCTAGAAACAGTGTTATGAAGAAACTAAAAAAATCCTATTACCTGGATTCTTTGCACAGTTACTGGTGAAAGCAGACAGCTTCAGGAGAAGAAAGTAGTTTCCATGAATATCCCTTTCCAAGTATATTACATTTTCCTGGGTCAGAAACGGCTCAGCTAAACTTGAGGAGTAGAGAAATGTGAATGGCATAAAGAGGTGGAAAGCAATGGAAAATAAATACAGAAAATGTGAAGAAAATAGGATGAAAACAAAATAAAACACAAAAGATAGGATTAGAGTTTAAACTACGTTTTACTTTCTTTCCTAATCTGATGGCTCATTTTTTGCAAGTCTTTTTAATGTCATTTGAAATTGAATATCTAATTAAAATTTCATCCTAATAATAGCTTGAGGTTGCTTTTTGATAATTTAGCAGTGATAATCCTACCCTGCTCTCATAAACTGTAAGGCTTTTGGCCTCAGAGATTAACCTGAATATGATTATTATCTAATAAACAGGGAACTTCCTTGAGCTATCATTATATTATTTATGAATCTTCAGAGTACACTAATAACTGGCCTGTTTTACTTTGTTAAAGGAATAAAAACACAGTAATATGAGACCTTGCTATGTAGACCACTCTCTCTCAAGTCAGAGGCAGAAAGAAATTGCTGGGAGAATCTTTGGTGAGCTTTGGTTTGTAAGAAGATCACAGAACATGAAAGTCTACCTACATTAAATATCCTGTGAAGGAGAGCCTGGCATACAAAAATCTCTGTGCATCATTGTTTATAATGAGCTAATGCAAGAAAGAAGGGGAAGAAAAAGATACTTGCCTGTTTAGTTTTATCTCCTTTTACTGGAAGTGCTCATGTAAATGCTATAGGTGAGATGTGCCCAAATTTACTTCTGACCGACTGTAAATGTTGCAGGGGCCAAAATAAAAGCAGATCCATAGGCTTACATGTAATCTTGTTAATGGCCTGCAGGAACATCTAAGTGACCGCAGACAAACATTTCAAGGCTTTGAAAAAATGCATGAAGAACTAGCCTCTGTATTTAAAATCTTGATTTTTTTTTTTCCTTGGTATTTGCTTTCTGTGCTTGAAGTGTTAGTTTGTTACACTAGAAATTACTGTCAGTCAGTAATGTCATGTTGCTGCTGAAAGACTAGAGTATTTTCCAGCTTCTAGGCCTGAGTACAAACTTCAGCTGCATCTGTCTGTGTTGTAAGAAGACCTTGCTGTTCCAGGATTTTTGCACAAGGAAAAAAAAACCACACACACAGGAGCTGCAGCGCTGGATAATTACAGAACTGGACTGAAGGCTAGGTCACATAGCATTAGATAGAAAACCACAATCCTCATCTCCAGTCTTTTGTATTGTCTTTGTACCGATGCTAATTTATAAGTGTTTCATCATGAGAACCGTATTATGAAGGAATTGTGACTTGGAATATCAGAATTCTCTGTGTTTAGCTAACTGTAAATACACTGTTAACCACAGTTTGGGTGCTAATGAGCCAAAAACTGCTCTCAAAAGACAATATGAATAGCTTAATGGATGCAATATGTGTCATGCTACTGAAAACATAATTAAAAAGCCCCTAAATTAAAAAAAAAAAAAAAAAAAAAAAGAAAAGAAAAAGAAAGAAAAAAAAGGTAGGCATATTCAGCATATTCTCTTACTCTGAGGTCACAAGTATAGGTATAGGCCCCCTTGCTGTGGTTAATTTTTTACCATGTGCTCAGCTGTATAGGTCAGCTACCTGTCTGTATGGGGGGAGTAGTGTCAAACTACTAGCTTTTCTCTGCAGAAATTATCTAGAAAGCTGAGACATGGCTAAGCTCAGGTTAGTATAAGCAGTTCCTGCTCCTAAGCAAACGATGGTCTAAGCTTACAGGAATGAATGAATATGTAGAGGCACAAGCAAGCACAATCCAGTAGTGGGAGATAAGGATAGAAAGGGGAAATCATTTTAATAATGGATTCTTTCTCATATTTGCTGAACTGCAAATGTGGTTTTCAAAAATCAAAATAAAATTCAGTTTACTATTTCTTTGGCTGCTTTAATTAAAATAGTTATTGATTTTAAATGCAAAATGAGTTAGTAAATGCCTATTCTTTAAATTCTGAACTAGAGTTTTAGCTAACTCAAAATGATATGTGGTATTGTTATTACACTTCTTTCCCAGGATTGATGATAGTATTATTTAATTAAGAGTTCTCAATAGCATTATTATTATTATGGCTTTAGAATGGATTGTTTTCATTGTAATAAATTAAATTTCCCTGTTGATTGTATAGAAAGTATTTTTCAAGTGTGAGTGTATCTAAAACCAAACTTCAGCCATAGGTAGTTCTTGTGATTGCTGTTGTCTGAAGCTATAGTTCTTCTAAGTTTGGGTTGGTTTTTTTTTCTGGTAATCCTTATGTCCCAGTCACCTGTACATGCTCTAATAATAACATGTGTTCTTCTATTTTGCCTGACTTCAGATTTGAAGGTCATTCACTCTTTTATTGACAAAATGCTCATAGCCTACTTAACATCAGCTACAGATTTGTTCTTCCCACATCTGATCTTTCTGACACATGTGAATGTCAAGGTAAGGTGTCTCTTTTTATCTCATATATTGTGATAGATTGTATTTGCTTCTGTAACATCTTGAAAAGATATATCTACAATATACATTTCATAATGTCACAGATCTTGCTTTGTTTGCATTCAGTGCACGCTCATGATGAATCTTTAGAACACAGTACTGCAAGGTGCTGAGCGAACCCAGAGAGATACTGAGCAATGTCAATTCTCATAGAACCCAATGAAGTTAAGGGCAGTGTGCTACCCAAAGAGACCTTTAGTATTTCAGAGTTAGTTAATCCATTTATCTGGTAAAATAAATGGATAAGACTGGTGAGGAAAACATCCTACCTGCAGCTCCCCCGAGGTGTATCTGTGCTGCAGTCACAGGGCTGCAGGCTCGCTGCCTTGGCACAAAGCTCTGCATGGGCTGCAAAACCTGTCTCAGAGAGAGAACATCCCCTGCCAGCAGGGTTGACATGTTGGGCATGCGGCACAGTTTTCAGAAAACATCTGCCAAATTCAGTCACTGGTAGAAGATGCTTTCTGAATCTGACAAAGCACAGTCATGACTGAACCTCAGTGTGTGGTGTGCTTGGGCCTGTTGGGACTTGGGCCACTCTAAGTATACATAGAATTTAAAAAAATTCAGCCTGAGTCAGCAAAATTTCTTAGATATTTGACCTTAAGATCCCACATATGCTCTGTAATGTCCTGGTCTGCTGCTCCCATCTCAAAGTAGGCAGCCGAGCCTGGATTCATGATGAGGAATTCCTTATCATAGGCACTTTGCTAAGCCTCAATTCCTTGCACCCCCTCTACAGACAATGGAGAAAACTTGAAGTCCAAATTGCCCTCAGATGCTGTATAAGTAAAATGAAGTATATTAGGAAGCGTTTCTAGGAGCTGCAGTTTGATCACCTATGGTGTTCATGTCTTAGAGTGGGCCTGACACAGTTTTGGCCAATGCTAATTTCTGCCTCTCAGTCCTTACTGCTTCCATTATCCCTAACAACTTCTGGGCATAATTCAAGCATCAACTCAATCAATAGATCATTTCCAAAGCATAGTTCAGGTGTGACCTTGTTGTGGATGGTGATAACATTTAGCAGTATGGCTGCAGGCCAGCAGCAGGAACAGACAAGGATCGTGTTTTATTTACTGGTGGAGACAGATTTTCATTCTAACACAAAGCACAGGTGGAAGAAGGGACACCAGCTTTTACTTAAGGGTGTTATAATTCCAGCATTCATACAGGAAGAAAGAGCCTTGGCATCTAGTTTCTTCTGAATGTTTGGTTTTCAAACCTGTTCTCATGTTTTTTTGGCATCTCTTCTAATTGCCAGACTATTAACATATCTTGGGTTGAAAGGAAAGCTATGTGTCGCTTAACTTGAAATCAAGTCACACAGAATTCAAGCAGAGAGGGTAGGGGTTGGTGATATCCTGTGTTCTGGTCCTGATTGTAGAGGTTACATTTGGATGTTGTAGACACCTTCTTTTGCCAAGTACATCTTCATTTTTCAAGCCAGAGAATCAATTTTCACAGTGAAGTAGGAGCCTGAACTCAGATTAAGGAGAGCAAAATCCCTGAAGAAAGTGCATTGACTGCTGAACTTCATGGCCAAATATGGCAACAAATACTTTCCATTTCAGGTCCTGTCGAGAAGCCCTGACCTTCTGAATCGTGATTAGATGAAGATAGCAAATGTGTGCAACTGAGTCAGACACCTCATACTCACCATTTCCCAAGCTCATGTGCAATATTGCAGTACACTTAAACCTTTATTCCTGACAGTAGCCCAAAATACCTAGTTTATCTCCAGAGACCACTAATAAACTTGTTAATATTCAGGCAGCATTTTGAATCCCGCTATGTTCTTTCACATCGAAGAGGGTTAACTCTTCTGTGGATGACCTCATTAGTTTTGTCAGTTTTAAGTATATGTTCAGCCTTGTTCTTGGCTTCGGGAAAAGCTGAGCAACATTTGCGGAACCATGTTTAATGAAGTTTTGGCATTTAAGGGTACAACAAATGCAAATATCATAGCATGAAAGTAATATTTGCATGTTATAGGAGGTAAATCCTGAAATATATTTAAATAGAATAATATGACACTGGAGCCTTTCCTTGAAGTTTACCAATATCTGCCCTATGTCTAAGAAAATAAAAGAAAAAAAAGAAAAGGAAAAAAATTGAGAGAAGAGAAAGGGAGAGGAGAGGAGAGGAGAGGAGAGGAGAGGAGAGGAGAGGAGAGGAGAGGAGAGGAGAGGAGAGGAGAAGAAAAAATACAATTGTAAATCACATAAATGTAGTTTTGAATATTTGAATGAAAATAATGTACTTGTGCACATAAAGTATAGAACCTAGTCTGCTTGGTTGGGTACTCATTTTCTACTACCAGTTTTTATTTTGTGAAAAATCTTGTCTTGTGTATAACAGAAGTGCAGAAGAAATGCAGGAAAAGGCAAACAAATTCCTGTGAATAGTATATCCAACCTGCCCTAGATACTAGGGGTATATATACAGCTTCATCATAATAGAAAGATAAGTGTTTGTAATATGATGAATAATTATGAGTGTAATAGTATAACAATAGCACAACTTATATACAGAACAGCTTCTTTTTAAACCCAGGTAATTAGTACATGATATATAAAGCATAAGGGAGCATGAAGGTTTGAATTCACCAGGCATTTTAAACTGGCTCCTGGTTTGTTTTTTGTTTTTTTTTTTTTTAATTATATTTTTATTCTTACAATAGCATTTGCAATCCCATTGTACTCTGCTTCAAAGCCAGATTAGTGCTGCTGTATATAAGCACATTCCTTTCACCACTTTTGAATATGGGGTCAGCCAATTTTGTTGAGGGCAAGGCTCTGAGGAAGGATGAGCAGGAGTGCTCAGATGACCTTCTCTGTACATTCATACATTCTCTAGAGCATGTCACTTCTTGTCTCAGTCACCACACTGCTCAGATGCAGTATCGTCTTCCACTGTAGCATGAGAGAATACAGATACCAGGACTGTTGTCCATTATCATTATTCCAAAAATGGAAATTCACAGTTTGCACCTGTGCTTGAACACCTGCAGGATTTAGGGTGATCTGACATTTTTCAACTCCCTACTGTGATTTATTTTCGTGTTCACGGTCAAGTGAGTGTGTATGCTTATGCTTGTGCGTGTGCATGGACATGTCTGTCCATGATGGTGGGACAGCTAATGGACTGCTGTTTGGGAATGACTGCTGAGGCTGAACTTGTACAGCCATCCTAGCTGAAGATAACATTTAGTTTTCATACTGCCTGCATGCCCCAAATGAATTTTCAATGTGTCAGGCCTGATTTCTGTCTTTCTCTCTGCCCTTTTCCTACTCTTTGGTGCATATAGCTGTTATCAAGAAATAGATTTTTCTTCCATTTGAATTTCACCAGTTTCTTAAGTCCTATTTGCCTGGAGGCAGAATAACAGCATGGATTCCTACCTTTTCCACTTTTCTCTTAGATGTAGCGCTCAGGACAACACTGTACATTAAGCACTTAAGCATGACCAGAAGTACTCCCCACGATGACCAGCTCTTCCCTTCATCTTATTTTCCTTTAATATTTTTATAAAAACTTTATTGCTGTTTCTTGTAGCCCATTTAGTACTTGTGGCTTTGTCTCCTGAGCTTAGGTCATCTTGCTTATCAAGAGCACAGTGGGAAGCCATGCTGCAGAGCATTTGCCAACTCAACTATATTGATTGAGGGTATGAAGAGTTCACTCCATCAAACTGACATCATACTGTTTCCAAAGCTCCCTTGAACTTCTGCTTGTTTGTTTCCTTAGTTTATGTCAGAGACATAAAATAACAGGAAAGCTGCTTCTGGCTTTGGATCAGTCCTGAGGATGTAGCCTGGTTTCTTCCGATGCAATCGTGGTTTCAGAGCCTTCACCACTGAAACTCTGTCATATGGGCAGAGCTTTCAAATGAAATCCAGAAACAGGGCAGATTTTCTTACAGCAAAGCTAGCCACCAGATTCAAAACTGCAGCTTGAACCCATTTCCCCTTCCTCCACCAAAATGGCAGCTGCTTAATCTTGAATGAATAAATATGCGTTTTGTTTCTTTTTTTATCGTCAAGCCTCGCTACTGGCTAAAGATCTCGTTTTTTATGTGACCAGAGTGCACTAACCATGGCATAAACAACTAGTTCAGTGCCTATTTTGGGTCAATGTCCAAAAAGGGTCTGTCAGAAGGAGAGATCTCAGAGGGACACAGCAGAGAGATTGGCCTGCTTTAAATATGTGGTTATGTCAACTGCTTTGTTTTGTGGACAAGACTGGAGAGAAAACTGCTCTCCTTTTCCAAAACCAGTCACTGAAACTCCCTTTTAGCCTATTAGTTAAACATTTGCCCAGAAAGTGAGAGAACCAGCCCTTCTGAGGATGCCATGTAACCTACATTGTTGTAGAAAGACATGCTTATTACTGTGCTACAAGTCATTTGAATTAATGAAGGACACTTTCTACCTTCCCTCTTAATGTTGTGTCTCAGAGCAAAAAAGCCATCAAGATTCATTGGGCTTAACAGAGAAAACTTCCACAAGGGAGCATGGTAGACGGGCCATTTCTTTCCTTTAATTATTTTGTCAAAGGCATCATGGACATCATGGAGGAAGGATGTTGCAGACCATCTTACCAAGCAAAGGAAGTGGGTGATGCCTTTGAGCAGGGGATTGAACTTTGAAGTTCAGTTAATAAGAAGTCAGGTGCCTATTGAATTCTGACAGATGCAGAGCACAGTTGTAAGGAAGGTAATTTTGGCCTTTGATACCAATCATCCACCTAAATCCCACTAAATTGACTGATGTTTTGCTTGTTTGTTTGTTTTTTTGACTCTGGTTCTTGTCCTGAGGCAGACAAACAAGATATATGGAGCAGCTCAATTTTTTTTTTATATAATTACTTTACAAATAAAATAAAGGATATTTTGTCTTTGATAAATATTTTATCTGTGATTATTCTGGGGCTCTATGGATAATCGGTTTTACCTTTATGCTGAACCAAAGTCCTAAAGGAGGCCTTCAAGGAGTCTTGTGCTTCAGGGCTTCTGTTGCAGGCGTTAGTTTTAAGTGAACCCTTCCTCTAAATATAGCACAGCCCCAGAGCAGTTCTCTGAGCCCTGTATTAAACATTACGTAAAATCTTGGTTCCCTCCGTAGTGACATAACTACAATGAAACTCAGGGGGCAACCATGTCAGACCTATGAGCATTTCAAAAATTTAAAAACAGTGCACTCCAAGGAGCCTGCAGAAATTCTTGCCCTTGGATTCAGCTGATGTTGCCATGTCAGCATGAATCACTTGAGGGAGGAGGGAATAGCAATGCTATTCTATTTCTATACACTCTCCTTCATATTAGGTTGGTTTAGGCAGCATAGTTTCATTTCAATCTATGCAGTGTTATGCTGTTGACATGTTAGTTTCACGATTTGCTTAAAAATAGAGAATATAAAACAGGGAATATAAACTGCATTGAGGATGACAGATGGAATTTTTCTTCTTATGTAAAAAATACAAAGTAATGCATATGTATACAATTGCTTTTTTACTCCATGGCAAAACAATGAAGGGTTCTTTGTGCCTCTTTACTCCATGGCAAAACAATGAAGGGTTCTTTGTGCCTCTGTCATGGCCCCTGTAATGCTACAAGCTTGTGGATATTCTCATATAAATTAAATGACACAGAAAAATCTTACTTCTTCTCATTACCAAACAGGAAAGAACATGCTCCTTCTTGCCAAAATTGGCAAAAAAAACAAAACAAAACAAAACAACATCCCATCTATGTTTAATTAAGAATATCCAAAGTATTTTTGTAGGAAAAAAAAACAAAAAAAAAAAGAGTTCCATAATAAAAACAAGTAGCCTAGGAAGGAAACACAGCGTATGTTGAATCAATATCTTTCCTACCTTCAGTTAGTCCTTCTATAGCAGTGATAGTCCAGGTACCTGAAGAACTTGTGTTAAGCCTCTGACTGCATCTCTTTATAGCTGTTTTCTGTATTCATTTACAAAACCTGTGAAAGGAAATGTAAAAATCATATGTCTAGCTAGTCACATGAACTAACCATACAATTCACATTCTGCAATATTTGCTCCGGAAATTGGGGTCTTATTTTGTAAACACCTGACAGAAATAACATGCAACAAAGTGTTTGGGCAAGTAGTTTGAGAAGTCAAATACAAGGAAAAGTTTATTAAATAGATCTTTGATGAAAATACATGTTGTCAGAACAAAGCCTTCAAGACAGGGCATATCTTTGAATGCCCCTGAAGCACCACTGTACATACCACCTATTCAAAATAAGAAGTAAAATATGAAGAACTGAATTTTCACTTGAGTCTAGTGAGACAAGCATCAATTTATTTGTTACTTTTGGATGATTTGAATGTGAGCAATTTTTTTGTCCTTATAAAAATATCTTAAAAAGGCTGCAATTCCTAAACCATTGATACAAACAAAATTCAGTAACTGACTAAACATTCTCTGCAATATCTAAGCCTGGCTCAGGAGTGCTCTTGGAAAATCTGAACTCATAATGCTTTGTGGGCTGAATTCTTCTCCCTGTGTCTACCTTGCACTGTCTGTGAACCCACAAACCTGATGCCCAATAGGTTGCTTGAAAGCAAGTATGTCAGATTCTTATCTAATATTTAAATTATGCGACTCTAACTAAACGTGGGATAATTTTCCTTACAGTTTCCACTCCCTGGCCCATTTCTGTTTGTCATTTTACTGTAAGTATGCATTTATTTTAGAACCTATTGTTCACAGTTTGTTATTGTTCACATAATTCCTAAGCAAATACATCCTTTGATCATGATAATACAGAGCTATTGTTTTGAAAATTTGTGCTGCTTAATTTACAAATCCAAGATGATTTAATCTGCTATCTTCTACAGCAATGGACTTTGCCAATCATCATTCTAAATTTGATTAGGAGGTAAGAGCTAATATGAACTCATGCAGCTTTGCCATCTATCATGCAGTAGCAGTGAGTGTCCTGTTTGGTATGCAACATAATTAAATGTTGTCCTTGAGGAGTTTGTGTATTGCTTATTTGCATTCTCCTGTTATAATAGGTAAATTGCTGCACTTTGTAAGCTTGATCTCCACAGTACTGTATCAAAGACATGCTTATTTACTGTATTTTCAAATAGAAGAAGTACATTTCAGAAGGTAAAGACCTTGTAAATAAGTTTGCTTTTACCCAAACAAAATAGGTGGTATTAAAATATGTACTAGAGGGGCCAGATCCTGGGATGCTCTGCAGGTCAGGTGGCTCTGGAGAGCCAGCGCTGTGAAGCCCCTGCACCTTGTCAGTGGCTGCAGGTTATCCTGCAGGAGGACCATGCTGGGGTGCTGCTGGGAGCCATCCCCAGCCCTCATAAAATGATGTCAAAAGGGCAAACAGCACCAGGAAGCAGCAGAACCCTCCTGCTCCCTGAGAAGGGTGAGCCAGGATCTGGGGCTGACAGCAGGGCTGACAGGGCAGCACCCACACCTGCAGGGACACAGCAAGGAGCAAGATAGCCATGACAAACAGAGACTACTGAGGCTACCGAAAAGCACAGTAGCTGCCCTGTATTCTAAAGCATGCCAGAATAGTTCCCACAATGTTTCCACAGGAAAGTAGTGTGGGCGCTAAAGAAGCATCAGCCTCTCCTTAGTGCCATGCCTGGGTAAAGCTGTGAAGCAAAGGACAGCATGAATCTCTACCTGTACGTAGAGCTAAAAATGTCTATGATCATTTCCAAGCCCACATTTAAGTGTTATTTTAAGAGCTTGTTGACTCTTGGAGACATTTTGCTATTAGAAAATCAGAAGTTAAACATACATTGTTCTTTGTTGTTTCTCCAAGCACAAGCCATATGGCACTAACACAGTGTGCAAATACCATTTTCTTAAAACAGGGTTTTAAAGCATTCTTTATACTCTGTCAGCACTGAGGTCTATACATATTTTGTTCGCAGGCAGATTTGTAGATTTATATAATTCACCCTAGTTTCATACAATGTTAATTTTCTGATTAAAAGCAGGAGAAAAAGAGCAGAGAATTGCACAATCATTAGTTTATTGAATGCTTTGAGAAAAATAACTATTATAGGGAACTATGTAGAAATACTGGGAAACGTTCAAATCCACAGGAAAGAAAAAATCAAACAAAAGACCTGGAAAGTGGCAAGAAAACTAGTATGAACACATGAATCCATGTTGTTTTAAAACTTCTGGTTCTCCAAGTGACCACAGAAAGAACATAAATGGCAAAGTTTGCATACATGAAGACCTTTCCTTTACACTGCTCAGTTCAAAATCTTATTTGCAATTCTTAAGAAAGACTTTGGCCTTTTCACAAAGGTGCTGGCTGAGCATTACCCTCTATTACTGAAGAACAGATATAAAGTACTATCAAATGACAGCAACAACATGAAATTAAAGAACATGAAATTGAAGAACAACAGCCCTTCATTTTTAACCTTAACCATAAATTTTCTTACTTCTTTGTACTTCTTGATGAACAAGATAGAGATTCTTAAGAAGTTTAAATCTTTTTAAAGTGCTCCTGGGATATTTAGGGTCAATTTCTCTGATAATGTTTATGTAAATTATTGAGCAGATATCCTGACAAGTACTTTCCAGAGGCTGTTACTGGAAGTTGGCTCCTGTCCCACCTGTGCCAAGCTGCCATGACAAACAGTATTAAAAGCTGAATGCTGAAGCAATCTACATGGACATTTTAATCTTCTGGACATTCTCAGAAAGTATTAAAATCAAAAACCTTTGAGTAATAAGGGGAACGAAAGAAGGAGTTTTTAGAACTATACAATTTTTTCCAAGTGAAACACATGTCTTTGTCTTTTCTTGGTAAAGGGTTCACAAATGCTGAACAAAAACTAGATAGATATATCAATGGTTAAAAATATTTTTTAAAAAAAGTATTAGTTATTATTTCTATCTGGTTCGAAGATGTGGAAAAGCCATAGATAAAGCTGTGTGCCAAATTCTGCAAAGATATAATCAGAAGATATTTTTTAATATATTTAGCAGGAAAGAACAGGATTGTCACCACACTTCACACAGCCTGGGACAAGAGAAGAGTCCCTGTTTCATTTACGCATTCACTGCTTGCTCTTGTTCAAATACGTTCTTCTAAGCCAGAATATCAGGAGCTATTTGATCCACATCCCCTTCTGTGAACACACAGGACATGAGTAGCACAAAGAGCTCTGCTCTTCTTCGTGGGTGCGCTGGCTGTGAAGATAATGAGGCTGCTGCATTGCAAGAGCTGAACATGCTTATTTCCTCCTCTGCTTCCTCAAACAAAATAGAAGCAGAGGTGTAATTCAGTATTGGTAATTTATTTTCTGGCTTTCCAGGCCAGTGCAGATGTGCAGTGTTTTTCTTTTTCTTTTAGTGTGTTGTAAACTACAGTCTATCCTTCTTCAATGTTCAGGAATGCCCAAAATCAAAGCCCGTATGGCACCTATGTTATCAGATTTTTCTTCTGAAGTGAAGATTGTTTAAAATGCCTGCTTATCCCAGACACCCATAGATGTGTTTAGTTGACCCAGACGTTCAAACAAGATTGCAACAATAAAATATGCTGAGTTTTATATGACAGACGCCCATCTTTTGGGCAGAAATTCCCTCAAACTGAATGAAAAATAATATGCACAGTCCATACTTTGGACCTGTCAATTGATGTTGTTCACTCATCTTGTGTTTTCTCTAGAAGACATCCAATCCAGAGCTGCCATCCTTCACAAGGGTGTGCTTCACTTTTACGCCACCCATTTTCTAGGTATGCTAAGCAGAGTCCTGAACCAAGGTAAAAGTCTAACAACAGTTTATATTACATGTCCTGTTTCACACCCCTGAAATATCACGTTGTTTTTAAAGTGATGTGTTTACAGTGGAGACAGAGGAGAATATTCCTTCAAAATGTAAGGAAATTTGTACTAATGTTTTTGAGTTTAAGGCTGCAGACTTACCCTGATCTGAAATCTGAACATTTACATGTTTGTTTGTTTGTTTTTTCCACTTTTTTCTTCCTTATTATGTCAATGCCCTCTTGCTAACAACTTTGCACAAAAGTTAAATCGCCTGGGACCCTTAAACACTGGCCATACTTTCAACACAAATTCCTCACTTCGGTCATTTCTTCTCGTGAATTGTTTTAGGTCCCAGTTCTGTGAGAACTAAGTAAATAATGATAATTTCACTTAAATCAAGAGCTTAATGGGGAGTTACCATCAACTTTTATTTAAGCAGTATCAGTCCCGCTACAATAGGATAGCTTTGCAGTTTTATTTCATGGACAAACTGGAGCTTCATGTGGCACACATAGCTTCTGTAAGGCTTCTTAAAATAAAAAAGGGGAAAGCCCACAAACTAAATCTTACTTTTTGCCTCCCAAGAGTCAACTAGTGAGGTCTTAAGCCCAGAATAGTTAATTTTCTTTTTCAAGAATGGTATATATACACTATGTACCACCATCACAGTTGGCAACTGTATCTTTCTAGTTCTCTAGATATCTATTTTTTCAGGTGTATAGGCAGCACTGAGAAACAGATGGAGGCATCAGTATGAGCAAGGAAATGTCAGCTCATACTGGGACTTGCACTGATTCATGACAAATTTGGCATTACTAAGGTTATAAGAAACAGTGATTTTTTTTTCTCCTGTCACATGAAATAAAGTAATTGTTAATTTCTTCTTTTGAAGAAAAATATTGTTATGACAAAACTGTGTCTGTACACCATTTTAAAGAATAATGAGATTTAATTTTAGATCAGAATGGTCATTTTTTTCTAGCTGTTGTGTCCTACTTCATGCATAATTAATTAAAGGAAAACCTAAAGGTTTATGTTATATCTGAGCTCAGATTTGATCATCCCAATGATAATTTCTGGTTTCACATCTATATACCTATCCATGCAGATAGACACAGAAAATTCATAAAGGCTACTTCAGGTTGGAAGGCCTATACTTCATCTAGTTTTACAAAGCCTGAGGATAAATCTCTAACTTATTAAATGAACTGGGAACTCTAATATCAAAAATATATAAATAATATATAATATATAAAACTGTCAAGGTGACTTGATCATTAATGATATTTTTTCTAAAATACAAGTACTATCTGAATGCAATTCATAGACAATATGTCATATGAAAGTGTATATTAACGCAATTAAAATATAATGAATTACAACTCAGTTTCATTAAAATCTAATTACTCATCTAGATTTATGTAACTGGGACCTGAAATTAATTATGGAGGTTTGTTTCTGTCATGTAATTGCTACTTCGGTCGCTACAGCAAGGCAGCCAGGACTTCGGGTTTTTTGCAAAAGATTCAGCTGATGACGGGTCCGTGAGAACTGTTGCAATTGTTTTTATGATGTTATTTCCCAGGAATGATCTGTGTTTTTCAGTGTGGTTGATGTGATCTCATTGGCCATCAGAGCTCCTTCATGCATTAATTTTTCCCTGATTCTTCCCCCTTTCTTTATGCCATGTATCTATCCGTGAATTCTTCTAAAGTTACGAATAGACTTTTGGAAGTGCTTTGGAAGTAGCAGCTCTTGTCGGAATGCTTTCAGGGCTGATGGGTACTGAAAACTTCTGAACTGTTCTATGTAGATGTTTAACAAGGAAAAGGAGCCATCTGAAAGATTAATCAGAGGCTACAGTAGTTTCACACTCGATCCATTTCAAGGCCTGGCCAGTGGCAATGGCACTCCATCGCCAGGACCAGAGAAACAGTACATCTCCTGTTGCTAGGTGTTTGTATTTAATGTCTATTGCACTTTTACGTAAAGTTTCTTCTTTGTTTCCTTGATTGGAATGGAAATAGAAAAAAAGTGTTGAACATCTCTGTCAGTTTTACCAGATTCCATTACTATGGAGAAATGCTCATAGAGAAGGTTACGGTTGGTTCCCAGTTGGACAAGTACTAAGTCGTTCCCCTTTAAATACCTGTCCAGGTTGGATTAGTTGTTTCTTTAATATGAAGCATATTTTTTCCAATGGCACAGGGGTCCCCAGAAAAAAATCTGCTTAATATTAGGCAACTCTGCTTTGCATTGTCTCTGCATAAATGACAGAAAAGATAATGTTGACAAGTTGAGATCCTTCTAGTTTCACAAGTTAGTCCATAATGCCTATGCTATCACATGCAAGCACAGTAAATTGGTGAAGGTAGGCAAAATCCATGTACTGAGGTTTTGTTATTTCTTCCACCTCCACAGCCAGTAACATCCACGAACAGCCGCTCTCATCGGCACTTAAATGTGCCCTAGCTGTAATGCTTCCTCTCTTCTGGTACAGACTTGACAAGGCACTGATAAGAATATAATACACAACATAGGAGGGACTTTGTTCCTCCAGTCCCTGTCTTGCATTCCATCTACTCGAGAAGTGTGGGAAGAGAGCTTGCCAGTGGAGACTGAGAAAAAGAAGTTATTGAATACGTCAACCTTCTCCTCGTCCATTCCTACCAGTTTACCTGTCTTGCTCATTGTGGGGACACGAAATGAAATAACAATATTTTGTGTCATTCTCCTTGGAGATCTCCAGAGGAGGAGCTACCATAAAAATGCTAAAAATAATAATTGGTTTTTGCAAGTGGATCCTCCAAAAATAGTCCTTCAATCATACAGATTACATAGATATTTCACCCTTCAGGCACCTTGTCCTCTTGTATAGTGTTATGCATCGTTTCATTTCATCACATTCTGCTTTTCTATATGATATCCTCATGCTAGATGGAATAAAGTCCAGTGGTTAAAAAATAGTTTCATTCAAGTTTCAGCAAAGGAAGAGAGAGGAATCTCAAAGTATTGAGACTGCAGCATTCCCAATAATGATTTTGTGTAACAGAAAATTTCTGCTTTCAGACAACTTTTCTTCATAGCTCATCCCCAGTGTTGTGTTGATTATGTTTCCAGTCCTTTTGAGCTATCTACATTTTTAATGCCCCTACATTCTTGTCAGAAATTTCATGTCCGAAAAGCAACGTTGAAGTAATTCCCCTTACTCTGAAAAGCTGAGAGAACCTCTGATCAGTTCTTTAAGGTGCAGCCTCCATGGGAAAGAGGCTTGAAGAGCAAAGGAATCCAGCTGGAATTCATTGTCCTTACTTTAAACAATTCAAACCTCCATTGTAGAAAGATCCTGAACTAGAAAGTGAATAGAGTTTGCATTGGGGCAGAAACAATATTTTTTTAAGAAAAATACTTTAATTGCAGTTTCTTGGTGGTCTAATTATAGTTAAATATTTAGTGAAATAAATTTTATTATTTTATTATTACTATTGAATGTTTAGTTCTCATGGTAGATAGAATTAAATTATTCTTTTTCTTAAACTCCTCTTTCCTAACAGTCATTATCACCAAGTGAGCTCACAAATGGAGGACAATCAACCATTTATTGGGGTGAACTGGCAACTGTCAGTGAGTCTATTACTGAGGCAGAATTACAGAGTTCTCAGGAATGTCAGTATGTGTTTTCCATCCCAGTGAAAGGACTGTTTTGGGGAGTGGTGACACTAAATGCCATCTCACTAGAGAATAATCTCTTCTGGCAGGCTATAATCAATGCCCTTTGACAAGCAGAAAGAACGATGTTTAAGTGACTTCTGACTTGGAGAATAAAGATGCTTATGACTAATCTATTTCCAGAGAAAAAGCAAGATGGAGACTTAAAGCAAACACTCTACAACTCCTCTGTGTGATTTTCAGGTAGAAAGAGGGTTCTGTCAAGTCTACAATTTCACAAGTCTGTGAAACTATCATATAGGCAGATTCAGGTGCATTTTAATATAAGAAAGCACAGGGAGTTGTAAAGAAGGAGTTAGTCAAGAAAAGAAAGTTTGGATTACCCTTATCCTAGCCTTGATGTAACGTTCATTGCATCTCACACTTCAGAGAGAGTTATGTAAGTTACCATCATTTCAGAGGTGCTCAGAAAGCCCTAATATACCAGAGATTTCTTAGAAGGACCTCCCGTTCTTTCATGTATACAGAAAGAACCAACTTGCAGCACACTTTCTGCATTAAAATCCTGTTGATTAAATGTATAGTCATAATTGCAGATAGATCAAAGTGCTAATCATTGTGGCTGACAGCACCATTGATGCAAAGCACCAATATTCTATCCACTATTCCCTTTGAAAAGTGTCCTGTCTGACTGTGAAACACAGACATACTTTGCATTCACAAGTTTAATGTGTTTGGAGGTTCATAAAGCCGGGCTTCTATCTAACTATTTTTTCTTGGCAGATGCCTATCAATCAGCATCTTTTCATTAAGCTGGCAGCCACTGTAAGAACCATTTAATCTCTGAGTAGTTCTGTCGTAGGGAAGCTGTACTTCAGTACAGGTTCTTTTAGAGGTCCCTGTAGAAAAAGGTCCTTGTAAAATAACTCACAGCCCAAAGCTCTAATTCTGTAATGATCTCTCTGTCCAAAGGTCTCTGAACCAGTGCAGAATTTATTATGTTGGCATCTCCCCATAAGGAGGTTTCAGGAAAATGGGAACCATTGATATATTAAGCAATCTGGGATGCAGAGCAACAGTCAGTGAAGGAAAAAAATAGGAATATATTTTTACACATAAGGTGAAAAAAAGGAGACTAACTGCTCATAGATATGTTCATGTGAGTGAGACAGAGTCAATGATAAACTGGCAGGCATAATGACAGAGTACTGTATTTTTCACTTCAATGATTTCATTTCTAAACAACTTTAAAAGGTATAGCACTGAATGAGGCATCAGCAAAGCTCAGACCTTGTGGAAGACAGTGCCATGATCAGGCCCGTGGACTTTGTCATCTTGCATTCTTGGTACAGGTATTTAATGACAAAATTAGAAAGGTATTTCCAGAGCAAGGAACAAGTCAGATGAAAATAAAACCATGAAATATTACAAGATTCAGAGTATGCAAAGATTGCTATGTATTCATTAACAATGTAATTATCAGGATAATGAATGACTGTATTTGGTCACAGGACTATTTAGTATATGTGAACATTGTTATGTTTAATAATAGGCAATAAAGAAGCCAGAAGTACTATAACCACAATTGTAAAAAAAAATTGTGTGAAACTAGTTTATATTAAAGAAATAATACATTTTGTTAGACCAACTGACAGAGCCTGAAAAAACACAGTCTCTTCTCTAGATTGGAAGCAGAAACAGAAAATTTTCAAACTGAATGATAAGCAAGAATATGTAATTTCTGTTGAACTTTCCATGTGATAATTAGTATGACTCAATTCTGATAAGCACGTGTGGAGCAAAGCAGGCAGTTTGTAAGAGAATAGGTGCTAGGGTCATTAGGTCCCAGTCTTGAAGAAGAGCAAGAAGTATCACCTAAATCATGTGAAACATTGAGGAATTACCTCAGGATTGGAATAGAAGGAAGAAACTTTGTTTATTACATTGACAAAAGTATTTCTGTGGGTCTATGTAGGATCTATGACTTCAAGTATTTGGTAGAGTTATGAGTTTTAGTTCCTAGGTTTATATTTTGAAAGTATTTTATTAGTCTCCTCTGAGTATCAGGCCTGAATTGTCAAAGATGAAGTATCTGCTCTGTGAACAAGTTTTTCCAAGTGGAAGTCATATATTTATGTCCTGCATCGGCTGCATGTGTGAATTCACTTTAGTACACAGCGGCTGTGTTGTTTTATCCAAGTAATTTTGAGGATGCCATTTTGTGCACTAGATAAAATTCTGGAATGCACATGTTTAGAGGTTTACTGTGATAGGGAACACTGTGATCTATGTTAGTATGCATCATCAAATAGGATAAACAAAGACCAACATACTTGCTTCTAGAAAACCAGCTCCCCCAAAAGCCATGATTTAGAGATACTCCATTGCATTTGATGTGCAAAGAACACTCACAAAACCCTCTTAATCAGTCTAAAGATGAAGTTCACCAAAAAAGGGTATTCTTCTGAGGAAATAAATCACGCCTGAATATTGTTGTGGCTTACTACAGTACAAACTAAACAAAAAATACAGCAACAGAACCCTCCAACACTTCTGCATAAACCAAACATTTTCTTAAGGAAATTTCAATGTATTTGGGTTTTAAAACTGAAATGTATGCTAGACTTGACCTTGTCTTATACTGCCATCTGTATAATCAAATCTTTAAATATGTACAACCTATTTTGAAAGACAACCCACCCAGAATCCTTTCTGCTTCTGTCACCCTCCTTACTTTCCTGAGCTTTCAAGTGCTCCTCCAAAGCTTGTCAAACTTCTTCTCAAAAGCAAGCTTTCCATATATCAACATGAATCACATAAAAACAAAGAAACAAACAAAAACCATCAAAAAAGCAAAAACCAAACCAAACAAAACCAGAAAACAAAACAAAACAAACAAATCAACAAAAACAACAACAACAAACTGTCAGCACAATTCAACAAGTGCTCCAATAAATGTTTCACCAGACCCAGGTTAGGTTCCACTGCTTGGATAACCTTAACGCCAAGTTCTCCTTTTCCATACTATTCTCTTTCCAAACAGTTTTGTTGACTCTCTTTTCATATACATATGGTCATTCTCAAAAATCCTACCTTTGTCAGAAACAGTCTAGCATCCTGCATGTGTTCTTTGTACTTCTCACATTAGTGTCTTGCTCACAGCATGAAAAAACAGGAGCAGAAGATTGTTGTGTGGATCTGGCTACAGGCTTAGCAGATCAGTGAGGTTAAGGTGAGATGAATTGGCTTTTATATTATTTTGCTATAATGCATAAATAGTGAATGAAAAAAAAATGTCTTGGGTAATCTAACATCCTTTTGATCCAATGTTTCAGTGATCTTTTACTGTGTATGGTTTATCTTTATCCTTCCACAAAACCTGATATCACATAGCTCCTTTTGTGTGAACCCTTCTTAGTGTAACCATTTTAACTGGAATGCTGCTGAGCACATTTTGCCTTGTAATGAAACAAGGTGAAGAAAATCCTATTTTTGAGCTTCAATTCAATGAGAAGCACTGGAAGGATTACAAAAAGCCTTCTTCTTGCAGCATCAGTATGAAGAGAAAAATATAACAGGGTTTTACTGGAATTGCAAATAAACCGAATTCAGATACAGTTTGGAAGACCAAATTCAGGGAGGACAACTGCTCAAAACACAGAACAACAAGGAGGGACATTGTCTTAGTTGTTAATGCAATACAGAGAAGACATCGAACAGCTGCTTACTTAGAGGTAACTTTATTAAACAACTCAGACTAGAATTTTCCAACAGTGTCCTATGCAAGTCACCTTCCCCTTGTAGTATCATCACAGAATCACAGAATGTTTGGGGTTGGAAGGGACCTCTGGAGATCACTTAGTCCAACCCATCTGCTAAAGCAAGTTCACCTAGAGTAAGTTGCACAGGAATGTGTCCAGGCAGGCCCTGAATGTCTCCAGAGAAGGAGACTCCACAACCTCTCTGTGCAGCCTCATCAGGGCTCTGGCACCCTCAAAGTAAAGAAGTTTTTTGTCATATTCAGATGGAACCTCCTGTGCTTCAATCTGTGCCCGCTGCCCCTCGTCGTATGGCTGGGCAGCACTGAAAGGAGTCTGGTCCCATCCTTTTGACATCCACCTTTGAGATATTTGTAACCATTGATAAGATCTCCTCTCAGCCTTCTCTTCTCCAGGCTGAACAGACCCAGCTCTCTCGGTCTCTCTTCATAAGACAGGTGCTCTAGGCCTTCTTGCATTCTATGATGTTCTACTCGATATCAATACCTCAGTGCCTAATATCCTCCTATAAAAGAGGATGGAGAAAAAGGGGGATTTTTCATTATACTATATGCAATAACCCACTTCCTGAATATTCACTTTTGCAAGTGCTTGCTTTTGCAGACTATGAGTTTACAGCCTGCTGCCCTGCCTAGGCACAGATGTCTTCTAACCCAGGTTCAGGAGGAGGTAGTACACCTTGAAATTTAGGAGTACAATAAATGCAATGAAAGAAAGAGGAACAGGAGTGAAATCTTGGAAAAGTTAAAGATTTTCCTTGCCCTGTTAATCCATGCAAATATTCCCTTTTTCCAAAGGTGATGCTAGTGGAAATATTCAGAAGCTTAATGCTGTGAAGTTCAGTTTGGATGCTGCTGCAATTTGTAGTTAAGAGGGCAGTAGAAATGTGAGCTTTCTGGACAGTCAGTGACATTTTATTGTTCCAGCAGCACAGTTTGTCTTCCCATAGGCATAAAAATAATATAGTGAGTGTACTGCAATGGTTGTGTTCTTACATAAGCTCCTGTAGAAGGTGGTGTGACTGAGATATCTCTATATTATGGGTAGTAATCAACCTCAGAGAGAGCTGGAAACTGTGTGCTCAAAGTGATAAACTCCTCACTACCTTCTCCCTGACATAAAAAGGCAAAATGATGTGTTTTGGAAAAGTGTTGACTCAAAATATTTCTTGTTTGTAAGTGGCTAAATACAAGACCTGCCACAAAACTACCAAGTTGTAATATTTTCTGTGTTGCAATGTTTTCCTTCTGCAGTTCTCTGTTTTGCTAGACTGGAAATTCTACTCACAGCTTCAGTTTGCACTCTGGTTACAAAGAGCAGAACATCCATAATATTAATTTATTTTCCTCATTCCCGTGGTTTTAGGAGCTTAGATCAAGAGGGTTCTTTGACATTTGCTTCCACATGTCTATCAGAATCCATAAATAAACTCAATGTGACTGAGACCTTCATAATTTCTGACTGTTCTGGTTTTTCAATTAAAAAAATCCAATAGATAACAAGCTTTTAATAATTGAGAGAACATTTAATTTTTCAGCCAGTCCTGTTTAGACAAATCAAAATGCTGATTTTTGGGAAGCATGTTGCCAAGTATCATTTTGTTGCAGCTTGATAGAAGACTGACCAATACTGCAAATGAGATCAAGCAGAATCTATTATTTATTACAATAAATATAGGATAATGAATTGTATTATTTCTACTGGAAGGCAATTCCAGAATCTCATCACTCTAGTGGCTAGGAATACATGTATTTTATTTTCAGTCTAGGTATATGTTTTTTATGTATCATGTTCTTGCACCAATATTGCCTCTTAGCTCAGATACCCATTTCTCCTTCAGTCATGGTATATCTAAACAAAGCAATAAATTCTGTATGGATTTGTCCTGTTCTCAGCCTTTGCTTTGAGGCTAAAGAAGCCACAATCTTTTAGTCTTGTTTGTCTGAAAGGGTCTTCATATTTGTCCTCATAGCCCTTATCTTCTCCGTATTTTATGAACATGATAATTTATCAGATCAGGCTTCCCACCACCATGCATTAATTACACTCTCCCTTCCTTATTTCTATTAGAAATTAGTCTCAGCATAAATGTGCAGTTAAAGTCTGAAATTCATCTTCTTTGAACTTTTCAAAAAATTAATCTTTAGTCAATCACGTGTTCAATGGTCAAAGAGTAAATTGTTCTGAACTGGCAAATAGAGTCAGTAGTTTTCTGTAGGAAAGGGGAAACTGCTGCGTTGTAACCAGCCAGGCGTTGTAACCAACCAACCAACTTGGGCCTGTCACTAGCTGGGGCCTCATTAAAGATTTTCAGCATAAATTCATCTCTGCATCCATTTGTATGTAATTCTGGATATTGGCATGTGATAAAACATGAAGCGAATCCTGAGGACAGGATTTGGAAATCCTTGGGGGTTGTTTAAAACTCAGATCTTTTGTTGGAGTACAGTATTTCCATGAGGTAAAGAAACCTGAAAAAAAAATGTATACTGGACTACATTTAGGTTTATTCTGCTAATATAATTACTCCATATTCCACATGGAGAGGTTGAAGCTTGGCCTTTTTGTCCATGAAGATTATGCAGTTCAAAGGATTTGGGTTTGTATGTTAATTTTCCCATTATAAGTTTGATTTGACTATGTCATCAGACTTTGATTTCTGTATCATTTTGGCCTTCTAAATCACAAAAATTCATCAGAACTGAAGGAATATAAAATAAAAATGGAGAGCAATAACTATCCATATGACGTATGAATATGTGTTCCTAATAGAACTATAAGTTTTATCTGTTGGATTTTTAAATGAAAATTATTTTTTAGATGAGAACTAATTGAAAAAATTGTTTATTTCTTCCCATTCTTGATGTAGAAGTGATGGCCCCATAATGGTACATTATGATACATTGTAAATAGGTTTTGAAATTTCTGTTGATATACACATTCTTCCCTCCTTCACAATCTGTTCTCTCTTTTGACTTTTATCTGTTAAAAAGGTCAACTAAGTAATTTAGTCTACAAGCTGAGGCAATAAATGGTACCATTAGAGGTAGCTAAATTTGTATGAGACCAGTTTATCTGTATGTCTACTGTATGTTTTATGCAATGACCTTTCCACACAAGTAATTTTTAAAAGACATTGTCAAAAATGAAAATTGGATCCCACGGTATTGTTTTCATTTGCACATCTGGTGCCACTGCTCACATGCACATGATGCTGGTGGATTTTTTTTTTTTTTTTGTCTGCTTTACAATACCTGTATTTTTTGTTTCAGGCTTGAAGTATATCTATCACATTCATCAGACCAAACTATGGTGATGCAGGTAGTTTATATCTGGCCAGATGATTGTGGAAAGTGTGGCATTGATAAAACTTCTATGAAAAACAAGTGTCAACATAGGATTTGAGAGCTGACCAGATCCATAGTTGTGAATGAAGTCCAGACATAGCCAACAAAAATAAAAAATTAAAAAGAAAACAACAACAACAACAAAAAATTAAGATTAGATACTGTAGATCAAGTAATACTGGAAATGTTACAGAACGTTTGTAATAGAAGAAGTTTTTATGTCAAAGATGCAAGACAGCAGTGACACTGACAAAAGAAAAACTTTTAGAAAGTCAGTGAGAGATTCCAAGTGGATCGATAACAAATGAGGAAGAAAGTGTCATCTGTCAGGAGAAAAACAAGTACTTGAAAGGACAAGGGTCTCACAAAGTGCTGATTAAATGTAAAACGCTACGTGAGGATGCACAAATGTGAAATGCTTCAACGAAGAAGATGAACAACAGGTCCTCCACCACATCAAGAAAACAGATTAATCTTGCAGAGGTACTTTATCATTAACATTATTAGCATTTCTATAACAAAAAATTAAGAAGAAAAAGTAGGTGTGGAATACTGTGAGAGAGATGAGCCAGACTGCAAATGTTCTAAAAGACTAAAAGCTCTGAATTACTTGCATTCACCAGAAATAATCTCTCTCACTTACTAAGAAATCACAGCAAAACTAGCTCTGTCTGTGAAACTGCTAAGTAAAAGGTTCAGAGATAAACCTCATCCATCACAAACTGAAGGTCAAATTTGAAGGAGTCGTTCATATTATACCTACTGACTAAGGGAAATTTATTGTATATCCACGATAAATTTGAAATAGATTACCTACTGCTAAAAAAAAAAAAAAAAAAAAAAAAAAAAAAAGAAAGCAGCCAAACCAAAAATAAATAAATATCCAAATATCCACACAGTTTTGAAAAGAGTTGATTTATAGATAGGAGATGACATTAAAGTAAAAAGTTCTGGTATTCCCTACCTTGGATTCTGAATCAATGCTCAATAAATTTTCATGCCAAAGGATTAATTAAATTCATCAGCTAGGACTGAAAATATTATTTTTTCAGGACTTTTTTTCTACAGTCATTTGTGGAAAACTCATCCACGAATGCATCTAATGTTTGTTCAGAAGTTAAAAACCATCAATGTGAAGTTTGTTTGAATACTAAAAAAGATCAAACACAAGCTGCAGTTTATTCACTAACTGGAGCAACTGATAGAACCCTGTGCTTCCAGAAGCATGATTTGTGCTTCATTCTCTTCTCTGTGCATATTGTCCTGTCTTAGGACAATGTCAACAGACTTGAGGAGACATTAGATGCAAGGAGAACTTTCAACCATGTAAATGAAACCCAGTGATCAGGTTGCATTCATTGGATGTAAGCCTAAAATATTAGTTAATGTTGTGAAAATTAAACAGAGACCAGTCATAGTGGTGTCTTTGCCAAGCCAGTCTCCAGTGATGGAGAAAGCCTGTAATTCTTGCAACACAAATCTGGAATGATATAGAATCATAGAAAATCTCAAGTTAGAAGGGAACCATAAGGCTCATTGAGTCCAGATCCCTGCTCCTCACAGGACTACCTAAAACTAAACCATATGACTAAGAGCATCATCCAGATGCTCCTTGAACTCTGACAGGCTTGGTGCTGTGACCACTTCTCCGAGGAGCCTGTTCCAATGACCAGCCACCCTCTCAGTGAAGAAACTTTTCCTAATGTCCAATCTGAACTTCCCTTGATGCAGCTTCATTCCATTTCCTTGTGTCCTACTGCTGGTCACCAGAGAGAGGAGATCAACACCCCTTCCTCTGCTGCCCCTCTTGAGGAAGTTGTAGGCTGCAATGAGGTCACCCCTCAGCCTCCTCCAAGCTGAACAAACCAAGTGACCTCAGCCACTCCTCTTAAGTCTTGCTCTCAGGACCTTTCACCATCTTGGTTGCCCTCCTCTGGACACACTCTAATAGTTTGTTGTCCTTCTTGTACTGAGGCACCCAAAGGTGCACACACTACTTGAGTTGGGACCTCACCAATGCAGTGTAGAGTGGGAAGGAAGATGAGGAAGATGCCACCATAACTATGGTTCATAGATCAAAGAAAAAGAATATGTCACAGATCCTTCCCTGCTTCGAAAAAAAATAATCCATCCTAGATTACATTTTACCTTCTGATCTATCATGTTGTCTTAGTCAGATGAGGTAGAGATGAGCTCAGCATCCGAGCACAACAGGTGCCTTTTGTCTCACTTTACTATGAACCAAAGCCTTGTTGAAGCTACCCAGTACAATTTGGATATTTGACACTGACAATGATGAGAAGAATAGCATAAGAGCTCTAGAATATGTCTCTACACATTATTCTCAGATTGAATAGCTTGTGCAACATCTGCAATTTTATGTCTGAGATGTCACTTTTTGAAAACTATACTAAGAATCTAATTCAAAGATCTGTTCAAGGGTTGTAGGTAGAGGTAACAATATTGTAGTTAGGCTTCATAAAGTCACACATGAGGCACACCTCTTGATGAGTATGGAAATAATTTCTTCGTTGGTTACAAGATGATTGTTGATGTGTTCCACTTAGAAGAGACATTTAAATTCATCAGTAATGATGACATCTGCCAAATACGTGTCAATGTTGTAATTTAATTTTTTTTATTTTCATGAGTCATGTGCATTGCTGTGATTTTTTTTTTATCACAAACTGCTGATAAGAGAAAACATTCTGGTTTTCTTACCTTGGTATCAGACTGGGATTAGAATAGCCTTCAGAGAACAATACTGGTTGCCACATTGTAGCCCCTTATTCTCTTGACTTTTGTATATGATAAACTCAGCATGATACTGCTCATACAGTGATAATCTAATAATAATCTAATAATTTCTTATACCTGCTTTTCTATTTCCTAAATATAGGTGTGTCTCAGTTTAGCTGGGACGTTGAAGCTCTTTGTGTGAGTCTCAGTGTTTCTACTGAAACACAGGTAATTCAGGAGACAGTAAATAGTGATACTCAGATTCTAGGAGGCATAAGGATATTCATTTTCCAACATGTCTCTAACTCCTCTTATTTTTCCCCATGGTAGGTGCATTTGCATAGAGGCATTTAAGTTGGGCTCTGGATGAAGCTGACATACAGGCTCGAGTGCCTGGAATTCCTTGGTGCTGCTCTTCAGGTGCTCTGCTGCTGACTTGTGATCCTTCTGCAGGCCCTGGACCTGATTGCTGATACTGACATCAAACTGGTAGGAGTGGGATGGATTAAGTTCCCCTTCCATGGCAACTAGTCTAAGGCCTCTTCACCACCTTGGCAAGCCTATGACCAAAGATGCTCTTCCTCTTCTCTGACAGATGGACACCATCAGCCCCCAATAGATGAGGTTTCTCAAAGCATCTCCATGGTCTAAGTAGCTGAATCCCTGGCTGCGGCACCAGCCCTGTAACCATTTGTTGATTTGCCAGACTTGTCTGGCCCTTTCAAACTGTTCCCTTTGACCAGGAGGATTGACAAAAAACTACCTGTCCTCTGGAGTCCCTCATCACCACTCCCAGGGCTCTGTAATTCTTCTTGATACTGCTCAGACTGCCCCTGGCTATACCACTGGTACCCACTTGAAACAACAGGAGTAGATAATATTAGTCTTCTTATGTAGAGAAAGGAAAACTTTAAAGGGCAGCCTCAAAGCTTTCATGACTTTTTGGATTCTGGTTTGTTTCTAACATCTATGTCCAGTACGCATTTCTGATTATATGTCCATTGACTTTTGGCCTTCAATAACGTGTCTCCAATCAGGCAAATTCTGCCAGGCCTTTTGACATATAATACCACAACAGTAAGACTGAGAAAATAAAATATTCATGTGGCTTTTTTTGCTTCTAATATAGTAATAACAAGGAAAAAACAATTGTCAATGATAAATGATGGCTTATACATATTGCTACCACCATGAAGACTAAATTGAGGCAGATAAACAGTGCATCACTGCTAGATTTTTGTGTGGGACATGGACATTAGGAATTAACTGCTTGTATTAAACAAAACTGTACAGGCTGTGAACAGATTAAGTCAGGGAAGAAAGATGACACAGAGAGTATAGCTGCAACAGAAGTAATAAAAGAAAAGCTGAGCAAGGGAAAGCTCCGACTTGGAAACACTCTATCTTTTAATTAATAAGAGAATCAAATATCAATTCCTACCCACTGCAATTCTATGGAATACCAACTTCGGAAGAGTTTTTTTGAACTCTTGAGAGAAAAGACAGCAAGTAATCAATACAAAATACTTTTTTAAAAAAATTATTTTTTAATACTATGTGAAATGGAAATACCAGTCTCTTCCTTCTAATATTGTACATCAATCTCTTGACAGAAATGCAGCTAGCAACGAAATGTATCTGTAGTTTCTGAAGGCTCAGGTGTAGTTTATGTCATTGCTCTTGATGAGTGGTCATGTCTGAGATATCAAAGGTAGCTAATTCCAACCAGCACTATTGCCAGAGCTAACGGTGATCTGAGCAGAGATTCCAGAGAACTGGAACTGACAAAGGCAACATTGTTATTTGAGATTACTGTTACTGTAAACAGCCAGACAAAAATACACATAAGTTAAAAAGAATGAATACTCTTACATATTTTCTCTGATTTTCATTACAGAATCACAGAATGGTTGAGCTTGGAGGGGACCTCTGGAGATCACCAAATTCAGACTCCCTGCTCAAGCAGGGCCACCTAAAGTCAGTTGCCCAGGACAATGTACAGATGGCTTTTGAGTATCTCCAAGGATGGAGACTCCACAACCTCTCTGGGCAACCTGTGTCAGACCTCAGTTATCCTCACAGTAAAAATGTGTTACCTGATGTTCCTGAGGGAACCTCCTCTGTGTTTCAGTCTCTGCCCATTGTTTCTGGTCCTATCAGTGGACACCACTGAAAAGAGCCTGGTTTTATTTTCTTTGCACCCTTCCTCCAGATGTTTGTATACGTTGATGAGATCTCCCTGAGCTTTCTGTGCTCCAGGCTAAACATTTCCAGCTCTCTCAGCCTTTTCTCACAGGAGAGATGTTCCAGTCTCTTCATCATTTTGCTAGCCCTTCACTGGACTCAATCCAGTAAGATCCCAGAACTGGACACATCGTATTCTGGATGTGGTCTCACCAGTCCTGACTAGAGGGAAAGTATTATATAAATAAAGAAATAAAATCATTTTATGGTGAACTTCACAGGAAAAAAAATGAGCTGATAACACAAAATGGATATAATTATGTATATCCATGAATATGCATTCTATTCTGATGATATTTTTTTT
Source organism: Nesoenas mayeri (assembly GCF_963082525.1). Classification (NCBI taxonomy): domain Eukaryota; kingdom Metazoa; phylum Chordata; class Aves; order Columbiformes; family Columbidae; genus Nesoenas; species Nesoenas mayeri. The sequence continues at coordinate 41,324,126 of NC_137544.1, forward strand.
CTTCTGCCATTTCAGCACTATGCCATCGTTGGAGACTGTCACCTTATATTTGCTTATATCTTATTATACTTGAACCTAAAGGAATGTTCTTGTTTCTTTGAATCTTTCAGATGTGACCTTATAGCACCATAAACTTCCACCTGGAAGATGCAGCAATAGCGAAGACACCCACTGATTTCATTAAATCATCGTTTCTTTTCCCTATGTAAGGACAAAACGGTGACTAGAAATGTTCACTTTTAATAAAAGAGGGTGAGTTTTTTCTGCTCATATTATTACTGTTATTACCGGGAGGGTAATTAAACAGGGCCTTCAATACAGTAGTCAATCTTGGCTTGTATTTTTTTATATTTTACCAAATCCTGTTGATGTTTATGATGTTAATTCAACTCTTTTCTGCTCTTTTCTTATTTTAATTTCAAAGTTTATACTTTTAAGATACTTCCATCAATAACAACATATGTTTGTCATATATCAGAGCTCTGTAGCTCTTTTTATTTTTATAAAATGTTTCCATCAATGGGTCTGCATGCCTCTACAATAACAGAATTTTGGTTTAATTTTTTTTCTCATGCTGAAGTGGATATTTCATATACAATGCAAACTTTTGATCTAAGTATACTTGACAAAATCAATAGCAGGATTCCGCAAGACAAGGCATTCCTTCAAAGCATTTCCTTTGCTAAGTCAGGATGACAATACAATACAGATCAACAATCTTCCCAGCCTTTGGGTTCCTTGGCTTTAATAATGCCATCTGACTTTCAAGAGAGATTTTTGAAATTATTTGTGCATCAGGACAAAGTACATGTCTTGATAAAAAAATGAAGTTTTGTGTTGTTGTTTTCCTTGATATGCAATGTTCACAAATGTTCATTTCAGACAACTGGCATTGTGATTAAAGCACAGTGTATGCTATATTATTTGACTAGAGGTAGAAATGCAGGTGAATTATATCACACAAAGATATAAATATTGAACAAATAAGTTAGCTCTGAATTCTTTAGAAGGCTGATGTTATGTTGTGTGTTGGGGATTTCTGAAAGAAATATGAGTTGGAAAAAACATTGTTGATGTTCTCAATCTGGTCCCATTATTACCTCAGTAAAACTCACCCTGGCTGATTCACAAGTGCAGTAAAGCAACACTTTGGCAAGTTACACCTACAGGTGTGTTCTACTGCTCTATCTACTTTGTAGATGTTGATCTTTAAATAATAATTTAAAAATAATCTTTTTTATAACAGCAGATTAAGGGAAGAACTTTAATTTTCACTTCTAAATCCTTCAGAATGGGTCCCTCAGACCCAAGTGGTCCCACAAGAGGGCAGAGTTATTGAGACAGAGATTGTCAGATTACAGATTTTGTGTGGAGGTCTAACATGAAGCATTGAGTGGATACTTATGTGTCCTGAGATATTTTCATTTAGAGCAAGCTTAATTTTTACAGAATTTAATTCTTGGCCACAGCAGATACATATATTCTCCCAAAGCCAGAACACTTTCTAGAGATCAAAGCAAAGTACGCAAAGAACATACAAGAAAATCAGATGCATTATCTAACAAAGGTTTTAAAATATCTCTTAGATACTAATGTTTGTGCATAAATGTCAGTGGCAGGGATTACTCCTCACTGCAAAATGAAAAGGAAGCTGAATGAAAGATGCATAAATGCATTATGTGGTACCTATGTTTACCAGAACTTGATTCAATAACCACGTATTCACCACCTGGATGGGGCTGTTGCAATATCATCATGATAGTTTACAGAACCAACATATCAATTTTGCTGGTAATATAACACCTGCATTGCTCAGTACCTAACTTTTACAGTCTTAGCTTTGATCAGTAAGATATGGTATCATTGCTGCAAAGAAACACAAACCACCACCTGCTTTTGAAACTGTATCTTACGCTACATAGCTCATGTAATCTGCAACTAAGACTCAGATAATCGCAGATGTTCAGGCACATCGGGTAGGTGTGAGTTTACCTGAATCTTCAGTCCCACTATATTTGCTTTTCCTGTCACATACCTGTAATACTATCCCTGTTCCTTCTGTGTATCATCTGGACCACCCCTCTGATGAACCCAATTCTTCCAGCGTACTGTCTAGAGAGGCCAGCAGGCCTGGGGCTTTGAAGGTTTCTCTAACCAACTGGTTTTAAAAGTATTTAATGAATCATCATATTTAAACCTGAAACCTATCGCTGGCACTTCTGCTCTGGCAGCTTTCCAGCTTTGTTTTTTAATCCTATAATATTTATGGAGTTTTTGAATATGAAAATTAAATCCCAAGAGAGCTTGGTGATAATTTTGTTTTGGCTGGGGCTGGCTATTCTGTTTGACAATCCAAGAGAAACTACTTGTCATATAACCCACAAATAAAAGACTCCTTTTAGAAATCACTAATATTTATGGCTTTTTATCTCAGGCATTAGATGCAAGATTTACCTGTGATATTATCATGACAGTGAATTATTATGGAAATAAGACTGCTCTGGTGTTTTCATACTGTATCTGGTCACTTCTGATTTAAGAAAAAATAGAAACATTGCATGTGACAGTCTGACTGCTTTGGCAGACACTCTCTAAAACTACCCAAACTCTGACAAGGCATGAAAACTGTCAAAATATTGCCTGTGCTTACTCTTAAACTAGAAGTGACTTACAATACAGTTTCATCTTTAGAACCAGTTATCTAGCTGGCAGCTCAGAAAGTCTTTGAAAATTGGTATATTTATTAAGATCAGACCCGTTTGAATGTCTGCATTTCTGCCGTATCAGTCAAGTTTTAGATGGTCCATATTTACTGCCCTCTTTGAGATACAGCACAGAGAGCTTTAACATCTTGCTGTTGGTTTTTCATTAAAGCACAAAACACTATAGCTCTTGGCCTTCTTTCTGATGCTATTTATCTTGTAAGGTTGTCTTGCATTCACCTAGCTGATCTTTTCAGAACTCTCCTTCCATCAGAGTGAATGGAAGTAACCTTTTCTATAATTGGCTTTTTTTGGAAAAAAAGGGGCCCGTTTCTCAGTGGATAATAAATGATGTTAATCTTCTGATTTCTTCCATAATACATAGCACTCTCTTTTAGAACAACCAAAAAATAATAATTCAGGAAAAATAATTAGAAGTGAAATTGCTTCTGAGCATTTCTGTTTCCATGAAAACCTCTCTCACCCTTAGTTTTCTATTGGATATATCTAATCTAATCATCAGCTGTCACTAAGTAATTGAATACCCTTGAGTTTGAACTGTTTCAGAGCCAATGATATATGTCTGTTCCTGTTATTTTTGGCTTCAGAAAGAGATGGCTTATATGTAATTGATCTACGTGGTTTGACATTCAAACTCACTTTGTTTGCCAGTTATATATATGTACATATGTGTATATATATATATATATATATACACACATGTTAACACAGTGAAATCAATTATATCAGAGCATAGTGCAGCATATCTATTCTGTTTAGAGGTGCATCCATGTCTTTTGAACAACTCATTTATATCATAAAGTCAAAAACTCTAAAGTCTGATGATGCCTGAACAGCACTTAGTCATCCTTTGTTTATCTTCCTGATTCTTCATTGCTTATCATCATTCAAAGATTTGATGTTGTGGCAGTTGCACATCCCCCTCCCCCGACTTTTCCTTCGATGTGGAAGGTGCATGCACATCTGCCTTTTCCCCAGCACAATCCCCACTCTCCTTCAGTGGGGCAGTTAATAGCTCCTTTTGTTTGCCGTTAGCCAGGAGAGGGGACAGGTGTCGAGAAGTCAGGAAGTTTCTGGGTGCCCACAGCCAGAGTGGGGGGTGCAGAGAAGCCAAGAAGCTTCTGGCATGCCCACAGCCAGATCTGACAAGACTATAAAAATGGGGTTCCCACTGAGGATCCCCTTTGTGCGGTCCTCTCGGAGCTGTGGGTCTTCTGCGGTCGAGAGCCCTCCCTTTGGACTGGGGTGCTGTCTAAGGTAACCTCCCAGGACCTCTCTCCTTCCTTCACTCCTCCTTCTTCTTTTTCAACAAATCTTTTGATAGAAATCTGCCCTACAATATCTTCAGGTCCCTCCTCCACATCTTGTTCTCTCAGCTGCCACATATCCTGGATGTATGAAGAAACTCCTCTGATTTTTATATTACCTGGGTACCTGTTGCCATTCCTTGACCCTTGCCCAGAACTTCACATCAGAACTGAATTCCTCTAGAGGATGATGGGTAGTCCTCTGAATTCCCAGAAGACCTACATGTATTTAGCAGCCATGGTCGGATAAAATATGCTGCACATATGTAAGATCACATGGTAGTTACTCCTTTATTTTAAAGATCAGAACTCCAGCCTTTTATTTAGTACCTTAGTAACTACAGTGGTAGAATACAGGACAGAGAAAAGGCACAAGGAAGGGGGAGAAGAGTGTTCATGGGTTAAACACCAATTGAAAAAAAAAAAAAAAAAAAAAAAAGACTTTATCAGGAAAGTGTGAATGTCTGGAAATGTTTTCCCCACCATGTTAATCATCAAATAAATTGCAACTCAGAACACTATGGAGGTATTGGATAAAAGGTGGAAAGAGCACCTCACCTCCCACCACCTGGCATTTTGTCAGGATTTGTAACCATGCTTTGAAGTAAACAAGTGACAGCAATTTGTTCTTAGACATAAGACCATTTGACTCTTGATCTTGAAGTCTTCTGTGCCCAAAAGAAGGAAATGTCTTTCTGGAATACCAAGCAAAAGCTTAAATCCACAGAAGTGTAAAGTTTAAGAATACAGTAGTTGTGAGGCTATTCCTACTAGTCAGCTCTAAGCACAGATGCATTCAGCATATTGGTAGTTTTCAGGTGCTTGTCTCTCTCCAAGCATTTTGTTTAATCCAAACACATAAATCAAGTGTACTGGATTTCTCACTGACACAATTAAAAGTTATAGAGATGAGAAGACATTATTTCTGGCATCTTTTTCCTTGTGCTAAAATCATCATGACATTTAACTGACCTAATGACCTTAGCCAACAGAGCTAATATGTTTCCTTGTGTAAACTTCATGTGCCAAAGTAAATGCTATTGCAGCTCCTACATTAAAAGGCCAAAAATTAACATGGTGACAAAGAGGCAATCTAGATTTGCAAATTTATGCATTTCAATGATAGCATGACAATATGTGTGCAATATTTGCCCCACAGTAAACTAGAAAGAAGCATCTCTCTGCATGGTACACATGGTTAGGTAGGATAACTGAGGCACAATCCTGAGAGGGAAAGAAGAAACTAGCCAGATGAAAGTGTAAAGTGTGCTGTAGAAGAAGACCCCTGTGATACAAGAATACTTCGATTCACCTAGTTATTCTAGTCACTATATTGCAATGACTAGCCATCTGGATTTCCTATTTCCAAACACTAATTCTAAGCTGCTACACAAAAAGATGGACACAGAGACTTTCAGATAGAGAAAAAAAAATCTTGGCAGATGATTCAAAGACAGGAAAAGAATAAATTGCTTAACAGAGTCTTCCTGAATCTGTTCATTGATATGTACTAAATTCTAGGCATGTAACGAGTCAGACTAGTCATGGCCTCACTCCCAAGCAAAGTTTTCTGCTGCTCCTGCTCACTTTTTATGTAATATCTTGATGACTTTAAACACCAGTGAATTAAACAGATCACTATCTTCCGCGGTCTGGAATTTAGGCACAAATGTTCCATCTATGCCTTGTGTTCATAAATCTCTCTTTTATTGGGTATCTCCCCTGAAGAGGTAGGTGATTTTCTAGCTTATCAGTACTTTTTCATGCAATTTTACTTTAACACAAACACAATACACTTTACTTTTTTTCACTGCCTTTTTGACTTTATAATGTTGTATTTACTAGCTTGTGCTGAGAGACTCTAAATCATTGGGGTTTTTCATTAAATCAGAAATATTTCCATGATGCAAGGCAAGTTCTTGGGTCAAACTATCATCTGACGTGCCTATTTTCCCTGTGGTTTATTAGGTAAAAAACTTTTTTCTGTTTTCCTCTGATGCTGTTATTCTATCGATGCTTTGATCATTAGAGTAACTATTTGGTAAAAGAACACATGTAGATCAAAACAGGTGTTATTAGCAGTAGTGCCATCTGTCAGATACTGTAATCCACTGAAATTATTAAAGACATGCTGAAACTAATCTAGATGAACCACTGCAGGACAAAAGTTAAAAGTTTACCCATGACTCAACAAATGGAAAATAGCAGAATATTAAAGTGTTTGTACATAAATTTCATTATATTTACACTGTCATATCAGATGGGTCTTTCTGTGCTGTTATTTTGACTGCTTTCCCTCTATGAATTTAGCTGTTCAATAAACATATGCACAATGTAACTGTGTGTTGTGATTCCCAAAATAAGATATCTGATCTTTAGATATATTTGCATACATTGAAACATGTTTTGAAAAACATAGAAGCTGTATGCAGACACAGACAGGACTTGCAGATGAACTTGGGTCAATATGTATCGAAGTAATGCAAGTCTGCTTATGCAAGTGTGCAAAGTTTGGCTGATGAGTAAAGCCTATTCCAGGAAGTGCCCAGAAAAATCAGAGTCTGGGTATTTTACAAGTTTTTGAAAGATGTGATTCCACCTGTTTGTTTGTTTGCATTTTTTTTTAGCTCACTAAGTTGAGCATTCAAGTTTTTATCTATATTTAACCACACTGCAATAAATGCCTTCAGGTTTTGGAACAAAGTACTTGATTTAGTCCTGTGTTTAGAGTATAATATATGATGTGTTGTTTGAAAAGACATTGCAATAAGAAAAAGGGAATCACAGAACAAGGAATTTGTCATATTTGCAGAAAACTGAAGAGTAACTGTCTTATGGTACACAGAATTTGGTGAGGAGATGCCTCAGCTCTGCTTTTAGTTATGACTGGGATCATCCTTTATGTAGCAAAACTCAGCACTGATAATAGAATTTTTCCACGTTTTTTTAAACATTCGGGGTACGCTCCTTTTCTGTAATTATACAAAATTTGTATTTTATTCCCAGGTGAGCATATCTTAGTGTAAATAGACAAGGGATGAAATTACCCTCAAGGTTTTCTTTTCATCCACAAAGGCATAAGCGAATATCAGATTTATCCCTTTAATCCCCAAATCTTTCTTGCACATAATGGAAGTAGCATATCAGAGTAACTAGCTGAAGCCCAGTCACAGTTTCATCAGGAAAGAAGAATTATAACAAGATAAGCTTTGTTACCTGTATTGAAGACTTAAACTTAAATTGCCTTTGTTGTTGAGGAGTTGTGTGCGAATCTGCAAAATATTTCTATAGGAAGGTTCTGTATACTTGATGGAATAGATGCATTTAATCAAGGCAATCAAATTTACCATTTACTAAATATTCACTCTGCAGTGGTGAGAGCTTTCATTTATAATAATGCTAAATGACTTTCCTCATATATGAAACCATCAATTACAAATAGATATTAAGTTCCTTGATCTAATCTAAAACTGTAATCAACAGTACTAACATATATAAAAAAAAAAAAACCATAACTGTGTTTTAAGGAAAAAATCAATCAATCAAACAAAAAAACCAAAAAAACCCAAACAAACCAAAACAAACAAACAAACAAACAAAAAACAAACACCAAAACCAACAGCAACAACAAAAAACACCAAGTTTTAGTTACAGCTCTGAGTTTTCTTGTATTAGTTTAAAAGGTCATAACACATACTTGTAATGGAAGTTTTAAATTATACCATGAAGTGTCATAATTCTTTTCCTTAGGGCTAGACCACAACAGAAGACAAATGCAGCTGCTGAAGAATGGAGTAATTGATGTATAACAGAAGTGATACGGGGTGGAAAGCCTAAATAAAAAAATCTAGGACCGTGTCTGACCTTGACCTTGATGATTTTGACCATCCTCACCTCATTCAGCATTTGCTCAACAATCTACATCTTGTGTGATGTCTTTTGATTCTATCTGAATCTTTTTTTAAATCCTTGCATATTGAGAAGTTAATTGAGAAAGCTTAAGTAGTGTAAAGGTTTAATGCACTAATGAAGTAGGTTAACAGATGATATCCTAATCATCTGAAGTATTAATCTACCTGAACACTACGTAAAAGTTCTGTTCATTCCCACAATTGTTCAGTTTTTCTAAATTAAGCTGTCTTAGCCACAGTAATAATTCATTTGGAAGAACTCTGGAACAAACATTATTTAAATCATTTGATCCATTTACTAAGAGCATTGTTTGATACATCATTTTTTTAGTAGCATGAGTTGAGTTAAGGAATTTTTATAGAAGCCTGACTGCATTGAGAGGACATTGAGAAATAAATTCTACAGTAGACAGAGCAAAAACAATAAGGAATGTAGTCTGTCTGAATAATTATTTTTCTGGTGAGCTGGCTGAAAGAAAAATGTGACCAGATAAGCCAAAATTCCGTCCCCCACAAAAAAAATAAAAACTAAAGGGAAAAAAAATGGGTAAAAATTAAAAACTGGAATATGACTTTGAGTGATTCTAAAATCAAACATATTAATTTCATTTCAGGTAACTTTGGCAAAGCAAAGCAAAGGAAATTAAGAGATAGACTTAGCAAAAATATACAAAACCAGACAGGAGAAGAAACAACCCGTCACTTCTTGCTCAAGGACACTCATCTGCAGCATGCACAGCTCAAGTTTAATATTCTCCTCTGCCTTGGGGGATATAACTTCCCAAGCAGTATACCTCAGCAGCTAAAGAACTTGCTGACCTGAGTAGGCTACTCTTCCTCTTATACTTTCAGGCTGGTCAATTTGGTCTAAAATATTTACAAGTTATTTGATCAGTGACTGGAAGCTAAATGTTCTCTCTTGCTCTCTCTTCACCAAAATCCCTCGAGCGGCATCCCACACAGCTCTTCTGATTTTCTCTCTAACTGAATTAATCTTTAATTATTCTATACAAGGTGGAACAGCTCAAGAATAAGGAATGAATGAGCCATGGCTCCATGGCCCAGTCACTAGTATGTAAGAATTTAATTCAAATATCTCTCAACTGTAAACACAGAAAGGCTTAGGCTCCAGGGCAGTCAGTTTTTATGAGAGCCTTCCAATGCTAGTTCAATGGAGGAGAGACTCCCTTAGTCTCTCCTGTTGGATGCCCTACAACCTGAAAGAGCCAGGTTCGTGTTCCTTTTGGTAGAAGAAAAATGTGAAGCAGGATTTCTCATAAGAATGCAAAGTATTCAACAGTCAGAGAGAGCTGAGGGTCCTGCACACTTCATGTTGGTCATGGAAATGCAATCTTGGAAAAAAGGAAGCTGTATAAATAATGACCATGCAAATAGATGGAAGAGGCCAGGCCAAAAACCTTATATTTTTCAAGGAATAGTCTGTTTGTAATAGAGACTTGAAATAATATAGCTTAATTCACTAAGTATTTTCCTCAATATTTAACATTTAATCCTTGTCCTAATTTTTTTTTTTTTTTAATCAAGGTAAATATTTTATTTGTATAGACATCTGAGATACGGCTATTTCCTCTAGAGAAGTTTCAAATCACTATTTTGAAAGTGAAATGGCTCATAAAAGACACTTCATGAGATAGTGACTCCCAACCAAGTGATGTGGAATCAAAGGAAACCTATAAATTTCAGGAGACTTTTGGAGGGTGTAAGGAAATTAATGAAAATTACTACATTTTAAAGTGGGTTTTTGATCTATATTTAAGTGCCCTGTAGTATGAATAGCTTCCATACATGTATGTAATATAAATATACACAGATTCTTACAGACACAATTTATTTAATTCAAAATATGCTTGTAGAGGTAAAAACTCAACAAATCAAGAAAAAAAGAAAAAGGCATATATCAGCCAAGTGATAAAGGGAGAAACTAAAGTCTCAACATTACATAATTAAAGAGGCTTCACTCAGAAAATAGTGGATGTCTTTTGTGTTTTTGTACACTATCCTTAATGCAGGGTAACACTATACTTTTTGCAAAACTGCTCCGTGAAAAGTGATATTAGTGTCTATTTATCTGGACCTGTACAGCTAGGCCTTATTCCCTACAGACTCACCCCAGAATAAAAGTTATTTCACTAACTTCCTGGAAAGTTGTGACAGCAGCTTGATACATATTCTAGCCCCTAATACTGATTTTCATCTGTTTGCACAGTGAATCAATGTTTAATTTTCAATTTACTGAATTCAGACTTTAAAAACCTACATATTTTTCATCAGGAAGACTGCAGAAAACCACAAACTCTCCAACCACAACATAAAAAAAAAAAGATTGGAAAATGCTTTATCAGAAACTATTATTCCTGTTAAAAGAAAATCTAAAAAATGCCTCGACTTCATGTAACAGGACTCTAGCAAAGTACAATGTTTCTAGCTTGTTAGAGTCAGACTACAGTTGCAAAATAATTTCACACTGGATTTTTGACTTGGCATTTTTTTCCCAAAGGGTTCACAACTGTCTTGTTTTTTAAAACATACTAAAAATCCCTATTTTATAAAGTTGTTCATAGGAAGAATTATCAACAGAGTGAAGGTGGAAGATGGATTTTTCTCTCTGTCATGAAAACTTTTATGATTTATGTGAAGAAAACAGGACCAATGCCTTTTCCCATATGGAGGTATATATCTATATTTAAACATTATGTATTTTTACTTTTATATTCCTTGAGCATTTATATCTAGAAACAAACATATCAGATTCAGTGAAATGCCAATCAGTCTAAAATACAGTTTTCCTATTTAAAGCAGACCTACCTCTTAACATTATTTACAATAATACAAAATAATGGCTGTTTAAGGAAATGACAGTTGTAGGAGCTGGAGCTTCTCTCTCTCTTTAATTATGAATAGGGCTACCAGAGCATGTGTCGTTGTGGTACATTTGTTCCTACATGCCTCTTAATAATTGAGTGAATTTTCCTTTGACTCTTTGTGACATGGTATTAAGTCCTCCTAATAGTGCCTACATCTTTAAGATGACTTGTCCTGATTTTCTGAAAATTTAGGACAGGAAGATAGACTGTAAACAGCTGAGTCTAAGTTGAAATGTCATTTTGTCATATGCAGCTTAAAAGTCCCTGTTTGAAGAAATTGCACTGCAGGAAGGCAAGCTCTCTAGGCCAGCAATAGAACAGAAAACTGTTGTTTCCACATGTACTTAATATATCACATCCTTCATGGAATACTGTAAGCATAGGGATTTTGGTTTGTTTGTGGGTAAGTTTGTTGGAGAGTGTGGAGCACAGCTCATCTAACCTCTAACATCAATAGAGTGGCTTTCTCTGAGTTAAGGATTTCACACTAAAATGACTCAGCTTCTTTGGAAAAAAAAAAGAAGAAGAAAATGTGGAAGGACAGTGTCTCAGCTCCCCTAAGCTTTCAGCAAACATCCCTGAGAAACTCTCTGTTTTCAAAAATAAGGCTTTGAGCACTATAAACTTTCGCTTTTCTTCATTTTTATCTTCAGCTTGCATTGCCAGGCACAGTACCTTTCTCTCCTTTCCAAGGCAATCACAAGGGCAGATTAATTATTCTAGCTCCGGGCTTCAGATTTTTAACATTCAATAGTGCAGCATAATTAATGCAGGTGGTATTTACACATCATTAGATTTTATAAAGGTTTTACTTCTCTCCTCAAGCTACCATCCAGCTTATTTGTAAAAATGATATCCCTTGCTCCCCTACTTCAGTTCTGGGTATCCTTCTTCCATTTAGCCTTATAAAATCACTCTCTGCAGAGAACTTACTGTCATTTATTAACACCCACTTTCAGTTTTTTTCCTCTGACCAGAGTTTGACTTTGGGATCTCATACAGAGCTCAGTTGTCTCCTCTTATCTGCCTTCCTTGTCTTTTCATACTTCGCCCTCACCCATATTTTCCAGAGAAACTTAGAGACAGAGGAGCTGCAGGGATCTCAACAGATCTGTCTGTGTCTTTTCCTCCAGTTCAGCAACATCTAAACAGCCCCCGTTTGGTGCTTTTGTTGGGCATTGAACCATCCCAGTCAAAATGAGTAAGGCTGCAGGCATCCAGGACAGAAAAAAAGACATTTTGGTAAAGACAGTGCAAGCTGAAGAGAGCTCATATTGTATGCTACAAGGGTATTTTCTGTGCTTAACAGAGCCTATAGAAACAAAGTCAAATCCTAGGATTTGTTCCAGGTATCTTTAATGTTTATAGGAACTAGTGGTAGCAAAATGGGTCTAAGTATGCCTAGCATCTTCTAAGGCACAATGTATTTTATTGTTCTCTTAATAGAGAGTGTTTTCCAGTCTCTTCAGGATATTTTGGCATATTTAGATCCACATTTAGGTAAGAATATACAGCTACTTTCCCATGAGGTTTGGCCGTCTGGTGGACAGGTTGTTTTCCCAGCACATCACACCAACTCTGTCACCCCTCTTGATACATCATTCATTTCCTACTTTTTATTGAAGATAAGATGAAGGTCTTCACAATCGAGGCCCTTTTGCAGGTACCTCCACCTTAGCTATGAAGCCTTCACTCATTGCTGAAAGGTCAGCTCTCACTTCCAGTCAGCCTGAGAAGTCAGCTTCTCTCTACCATTTGATAAATTGGGGGGAAACAAACAAAGAAACAAACCAAAACCAAAAAAACCAAACAAACACCACCACCACCACCCCCCCACAACTTTGATTCTTATATCCAAATTTAGATTAATTTATCATAAAGTTCGCAAAGCTGTTTAATATCTTCTTTTGCTACAGTGACTGTAAACTTGACAAATTAAATATTAGTGGTATCTTGGTACAGATTCTGTCCTTGACTTTAAGAAGAAAGCTTGTATCATGCATATTTTTTACACTCCTCTTTCTTATTGCCTGGATCATCTGTTACCCAGGCACTATATGTATTTAGTAAAATGTTGAGGGTAGTGACTGTACTTTTTTGTTCTACAGTGCCTAGGCATAATAAAAGTAATGATCCATGACTACTTCTGGTTAAGTGAGTTCTCATAAAGTCTGAAGAATAATCTGTCTATAGCCACATCTGTTTATATTTATCTAGATATCTATCTATACGTACCTATTCACATATCTAACTAGTGTATGTTAATATTTATATTAATACTTAGAACTAATGAGAAAGACAAGCAAGGTGGTAGGGTTTTCAAATTCCACAGGAAATCTGAATCTGAGCTGAGGTCATTTAATCAGTAAGATCAGGATTTGTTTTGAGGAAAAAAATCAGATGGGTATTTTTCTCAATATCTTTAATAGAACAATGAAAATACAAGTTAAAAAGAAAAATTAAATAAGTCTATATTCTTACTACAAACACTAGAAGGTGGAAACTTCTGCAGTAGAAACTTAACTCTAATTTCTTCTATTTAGCATATAACTCATTAACTGAAAATTTCTTAAATCTACACTTCACAATGTTTCCAGTGCTTTTACAATGCTGTTTGCAAGGGTTCCAAAGTGCCCAAAGAAGTCTACAGAATCAGGCAGGTTTTCCAGTCTCAGGGAGGTCTGGGGCAGTCAAATGAAACAATGCCTGGGAAATACTGATAGACTGAAGGAAATTCTTATTATGGAAAGCTGGCATATCAAAGGAAAAATCAATACATCTTATCCAATATTTTCTTCAAATCTTAAGTGTCAAAAGAAAAAGGGGAACATTGTAACTCACCCATGTCTTTAAAGAAAGAGTTATATAAGTTCATAAATTGATGCATAGTTCTTCCATTAAGGCAGAAATCATGTCCTAGAAGATACCATGAAGCCACAGCTCTTCTCAGTCAATAACGTGAAAAGGTAATTGATCCTGAAAGTGCAGACTAGTGCTGAGCAATGACCATTTGTGACAGACAATGGAACTTTAAACACTGTTCCTTCTCAGATACCGGTACAGGTATTGTATACCTATATATATATCTTGTTTAAAATATTGTGAGAAAAGGAAGCTGAGAGGAAGACTGTGTGTTTATACCTAGGTCCTGACCTCTGAGTCACACTCGACAGCCTTTCGGATTGAAATGACCCAGCTTGCAAAGATATGTTCTGAGGGAGCTGGTTTGGTTTGGTTTGGTTTGTTTTTTTTCCAAAGATTTTCTTTAATCTGTCTCACACAGTAGCTGAAACTCTTTCCCTGTATGAAAGAGTTATTCTGTCCCAGCCTATTATTTCGTGTTTTAGTGAAATATAGCATGGGAGATTAAAAGACTTTAGGTTCTTTTGATAGTCTCACTAACAAGAACGTGAAGGCATTTCCACCTCCTAGCTCTCATTAATTTAAGGCCTTCCACACAGATACTTTATAAAGTCTTGTCTTTTTTTTTTCAAATGTATCTCTTGTGTAAAATATATAGTAGTTGTATATGGCCATGTTGTACAATCAATCTGAAGGAGAAATCCCTACTGAAGCCACTTAGAAGTTCAGACTACAAACAAAAAAGTACAAATAAAAAAAAAATCAATCATATATGTTTGTTTTAAAATATTAATGTGCAAGAACTAAAGTTTTCTTTTAAGCTAAAAATATATTTGACTCTTAGATGAAGAAGAAGAAAAAAAAAAAAATGGAAATTAAGTATTGATTTAACAACAATAGGCAGTTAATCCTTTACATACCACTTTCCATTCATAGATCCACCATCATTTTACAAGCAATGTAATTAGCACAAAACATGATTTTACAGGAAAACTTCACCTCCTGAACCTTGTAAGAAGGCTCGGGACCGCACCAAAGCCAGCTCTCCATTCAGAGCCAGGCGTGTGCACAGTTGGCAGGGGCAGCAAAGTATCCCACTCATCTGTCTCTCCTGGGTACAACTGAGCATCGGCACAAATCAGTCTTCCTTGCAGGTTATCCTACAGAGCCAGGTTCTGGTGTAGCTGAAGTATTGGCATACTTTGTGATAGGCTTTGTTACAGGGTTGGAGACAGTCAGCTGAAGCTGGTGACCCCATCAAAATCCAGTAGAAGTCATTTTCCTGAGTCCTGAAGTGAAATGTTTTGGCCAGCATCCCATTACAGATCATTTGAGGAGCTGAGAAGAAAATTATGGTCTCCTCACTCTCAAATTTATCTTCTGCAGCATAAAATATCCTCTGTAAACTGAATGCTTCTTTCATTAGACTCGGCTGAGAAAATCCACACACCCCATCCTCCATCAGTTAAACTAATTGAAGCAATAGGTTTAGCCTAGTTCCCCATTTATGACTCCTAAGCAATTGTTGGAAAAAATCAGCCCTCAGGCTTGAAAAACCTTACCTAATTAAAAAAAAAAAAAAAAAAAGGGTGTAAAAAAAGTCTTTAGAGACATCTGAAGGTAAATCTCTGAAAAGAATAACATAAGCGATAGTTGCAGAGTTGCCATGCTGTCAGGCAGACTAGATGACATGCTAGATGAAGCTTACAGGAGGTCCAGGCTTCCTTTGTGATACATTCTGTCACCTAATTGAAGATGGATTTGGAGTGGTTTTCTTGTTTCTGAAGAAATTCAGCCAAAACTGTTTATTATTATATTTTCTCTGCTTGAGAGGGCTGATCCTCAAGATGAAGAGTAGTGCTCTAAGAGGTACTGCTTAGAGTTATTTCCCCACCTAGAGCAACGTATGTCACTCCAATTGACAGGGGTGCAGCTAGGTGAAGTATACCTATAACCACTTAATACACAGGCATTTCTTCTGTGCTATCTTAATATGACCTGAGTTGAAAGCTATTCAGATTATGTTTTTTTGAAACTGTGACCATATATGTCAGACAACTGCATAGCTCTTTGCTGTGTTTGGACTAGTTTTGAGGTAGATCTCTCTTTCTCAAAGATACCACAAATTAATGCATCTTCTTGTTTTTTTCTGTTTTCAAATCTAGGTGTTCTGTCAGATAATACATGTAATGATCTGTGGAGCTTTTAGGAGCTTTTAGTGGCATAATCAGTGGAGGCTTCAGACCAGGTTCCCAAAGCCAAGAAACAGCTGTATTGCTTTGGCACACAGTCCTGTTTTTCTGATGTGGTAAACAAATTAATTGATTTGTCTTTCAGATTCATTAAATGATTTTATAATTCATCTTACCAAACTATTTGCACAGTCTTTTTTCATTTTAGTACAAGTTTCAGTTTTACACTCTCTTCATTTGATCGGTTCAGCAGAGTACAAAATTGTGCCTTCAGGTACAGCCTGTTGCGAGAAGCTGTGTGAAGATGCATTGCCTCCTGGGGCTGAAAAAGATTCTTCCTTCCTTACTGTGTTATCTCTCAAAGCAGCTTGGTTGCACTCTGAGGCAAATAATTGATACGCATTTTTAGATGGCTGCAGTATATTCACGTTTTACTGCTAAGCCAATTTACTGGCAATTGAGGGGTATAGATAGAGGTTTGTTTCTGATCGTTAATTATCAGGCTTCTTACAGGGTGGCAATTAGCGGTGCTTCCCAAGAACAAGGGGTTTTGCTCTGCTTGGCCATGCTATGAACTGTGGGAAGTTGCCCAGTCTTTACTTGCACAAGTATCACTGAGTCCTTACAGAAGACTAAAAGCAGAGAGTTAGTTTACTTTGGGTTCTGCTTGAACAACTCAGATCAGCTACTCATTCAGTACTCAAGCAGACAGCTTTGCTTGATGTTCCAGGTGTCTTCCTGCCCAGCACTTACTTTACACCAAAAATTTCCTTTGTCTTTGCCATCACCTTCTCTCTTCCTACTTCCCTCTTTCTTCTTCCTCCACTGGGCTATGATCTCTGTATCAAATAAAGATTTTGTATATGAGGGCCACCCATCTTAGTGTTAACAACAACAACAATTATTCCCATATTAGCATCAAAAAACATCTATGTTTTTTGATGGTGAATAGAGATACTCAACAAGGCCATCTGGCTAACATTTCCTATGATTGATAAATTCACTGAGAACAACTTATTGCAAAAACAAAACAGGGGTGTTTAAAGGTTCCAATACTGTTATTTATGAAGTTAAAATGTCTCTTATGGCCCTGCAAAGGTCACCTTGAAATTTAGAGAAGCAGTTGTGTAGCCAGCTGAAATTGGCAGTTAGAAAATTAATTCGACAGTCAAGATACCAGACTACATTAGCATGTTATTGAAGATCCATTTAAGATTCCCTTTACTTCTCTGAGAAATAATTTGCCATTTCCATTGCTAACTACTACACAGAGCTGCTTCTTGACATAGCGGAACTCCTTCTTCTCACCAGTAATATTAGCCATGGCAACCCTGCTTCCATGAAGCCTTTACCTCAAAAGTATCTCATTTTCAGAGCTGTCTTAAATAAATTCTTGAATCAGGTACCAAATCTCAGTCATTAATCTTGCTCAGTAATATAAATGTAGCTCTATAGATTTTTATTAAGCTACTTGTGCTTAGGGTGTTAACTTTGTTAAATGTTTTTAAAGTCAAGTCCAGTTAGACTGTATGTACTTCCCTTAGGTACAACAGAAATAAATAGTTCATAAGGCTTGAAATGTTAAAATCATATCTGTTTCTATTTTAATTACCTACCACAGTCCTAATACACAAGCTAGGGATGATAAAGTTTCACTTAATTTGCAGATAGATAACCTGCCCTGCTGAAGGAATTACTTGAATTGTATTATTTTAGATAAAAAAGACACACTTTCTTTTTGAAGTACACCTGAAACTCTGAAGCTACAATAATTGAAAAGAGACTAGGAGCTTTGTCATCAGCTTCAGTGGGACTGAGCAGGATATTATTGCAAAACTGTAGGATTTTCTGGAGATTTTCTATTCTAGTCTGATGGAGAAGACGAAATTTCATTTCTGGCCTTTGTTTGATTTTGTTTTATTTTATTGTTCTGTTATACTCTGTGTTGTAGTCTTACGTTCCTAAATGTATTTTTCCAAATTCTAATTCTGTTCAAAGATGTCATTTGTAAGTATTTTGTGTGAAATACATATTGCCCAAGTATATACACATACTGACAAAGAGTTGCACATAATGTATGGTGGGACTGAAGGAAGACTGAGATTTCTGTTTACTTGGTTTCCTTCGTGGCTTGCACATGTTGCATAAAGGATAACTTTTCAAAAGCAGCTACTTGGCTTAGGAGTTTAAGTTCCATTTTCAAAAACTACTTATGCACTTAAGAACCCTTAGGCTCAGTGACTGATAATATGACTTGGGCTCTAAATCTATTTGGAAAGATGCATCTGAGTGCTTTTGAAAATCACAGCTAAAGCCAATTATCTCAGCAAACTGAGATTCAGACAGGGATAAAAAATAAGATATTCTACAAAGAGATGAATGAGAATATCACAGCAGATAAAAGAAAGCATATGAGCCAATAAAAAGGTGTAAAAAGCATCTCAATCAATTAGATAAACTAAATGCAGGCCAACTGAAGGGAGAAAAAAATACTGTCTTGCTGCTACTGGCTGGAACTGGCACTGATTTTCTTTTAAGGTTCCTTTTTTTTTTTTCTCCAAATCCTAATTTTCTCTTCACACAGACAAACTGAGCTTGAATATACTGGGTCAGACAGTTGCTTTATAACTGCGGGTATAGTAAGTATCCC
The DNA here is from genome assembly GCF_963082525.1 of Nesoenas mayeri. NCBI lineage: Eukaryota > Metazoa > Chordata > Aves > Columbiformes > Columbidae > Nesoenas > Nesoenas mayeri. The sequence continues at coordinate 41,342,656 of NC_137544.1, forward strand.
TCTTTAGCAATACAGTATGTAGGTTTCTCTCACTTGCTAGGCCTGTGCACAGAAGTGGATATTTTTGAAGACCAGTTTCAAGGGAGAGTCTGGACTAGATGACTTCCAGAGGTTCATTCAAGTCCAAGTTTCTATGGTTGTAAAATCATCCAGGTGTTGCTCTTAACAGATTGCTAGTATGGGGTATTGAGGCATTCTGAAGAGTCCATCCTTGACAAAGTACTTTAAATTCACCAAGATTTTTTATGGGAGCAAGTTAATAGTCTGTGTTGTGTGTATCTGCAGCTACAATAAAGTTGTGTGCATTTGAAAATGTATTAATCCCTTTTAATATAATTAAGAGAAGAATAACAAGTTACATACACCCTTCTGGGGGATGTTTGGTCCAGGGAAGTTACATCTTTTTTTCAGAGGATAAAAAATTATGTCAAGGATCTTAAAGTACAGCGGGAAATAACTTCACAGAATGATGAAAGATATTTGTCTCACATAGCACCTAAGGGGAAAGGGAAGCAGCACCTCTGTCACTCAGAGCTGGAAGAACAGGACACACCACACCTCTGAAATGTGCAATAATACCTGTGAAATTTGTTGTGGCATTTTTGGTTGGTGTTGTAGCATGGTACTCACTAGGAAAGGTTAACAAACTGAAAAAGACAGTGTGTGTGAATTGATGAAAAAGAAATGACAACAATTCACAGGTAAAAAATACAGAAAATCAATTGGGCATGCATCTCTGGGTATGAAATTAAGACAACTGCATGCAGAATCGGAGCCATTTCATATTTCTATGAAAGTGTTATCAGATATTACACTAAGGACTGGTATAGTTACAGGCTTCTTAAATTGATTTAAAAAAAAAATGACTTGAGCCACATCTATTTGCTGAATTCAGCTTGTACTTTGTATGTCTGAAAGCTCTTAGGCCTTAAATTTAAGATGAACTCTGTACAAGTGTGGAAGCATACTGGAATTTTGATATTTTTTTTTCCCTGGTTAATGTGAAAAAAATGTATGTCTTGAAGTTTCACTATTCTACAGGTGTTATGTAGCCTGTTTGTTTGTCTTTCATTTAACTCAGAATTCTGGTGACCCGTAAGTGAGCCATGAAATGTTGAAGTCACACATCAAAGATTGTTCTATTTGAATGAGGATATTTGGAGCCTCCTAATCCCTTCACGGAAAGTCAGGTGAGTTCTGTGTTAAGGGTTTCATGAAAGTTAATTGCTGATGACTATTCACTGATGATATGTAATTTTTGTTTTTTCCCCTCTTTCCCAACCCCCACTCCATTTTTTTCTCAGAATACCAACCAGTAAAATTTATTTTATCCCTTTAATAGCTTCATTTTTCTTTCATTTCTGTAGAGGAAGGCAGCTAGAAAAGCTGATTGGTTCCCAGTTAGCACAGCCTGTAAGTTAGCGAAGAGATAAGAATCCTTCCTATCTCTGTAGGTTTGGCAGAAACAGGAAATTTTCATTTAAAAAGAAAATGCACTCCAGATAAAAAGACCGAAATGTTTTAAGGGTTATTAACTATGTTTACTTCCCTGTCAGTCCCATTACAAGTGATAAAACCTTTTTCTGTTCAAAAAAACAGAAGGAGAATAATTCAACTGTAAATCAGTAAATCTGTATGCATGCTGGGGTGTGTATATGCTTATACTGATTTTTTTTTAAGTTTTTTGTTTGTTTGTTTGTTTTCCCCTGCATGTTAGACTGCAGCTTTGGGGGTGTCCCCTTGCCAACCGGTAAGGAGGGAGCTGCCTGAGGGGACGCTTGTGGCTCCGGCGTCACCCCTGCCCCATCAGGGACCCACCCCAGGGGGTAGGAAGTGCTTGTGACCCATGGGCCGGGGGTAGAGGGAGGTACCTGGGAGATACCTGGGGGTGCAGGCGCGGCTGTGTGCTCCTGGGGATTAGTTACAGTGTCTGGGAAATGCACAGCTTATTTTAATGCTCTGGAAGTGCCCAGTATCATCGTTTATCCGTTGCATTGCCAATACGGACCCTGAACATAGTATACACTGATTGCCAGTTAATTATGTGTCGTTGATAAGTCAATACACTGCTTTGACCATGATTTGGATTAAACCATGTGAACCGAGATGGTTTTTCTGCCTGCAGCAGCAGACATTGCGGAGGTGCTTTGCTGAGGCGGAAGCTAGAGCAGAAATTCAGCTCAGAGGGCAGTGAGTCACAAGCAGGATGCCTCTGGCTCTGCTGGCGTGTGTGCAGAAGCCAGAACATGCACTGTGCCCTAGGACAAGAGCAGTCCAGTCCCTGCAGGAATGTATCTTCTCCAAAAATGCCAGATTGCCCTTTTCCCCCACAATTTGCTTCTGGATCCTCTTGGATCAATATCCTTTTGCATGAGGATCTGAGAGGTGTGCACGTTTCCTATTTCCCTTTGGTGAAATGATTGCATTGCTCCAAGCGTGTCTGCAGTTTGTAATCCACATCCAAAAGTCTATTTGATATTTGGTTTGACTAGGGGAAGATTTCCGTAGCTGATCCTAATTTTATTAACTTACCAAATCTGACTTTTGAGAGACATTGGCTTGTAGGTCATAGGAAATGGTATAAACCATCACCTCAGAGCAGCTTCTGTGCAGCCAAGGTTTGGGTTTCAGCTCAGTCTGGGTCCTTTGAAGACTCTCCAGCCTATAAAGCTTTTTGAGGCTAGCAAAGGATTTTCATCTTGAAAGGACATCACATATCCATTTTTACTATAATTACAGATCTACCAAGAACTCTGTGGTCATTTTTGTTGCTGGAAATTAAACATATGGCCTTTTCTCCAGCTCAACTTGAAGCTGTAGGTTGTGGCAAGCCAACAGTGCTATAAATAATAGGTGGTCTTTTCTAAGCCCAGCTCTTATTTAACCAGAGCTTGAACCCTTGCCTTTGTGAGAAATGGTGTAAAATCCTAATTGTCCGATTCTTCGATTCCAAGGAAGAAAAATCCATGTTGACTACCCACTGCCCCCAAAAGTTATATACCACATCCCCAGCACCCTAGGGTGTAACTCCTGCATTATATGTAAAACAAACAAACAACCAACACAACACAACACAATACAAAACAAAACAAAACAAAACAAGCTCAAAGTCTCAAGTTGAAAATTAAAAGAATGGGAGAAAGCATAGATCCTTCCTTATCTCTCACTGCTCTTAAACTCAGCAATGGTTAGGCAAATTGCCTTTATTAAAACAATGGGGTTTACTTCTGCATTTTCCAATGTGTGCACTTCTGCTCCTCAGAGATGGCTCAGCATCATTCAGCTAGTCTGGGACTGTTTCCCCATGAATGTGAGATATCCTTACTAGTATCTTCATTGATTCAGTGACTAATAAGGTGTCAATAAGTTGAATATTAATGTAAAGAGCACAGCAGGGTCTACAGTATCACTTAACCCTCACACAGAGAAATCTAAATGAGATGGACCTGAATTCTAACAGTCTCAAAATGCATTAGCAGCTTCAAATAAAATAAACCAATATCACTAATCTGTAGAAGAGTTGACCATTATGATAAAGACTAGGTTTTGAAGCATACTGTTTCAATTTGTTTTTGTTACTACATTTTGCTATTCATGGATATTTGACTGATTACTAAGCAGTAAGAGCTTACAAGTAAATAGCAACACAAAATTGTATCAGAAGACATCATCCCATATTTTTCCTTTAAAAAAAAGTCACTTCTTCAGGGACTGGAAAGTAAGCTAATTACTAATTTCTAAACTTCAATATAGAATAGTAGCAAAGAATAATTTATGAGATAGCTAAAGAATATTGGCTGATTGCTGCGGATGATGTGAATATATAGAATATTTACCATTTCTACAATAGCAGGACAATCAATGGAAGAGGATATTTAAAGTCAGATTGTCAATTTTCAACCAATACTTTTGGACTAGCAAAGCTTTATTTGTTTTCCTTGTTGGTGCTCCTGCTTTGTCTCTATTTGCTTCCAGTTTCTTCATTTCCCTCCATTAAATCACTATGAAGAAGCATAAATCAGGCTCAATATCTTCCAGTAAATAATTAGCGCATCTTAAAACTCCAGACTGCTTCAAGCCCAGCAGTCTGGTTTGCAAATTCTATGTTGTAAAATAAAAAAGACTACTAACCTCATCCCATACAAGAGTAATGAGCAATTTTTGCGTAAATTTAAGTTAGAGAAAATGCCATTTCTTTTGAATCTCTGTGTTGTAATAACTTTTTAGCTATGATGCTTGTAAATCTTTCTTTCTCACAATATGTGATTCCTGACAACATTTCTTACAAATGGAGAGGTTTTATATACTGGAGAAGACGGATATAAGCTGTGTGTCTTCATAAGAGTTCTCAACAGTTTGTCAGGGGGAAAAAATGCAAGCATGACAGAAAATGCATACTTTAAAAAGTCAGAGTGTTCAGGTAGATTTAAATATGACTCAGTACATAAGGAAAAATTCTTTTATTTTAATATGAATCGACCGTTCATATTGAGAGCGCCATTAGTTCAACATTTCCATTAGAAACACTTAAAGAATTGCCTATTACTTTCAATTTATTCATCACTGCTCAAAGGCAGAGCTTGTAGACACAACTAATATTAATTGTAGTAGGAAAGGAATGGCATGTGAGATTTCAGAGACTGCAACTTCAGGGAGCACTGAAGTCATTAGTGATCTTGCTGTACAGAATATCTTCACATCACTGTGTAGTCAGAGAAAAGGACACATCACGTATGGCCGTCAGCAGCTGCCAGCATGGTGAAGAAACAGATGTCATAGTGAGTGCTTGGGTCTGGAATTTGTCCTTTTCCTTTTTGACTGCAGCTTTTAAAAATCTATGTAGTCATATTTGATAGAATTATGGCCAACAATGACCTTGTGCATTAAACTCACACATTCTGAGAAATTTATGGCTGGATTTAGGAGGTGTGAACCTGGATAGGATGATACATAAAGCATAAATTCTCACTCATAGCACAGATGAACAGTGCTGATTGTGTTGCTTTCATCAGGTCATGGAGACATGACTACACGGGTGTCTGTTCACACAAGCAGCAAAGGGGTGCATTTGTTACTCACCTGTACACAGGTGAAAGCACAGGAGCTCAGTAACACTTCAGTAAGCCAGAGGTAGAAAGACTGAGTGCTGTCCTTGGAAAATGACAGCTCCTAGAAATTTTAAACCAAGTAATGCAGCAGGCAAGGGGACAACTTTAACGGTCTCATAGTTTTGTCAATCCTTACTGACAAAGCAAGGTGAAACCTTAGCCATAACTTTCAACATGATGGAGAGGAGGAAAAGTCACTTTGTGGGGTACAGGAAAGTGAGAGAGTGTTGATAAAACAAAGAAATACTGAAACATCTTCGCCTGTCTTTTAGTATATTATAACCCTGTGCACTTATATACTCTTTTCTCACTGGGGTTGTTACTGGCTGGATCACAAGGGGAAAATCAGTAATTTCTTATGCTCTTGGTATCTCATTTTTTTGATCCTTCTGTTGTATCCAAACATTTCAGCCATTCTCATTTTTGTGGGTAACGACTTCAAGAGTGATAGCAATTCACAGTGGGATGGATTTTTTTCCCCTTCACTGAAAAATCAAAACAGACCCAGTGTGATCCCAATATTTTCTTCTTCATTGCTTTGAGAGACAGCCAAACTACCTACGGGTGCTATTGATGAAATTCATATATCATAATCAAAAAGGGAAAAAAAACCACTCTGTGTTCTAAATAATACATTGTACAATACCAGGGTAAACAAAGAACAACTTAAAAGACCCATTAAATCATTTGTACCACCAATAAAAAGCAAAGACCGTTTAACCTTCCTCTGACACAGAGAGCTGTTCAGTCTGTTCTGTTTGGCAGAAGGTTACTATGGGTAACAGACTACGCAAAATGCTGGTCTAGCTGCTCAGAATGCAGTTTTATAATAGTATCAATAGCATAAACTTTATGTTCCTTTTAGATGAAGGTTTCTCCCAGATGAAGGATATAGGCCAGATCCAAAGAAGGGCAGAGGACTTCTGAGTATTGCAAACACCTGAATCCGAAACTACAGACTTTTACTCCATTTCTCTTGCTCCATTCCCTCACTGACCTGAAAATTCCCTTTTTACATTTCAAGTTTCTGCAGATGCTTCTGTTGCTACCCACGCTTCATGGTTAGGAATGAGGCATTACGTTAGGTGAGTCAATAAGTCAAAGCAATGGTACATTCTCTCTTTTTAGGAAGAATTCCTACTCCTTAGGAATAAGAGGTAATAGGTATGAAGCAAATTATTGTCACAGCTGATAATGTTCTGTGCCTTCATTAGCCTTAAGGGATTCAAGAACTTACACAATTCATATGTGCGCCCCTAGACACAGGGCTGGCGAGGAGATACCAAGCCTGTGTCATCTGTCTCTCCTGTTTTTAACAACACAGAGGTAGCAGCACCTCTGGGCAGCAAGGAATGCATGGAGAGGCTCCATTTGAGATCAAGATTTTTAGCTTTTGATGTCCACCTATAGATGTCCATATACATCAGATGCTTACATTTCAAATGCTGTCAGTGGAGCTGGAGATCAGTTGAGCGGGCCTGACTCTGAGTGCCTATTTAGGGGTCAGCTATCTTCTCCAGGTTTCCTAGCTGTTGCGAGCAAACCTGACTGCAGTGGGAGGTTTGGCACCTTGGGCACCAGAAGAAGAGACCACAGGAGCCTCACAGTTACAGCATTTGGCCAGGAAGGTGAAGTTCCCACTCCTTTGACTTTTCTGTTCTTGGAGCAAACACTGTTCAATGTGAGAAACAGGGCTCCTGCACTTAGAGGGATGCTCTCAAATGAAAGAAGTGAGACTCCTTTTTTGTCGTCTTTCATGCCAGTTTTCTTCACTGTTGTGTCTGATCGCTTTCTAGGTGGTTATTAACTGATATGACTAGAACTCATCTTACCCAGCTCCTTTTTTTCTGTGTTTCTTCCCTGGAATAGATTTATAAGCAATCAAATATCTCCTATCTGGTAAAAGCAAAATACTTTTCAATTTCAGTGAAAGTTGCAGATGTTTATGAACAGGTCATGGTTTCTAAATCAATTCATTTCAGTACTGGAACAGCCCCTGAGAAACCTCTGTCTCCTGCAGACAGAACTGTAACTTTACAGTGGTAACTCCATTGTGAAAACCGAGTTTTCCAGAGTTAAATTGTTGAATTCATTCCTTGTTTTAGATCACAAGGATCCTATTTTATGCATTAAGTGTCAAGTAGCTCAATTATTTATTATTTTATAGTTTAAAATGGAAATTTTCCCACATTACTTATCTATTCTGAAATGCTTGAACAAATTAGGAAAGCAAGGGAAGCTTATTAGAATGAGTAAATAACCAGTGAATGGATAGTTCTTTCTCAAATAAGTGTTGTTGATATTGTAGATCACTCTGATTCCTTGGCTGATACACTACCTAATGCACTCATATCAGTTAGAAATATGGCAAAGGTACTTGTCTGTTTGCTAGGTGTGTCTCATTGCTGTACTCTTGTTAACTTGGACTAAGAAGGTAAAGAGAACACAAAACACAAGAGAGGTTTGGGAAAAATAAGTTTTCAGCTAGTTTTGCTAATTTGAATATTTGTTAGTGTTAGAAAAGTGAATAAAAAAATCAGTCCATGTTATAGCATAATCCCTGGAAAATGGAATAGTTTTGCAGTTGTTGTCTATTTTTGCTCAAAAGATAATTGTTTGTATATTCTTTTTTCTTTGCCAAGAGTGTTGATAGAAAGGAATGGCTTCTCTGCAGAAACAGTAATACTAAGTTGGATTAAGGAAATTATCTTTGAAAACATCTATCTCTCACGCAAATTATAGAAAGAAAGAGGCATTTTAGCTAACACAAAAAGATTTAAAACATAGCTCCTGGTGGGGGAATATCAGTTTATTTTGGTACGTTCAAGATTCATGTGAGAAGCTATTTTAATTCGTAATGCATGTCTACAAAAACCTGGCTGTGAGAGGAGTGCTGACTCATTGTACATAGCCTATGGCCAATTTGGGCAGACAAATCTGCTTTCTGAGGGGCACAAATGACAAGTCTAACAGAGACTGTGTTGTTTCCAACCAGCACCAACCCTTACTATCAGTAGGCTTTTTTCTTGCCTTTCATCCACAAGGATTTTAGTGCCTGGAAACCTAAAACAGCCCATCTCAGGATGTTCTCCATCTGGCTGCTCCTCTCCTCTAACTGCTTCTTCTGATTATAAAATAATTATGTTTCAGAGTTTACCCAGAGACCCAAATGGAAGCTCATATTGAGCCTATGTTTGCAAAATCCTTACAGATCAAAGAGCTTTGTTCTTTTATAGACAGATACTGCATATTATTGTGAAGGTGATGTAGATAGATCCAGTCTCCTCAGGATCTTCTCTGGCCTCTCTTCCAGAATGCTTTCATCTATTAGGAAACATAGCTACAATGGTAATATCTGCATATAGCAGTTTTATGAGACCCTTTATAGCAAAACACAAGAAATGAAAGGTAATGATTTATAAAATGGCCAGCACTGGGTCAGGAATTACAATAATCTATGGTAATTAGACTGATAGATTCACCATCATGAATTGATTAGCTTCTTTCAGTGAACCAATGATGGCAGAAATACCAATAGTATCTACTGTACAACAGAGAAAGGTTAGACAAAAAGTTACTGCTTTGGAGAACTTCAAATAAATCTTTTATCCTCTGTTCAATGAGAATTTTATTGGGGTCATGATGATTACAAATAGTCCATCCACCTGGCTTGGAAGAATCTTTGAAGGATTTGATTGACCAAAAAGTATGAGGACATTTCTACCTGATTGAATGTATGCAATGTTGCCTGTTATTCTAACGTTATTTCCCTTTTCCCTAGAAAGGACATAATGGCTAGACAGTCAACAAGGATTTGCGAACTTTACAAAGTCTCCCTGACCTACAGATCATAGAACCACAGAGTCGTAGAATACCAGGTTGGAAGGGACCACAAGGATCATCTGGTCCAACCTTTCTCAGCAGAAAGCACAGCCTAAACAAGACAGCCAGCACCCTGTCCAGTTGAATCTTAAAAGATGGGCATGCAATTCAGTTTTTACTCACATACTATACTATAACCAACAACTGCAAAGCTCATCTAGCTGAGAACTGCTGGCAGGGATGCACCCAGAAAAGGATCTTTTTCTTACCACCATGAGCTGGTTCACTAATGAATTGGAAAACAACCTAACAAAAACACTGAATTTTATTTTTCTGTGGTTTAGTATTCCAAACTGGCTCATTATGAGGTTGCACAAGAGCTAGCACTGTGAAGAGGGAGATGGTGGGAGCCCAGGGTGGGGGAACACGCCTGCCTATGCTACTCACCACAACTTTACCATCAGATTGTTTCAGACAACTTTGCACTACGAACAAGATACCCAGTCTCTTTGGCTTTAGAATAATAAAACCTCATGTACTAATAAAGTATATATTAACAACAGATTTGGTATGTGACTAAACTATTTCATTGAACTATTGCATTAAGCTATTATACAATATTCAGGTTTCATGTGAAAGTATGACATCTACTTACATATGTCTGTAAGACAACTTTCATGTGAGTTTTACAATTTTCTAGATTTATCACAAAACTCAGTGCCTCACAGAGATACTCAAGAGGACCCTGGATCAGCTTCATAATGCTCATTTTTTAACCAAAAGCATCAAAAATAACATCTACTTTCAAATACAAATTATATCTTCTCCCCATTGCAAAATATCAAATTCTCAAAATGGAATTACCACGTTTAGCACAGGATTAATTTTTTATTTCCATTTTATTCAGAGAGCTTCATTCTTCATTAAGTAAAAACAACACGCCTGAATCCTCCTTCCTTTTCGTATACAAGCAATCTTACTATGGACCTGCTATAACACATGTGGAAAGATTTACCATGATTTCCAAAGACCCTGAATCAGTCTTAAAATTATTATTTTTTATTTTCTTCAGAGAGTATCTTCTGCAAAATCTTTTGGAGTGAGTAAGTAGTTACAGCTTTCAGCCATGAAGAATAAGGGACATGCATGTTTAATCAGTTCATCATGTGATATTTACCCCTGCATGAAAGTAACCCTCAGTACAACCTTAAAGAACACTACAGAGTATTTGGTAATCTATAATGTTTGATTGTAAAAAATATTCATAGAGCTTTCCAAGTTGCTTGAGTATGCAAACTGCAGTGACAAAGAGAGCAACGTTTCCTGTGAAATTTCTAGTGTTTCTGCTCCTAGGCTGGTCAGGAGCTGAAAGAAGTGACTTTATATTCACAAGCTTTCCAAATACCAACTTGAGACTTGAGGCTTGTTCTCACTGCAGTTATTGATAATGAAATTACTCCTGATTTTCACATGTTCCAAAGCCAAGTTTGTCTTACTGATCTCAGAAAGTTTGTTCCTGACTTCTGCTTTTGTGACTAAGACAAATTGCAAACAAATGCAATTGATTTTTTTTGTCTTTTACTCTTCTTGCTTTACACAGTCTATACTTTTTTTCTCTCTTCCTGTGCACAGACATTTAGAGAGCTGTTTGAAGACAGAAAATGTTTCCAGACAAGTCTGAGGCAGAGAAGGAGATAATAAACATCAAAAAATCTACAATGTCAGTATGATCATTTCATACCATCACTCCAGACTTCACTGTACTTCCAGACACTTTTACAACTGTGCCGACTGACAGCATTTCAATGCGGTTACAGACTGTGTATTGGACCCCCAGCTGTGCTGTCAGACAGTAAATAGGAAGAAAATGATAAAATTGTATCCAATTCTTTAGATATTAAATATTAATTCATTTTCACAGTTGGTATTCTTTTAAGATCTAATCTTACTGAGGGAGAAGTACTTTATTTCCAAGGGAGCACCGTGTGCAGAATGCAACCATTGAAATAGTTTTATTCTTTAAGTCTACAGTGCATGTGCTTATGCATTTTGCTGCATACAGGTGACGGTGTATAAGATTTGGTGGTAATTCTTCCTAAAACACAAGTCATGCACTTCTACATTTTGCTGAATCGCTATGCCCTTAAGGAGGCACTGGCAGCTACACAGGTTGTAGGCACAGATCTAAAGGTCACATATGACAGCTGGATACTTACTACTTTCATCCTCCATTTGAAAATGTTCCTCTTAAGTGTTTTGCTGAATCAGAGTCCATGTGTGATCTAGCTCACTTCACACTGTACAGAGTGAAGTCTATAGCCAAAGGCTTTGCAGGATTACAAAAACAACTGTGTCCTCGTACTCCAGCTCTTTTCTTTGCTTTCTGTAACTTCAGTGAAGATACCAAAATGTTACTCTGTTCCAAGAGATAAAAGAGACTAAAAATAGTATAATATGAGAAAAACCTTGGAAGACAGTGTAGGGATACCTGCAATAACACTGCTGATGGAAAATCTCAGGAAACAGAAATAGATTACCAGAGCCAAAAAATCTTAGTGTTTTGACAGTTTTCTTATGAAAACAGAGGTCAAATTAGTCAATTGTCAGTGACTGATCTTTGTCAATTACAATAAGAGGTAGAACACAACTGCAATGAGCAATAGTTGAGATAGTGACATTCCTACAGTCCCTATTTGTTTCTTCTTTCTACTTTATCAGCTCCTGTAAGCTGATGCTTCAGGAAGCTTTGGGGACTCCTGACCACTTTCAAAGTTTGGACAATGAATAGATTTGAATGGAATATCTGAATAATTAATTCATGGATGAAGACGTGATAACAATATTGGTAACAAGGAAATGAATTTGATTAAGAAAAGACAAGACTGAAAAATTGTTTCTGTAGTAATAAACAAAATATTCCCTGCTTTCAAAGACAGCCTTGTAGTTGTACTTTCCTAGTACTGAGTTCCTCTTCACTGATGCCTATCAACATTTTTGCCATCATTTTCCTGATCATACACTTTTTGGATGTTCTACTGTGAGGATTATTTGGCATTTTAGATCTCTTGCAGATGTCAAAGCCATCAAATAATCACAAATAGCTTGTGTCTGTTTCATTTTAATTATTTATCATGCACAAACATACTTGAGATTTTTATGAACAAAATATCCATATTCCACTAATCTTTTGGTTTAATTTGTAGAGTGTGTTCATATAAGAAGGACAGACTAGATCTTGTTTTTCTGAATTGCAGATCTAGAGTCAAATGTGAGGTGTTTTTTTTTTTTTTTTTTTCTTCCTCACCCCAAAAATGCTAATGATGCATTCAGTTTGTTGTGTTCTGACAAGTAGTTTTGATCTCCAGTTTTGGTTACTCAGCTCCAGTTTGACATATTTCTACTTGCTGGGTGTAGTGGACTACTTACTTATTGCAGTTGGTTCTACTATTGTTCTTTTATCCTTCATTTGAATTTACAAAATTTTGGACTCTAGCTTTGTAAAAGATGGAGTGGTTTGTAGTCCAAACTGTTGCAGAAAGTCATTCTTCTTTCTATATACCTCAAAAGCTTAACAGCAATGTTGGTAACCAACATTAATGACAAAAACAAATGTCTTCTACAGATGACATATTATTTTTCTTCACTTAAATTGACGTTAACAGCCTACCTAACACTGTTCCTAATGGGCACCTTTTTGTATTTGTATAGTCTTGGTGCTCTCCAGACCAGATATCAGCAAAGGGTTAAGAAAAATGCAAGATTTAAGGAAAGGGAGGATAGTTCAACATACCAAATATGCACAGTTTGAAAACTTGCTAAAATTCTACTTGCAAGTTTTATCACAGTGGCACTTATGTTTATTCACCCAGGAGGGGGTGTGTGACATCTCTCCCACAGCGCTTCTAATTTTTTCCTGACCTCATCCTAGAGAGACCACTTCAAAGTGTAAGAGTCAGTAAATCTGCTCCTCCTGCTGAGCCTGCTAAACCAGTGCCACTTGTGATGCACTATTACACTAGATGGGTGGATTATCTTCAAAAAAACTAGCTGGAATCATCAAATTCTATGTAGATCCCCAAATAAAGTCTACAGGTAATAAAGTGAAACACAGAGAAACAGATTTATTCAGTTATTGCCTTAACCCAAATCGACTTATGACTTTGTGCAGGTTTACCCCATCTCAACTTGAACAACTTAGCCATTGCCATAGGCCAAGCCATAGCAGGAGTAACAAGCTTTGTGGATTTGTCCTCATGAAGTTTCTTTGGGAATGGCTATTATCTTGAGTTCCCGAAGCAACATAGCAGGCACACTGTGACTGTCAAACTTTCTAGGATCTCAAGTTTCCTGACAAAAAATGTCTGCATCTTGAAGATTTGCAATGCAGAACTATGGTTTCCTCTGGCAGATATATCTGTTAAACAAGAGAGGCAATGCAGCTTTTCACTGTGTTTCTGCCACCCAGCATGATCTCACGCAATTTTCCAGCAAACAACCTATAGTAACACCTCCTCATATATCATACTCCTGCCAAAGGCCTGCCTTTCACAGGTATGTCCATACCTACGTCACAGAACCAGCTGCTATCAGAGTGCAGATGCACCAGATCTCATTCTAGTGAGTGATCATCAAGGTAAACATGCCTATTTTGTAAATCTTGCTGGAATTTATACACAAGCATAACACCAGTGTTGAGGTCTTCTGCACTGTTAAGACTAGGCATAACTAAAGACACATCAAAAAAAGTCAAACTGTAAATAAGGAGGAAATTTCTAGGTAAAAAATTAAGCACCTTCCAGACAAAGCACTGTTGTATTACGGTGTGAATTTTCAACATTTTGGATTTATGCATACAATGTTTGCCTATTTTCTATATAGCAAAGTTTCTTGTGGAGCTACCTCTTTGTCCCTTTTAAAGCCTTGATATAAAAAATAGCTTTACAATGAAACCAGCAGTGTGAGAAGAAAAAGTTTCTTCTCTAGGCATTACATATACATCTATATATAACATATATTCTCTCTAAAGCCATTAACACCTATACTTTCTATACGGCATTAAAGGAGGACAGAAAGTCCATATCTCACCTTCCATTTTCTTTGCAGTTTGGGTCTACAGACTCATGGTGTGAACATTCTGTGTGGAGCAAAGTCTATGAATCTGTCAAACAGTGATCTGAATCTCGGATATCTTATTTCTAGGGCAAGATGATAAACTACTATTAGGCATTCAGATACGTTTTCCTATTGTTTTTCACTAATGTCATTGAACTTAATGTTTCAAAACTTTGAATTTTGATAGTATTACACAGTATCCTTACCTGGTCTGCAGAGACATTAAGGCTTTCAGGAAAACCTGCACAATTTAGTCCTTATTTTGTACAAACCAGAGCATATAGGTTGTGAAGAATGAATAGCCAACAGCTGAAAAGCATTTTGCACATTTATGCCCATTCTTGTAATTCAAAGTGTTTGCAATTATGTCTTTTCAAACTCAAGAAAGCTATGGAGAAGGTAATAGGAAACTGTATCACCGTAGTTCCTCATTGTATAAGAATCAGAGACATAAAAAGAAAGATTAGGTAATTGCCCTGAAATGATTGTCTCATCAATGCCTCAAATATGAAAACTTTCAGTTAAAGCAATGAAAATAACACAAAATTCTGCACATGAGAAGGTAATGGGAAAAATGTACTCTTTTACAACCATAACCATAGCAGCATCTTGCAGCAAAATTGCTATTTTGTAGGTATGATATAATTCAATAACAACAAAAAAGAAATCAAACTACTTCTAATGTCATTCAGCATATAACTACCAAAAAACACAGTATAAAAAGCCAAGCATGTGGTCCTGTCTGTGTCACTAGATGAACATCAGTGCCAGGAGGCGATTAAGCTTCCAGTAAAGACAGTGCCATCAAGGTATCTTTATGTGGGTATCTGCATATCAGCCAAATGTTTAAGCCTCCCACTGGCAGAGATCTAGTCGAAGGAATCAGAGTGGTTCAATTCATGCTTTAATACACACCAACATTTGATCAACTGAATTGCTGCCTCAGCCATAAAGACAAAGGACTAAAATTAGTTGCCTAAATATAACTATTTCGTACTATTTTGTGTGCACTTCAACATCCCACTTGGCTTCTGCTTATCCCTCCAAAGGGCACAAGTCTTTGCTCATCCCATGCAGAAGGCTCAGATACTATAGGGTGCTTCAATAAGATCTCCCCAGAGTTCTATCTTTTTCAGGCTGAACACCTCCAGCTGTCTCAGCCTTTCCTTATAGAGGAGGTATTTCACCCCTCTGATCATTTTTGTGGCCTCCTCTGGACTTTCTCCAGCAGGTCCATGTCTTTCCTGTACTGAGGGCTCCAGAGCTGGACACAGTACTCCAGGTAGGATCTCACAAGAATGGAATAGATGGGCAGAATCAACTCCCTCAACCTGCTGGTCACACTTCTTTTGATGCATCCCATGATATGGTTTGCTTTATGGGCTGCAAGCACACACTGTCAGCTCAAGTCCAGCTTCTCATCAACCAATACCTCCAAGTCCCTCTCCACAGGTTATTCTCCTTCCTTTCACCCTCAGCCTGTATTGATACTGGGAATGGCCTGACTCAGTTGCAGGACCTTGCACTGTCCTGTGTTAAAACTCATGAAGTTCACATGGGCCCACTTCTTGAGCTTGTCTAGGTCCCTCTGGATACCATCTGATCCCCCAGGCATGTCAACTACACCACTCAACTAGGTGTCATCTGTAAACTTGCTGAGGGTGCACTCAACCCCACTGTCTATGTTACTGATGAAGATATTGAGTAGTACTGGTCCAAATACAGACCCATGAGGGACACCACTTGTCACTGATTTCCATCTGTACATTGTGTCATTGACCACTACCCTCTGGATGTGACCATCCAGCTAATTCCTCATCCGCTGAGCAGTCCATCCATCAAATCCAGATCTCTCCAATTTAGAGAGAAGGATGTTGTAAGGGACCTTACAAAAAGACCTTACAGAAGTCCAGATAGATGACAACCGTAGCTCTTCCCTTGTTCAATGTAACTAGCCCATCAGAGAAGGGCACTAGGTTGGTCAGGCAGGACTTGCCCTTGCTGAAGCCATGCTGGCTGTCTCAAATCACCTCTCTGTCCTCAGTCTATCTTAGTATAGCTTCTGGTGGGATCTGTTCCATGATCTTCCCAGGCACAGAGGTAAGGCTGACAGGTCGATAGAATCATAGAATATAGTTAGTTCTATATAGTTAGTTCATAGATAGTTCAGAGGGTCCTTCTTTCTATCCCTTAGAAAATGTTTAATTCATTTAATGAATCATGTTTTATTCAGTTTATGTTCGTACTTCTGTTTGTTCAAGCAGAACTTTCTCCACTAATCATATGAGGGACTTTGGCAGTTAGTTAGGTTTTCCCTTAGGTACCAAACATTTAGGCATAAGTATCTTCACTGTGAATAAAAGAACAAATGATAATATCCTAGAAACATGTCCACCAGATTTGATAAGGGTTTATTTTAACGCAGCTGGCATTAAAATAATTGTCATTTATTTTATACTATTTCTTGCTAATACAAGTACATGAATGGATAATAAATATAAGACCAATGGAGATATTCCTTGAAGAAAAGCGTGATTCAAAATCCCTATTTCATATTGGAAGAACAAAAACCATGAATCATACAGAAGAATTACATTATAACTCCTCTGATGGGTATGGACATTGCATTCATCGTACACATTCACTTTCTCTCCTTTGTTTTATTCATCACATCTTTTAGTCAGAGACAAATTACAAATGATATCAAATCAGTGCTGACATCTGGCCATTAAGAGGTCTGCATCAGTAATACAGGACAAATTCTCATCTGGGATAACTCCATGCGTGTCTAGCAAAAATGATGTATTGAATTTGATTTTAGATTACAGTATTAGTAACAGGTATATTCAGTTTAGAAGCTGATTCCCCCTAACCTGAGGATGCAGCCAAGGCATCTCCAGGACTCTGGCTCACTTTCATAATACAGTTCTCCCTAGCACTACAAGCTGGACAGATTTAGAAAACAGCTGGAGGAATAATGGTACTATAACTTATTTCCCTTGTGGTAGCTGTGACACCACAGACTGACCACACTGATAATTAAGATACTTCTGGAGTTGCCTTGAACTACCCATGTGAGCTGCCCTTTCCTACCATGTCATACCTGAGACCTGCACAGGTCAGGAGTCATTCTACTGGTCTCCATCCTTTCTGTACTGTTTACAGGGGCGAGATTGGAGAATTTTCAAATTCTCTGTGCTTTCTGATGAATAGGAATATTGCAGTATAATCATATCTCTGTTATCAGTTACAGTATTAAGCTTGACAGAGGAAATGCTTTTGAAAAAACTGTTTTCATGTTTCTGATACCATTCTGTTATATCATAATGAGGAAAAGAAATTAAATTTCAATTATGAAATATTTGAAACATGACATATTATGGGCAACACTCTTCTCCTCTGAAAATAGTCCACAACAAACTCCCTTCCTTTTTCAAGAGCCTATCAGGTTATTTAGTAAGAAATATTCATATGATGATTCACTTCTTTATTACATTTCCATTTTATCACTGAATAGTCTATTTTCTCCCCTTTCATAATTCTCTTAACAACACTTTTACAACAGCTGTGATTGCGTGATTGCAAAGTGACATTAGAAGAGAGATTTTTATGTTTCTAGAATGTTTTAAGGAAATTAAAGTGTTGGAAAGAAGAGAAATGAGCTACAAAAAGCTGGTGTCAAGGCCTCGGGAGCACTGGTAGCATTTAATTGCTCTGACCAATTGTATACTCAGTAAACAATACCAAGCTCTATTTTTCTTTGTTGATATTCAGGCATTTCTGGATTACAGTAGTTAGCAACATTTATGCACGTAATTTTTTTTTTTTTTTTAGACTAAAGAATAGTCTTCTCCCTTGAAATATTTTTGCTGGAATGGCACCGCAGTGAATTCTTCTTGATGTCCTCTAGTCCTGATTTTTTTATTCATTCTAATGAGGAAAATTGTTTTGCCTTATTTCAAGTTGTCATTTCTTCATTACACACTGTCAGTTACACAATAGCATTTTTTCATGCCAATATATTTTTCATATGCAAATAGGTAAATTACAGATGAGAGGCAGAAGGGATGCCTTTTGTGAATGCACAAACTTCTTACTGCCTTCTTTTTTCATGAAAGCTATTAGTCTTCCAATTAGTCCAAGAGTGACAACATCTGTGCATTGTACACATTTTCTATTCTTTTGCATTTCTATTTTTCATTTCTATTTCACTTCAGCTCACTTGACATTTGTACAGTCTTACGTTTTTATTCTCATATTCTGTGCATATGCTACACTTTTTGATCTTTTGCTTGAAGTTTTCTCAATCCATGGTAACTGTTTTACAAGAAAAGGAGTCAAAGATATTGACTTTAGCTTAGCTTACCATGCCTATGTATTTGCCAGAAATTCCACACTAGAGTTTTACAGATTTCTCTCTGTATGTGAATTGTGAATCCCCCACTTCAAAAGCACATGCAACATTTATTTTCTTATTTAAAAATGTATAGTATCTCTGGGGCAGCTCCACCAATTGTAGAAATAGAAGATGAAATAGGGATAGTATACTGTGTTTTCAGCTTCTTTTACTGCAGTGTAAAATGCATGAAAATAAGAAGGACCCAATGATTTATGGTGTCACAGTTGCAGCACCGCTTTCCTATGCTGCACATTGACTATAATCAAAGCCTAGTTGAAGTTAGGGATGGCAAGCATCTGTTTGAAAATAAAAAGCAATTGCATTATTCACTCATGTCCATTTGTCTTGTTTCGTGTACACTCATTTGTTCTTATCCTGTATTGAACACTGTATTATTCCAGTATATGTTAAGTTTGGAGACTTCATGTGTGTGACTTGGTGTTCAGTCAGAAGTCTAGAGCATGATTAGATGCCCTACCTGACCAGCTTTTCTGCAGAAAAATGTTAAAATATGTATGTTGGTATTTTAGGAAGGAGGAGGTCCAAAAAGTGTTCTGTGCATTTATAATGGAGTATGATCATGTTTGATAATGTGTTCATTCTCAGGTGAGATTATCAGTTTCTGTGATGATCTGTGGACAGGAACATTACATTCTACAGGATTTATGTCGCATCTTTTGCTACATACAAGGAATGATGGAATTGAGGAATATTTTCCCCTTTGTCATATATCTTTCATCTTAGAAGGCAGGAAGTAGTGCTGTCAGTTCTATTAATAACATCACAAATCTTGATGACATGTGCGTAAAAAAAATTCTCATGGCTTCCTGTGACAATATTCTAAAGTCTTTCAAAGAGTTTCCATTTCCCTTAAAATTTAGTGATATGAAGCCAAATTGACTACAACTGTTTTTGCTTTTGTATCTACTGGTGCCCAAGAGAATGAGAACCAGTAGAAAAAGAGAATTAAATAATAATGATAGAAGTATAAACAAAGAGTTATAACAAGAGCGAGAAGTAATAGTTCAGGGTAAGGAAAGAAAAAAAAAGAGGAAAAGAGGAAGAGGATAATGATAGAGGTACAAGAGATGATTCAAGATAAAAACTTAAGGAAAAAAATTTAGATAGAAGATGGTGCAGGGAAGGTCTGGAAAGACAACAAGAGTATTGGGACAGATCCCCAAGCAGTGAAGAAAGTGTCCATGTTGTTGAACATACAGTCAAATTTGCAGTGACCATTTCGTTATCAATGCAGCGTAATCAAAAGCAATCATTCAACATTAAATCCTTCAGTGACTGTACCTTGCCAGCTAACATAATCCATGGTTTTATTACCAGAGGAACTGGGATGAGAGTAGACAGAATCAAGGGTATATCTGAAAAATATATGATCTAAATAGACAGAAAAATATCATCTTACCATTCCTTTATCACAAATCAGAAAGTAAAATATCACGTGATTAAATAGTTTGCCTAGATTCATTTTAATATTAATTTATTTCATTTAATTTATTTCATTTTAATGTATTTATTATTGCAAATCCTTATAAAGTGTTTTGATCAGCCTTACCAAAATCCCAGTGGTGTCTCTTTCTTGAACTAAATCCATTAAATTCAAGAAAATAGGAGAAATGAGAAAGAAAAAAAAAATAGAAGAGTAAAAAGAAATTGAAAATTAAGATAGAAAGCCACATAGGACAGAGAAGGGATCAGAAGGCAAGAACTCAGATATTAAATATACATAACAATATGAAAATGTGATGCTGCAACTTCCAGCCAGTTACAGACTTGCACAGAGCACAGCCTCTCCCTGCACACTCTGGTGATAACTGTGGCATATGCAGGATGCCACTACCATTGCCAGAACTGCATCTGCTGTTTTTAATGAGGAATACTGCAAAATGTCTTCCAAAGTTGCATGGGAGGAGCTTGCAAACAATAGAAGCTTAAAAAGAATGAAAGGTAAATCACAATACTTCTTGTATCTCATCTAGAAGTTTTATATGGAGAAAAAGTGGAGAAGACCAAACCAGGCAAATCTATGTAGCAAACTGGTAGACAGAAAGGCAGGTTTGCCTGCGTGAATTCAGAAGTCCTCTTTAGTTGATTGCCAGGAATTTTCTTTTTGCCAGATTGCCGTAGCAAAACACAATTTTATATGGCCGGGAGTATCTTCTGTGAACAAAACAGTGTGATTACATTTTTAAGAAATTTCAAATATCTTGAAAACTTATAACAGAGTTTCATATTTTAAATTAGAAAATATAGACCCTAAGAGTCATGGTCTAGCTTGATCAATATAATTCACAGTCATTCTCCATTATCTGTTACATTTTCCATGTAGCCTTTTTTAGAAGGCTAAATAGCATTTTAATACCAGCTTTCATTGATGACCCATGTAATTGCCTTTAGTCTTTTATGTTACATGGAAATCCATCTTCTGAGCTGTGTGATGACAGAAAAGCAGCTTTGTTTCCCATCATTTCAAACAACCTTTACCAGAAAGAAATCACTAACAGGTATTCTGCAGATTACTGATTTACTCAGCCAAAAAAGAAATGAGAAACACCAACTTTAAACTGCCTCTTTCCCCATAAAACAGCTTTATTATCAACTCTGAAATGGATGTGTCTGCACTCGTAAAAAAGTTTGATAAAATACAGTCTTATTGACCTGAACAAAGCTTTTGCAGTTTTTCCTGTTCATCATTCATAGAAATATCTGTTGAGAGCATAAGGCTTTTTACATTTTCAAATGAAAGCTCTTTCTACAGATAACCTCCAGCTCTCTGCATGACTTGTCCATATAGTCACATTATTTTAACATATTCAAGTTATTTGCATATTGACTTATTTGCTATGAAAAATGGGATCTTTACCATTTGCTCCAAACGACCTCTTCTGTTCTTTTCATGTAGAAAAGAACTCACAACCCCCTCCCCCAGCATTTCTAGAGACAGGCAACAGAATGAATTCAATGCACTGGGGTCCTTGGAATAAGTGTCCTGGAACAACTTTGTCTACCAGTCTTCTGAGGATTCACTAGATGTGAGGAGAGGTGTTATATTTAGTTGCTTATCTGCTTTTGTCTGCAGTGCAGGACTTGCAAAGATGTCTTTCATTCTGAGGCTCAACACATCAAGTATCCCCTGATCTGAGGATGTTTGAGGCTGCAGAGTCTCTTGCATAGAATAAATGTCTTATCTAAAAATAGCATTACATTTCTACATAGTCCTTCATTTTTTGTTGCTCTACTTTGTACATAAATTAAGGCACAAAGAAAAGCTAAAGGTCTGTCTTTACACTGACAGAGGGAAGAAAACTCAAAGCTTAAAAAGAAAATTCTCTGACATTCCTACTCAAAATCACCCCGGTATGTCCAAATATTGCATTGAATAGAAGGTGGCAGAAGGTATCCTTCAAAGACTTAGATAGAAAACAGAAAAAAATGAAAGCTAGTGTGTCATGCTGAATAACAGATATAACAGCATAGATTAAAGCTGCAGTATATTATTGAATATTCGCTTTCATCCTGTGGGTTTTAAACAAGGCCTTTAACGCAAGGTTCCTCTGTGATTAAATCTCCTTCAGTGTATATTCACTGAATGTCTTAAATTATTACTCCCCCCACATTTTAGGAAACTAGTGAATTACTAAAATAAAATTCTTAATCTAGCATATTGAAAGAGAATGATATTGAAACCAAGTATCGCCATGGGCTGTACTGAATACCACTGTGGATTAGCAATGTCAAAGGACTGGACAACAGCCTGCTTGCCTATGTTAAATCAATATCTCAACAACGAGGAGGTGTGTCATTTAAATGTCTGTCCACCACAGTCCTTTTGAAGTTGCAAAAGCTTTGAGTCACCCATATCTGCAAATTATCTCCAACAACATATATTTTAACACCAAATGTTTGAGCTGGATCCTCCCACATCAGTAATACCTGATACTGGACTGTGAAGTCATCATTTGCAAATTGTCTGTAGATAGCGTTCCAATTCTCCTAAAGCATGCTGTAAGTAAGGAGTCTTTTCCCTGCATGCCTGCAATTTTCTCTGTTTTCATTGTGATGCTGATCTCAGTTTTATTTAGAGCTAGGTTTTTATCTTAAGCTTGTGCCCATTTAACAGTGGAAGAGGACAACATGTAGCAAGGCCATAATGCACTGAACCTGCAGGATGGACTTCTGACTGGCTTGTTGATGTTGACTGGGAAAGTCTCTGGGCCTTCATAGCAAACATAGGGTAAGGGTGAAGTACCTTTCTTTAACATGTAGCACCCATGTCTTGTCATTGCTAAAGAGCACTGTTAAGGAAATGAGGATGCATCTCCTTCCCAGGCAATTGTCTGCTCTTTCCTTTGATAGAACTGAAGCTATTGACAATGCTAATAAGAATCTTTTCACTCCACACTGAGTATAAAGAAGACAGTGTTAAAAATATTTAGGAGCCTCATTCCTATGATTTCAATAGTTTGCTGGATTGAGGTAGCCAGATTTTGAGAGAGAGGAAGGGAAAGGAAGGGAAAGAAAATGAAGGAAGGGAAGGGAAAAGGGAAATTTCTGTGCTTTCGAGGAGCTGTAGAGAAGACAATGACTTCATCCAGGTGTTGTTTATAAAGACACTCTTTATAAAAGTTGTGACAAAATAATACTGCAAAAATCTTAAATGCAGAACAATCTTGCGATTTCAGGATATGCAGTCTTTCCAATTAAATGCCTTGGTGAATCGTAAATTAATTGAAAAGACAAAACTAGCAACACATTCCTAAAAAATTACTGTTATATTGCAAGACATCCCCTGTCTAGGAGAAAGAAGGTCATTTAATAAATTGCCATTATCCTACCCACTCTCTCTTCAAATATCACTCTTTGCAGTAGTGGATAGGATTAACGTAGAGTTTATTTTTTGAAACATTTTTTAACTTTTTTTTTCCAAATTTGTGACATCTGTGTCCTTGGCCCATTCGTAATGAAAAACATGAACATTTTGCTCTCCAGCATGTTTATTTTTCACTGATTTGTGGAACCAGAATGTACACCTCAAGGTATGTTTCTCATAATGAAATTACTAACGTGGTGTTGGGGGAAGCAAGCTTTTTTTTTTGGCTTTTTTTCCCTTGGAAGTCAGATCTAATTTCTTCCAGATGTTTGTTATACTAATGGAGGAAAGGAAAAGTTCAGTAAAAGAAAATAGAACCAATTTAAATTTTACCTGTCATTGCTTTAAAACAATTTCTGC
Source organism: Nesoenas mayeri (assembly GCF_963082525.1). Classification (NCBI taxonomy): domain Eukaryota; kingdom Metazoa; phylum Chordata; class Aves; order Columbiformes; family Columbidae; genus Nesoenas; species Nesoenas mayeri. The sequence continues at coordinate 41,366,342 of NC_137544.1, forward strand.
AACTGCTATGTTCTTTTTGAAAGCTGTAAATTCTGTTTTAGCACTTGTATAATTGCTTAAGCCACAGGCAAAGTGTACGCAAAATGTGATGAAATTATGCTGTGAAACAATCTGACAGGACTGCAGAGATACTTTGACCATTCTACTGCTACTTTTCCATAATTTCTATCCCTTTTTCCATTCTCTGTCCTCTATCTGAACAGGTAAACTGCATAGAAGAAAAGAGAATGTATGCTACCAATACTAGCTAAAAATTTCTGAAGGGAGTAACTAAAATAAAAGTTAGTTTCTGAAGGAGGATAAAAAGGTTACCTTTAGTAAGCCTAAAATGAACATGTGATTCAAATGAAGTTTTGTAATATGAGGGAAAATGCATTTGTATATAGGGCTCTACAGTAAAATACAGAAAACATATTTTGTAGGGACAGGCTAATTTTGTAGTAACCATGATATATTGTGATTAATCAGTTCTTGATCCTCTAAGATAGTATCAAAACTGTACAATTGATTTGAATAGTGCTACTGATAACTGACAAGGGAATATATGAAAAAATAAGAATGACATCCAGCAATACTTAATCTTTATGTTGCGTTGAATTGCATCAGTGTCTATTAGCCTTTACAACATAGAGACTTAGTTTATTGTATTATCTCAATGTGAAATGCTTGAACAATTCCAGTAGGGTGTCCATATGTAGTGATTTCACATTTTATACAGGTCCCTAAATCTGGCCAAGACTTTACATCTACAATATTCATCAATCTATTTAATTAGGAAGCGAAGAAATAATACCTATAGTATGCAATGATAAGTGTCTTTTTAGATGAAAAGCTTTTAAGAATTAGAATAATGATGAGAGAAATGTCCTCACATTAAAGCTTAGGGGACCTCAGGGTAAGTGAAATACATTAAATAGGTACTTATGGCAATTATGTTTAAAATAAACTTTTGATATAAATCAGTAGTGGTCTATCAGATCATTCCCTTGGATGAGCCTCCATGGTAACTAGAATGATGTCTCTAGACTCTATCACAAATCATAATGTCATGCACTGCAAAGCTACAGTCAACCTATACTCCTAAATAGAAATTTTTATCCATCAATAAGCTGATGATGTAAGGGAATTACAGATATCCACATTTCAAAGAACAAATGTTTATTTACTCTTTAACATCCTTACTGGTTAGACTTATTTAACTGTAAGAACTTTTGCTAAATTCTGCAAGAAAAGCAATAGGTATGGTTGTAAGACATCAACATGTGCTTGAGCAGAATCATTAGCTAATGTCTTGCAAAACAAAATGAAAATATATGTTAATACTAAATATGAAAAGATGAGTTTCTAGTCAAAACACTAGAAAGGGCTAGTTCTAAGCTGGGCGGGGGAGGAGGGGGTAGGTGAATTTTCACTTCAGAGCCAGATGATAATTTGCTGCATTTTGTAATGCAAGTTACTCCATGCTGAGAAGCAGATACAGGGGCGTAAGCAAGGCCTCCCTGGACATGTGTTAAAACTGCTTCCAATACAGTCACCTGTCAAAAACTCACCCAAAACAGACAGCTAAAGGTAGACACATGTGAACCACATATATCCTACAATTAAAGGATACTAGCCTTCCTTGATGGACCAGCCAGGCTCTGGTTAGCTTTTTAATCCAAATGTGGATGAAAACTTTTGTGAGATTGAACTGTTTCACTGGAATAACCAGTGCTGGATACTAGTCATCCTGGGGAGAAAAGGAGAACAGACAGAATCTATCCCAAGACTACCAAGTTTCCAACTCATGCCCTGAGGTAAGAAATTCAATTTCACATGGAAATCCTAAAAATCAGCACTGCTAGGACACCCAATGCCCATCTGAAGCACACAAATGTAAGAGTTGCAATAGGGAATCCATAGTTCTGTAACCTAAACAATGATATTTGAAACCTGCCTTTCACTATCTCAATCTTCACCTTCAACTGAAAGTTTGACATTTTATGTGATTCCTATAATTCTGTAAAGTATGACATAATTTCATCTACAAGAGTGCTTAGAAATGCATGTGAAAGTAACCTGAGAGAGACAGTTCTCCTATGTTGGCAGTGCTTTCTAATGCCTCATGATTGGGGTGCTCATTGTCAGTGAAAAATAAAAAATAATAATAAAAAAAAAACCTCAGTGGATTTCTTTAAATCAAATTGGGTTAGCAGCAGAAGGTAAGTTACCAAACAATAACAATGACAAAAACATAGTCTTTTGATAAACATATTCAGCCTTCTGCATAATTTCTGCCTAATTAAAAAAATACGGCAAAGTAAAATGCAGTGTTTATTATGTGACTCGATATTACAAACTTCATATTAAACGTCAACTTTTTTTTTTTCAGAAAAAAAATAAGATGTGCAGTGAAAGTGTAGTTCATAATGTTATTTCACTTTTGCAGAGCTGGCCAAAAGCCAAATTGGAATGGATACACTTTGTATGTAAAACTTATCATGCAGTTCTAATTAAAATCTACTGAAGCTTTCAGCTTCATTTAAAAGAGTTAATCTTCTGAATACCCTCCATTTTCTTTTGGTTGCATCATATTTAAGGAGAAGCTATCATACTTTTTAAATTAAATAAAATGGACTAAGTTTTAAAACATCAGGAAATAAAATTTGGTTTCTTATGGACACAAATCTATGTGTTTTTGACAGGACTTTTAGAGACAGAAGCTTTGCCTTCTGTAAATAGAATGCGGAAAAGTAGCAAGTTTTTTTTAAAGTCAATATTTAATTATTTCTTATCATTCATAGAATATATGTATTTTTACATATGAGTACATTTCACTGTAGGTAACTAATTTGATGGTGTATATAAAGTACCTAAATCTGTTTCTGACTTTTACTTTATTAATTAAAAATGGTATTAAATGTGTGCCACTGCTAAAGTAATTAACTGTGAGTAGCCTTTTTAATAAATGCACTGATCTCCTCACTATATTAGCTGAAAAATAGCTGACAAGGTAGCAGATATTTAAAGAGTTTTAGACCATTTTAATTACGTCTTCTGTCCATATTATTTAGAGATAACATATACATCTATTGTATATAATTTATATTAAGACAATAAATGGTTAATAATACAGTAAATAATATAATGAATGACAGAATGAACAAAAATAGTAGTATGAAGGTTATAGCAGTGAAGATAGATATAGATATAAAGATAGTTATACATTATATAGACATAGAATGTATGGAAACAGTATTTTTCTGGATGCTAAATGGAAATAGCAAGTGAACTGGGCAGACAACACAAACTAAGCTACCATTAGCAGTACTGACAATGCCCAGGTCTACCCCTCCTTTGCCTCTCAAGGCCACTGGCCATGGTGATGACAACTAACAAATGGCACCCAGCTCAGAGTCCTAGCCACAAAAGGGAAGCAAGGGCACCCTTCAGAAGAGTTCATAGCTAAGGTTAGTCACCTTTGGTAATCTAGCACATAGTTAATGGATATTTTAAGATTTCTCGCATAAAAAGAATCCCTCAAAACTGCTTTCTTTCACCCATAGCTGACTGAGACGTCCTGATGCATCCTGACCTCAAGTGGTCAGGGTGGGCTGGTGTCATGTATTCAAGCTGGAAACTCTCAGTCTACATCAATGCCAAAACCTTTATGTGAGGACTGAATCACTTACAAACACTGAAGTAGCACTACATGCTGTAGTGCATCTTCTCAGCAGCATTGTCACCAGGAATAAGAAACGCAGGATATAAAATATTCACCATATTGGATTTCTAGGGGATTGCAAAAGAAATTTAAGAAATAAGGCCTAATCTACAAGGCATTTCATGTCCTGAAAAGGCTGTTCCAGTGCCTGGGAAAATAAAGAGATTGTAAGATGTCTAAGGAATGAGCTAAAGCATTCATTGCATTGGTAGTGGCAAAAGAGGTTATACTAGTCTGAGTCTTAGTGGAACTCCTCCTTGAAGCTGATCTCGTTTAAATGTGTATTAATGACGCAATTAGGTTTTAACTGTTTTAAGTAGGAGTGGGTTGTGAAGTTTGCTGATGATGTAAGACTGAGAGTGTCCGCTAGTAACAAAAAAAATTTCAGGATACCATGCAGAAAGAACTCGGTGATCTTGCAGAACAGAGAAATTGGAAAGGGAATAAATGTGAGAATAGATAATAGGCACATCTGCTATATGGTAAGAATCAGAAATGACTGAAGAGTCATGACTGTTGAAGTATTGATATAGTATAACACTAAAACATGTAAATATGATCTTTGAATGCATCAGGAAGGTCTTTCCAGCAGATCTGAAGCAAACGTTTGACCCCTTCTCCTGCCCCTCCTTCCTACAACTTTATTCTGGTCTTCCACATTTAAAGAAGGTGGATTCAAACTGAAACAAATTCAAAGAGCTCTATATGAAATGTCTATTATTCAAAGAAAGAAAAGAGATTACATTTTTGCAGTATAGCAAAACAAGGGCTGCAAGGGAATATGCCTAATGTCTATAAATAAATATTAATGTTAATACTCAAGAGGTAAAGAAGTCCTTTAAAAGATATTGTCACAGAAATATGCATACATATATATATATATATATATATACACATACATGTCGATTGCACATATGTAGGCTGGAAAACAGAAGAATGTGCCTTAAAGCAGGAGGTTCTTAAACAGTTTCCATAAACAGTGAAAACAGAAACCTAATAATTTCTAAAGTTTATAAAGGAGATTATCACTTTTGGATGCTCGTCATGCCAAAAGATTAGACTCAATGACCTTGGAAGTGCCTTCTTATCCCACTGTGTTTGTACAATAGCTAAACAACAGCCTTAAACATTAGGTTTAATGTTGCAATGATTAGCTATATTCTTCTAGCATAAAGGCACTGTGCAATCAAAGTAAAGGTCGGCTTTCTCAGACTAAGGAGTTCTTTGGCATCAACAGTCTTTGGTATAATGAATTTCCCCAAGATCTACAAACTGAATCAATTCTCCTAAATTCTTAGCCATTGGGTATTTTGGATAAGATTGTCTCACTTCTTCAAAGAAAAAAAAAGTTCTCAGAGATTTCAGTGTTTACACAACTACACATTATAGCCACTGCACTTCAGAAAGTCTTAGTTCTGCACTGTGAAGGCAAAAGTCAGACCACAGCTCTGGGGGATAGTGTTTCACCTTAGCACAGAAAACAGAAATAGGATTTCTGCAATGCTACTTATTTGCAACAGAGGCAGCTTTTATTTACTCAATAACTTTGGATCAAACTGGCTCCTTTTACAACTAAATGTTGCCTTTTTCTCTCTGTCTAAAGAATTTTTATCTTTGCCATTAAAAATTAAACTCAAATGTTTATTTCTAGCTACGCTGTTATCAATATGATTCTATTTTAGAGAAAATCCTTCTTTGTTTACATCTACAGTCCAAATGTAATTTTGTCTTTTCATACATGTGGGGGTGATCTATTTTGAAGATCTCCGTCCATTTTACTCCAGCTGCAGTGAACAGGGGATGTAGGTGTCTGGAGGCTTTGGTAAATTAAACCCTTACACAGTAACTCTGTTAATGATGGTGAGTCAGAGGGGAACCTGTACCAGTCTCCCACATCTGCATCAGCTCACTGCCTCTGTCAGCAGGATGTAGAACACATTTATTTTTTGTCACTGAATTCAAAATGACTGAATATAGAGCAGATCTGCTGAACAGGAAGGTGCATTTTTACATAATACCTTTTCAGAACTGAATAAAGGTCAAAATCTGTTTGACTTACGTTGCATGAAATTAATTCAAAGGAGATCATTTACGACAGAATTCAGTCCCAAGTTTATATAAGACTACAATTACAGATGGCTTTTTCAGAAACAAAAGAACACACTTCAGTGTCCTTCACATACAACTTATAAATGTAATTAATGTTATGTATTAAATAGTTAATGCAGAGGAATCACAAAATCATAATGCCATTGTAACAGGGCTAAAATAAATTAACTAACTTGAAATGAGATTGATAGCTACCTGTATAGCTGGGTAACTTTCATGGACTATTCCCAATTATAGAGAGCTTCATGAATACAGTCAATGAGGCATTGAATAAAAATCATACTAAAGAGATATGATGGTCAACAAATATCTAGCATAAACCTCAGGATTTCCTCATTTGAACTGATTGGTTTCAGCCCAGATGGATGGTTCCAAAACCTGCTGATTATTGAGATGTAAAGGACTGGTATGCTCCTCATTTTGTGAGAACTTTCTCTACTCCCAGCACACACACATGAATAGTCACATTGCAGTGGCTTGAATCCAGGCTGTGAATGATGTATAACAGAAGGAGCAATCAAATTCCTCTGAAACCATTGAAGTCAAATTTTCATTGTTAGTTTGTGGCACAACATCCCTATGACCAATAATTCTGACTGTCATGAGCACATAACAGTAATACACTGAGATTGGTTCAAAATTAATTTATACTGGGCTACTTCAATTAGCCAGTGCAATGCTAGACCTAACAGATGTTCCATACTGTAATGCAGTATTAGAGAACAAGTATGACACAGCTACATTGATTTTATCTTCACTACCTTTTCAATGTAGCACCAGACTATTTACAGTATATAAGACCAAATGTAATTATGAGTCTTTAGAGTTAGCAGCTGGACATATTAGCAAGAACTCTTGCCCTTAGGAGACCACCACATTGAAGAAAATCCATTGTTATAAAGTTTTGGATGGTTTCCCAGATACACTGCAAAAAATTATAAACACTTAAGAATTTTTCAACCAAAAGAGGACAGGTGTCAGAGCAAAGAGGAGACCTATCATGGCACTTACACCATATTTCACAGCAATGCATCATCACAGTGGTGGATAACCCAAAAACACAGCATTATTCAGCATCTGCCTCTGTATATAAATTCATTCATTCCAAGGTCAGGAGCAACTTCTGTGAACACAGAGTCTGACCTGCTGTTGAACACAGACTGTACAATGCCTCGATGCAGTCTGACCTGTTCAATAACCCCAGCTGTAGAAAACCCAGTATTAACCTTTGCAAATTTTCCCCACTTGGAAAACATTTTAGCTTTCTTCTAATCTGATTTTGTCTTGTTTTAACATCTTGTCCTCAGATCTTGCCAATAATTTTCTTTTAGTCTCAAAATTTGACTTTCTATGTAAGAAAATTTAGATTATGAACAAGTCACATTTTAATCTTGATAAACAAATAATTACTTGATAAATTTAGCTAGATTAAATGAGATTGAGCTGCTAGAGTGATGCACTGTATGAGTTTATTTTCCATTAGGATAATCCCAAAGATTATGCTGTAATCTGTGTAAACTATTAGTATCCATATGTCTGTAGCACCAGATCTGAGCAGGGTACTCTAAAGCAGTAATATTCAAAGGTGACATAACTTCTTTATTTCTATACAAATACTCCTAAAGAGAACATCACAGTTCATGCTCACCTGAGCTTTATAGTCAAGGCTTCTCAGAATAGAAAAGATTCCTTCCTTTATTGGAAATAAAATACTTGCATGCTAGGCCTATGGCTTTGGGCTTAGCTATATGCAAATTCAGCTGTTTGTTTGCACCTAGCTTGCCAGACAGTCTGATCACCTTGCATCAAAGACTTCCCTTTATATTATTCACTACACTCACAACATTTTTCATCTGCAACTTTATCAGTATCATTGTGTGTTTTCTTCCAAGCATTGAAAAAGAATATTAAATATAATAGAGTCAAATACTGATCCCAGTGGAGCTCATAGACAAACATCTGAAGAATGATGATTCATCATCTACAGTAATATTTTAAGACCTTTCAGTTGCCCAGGTTTTAATCAATTCAGTATGTGGCATGTTGATTTTATTTCTTAATCAACATGTCATGTGCTACCAAATGAAATGCCCTATAGAAGACTAAGTGCATTTCATCAATTTTATTACCTTTATAAACAAAATAGGATTGCTGTATCATCTGTTTCATTATTCTGCCTGAGATCATTTTCAGGCTGACAAATCTATGATTATACTTTTTTGTTGTTTATATTGGTACAGAATTTGATCTCCTGTTTACTTCTGGGACTACCAAAATGCTTTTTGTATTGAAACCCATTGTTGAAACTCAACCCTAACAATTCAAGGAGATCATCAGCCAGGTCTATAAAAAATCTCAGATGCAAATTACCTGGACATGTTCATTTTAAAAAAAAAAGTTTGGCTTTATTAGTCTTTGTTTAACATATACCTACATTTTTTTGAACTGAAATATGTCCTTATCCTTATGTATGTAGTATTCTACTATATACATAATATATATATACATTATCCTTATGTCATACTATATTCAAGACAACAAACAACTGCAGTGTTGATGTGAGACTGTAGGTAGTGCAACCTCTTTGTTATCACAAGATACAGAACACATCTCATATGTGGTGCTGAAGGGCAAATACTCTTTCTCACAGCCATCACTATGCTCTGATACACTGGTATTATCTGTCTCTTTCCTAAAGCGTCACCTACAGTATTTTATTTAATAAACATATTGCCTCTGTTATGCTGTTTTTGAAAGGTTTCTGCTTCTATCTGGCTTCAGACCAGTATCAGACCAGAAATATTTTGTCAAATCTACATCAAAATATCTTTCTCATTTTATTGACATTTAACATCCTCGTTTTGCCCTTCAGCTTCTACTATTATTCTTTTGTAACTCATGGCTTTCTTTGCAACGTATGGTATGAACTTATCAAAATCACTTTTTTAAAATGTACCTTGAAAGACAGTGACGAGTGAGGTTTGTTTCCTATTAGGTTTAGTCTAATCTAAAACTCATCAGAAAATATCATATTGACTAAAATAAAAGTTGATTGTTCTTCACTAAAATAACCATATAATCTCTACCTGCATTAACTGTGGGTAGCACTTAATCGTAAGTCATCAAGATGCAAAACATTCACTTTTCTTTAAAATATCAGGGAGTATATTAAAATAACACTTTAGATAATTTTCACTTTTAAATGTTAACATTTACAATTAAAAGTTTTGATTTTGCCTTCAAAAATTATTTTTTATGGAAATTAAATAAAAGTTTAAAAATCAAAATATGGTCAAATCCTTTAAATTATGCTGAAAAATATATGAAATATATGAAATTAAGATTCAGAAAATTATCTCTGTTTATTTCCCCTAAAATACACATATATACACTCACACAAGCAGAATTGAGCACATATTCATTGAGAAAAATGAGTCTTAAATCCAGACCTTGCAATGGGTTTGAAGACTTTGGTTCTCACAGTTCATTGCACAAAATAGCTGTACTCTGTAAGGGTGGAAGGATCTGCCAACAAAGAACTTATTACAGAATCAAAACCATCATTTGCAATCTTCAACCTTTATTAACAATTCATCCTCATTACTGCAGTCATTTTCTTCATGCTCTCTTTCTTCATAAAGTACAGTTCTTTGTACAAATCATTATCAGTTCTGTTTGTCAAAGGCCTTGAGGCAGCTAGGAGAAGTTTCTTCAAACAGAACTTTAAAACTTAATGATTACTTGGAGACTGTAAAATAATCTAACCTGTTCAATATTAATATAAATTTTGCGCAGTTAGTAGTCTTTTTGTCTCCTTCTCTCTGAATACCCACTATGAACCACACATGAAACTGGATATTGTTTACATTGTGAGCTGGCTAAGAGCCAGATCTGCATCCATTTTCTAGAAATACAAATTTTGCTTCATATCCAAATATGCCAAGATCACAGGCCTTGATGGTGGGGGTAGGGATGAGGAGAAGGCAGAATAGTGGCCTGTTGTTGCGCTAGTTCTCATATCCATCAGGACAGCCAACTTTATTTTCACTGTTGCTCAAGCATGCTACACCTCTCTCTTCAGTTCTACATTACTATTCAACATATTTGATTTATAATAGGTAATAATGTTTATTTTTCAAACCCAAGGAACAGATGTGGCAGGGCACAGTTGAATGAAAAAAGAAATACCGCAGTGTTCCCATCAACTGACTGAACAGCCTATATATATGAAATAACAACTATAGGTCTGTGTTTTTCTCATGGGAACCTAACTCCGTAGTGGAGGTCTGACTAACCTCGGTAAGGCAACATTCTGCCAACTGTAATCTTAAAACCCCAAAAGTGATATTCTTCATGTATGGTATATTTATTGGTATAAACAAGAGTGGAAAATTTCAACTCAATGTACACTCTCACTATGACCATACCAGATAACCAGAGTCATGGCCAAAACCTTGTCAAATTTGTGCTAAACTGGAGAATGGATTGTTGTTGTTGTTATTTGTTTCTTTGTTTTAATGCAGTCCTGTGTCTTTTCTTCATGGGATATGTAATGCAGTCAAATGTGCAGTATGGCAGCTGAGGTTTGAGCCTGTTGGTTTATCCTACCACCCCTGGTATAGGACAGTACCCTCATGCACACGTAGGTTCATGCAGCAGTAGACAGCTCTACTGAAATGCTACAGAACTCCCCTGCACTCACCCCAAACAGTTGCTGTAGGACCTGGTCGCTGCTTTTGGTACAGCTGTGAGGAAGTGACTGTCCCAGCATCCGCCACCAGCATCTTCCCCATAAGCTCCTGGTAATGAACAGCTCTAGGAGAAGCTGCTACTCTGAGCAGCATCATTCCCACTCCTCCAAGCTGCATGTGTGCAACCACACTCAACCGCTGACACCAGGAGAGTGGAAAGTAATTTACCTCAGTTTTGGCAAAACTGTAGAAAACTCTCCTCTGCTTCCCTGCTAGCATTCTCAGGGCCCTCAGAACTCCAAAAAAGAAATGACAGGGAGGGATTAGGGTAACTAATTTATACACAAGTCCTACTTCTTCCTGTTCTATCTTGCTCCTAAGTGAAAAGGACAGCGCTGTGTCTACCATCAGAGATGGGTTGTAACACAGCTGAAGTCGTGTTATACCTGGTTTTCCTTTTTCCTTCATTGGCTGACTAGCCGTCTGATACCAAACATGAACAAATAATTCCTGCAAATATGTAGGTAATCTTGACTGAGGAATCAGTAATGGTAAATGCAGCTTAAGTAGTGCAGACAATATCAATTATCATGACCACTATGATGAATGTAACAGCACCAGACAGCAATAAAAAAGTGATCACTAGGTTACTGCAAAAGTTCAATAGAAAATAAAGGTTTCCTGAATTTTAAACAAACCTGTATTAGATAACTATATTTTAGTACAGCTTTAAAAAAAATCCTAAAGGCATATTTCAATTTTTCAGCTTATATGTTTAATCTAAATGCGTTACATTGCACCTGCATACACATGTATTTATTGATTTATGTGACATCATAGATACAACCTCTTTAATCTAAAGAGTCAAATAGAAGAAAATCTTAAAAATGCAAAATAGAAAGTTGATACTGGCAGCTACCTTTGAAACTGTTACTCTTGTCAACTTTTTTGTTTGTTTGTTTTCTTTAAACAGTGACTGGGGATAAATGGGGACTAAATCATCATGTGGGGTGTGGTTGCGATCTGCTACTGTTAAATTTCTATACATGTTTTTATTTACTGTAACTCATTCAGAGTTCTTTAAAAATTATATCTTTCAAGCATATATTATTTTTACTTGGGTTTTGTTTTTTGTTGAGGGGGGTGTTTGTTTATTTGTTTGTTTGTTTCTCTCACAAGTTGTTTTCACTATGTGAATCTGAACAGAAATAGCGTATTAATGTTTAAGTGAGAAAAAAACTGTCTCTTCCCTTATCATTATTTTTGCCATTTTGAAAAAATACAATAAAAAAACCCCAATAGAATGACACTATTTTGCAGACAAAAAGGAGTTGGGTTAAAATTCCAAATCAGCTGGAAATATCTTCAGTGAATAACAGTCTATATCTCTTCTCTGAAGTAATTATTTTTGACTGGATAAGGTTATTTGTGCTTGAAAAATTCATAGCAGGAAGCATCTTTTAAAAATATTACCTACAGTTGTATACCAAAGGGAAATTTGCAGCAACAGAAATACATTCAAAGTGATTTTTTTGAGAGTCGCTATTTTAAGAATATAAAATCTGGGTCTAGCATGAGTTATTTGTACATGAGTTATTCTGTGACTCCTGCCATCCTTCCTTTAAGCACACATTCTAATACCCTTATTCATTATGAGTGCTATATTTCCATGTAGTAGACAATACAATTTGGAAACTGTGAAATATGACCGTACTTACATGTCATCCATGTACCTCATTACCAATACCATTAATAGCTAGCTCCATGCCTGTCCCTCATTAACTACTATTCTGCCCTGTCTGATGGAGAAGTTGAAAGGGAGAGCAGATGATCACAAGTTTTTCTTAATTCTTCCCCAAAGATCCACAAGTCATCTGCTGGATAATCACATTATTTTGAAATGAAAAGGTAGAAACCTGAGGTTTTGTTACTGAAGGTGTTTTGAAGGAAGTTTTCAGATAAATGAGAGGAATAAATATCCCTCTCTCTACCTCAGGATGGAAAAGTGAAATAATGAACTTCAAAGAGCATAATGGAAGCAAGCAATAGTTTCTCCTTAGGTGTCCTTTCTTCCTTCCATCTGTCTACAACACCTTCTTTTTTACAAGTCCCCCAACACACCCAACAATGCACCCAGACAGCTCATCTGGCACCATCTCTCCAACATTTCACCCTTGCATTTCAACTTTTTACTCTTTCATCTCACATTTTATTCTGCCTCATGTATTAGAAATCTTACCCTGCTGACACATCTGTTTCAGAATGAAAAAAAACACCATCCTGTCTATCCCATCAGAGATCACAGTCATCCTGCTAAAAATCTGAATCTCTCCTGGCTAAGAGAGAGAGGATTACAACAAAAACATCTTCTATTTACAGCCCTATTTCTTTCCACATCCTTAAAATTATGTTTTCCTCCTACTCAACACTTAAAACTGTACCTCTGCATTTTGTCTGGGAAAATGGGCAGGTGCGATTGCAACAGAGTTTTACTAACACGATGTGTTTCTCATTACCTTTTCACCTTTGAGGATGGGTTGTTTTTATGTTTCAAAAACAGCTTAGGAAATATGGATCATTCACTCATAGGCACAGCAAAAGGAGTGAAAGGAAGAATAGAGTTAAGAGTCTATTACGTATCAAAAGCAAGAGATTTCACAGTCCCATTAATTTAATTTTTTAAACTGTAGTGGGAAGGTCATATGAGACAGTACTCCCTAAAATCATTTTCAAAGAAGAAGACAGCATATGACTGAAATTTTTAGGCAGAGCTATCTGTAGTATAACATCCTGCCTCAGACCCATAAGATTTGGGGACGGTTGCTCCCAGCCTGACAGTGACTCCTGACATCTTTGCTGGGCTCCTAAGCTCCAGGCACATGATGCAGGAGTACCTACAGGCATGACTCACAGCACCTGGCTGGTATAACCACAGGGGAAGATGCTGGCCACCATCAGCACCTCCTGTCTGTCGGGGCAACGTTCTGGGACCACCCTGGATGCTGCTCCGACCAGACTGAGCCCTCCTCCAGACAAAGTCCTCAAGCCACAGGACTTTTCTAAGGCAAGGAGACTGACTTCAGTGTCTTTGGAGAAGTTTCAATGCTGTCTGAACTAAATAATCACCACCAAATATTTGGGCACCTGCCAGGGGGACAGGAGTGTTTCAGGATGAATTTTTTGAATACTTCAGTGTTTACATATAAATATCCAATGAAAGAGGTTCATCTCTTCAAAGTATGCTGTTAAACTTGGCACAGATTCAACAATAAGGCTGACAAAAACATTAACTACCACCACCAGCTCCAGCCAGGTTACCCTCTTCTAACTGGAGTTTTGAGAGCATTGTAAGAAGATGAATTAAAATCCAGGCATGACACAGGTTCGAGTAGTTGACTTGTTGAACAAAAGGGACATAGCACGTTGATCCCCTCTGCCACTGATGTTTGTCATATTATTGAAACTGGGTAATCATGCTGTGCAGATGCTGCCAAATTGGGCTCCTTACCTGGGAAATGTGGCAGGAGAACACTTCTGCAGGTAACGTGGATCTTATCAGTGAGAGGCAGCCCACTCTAGTCCTGTCAAAGTAAGTACTCTGAGCATGACCAGAAGCCCGACTCAGGCATCAGGGTACTTTAGCTAAAATATCTGGGCAGATTTCATGTTCATTCTCCATAGGCGGCAGCTTGTATGGGCATTTGATAATCACAGTTTTCAAGTCTGGCAGTGTGAGTTATGAGTTTCTTGCGCTCGGGCACTGAATATTTCTGTGTCACTAATTCACCTCACACAAGCTGTCAGTGCTTTGCAGTTCCAGTCTCCACAATGCATTGGTGCTGCCAACAACCTTTCCCACTTCTTCATGATTCTATCAAATCTCCATAAAGATTTGAGGTCTGGAATACTAATTTGATATCAAAAATCATCTTTACTTCTCTGAGGGTAGGAGTTTACAACTCGAACAACTAGCAGTGAAGAGGAAGAAGGAAGCAAAATGTCTGGTTAAAAACAGGAAGTTTGCAGAGTTGCAGTACTGTGTTTTGCCAAACTTCATTCCTAACACCAGAGGGAGCTGTGCAAAGGCATAAATTCTGAAAATGCATGGATTGAGAAGCCCACACTTTGCTGGTAATACTGGCCCCAGCAGCTAGTACTGTTGTCTACACGGATAAAGAACAAAAGAGAAAAAAATACTACAAATATTTTCATAAGGTGAGCATCTGTCACCGCCTGTTTGAGGAGTGAAAAAATAGCTTTGCAGTGTGTGCCACAAGTTGTGTTTTTTTCTGTCCTCTCATGGAGAATTTAACCAAATTCAACAAAAGTTTTTAACATAGCAACCTTTTTTAAAAAACAAAAGTGTTCATGTGTATGTTCCTTGGGTAGCATTGGTAGTCTGTAACTTACATCTATTTCACATACTTATATTTTGTCCAATCTAAATTGCCGTTTTCAGAGAGAGACATAAGCTTTTCCTTTTGCTTCTTCACCTATTCACAATTTTACTGTATGGAGATGTTTATAGCTTTAATATCATTATCTTGCTTATCGATAAAGATTTAAGCTCTTCTGCAGTAAATGACATCTGAGTTTTGCGTTGTGGTGTTTTTTGGTTTTTTTTTGGTTGGGTTTTTTTTTTTTTTTTGCATTTTTATGTTTTCCTCATGGTTTTAAAGGTATACAGCAATATAGAAAAATAAAAAAAATAAAAAAACACAAACCTTCCCATTAAGTATTACAGACAAGCATCTTAAACTACAAATTTCTTAAAATAAATACCCCCTTGTTCTTAGTACAGCATTGTCTCAAGTTTTACTTTAATTCTTAAAGAAAAACAAAAGATCCATTGATCTATCAAGGTTGCACATACGCAGTCTGTAATTATTTCTGTTTCTCATCAGCATAAATGCTGCCACTGGGTATGTCTACCAGCAGATGACAAGATTCAACCCTTCCCAGGCATCTAAGAACTGACTGCAGAGCCTACCACTGTATGCTGTGTGTGGTCAACACACACTGTTTGGGCCAGTAGTCGGGTGCCAGCCTTCAAATCCAAGAGAACTTTAACATCCAATAATTTGTTGTGGCTTTTTATTCAGAATTATCTTTTTTATTTTTTTAATTTCTTCTAATGGCATGAACATTCTGTCACTGTGCACTGCAGTGGCCTGTTGGATAGAAAACTTCTCATTTTTGGCATCACTTGTGTTTACTATGCTGCAATAACTTTCCTAATACATTTACCTTTTTTTATTCTTGTTTGACCTTTACCTACATTACCCCTCACTTGCTGCCCAGGAGTCCAATTAATTTTAAAAAGTCCAGTTTTCTCTTCATTCATCTGTTGCTTATCATTTCTGTGCAATAAGTTCAGATCTGTGTGAAATAGCATGTCCTTGATTTTAAACAAGTTAAGTATGCAATTACAATTACTGTTGTGCACACTAAGTTTCTGAATGTGAAAATGATCATCATCCATTTGCATGTGCAATTATCCATTCTGCATATGCCGTCTGCAGGTGAAGGTTTCACAGGCCACAGTGGAAATTTCACATGCAAATTAGACATGTGACTATACTTGCATTCTTCACATGCAATTACTCACCTAAAACACCTAAAGAACAAGACCTAAAAGGTGAAAATAAAATGCAGCAATCTGAGGAAATTCCAATAATGATGTAACATTGTGAAATCTCATGGTATATTATTGTTGCATTTAACAATTACGCTATAGCTGCTACCATACAAGTGAATAATGTGAAACTTTGTAACAAATCTGTGGATAGACTAACACATTTGGAGATATAGTAGCTGATAAATGGGAGGCTTTGATGTGAAGATTGACTTTGTAAAAGCAGCTGAGGTTATGTCTGGTGAAATGTGCAAGATGAGAGTTTAGGTTCAGTTTTAGAGGAGGCAGCTTCAATCTGTTGTTGAGTTGTGGAACAGCTGAAGTTGTTGCACTTAATTCACTGCAGAAGATGTTGAATGGACTTGGGCTAGACCTAAACATGCAGCTATTAGGTCACTGACTTTCACTCTTCGAGATGTTTGTATGACAAGTTTCATCTCACACAAAGATCAATGACATGGATGCTAAAACCCAGAAGTGAGTGAGGTGAAACAATGTTTTTCATCCTCACTCAAAAGAATTACTTGAATTTCTATTCAGAAAATAATGTCTTCATCAGAACCTGCAAAAGCAACAAGTGTGAAAAGAAAGGATTAACAGAGATGCCTTTGTGCTTTGCAGAGTGAATGGGCGTTTCTTCCAGGTGAACCCAGTGGAGAACTTAGTTTCTTACACTAAAATTCAGGGCTAATTTGGAATTTGGGACATGTTTGGTTCAATTCATTTGAATCAAGCTGATCAAATTGTTATTTCATTTGTGAATGTGAGAATTCCTGCCTTACAGATAAGTTTCTTGTAAAGCATTTCATATGGAGCATTTCTATTTCAGTCAAATTTTAACATGTGTTTCAACATCCTCTTTTCCATAATAATAGTCACTGACTTTCTAGAACTTCATGACTCTTCTTTTGTTAGAGGGCTGTACAGTGTATGTTTTTGCTGACACCAAATTTGTTCTTGTTAGAGTGTTTTATTTTTTCTTGGGCGAAAGAACATCCCTCTGGCACATCTTTGGAAAACTGAGAAGCGTATTTTGAAGATGGTACTTTTCATTCACTATCACTTTTATTATATCACTATAAAGATTTCTTATGTTTTATGTAAGATGCAAGGAAATACAATTGTTTAGAGGATAAGGTATCCAAAAATTATCTGCTGCCAGCGGCATTGCATTAGCAGCTTAGTAACGTGTGTTTATGAAAGTTCAACAATGCAAGGGAATGTGTTAGGACATCAGAAATTAATCCTCTATACTGTTAGTTATTGAAATAGTCCCTGGCACAGTTTTGGCTCAGACCAACCATAACTGTCCTAAGCAGCCCTTAGAAATAACTTGGAGTAAGCTGACTCCAGAGACCATTTGCTTTGTCTCAGTAGTGTGGGTACTGGCCACCCATAGAGATCCCATGAGCGACCAAGCAAACCTCACTAGCACAAGACTTAGCCTAAGATGCTGAGTCTCCTGAAAACTGAATTATGCTCCTAACTTATTGAGTAGTAATTCTTTTATAGCAGCCTAAGGATATGACAGAGACAAGGTTTATAAAGAGAGGCAGTACTTTCTATCAGATTTGAGGTGCAGAATGCCTTAAAATAGGCAGTTTTGAATGACCAGTAACAAAAGGGGGAAAAAATGGTTAAGAAGAAATACAGAACAACAAAACAAAACAAAACAAAACAAAAATAGTTACTCTATCAATAGTCTGTCCTTATCTATTCTGCTCCCTTATACTGTACTCATCTTTGTGATAAATGAAAGCCTGGTTTTAGTTTTCAAGAAATATGACTACAAAATAGAGGCATGGAACTAGATCAGTCCAGGTCACCAAGTCCAGTCATCGTTTTGTCAGCTAATCTTGCTTTTTAAATGTAACATTTTAAAAACTGATTCTGCTTCTTGCTTTCCCTTTTCCTGTCACAAAAGTGTGTTTCCAAAACTTGCTGCCCAGAAGCTTAGAAACTTGTTTCTAAATTCTACCCCAAATTGATTGATTGTTGACTTTTGACTCATTCTTCTTGTGCTAATGTAGCTTAAAATGTCTTTACCTTCTCCAAGCTGGCGGCTGACCTTCTTATGTACTTGTAGAGAGCTATTATGGTAGTATTTTGCTCACCTAGATAACCTAGATTTTTATAATTTTCCTTCTTGCAATAAATAAATTAATTTCTCTGATTATGTCACCAGTTGTTGCTGTCTCTGTTGTAGTTTAAAACATTATTTTTTAAATATGGAGATCAGAATTGTGTATGAAATGTCTGAGGAAGTACTACTGCTGTTCTATTGGTATCTTACCTGTTTGTCCTGACCTGCTGCATCTTACAATTTCAAATCTCCTTTTTTTTTTCTCATGACCACATCACTCCAGTGACTCATAGTCATCTTGTGATTACTAATACACTTCAGTGTATTATACATCTGTCATGTGTTGTTTGTTCTTTCTCTGAACCTTTTCCCAGGAGGAGAAGCATGTCCAGAGAAATCTCAGGCTTCAGTGGCACTTTCCTTTTTGTTTTACCCCTTGTTCTATGATGCATGTCACTGAATGTTTTTATAATTACTATTTTAATTTTTCCTTTTGGATGAAAAGGTGATGACATCAGTGCTTGTTAGTACTTCCTGAGCAGTTAAATCTAAAGTCTCAGACCAACCACTAAGTTTTGTCCTTCACATAGAAAAGTTTTGTCCATGGTGCAAAGTGTTGAAGAAGTGCACTATTGACCATGGTCTTAGGCTAATACTCTGTGATGGTACATTGGAAACATAAGAAGAATTTGGCACCAGATTCTTGAAGATATATACAGAGATCTAGCATCAAATAAATACCATGTAGCCTACACAACAACTATGAGCTGCTCAAAAAAGCCTTATTAGTACAGAAAATAATCTGCATTATTTTCTTTGTAATTAGCACCAAAGACTTCATACCCTGTACACCAATATACCTATACTGCCTAGGTACAGCCAAGATGAGAGGAATGCATAAATAACTAGAGTTAAATCATTCTGAAACAAAGGTCTTCAGTCTTCTTAGTGAGAGCCAATATGGTTGGTCATGCTTAAACAGGTAGCTCATTAATTTCAACATGAGCGAGGGTTACAGAAAGAAGGCCCTTTTATCCACAGAGAAGAAGGATGGTAGTTCCTGTGTTAACAGGCAAAAGAGCCAAATGATTTGAGCTCCTGGAACTTTAACTGAGAAGGGGGAAAAGGTTAGTCTGACATTATTTTTTCCTTTTTTTTTTTTTTTAATTTTAATTGAAACCCCTCTTTTCAAGGAATATAAAGAAAAATCAGATTTTCAGATGACTCTCAATTCTGGGAATAAAACATGAACTTTGATATTGGCAATGAGGGCATCTATGCACAGAGTTTTCAATACATTTTTAACTGATGATTTTTAAGTTGTTTCTTGGCAGAAAAACAAACAACAACAACAACAACAACAACAAAAAAACCACTCAGAAATTCTCAATACAAGTTAAAAATATGCAAAACAGCCAAAAAAATACAATTATATGCAAACATGAGAAGAGACTATTTTTAAAATAATGAGTAAGGAAAAACTAACCTATTTA
Organism: Nesoenas mayeri; assembly: GCF_963082525.1. Classification (NCBI taxonomy): domain Eukaryota; kingdom Metazoa; phylum Chordata; class Aves; order Columbiformes; family Columbidae; genus Nesoenas; species Nesoenas mayeri. The sequence goes on from NC_137544.1 coordinate 41,386,056, forward strand.
AAATATCTTGATGGGTTTATTTTAAATATTGGGTGAATTATGCAGCCTATTTTCTTGTTTTGTTAATGAAGCATCAGGACCTAAAATATATTTAGTGTTTCATGAATATGCAATGAAATGTTAAATATTTGCAATGAGGCTTGGCAGTGTGAACTTTCCTTAAAACTTACCAACCTGAACACTTAAAAATACTTTGAATCCACCAAGGAGTCAAATAGAGGTGCTGATCAGCTGCTCTCTCTGCCTCAAGGCAAGCTTTCTAGTGGCTGTTGTTCTTTTGGTCAGGCAATGCAGAAGAGCAGCCATAATGGATGAAAGAGTTCATAACCTCAGTCAAATAATGTCTTGACCAAATAGCAGATAGAGGCATTCAAAGGTTCCCCAAATAGCCTGATAGGCTGGTAGAATTGAACTAGAGTAATTATTATTATCCAAAACAATTGTCTATTCTACAGCTGCTACTCAAAGCAGGGCCTTTAGTGTGCTCAGTGAGTTTGAAAACATTTTTCAGCTCTGTTAAACACCAATTTCTTTATAAAATATCAGTCATAAGTAGAATTACACTAACTGTTAAACACTGCAAAATGGAAGCAATTTTGGAGACAGGGAAAAAAAAATCAACCTGCTTCATCATCTTAAATTGGAGTTCTTCATTTATTTGGAAATATAATCAAGTGCCAGGGGTCACCCCAAAGAATGGACATAGGAGCTGCTTTTTGCCCCCATCACTGTGTCAGCTCAACACAGCACTGGGTTTCTCCCACACTTATTTTTAAGGATGGTCAGAAAATGATCTGGCCTGGCCCTCTCTCATTAGTAAAACTATAATCAATTCTTTTTGACAGTAAGCGGTTTTAAGTCAGAGCAACTATATTTTGAAGTGCTGCTGGTAGCAGTGTTTTAATTAGGTCTCCGAGTCATATCGGGGCTCTGTGTGGCCCAGCTCCTGAAAACACACAGGCATAGCTGCACAGGGTGTGTGTCTGCTGCTGAAATGTGCAGGGTACCTCATTATTCCACGTTCCTGGCAATTGCTGTTCACAGTGAAATCATAGGCTGCAAACTGCAAGAGCTAAAAGGCAGATATTCCTCCTAATTAGTTATGCTACTGGAAAGGAGGCACAGCTTTTTAAGGAGAAAGGGAGTGGGGAGCAGAAATCCTGTCACTGGCCCCGCCCAAATTCCTCTGGGTGTGTACATCAGGGCAAGAGATGTGATGCTATGCAAGCCAGTGCCGTTACCTGGATGACTTGGTTACAGGTAGAAAGCTGTTGGAAGAAGCTGCTCAAATGGCTTCAGACCATACACTCCATCTGTGCAGTGTCCACCATTACACAAGCTGTAGTATGTCCTGTTTCCCTTGTTGGTGATACCAAGTGTTTCTTCTGACTTGGGCAGATCTCAGAGATTTTCCTCTAGTCACTAAGTCAAAAAGAGAAAATTATCTTCTTTTTTTCAAATCTCTATTTCCTTTTTTTTTTTTTTTCAAACTTTCATATTTTTAAGGTTCTCCGGTTTAGCAAAACTTAAGATAAAGTAAAGAAAAAAGATGGAAGCAGTATGTCTGAGCCCCAGTCTGTGAAAATACACACTTATGCTTGCCAGTTCTGTTGTCCAAAACAAAAAAACGACTTACAACTTAGAAAAGGAAACCAGTCTGAAGCCACAGTTACCCACTCTATCTCAAACGTAGCTAATGTTTCCAAGTACATATTAAAAGTACAAACACTGCAGCCTGAGGTGAAAACCAAGCATATCCAAGAGATTAATGCAAAACCTGCCGAGTTTCACAGTTCAGACATGGACCAAATCTTTGGTAGTCCACTGAGGTTTGTACTGCTGAAGTAGACCAGTTTTATGGCAAATGGCAAACGGATGGGGAAAAGCAACTAGTATTTGGCAAAGATCATTACTAACATTCAGCATACAGTGTCACTGGTAATTAATTAAAACACTAAAATTTAACTTTTTGTTGTTCTTAAGTTTACTGTGATAGTACCAGAGTTCTCAGTCAAGGTATTAGAGTATCCATGTACAAGTAGCTGTTCAATCCATAATCAAAGGATGTTCTTTGACGCATAGAGAAGCATACAACAAGCTGACTGAAAAACAGCAAGAAAATGATGATGGCATTGTAAACTGTAGTTGTAGATCTTGGTGAATTATATTATGTCTAATCAGACACGCAAAATTTCTAATAGCAAAAAATGTATCATTTCATCCAAATCCCATTAGAAGAAGGTAGATGAAAAGTAGTTATCTGGTTTCGCTTGTATTTGAGGAGAATTTCAGGTTGTTTCTGTTTGGTTTATTGAAAGTTCAAATATGAAATCCTGGTAGAAGCCTATATTAAAGGTATTTGAGTGAAACCTTTAGTGCTTTCTCTTTCTGAACAGCCAGGGTAAATGATCTTCTTTGAATTTCTTGAAACCATTTTAACTGAATTTGGAGCCAGCTCAGGTCTCCCAAAATAAGGCTCCAAAGATCCAGTGGAGGAGAAAATACCAAACAACACTTGTAAACTGAATGAATTATCAGCAAAGAGCCTGGTCTCATAAAATGTTCAGTGACTTTGATTCCTGTTTAAATCACTGTAAGCTGCAATTGGTCAGTGTAATCGGCCTCAGGTGTCTGAGACACAAGAATGCCCCTTAGTATGAAATATTCCCTTTCTTGTTATCCCTAGTGCAATGCTAGAAAACTGTGTAAATCCGTAACAACTCGATTTTATGTACAATGGGAAGAAGAGAATGCTAAATCTTAGAAATTCATAGAGATTCAGGAATTGTGGAAGTGGATTTGGAAAAGAGTACATTTTGGATTGATAATATTTGCAGGAAGTATCTATTTTCAATCTTCATTCTTTCTTTAGCCCAGTCGACCAGCATAAATGCCATATCACTAGATTAATCCAGTTTATATGCCAGTAACCTAAAGGAATATAGGAAAGATTGTGGTTGCTGTCCCCACAGCTGTGAGCAAGCAGGAAATATTAGACCTCTTTTTTTAATAGCATATTACAAAATATTCTTCAAATTCTGAACTGCCTTATGCAGTTTAAAATATTCTCATGTATGAACCCATAAACATTATAAATATTTCATTTAGTATTCCAAATGTAAAAACACCATTATTTCCTCTGGTTAAGTAATGTTTATTTGCAAGTCTAAGGGTCAGTGCTTGATGGACATGGTATCAAAGGATTTACTTGAAAAATGGTGTGAGATTATGTGCAGATTTCCCTGAATAATAGGAATAAATACAGTAACTTAACCAAATTACAGCAACACTCCCTTCTGATGTTCAGATGTGTCATAAATCTTGCTATGGTACAGAAGCTCATTAATAAGAAAAAAAATAAAAACCTCTGTGAGCATAGACAGTCTACCTTGAATATCTGAGTTCAGATGTGATCAACAGTAAAATGAATGGTCTTTCCTTGGGAAGAATGATGTACCAAAATAAGCAAAAAACCAGCAGGGTGGTGTGACGATGGCATGCTTGTAAGGTGTTTGTACTGATCACACCTGAGATTTAATTGCTTCCATTTAAAGATACGAGGAATCTCACTGTCACTGAGGATGAAAAACACAGTAATCATGAGCTGATGGCAGATCCTCAGCAGATGTCTGCTGTCAGAGCGCTGCAGCACTCACTGGGGCATGTATTCTGCTGGAAAATCTTTCCTTTGTTGTTCTGTTTCACTCTTTCTAATTATGCTCTCCCTTAAACCACATTTTTGGAGTAAAGCAGGTACCAAAAGAAAAACAGCTGGGCCCGGATGTGTTCTGCCAGGGCTCAGCAGATCCAAGTCTTCAGTATTGCTAGCACAGCTGTGCAGGTCCAGTCTCTGAGGCGGCTCATTTGTGATTGACTGCCCATTGCTCAGGACTCCACTGTGCCGTACTGGCAGAACTTCCCATCACAGCTGGGATGCAATGGGTAGGACTGGAGATACGGGACAGTAATTTTGGAAAATACTCCTAGGCCAGGCTTGGATGTCTATTCAGATTCTTTGAACAGTAAAATGAACTGCTGCAGTTTTTCCCAGGGTCCTGGTGTATCCTGGTGTCATTCATCAACTTCCCCTTTGTCCTTTGACAATACAGTCTATATTTTTCCATTGTAATGCAGGTTAGCACTTTCACAGGATGCCATTTACACAAGAATTATTTCTCCTTACAGTGTGATATATTATAGTAGTTAATTATATTGTAGCATTCAGGGAGTATTAGGAAAGACATATGTCCCTCTCATGTCTAATTCAGTGCTTTGCTTTCCAAAGGTGCCAAAAGCCTGCTTCATATAGGGAAATTATAAGAATTATGACCTGCAGGGGAAAAAAAAAAAAATAGAGAAAATAAATGAATAAATTTAGGAGAAAACAGAAAATCAACTGAAACATGAAAAGGAAATGATGCGTTAGATTTTCCACATGGTCTGAGCAAGGAAAATATTAATGATTAATTATCCTGGTTCATTTAAAAGTTTTATAAGAATGACATTTATCAAATAAAGCAAGAAAAATGCTTACAAACGTGTCTAAAAATAAAACTACTATACTGAGTGAATCAGTGAGAAAGAAAAATTCAAAATAATGGACAAATATGGCATTTAGATTTGAAGACGTTATAGCGTGCTTTATCAAGCATAAAGAATACATCTGAAAAAAAAAAAAATGTGAAGGCCAGTAAGTTTTCTGTCCAATCATGAAAAACTGTGTGAGCATAGACAGGATAGAACTCCATGAAATACTTGGAACGATTTCACATTATCAGCCAACAAAACCAAAGCAATAAAAATGACTGCTTCCCAGTAGGTGGCAGTAAAGCTAAGGTACTCTAATTCACTTCAGCATCTTTCTACAATCTTCACAAAGATTAGTAGATGTTCATAGTAGATGACTCTCTCTTTCTAGAAGGTCCCTATCCAAGATCTCAAGGAATGAACAAAATAGGAGCCAACAGAAACATTTCTAATGTCACAAAATGCTGCCACCCCATACCGTCCGGCTAAAATGAAGGAGCCTTTTCTCTCATAAATACTGGGGAAGGAAATCATGCAACATCATAGAAACCTGCCCGTATCATCACTGCTTCAGAAGTCATAACATCATGTTTTGCTGCCTAAAGCTGCTGAGAATTTGAGGAGTTTTTCCCTAGTTAGTCCATTTAATCTACTTTTCTTGAAAAGCTTTGTGATTCGGACTAATAGACACCCTTTATATTTTCAAAATCACAGGCAAAATCTTTTTAACATGACTGCTGACAAAGCCTCTTTAACACGGTTATTGTGAGATATATGGTGCAGATCTGCAGAAGCACAGCATGATAGATGGATGCTGTACAGGTTTACCACCCATCCTGATTTGTATGCAATGATTCTGTCCTCATTCTGAAACTCCTGCATTATGCCAGGGATTATGATTGTTCTGAGACTCCTGATCCCTAGGAGAGGCATGCAGAAAAACATCTAAAAGTGCTACAGTGAGGCAAAGTTGTAAAGGAACAGCTGGAGGGACCAGACATCAACAACAAAACAGGGAAAAGACAATCCCAGAGGCTTTAGACAAATAATTGAATGAATTGAATAATTGAATGCTGTCTCTAGCATTCCCAATATTCTACCATTCTTTCTTCCTTGCCTATTACTATGTCACTGCAAGTAATAACCTTCTCTTTAATAATACAGAAGAGATGAGTACTTAATATTGTCATGTTTTCTAAATAACTCTACCTTCTTCATTTGTTTACTGCATCATTGAAATTATACTGGATAATGAAAAATCCAATTAGCTGACATGATCTGTTACAAAGAAACCTTATTTTTTTCCTTTGTGTTTGTTTAAATTTAAAAGTATTTGTTTTAAAAAGTGATCTGTACATCTGTCCCACAAATTAAATTGTTTAAATTTTAAAAGCAATTTGCAAATTACTGTTCTGTAGTGTATGTATTAGTTCATTAATAATGAGTTTCCGTGTGATGCTTCTTTATTGCCTTTTTAATGGGAGAAGTTTAGCCAGTTCCTTTTCTAATTGTGATTTGATTATATTCCAGTTTGTACAATAGTCTTTCATAAGCTGAAATTAAACACAATTATTTCTCTTCAGTGTCAGATCACCTGAAAATATTTATCTAACTGGTAGAGCAGGACTACTGCTTGGGCATTCACACAAGAAGCTGAAAGCAGACCAGAAGCAAAATTACAAATTTATGAGGCTCTGTTTATTAGACCTGAATCCTGTGGAAAGTAACTAGGCATATTAGAAAATAATATTTCAATCACAAAAATAGTCAGCAAAAAACATATTTTTCAAGGTAATTTGTTGATGAAAAAAATAAAAAGCACACAATGTTAGTTTAATGGACAGAAAACTCTAAAAATCAGGAAAAAAATGGCTAAGCCTATCTTCAAAGAGAATGCAGATAATTGCACAGATATACATATATTCTGAGCAAAATATATTGTTAAGAAATATTAACATTGAAAATCAAAGTTTCTCAAAAGCTAAGCAATGACAGAAATAAATTTTCCTGTGGAAGTCTGTGTATACATCATTCAAAGGGTTTTCCTGAAGGACTCTGCCTCATGAGCGTCGTCTTCATAGGACCAAGCAGCGATTCAGAAATGCAGAATGGTACACTCTAACACTAAAAGATTAGGCATTAGTTGCAGAAGGAGGGACAGAAACATGCAGTTGGCACTATGGCAGCTATTTGTCACATGGCAAAGGAATATCCAGTGGTGTGATCAAAGAACAGCTCAGCCTTTGAAGGAGAATGGTTTTGAGCTATTCTCAACTCCTCTTCAGCTTATCCTTATTCCCCTCCACTGTTTCTTCTGTCTCTTTCTTTCCTGCTCCTTTTGTAATCTCCTTCTTTCCCTTTCTATTAATATCTCCTATCTTTTCCCACCTTCTTTGTGTCCAGCCAGTTGAACCTGTTTTCTACGTTTCTTCGTCATTACTCAGAATTCACTGTAACATGGGAACTCAGTTATAGAGACTGGAGCCACAGTGCTGCTGAAAAGGCAGGAGAGACAACAGACACAGGAATATTCTCCCAAATAGGAACATCCTCCTAAAAGTCTAAGTCCCCAGGCTGGACTATGCAGGGTTGCAGGGGCGGGGAGGAATTGAGGAGCAGAATGAAGCAAGAGCATCTTCAGAGGACAGAAACAATTCTACCAAGTCAAACACAATTAAGTTCACAATATTTCAGAAGCTTATAACATTCAAATTTGGAGAATTTTTCATAAAATCAGCAAGAAGCCTCATACTCTTATTACCTCAGAAATCACCTTGCCAAATGCCAAGTCCTTGCTCCATAGCACAGAGACCTAACCTAATGAGCTACTTTAAAAATAATTTTTAAATGTGCTAAATAATATTAGTCATATCCTCTGAAAAATTCCAAACTATTTCAGCTGAAATTACCTTAAATAAAGAAGCATACAAGCCAGTGAACCTATAACATGAACACAAATGTTTAAAGTTTGATGATATTTTAGCAACTACTAGGAGTTCTGGCCCTCCAGGGAGAAAGTTTAATCATTAGCAGGGGTATAAATTTGTCAATAATGCTGAAGGGGAAAATGATCCATTACTAAAACTGAAAAATACAACAATTGCAAGAAATTTACCAATACCAAACCTGCACCTTTACAAGTACAAAACAACATCTTTTGTAATCTAAGCAGTTTTTAAATATTGACTGCTAAATATTGATTTCTGCTGTTGTTGGGAAACTGTCGAATACATTCTGATGATTACCAAGCTCTAGCACAAAAATTTGTAGCAGAGCTTTGTCAAAATGACAAAAAAAAAGTACAAATTATAAAACATCACTGTATCTTTAAATTATGTACAATGTTTGCAGACAATACTCTCATTTTTTTATAGGCATCAAAAGTATGTTGTTTTTTTTTTCTGCAGATTTGCCTCATAACAAGAAAGATATTAATACTACTCAACACAAGAAAAACGTGCTTTGGCTCACCCAATCCACTGTAATACCCCAGCAGAGGTTGGTAACACATATATTATGGTTTTGATTTTCTGTGGTTTCATAGCTCTGATCAATAAACTAATTGAGCTGTGTCAAATTGGTCTTCTGGGCTTTTGCTCCTATTAAAAACAATTAATACTCAAATTTGGAATAAACACATAGAGGAAACAGGCAGGGTGATGTCTCCTCTGTGAATAGCCTAGATATAAAATACAGCTTCCCTCTCATCTCCTCTCATAGCTCATTCTGGAAGGATAAAGGCAATTTCTTTTCACAGTTTCCACTACCCTGATGTTGCTTAAACTCTTCCCTGTTTGTAGAACAACTCTCTTTTTACCCTGCAACAGTTTTACACATGCTGTCCTGGTCTACTAGTATTTCTCACCTTTTTTTCTGTACTGAGTCTTTCACTGCCTTCCTGAAGAGATTTTTTCTTGAGTACCACATTTTCCACTTTCACTTATGAGGCCTTGCAAAACTTCAGTTCTATGTTGTTTTCACTGTACATTATTGTTATACTGCTCATGTGAAATTCAAATGTGAAGATCAATAATCCTTGCATTTTAATAAAAAGAACTAGAGGAGATCATCATGTGCACTTTTTTTTTAATTTCTTTTTCTGGTGGCTTTCAATGGCATTGAGATATATCTGAACTGCATTTAGAAGATTTCACAGGAATCTCTGCTCCAGGACTAATGGGACCTTTTCCTTTCAGCTTCACTCTTGACTCAACAGTGTCTCCGGAGTTTTATTTCAAAACATTAAAATTAAATGAAACAACTTTAAACAGGGATTTCAGGGAGGAATTCCTGTATACAGGTTGTTCTTTCAGTTAGTTCTGCATTTGTCTGGGTCCTTTTTCATCCTACATACAGATCCTGCTCACATTATCACTTATGACCATGCAGAGTAAGTTTCTCTGGAGATAGGCAGTCCTGGGTAGGCTAATGAGGAGCTCCCTTGAGAAATCTGTTAGACACAAGTGTCAAGATTTGAGCTTGTACTTCTCTTTCCTCTGGTCCTCACTCATTAGTTTGGGGAGTCTTCTGCTCTTTTGCATCAGATGTACACAGATTTTTATTCCAAAGAACCTTGTGCAACAGTGCAACAAAGAAATATGGGAAGATCCTCCTTAAGAAATCAAAATAACACAAAGATGAATCTGAAGTTTAGCATTTATTCCATTAACATCAAAAGGTTTTGTCCTTATGCTCAGCTAAGGCTTTAAAGATGTTAATTTTCATAATTATGCTGCAACACTAAACTTTTTATGCTTTCATAATGAGAGGAGGTATGTGTTGTACTACTACAAGTCCTACAAACCTATAAGAACATTAACACTTCAGAGGTTTTAAGGAAAGCAGTTTTATATGTGCTTATAAAGTTTCCTATAATTTGCTGGCTGAAAAAAGAAAGAGGAATGCTGTGACTCTCTTGGCAGCAAGAACAGTTCTTCAAATTGTAACTGTTTTTTGCAGAAAGGACATCATCTTTTTCACTTTGCACATTTAAGTTATGAATTTACTGGAAGTTCTTTTTAAGGTCACAGATGTGAGGTAGAACTACTTTAATGACCTTTTTTTTTTTTTTTTTCTCCCCCTCTCTTCTCTCAGCTGCACTTTTCCAGCGAGATAAATGTGCCATTTAGCAAATGCACCATGGCATTTACCGTCCTGCCAACGCTTAGTGATTCCTTTACCAAAGGATTAACTGGGGCTTTTGCCAGTCAGTACTACTACATTTCCTATCAACAAATAATAACCTTTAATCTGCTTTAGAAGTGATTTAAACCTGTGCTAGCTGAAACTCTGACTAGCTAGAAAGACTGTGATGGGAAGGCTCCTGAGTTATGCTCTGACAGAAGCACACTTACCATGAGCTGAGGACATGGAAAAAATCAATCAGCTGACATTACTTCTTGAGAAATATTCCATAACTCTTGCAAAGAACACGTGAGTTGTCTTGTAATTGACCCAAATGATGGGAAAGGGTTTGTAGGACATTTAACACACAAAAAACCCACAACATTGGAATTGGCCATTGAGGCATGTAAGCAGAAGCAGCAGCACCGAGAATGTGGAAAGAATTTGCTGAGGAAAAGTTTAAACCTGTGGACAACTAAACCAAGTGCGTGTCATTCACCCAGTTTCCTCTGCACAGGAGACAGGCTTGTGGACTGACTATCTGAGCTACACTTTTTAGTATGTAAGCATTTTAGTCAGTATTTGCCAATACTTAATCAGAATTTTCTCTTTCAGCATCTGGCAGCAGCTGATTAAAATGACTGAAGACCAGCATCTTAAAGTCAAAGTACCATGTAATTGCCAAATAGGACATAAGATTCAGGAGTATATTAACACAACAAAGACATCCAATGGATCTTTTTCTGTATGAGCTCAGAGGACTTATCTCTTGCTCTAGTATGGTCCAGCCTGTTTCTTTCCCTGGGCTGGGAGAACTAGGGTGCTTGCTGGAGACAGCAGCCAGGTAGGATTCAATTGTGAATGTTCTGTTATATATTAAACACTGAAATCAACTGATAAGTAATACATCAAAGAATTCTGGAGCAGTAAAATTTATATAGAATAATTGGGGGGGGCGGGCACAAATACTTTTGGAAGAATTGAATGACAACATGGCAAAAGTATTTAGATTGTTAAATATTTTGTATCAAGAAAATCATGCTACATTTTCCTAAAGAACATGGTATTTCAACATTAATATAGGTGGTTATTTCTCTCATAAGTTTAGGATTAGGACCAGTCTCCATTCTTGCACTAAGTCTGTAATCAGAATCAGTGTAATGCCCAACATATTAGCCAAACCATACTTCTATCCCTTCTATACATGTTCTTTATTAATGCATCAAATCTTTTTCTCTGCAAGCTGTTAGAAGACCGATAATGAATAAAGCATTCAAATAAACCATGCAGCAGAACTCCATGTTAGCAATAATAACCAATACCTGAATTTTCCTCAAGAAGAAATTCAGTCTCTAAAGTTAGTTTCTTTGGGAAGGATTTGGGCAACAAGCATTCCTGTTGCTTCAAATCAATGGCAGGGAGTCTGAAGCATACTGTTAACATCCTTTTGAGTAGACGTGAGTACAGTTTCAATCTATTGAAATTCCTGCTGTGTAGCTTTGCATTTAATCATAATCTTTATTGGCATTTATTCCTTGTAACTGTACTTTATTCATTTATTCATTTAAATGTTTATACAAAATTGAATATATAAAAATGTGGCAACATCTTTTATGAGCAACAAATAAAAATTAAGCCTGCTCGCATTGCATGTGCATATCTATTCAACAGATGCCCTGTTATTGTTTGATGGATGCTTGTGCCAGAAAAAGAGCTTGAAGCTTATTCTGTTTGGTTTAGAAATAATTGGTCCTTAAAAGATTTTCACTTTTCTCCTCATCAGATACACATACATAGGTATATGCATACACCCATTTTATAGTAAACATGTCATTTGTATTTACCATGGTCAGAATTCCAATTAAAAGGAAGCATGACAGGTAAGAGTATCTGTTGCTAAAAGTCAACTTATTTTCACTGCTGCCAGTCATAGCAACATAGTAGCATCAGTACACACTGACTGAGAGTATAGCCAGTGTTTCTCATGCTTCTGACAAAACAAACAAACAAACAAACAAACAAAAAAACAAAAAAAACACAAGCAAACAAGAAAAAGAGCAAGTTCTTAACTTGAATTTTTTTTTTTTCAGTTGTAATTTTCCATGTCAGTCTAGCGTATAGATTTCCATTTTCTGCCAGGGAATAGAAATAGAAAAGTTTTCAAGTTCACACTCTTTATCATTCTATTGTACTGAATTCTGCAGTATAGTTCCCAGGGTTGATGCCAGTGACATGGGAATAAGCCACCAAATTCTACTTGGTGGGCCAGAGTCTAGTTTCCCATGTGAGTTTTCTCAAGGAATCAGAGCTCACAGGTAAACTACCCCATTTTTAAAATCTGCATGTATTAGCAGTGAGAATGAAACTTGTTCTCAAGTGAGAGGGACTCGGCACACTATTAGCATCACTAAATATTCCCAAAAGTCATGGCTGGATGCAGTTGCAGCAGGATGCCTTTTGTTCTGTCAGCCAATGTTTCAAACTGGCCACTGAATATCTCCAATAATGAGACCCATGAATCACTTCTCTGCATGTAATTCCAGAGCCTTTTCTCTTACTTCTGCTCTATGGAAAGATGTGTCTGGGAATTGTTTCTGCAATGCCTCTCTGTACCTGCAGTACTCTGGCCCCTCATCAGAACAGAGATGGTACACATACAGCATTTATCTCAGGTTTTAAATGCTGAGCTTAAAAGAGACTTTCTGGGGGGAAAAAAAGCAATTAAAGAATTGGGAAAAGGTCTTTTGGTCAAACAGCTGCCTCTTCAGGCACTTAATTTCAAAATTGCCTCATGCAAGTCACTTAAAGATTCTTCTTTCTGTCAGCAAAATCCCTGTGGCTCCTAATTACTTAATGCTTGGAGACAATGTACTGTTCTGTGCCTGTTTTGTGCCTAAAATGCAGTGGGACACACAAGTACCTTTAATCTTGCTTAACTGTGGGGTTTCGATCTAGCACATATGCTCTAACCACATGGTATAAACCCACAGGGGGAGATATCCCTGACTATTTGAGAGTCAACACATTCACTTTACACTGACCTTCGGCCAGAGACAATACACATGTGTTACTAGACTGTAAACTGGAACATTGGCTTGGAACAAATATTTGAAGTATTTACGTAAATAAGTATGACATAATCACCAGAGACTAATATTAGTGTGTCATACCATACTCTACAACTTGATAGCAAAGATCAGATAGCAAATGAGGAACTGAAATTTCCACCTGTTCTAGGAGTGTTTTAAGCCTTTACAAAAAGGTAATGGAATTATCTGATCAGTACCTAAACCCAGGGAAGAGTCAATGAGTACACAAAGGTGTGTTTACCCAGCTTGGATTTAGGTGTGTCTGTCTCAGAAAGAAGGTGGCTTTGAGCCAAGTTCTTCACTCTACCAACTCCTCCCAATTGCTTTAGCAGTTCTATATACTATTCTGTTAATTCTGTTCTGGGGTACCTTACCAGTCATTACAGTATTTCTCTAATCATTTTGTGGAAAATGTGCTTACCTAAAGTGTGGCTGGGGATGCTGCGAAGCAGAGGTGAAGAGGTAGTTTGGCTCACTGCAGCACTGAGCCAAAATTCCCAGTGTAAGTCCAGACCTCTGAGATTATCATTAAGTGGGAATAAAAACCCTCTTTAAAACAGTATTTCATGCAGTAATTCCAGACTGATGGAACTAATTCTGAGAATTATATATTACTCAAAGTAATGGTGATAAGGACTTAAGTGGCAACTAGAAGCAAGCTACAGACTTGTATGTTATGGCCACTAGGGACCATTAAAGCTCATCTAGTCTGACCTACTGCCTAGTGCAGGCCAAACAATTTCATCTAATAGTCCTTGCAACGAACAGAAATATTCTTCCCTACAGTGCAAGTTAGCATTACTCAGTTCTTTAGCTTGTATTTCAGCAAGAATGTAGCCCTTAAGAAGACATCCAGTCTTGATTTAAACTCTTCAATCTTGAATAAACCTTTTTCTAAATAAAAAGAAAAAAAAAAAAAAAGACAAAGAAAACTAAGATTCCACATTGTTGCCCACTGAAAGTTGAAAAAACAGTAAGTACAGTGGTTTTTCTGAATAACAAAATTGTGAGTTGCAACAAGAAGCTGTATGAGTCCACTGTCAGCCAAAGATGTGTTTCTTTGTTTATTTCCTTTATTCTTCTATACATCACTGAGGTTTTTAAGTAGGTCAATTCTGGAGGCTGAAAGGGTTTTCCTAGTGATTCCAGTCAATATATCTTTGGACATATTCCAAAACCACTGCAACTAATAGAAATCTTTCATTGTCTTAGACATGCTTTGGAGAGGCAACTCAGTGTCTAAAACATGCTTTAAAATATTGACCCACACAATGGGCTATTAGACAACCCTTTATGACTAATTTTACACTTTCCAATAACTAAGTATTAAAGCTAAGTGGGATCTTGAAGCTCAATTTATATCCTACAAAAAATAAAGGACAAAACCTTAACCTTAGTACATGGTACCTACCTTGCAAAAAGAAGCTTCCTTCTGCTGCCATTCATGCTGTAAGAAATAAGTAAAGAAAACACTAAGATAATTGAAGACTGATCATAAGATGGATCAAAAACATATTGCAAATCTATGTATGTAATACACATGGTAGCTGAATCTGAACTGATAGTGGAGTGCATATTATATTATTGCTTCAGTGTCTCTCAGAAGCTGCAGTGGATAGGCCATCAGAAATACACAGTTCTGAGTCTGTTTCAGAGGAGAATTTGGTCTGTTGAATCGATGTGATGTGAGGTTACATCTTCAAAGCATCAAAAATAAAACTGCCAGAGAAATTTGCTGAGGTCATTTGACTCCCTCCTGGAATTTTTCCCAATAAGCTGAGAATAAATGGAGTATCAAAAGCTGCAAGATAGCCTAACAAAATCTAATTACATTCAAGAAACTACTGACCTCTCTGTTACCAAAGCTTAAGGTTCAATTCTCAAATATCTTATTGTACTCCTGTGCAACCTCCTTCATCAATGGTCTGTGGTAGGATAGAAGGGAACTTAGATCCAGTGACTTTTCTATCCCTCTAGTTTAAGTTCAGCATGAATAATCCGATATAGAAGGAAAAATAATTGGCATTAGGTACAGGGCCATTTATCTGTTATTATCTCCTCCATGGAGTGGTTTAGGAACTAAATTACAAATGTTTGAGTCTCAAAATAATCCCTAGTCTCCCTGATCAGCAAAAATGTCACCCTCCCCCATTACCATCCTTGGCTTTTGACATGTCATAATTGGTAATGGCAGCTCAAAAGCTGCTTTGGAGTATACTTATGATAATTTCAAACCAAATAAAAAGTCATTTGCATGGCTATATCCTGAATTGAGAGACATCCAACAGCTAGTAGAAATTGCTAAGGAGAAAGGATTGTTAGGTCCTAAAAGCATCAAACTTCAGACAAGCTTGAAAAAATGATGATATTTTATATCAGAAATGCCTCATGGTTTGTCTGTTAAGCAGAGTAGAGCAGAGCTAAATTGTTTCAGTGTGGAGCAATGCAGTTTTGAGTAAAATGAACCTTCATTTAGTGCATCATTGTTCTGTGGTAAAATGACCGTCTTCTGTTTAATAAAGGGATTTGATTGGTAACAGAAAACAGCACAATGAGCAGAAGATCCAGAGGAGAGCTCACAAAGAACAGATAATGTTAGATGAATGTAGATAACAGGCTTCTTTCTTTGAAAAAAATACCAGTTTTCATTTTTTAAATGTGCCAGAAAGCATTCTTTCACTATCATCAGCTAGGAACCTAGGCTATTTTCATTAAGTCTTCATTTTTGATATGAATTTTGTATGAGTATTTTTGTTTAAAATATGTTAAATGAAGAGAAGAGAATGTCCGTTTTGATCCTTAAAAACCCCCAAGAAATTCTAAAGATGTGCTTTCTGCCCCTCCTATGAACAAATCTAAGAGATGCACATTGAGTGGTTGCCTCAAATTCCCAAGTCTTCTGTACTTGGTTTTGCAATCCATTCCTAGGGACTTTAAAGAAAATAATATCTTAATAAACACTGATTGCTTTAAATCACATTTATCACTACTATATATACTATTATTTTGCAGTTTTGTGTCTTTAAAGATGGCCTTCAGCTATCCATAGGCAAAGCATAAGAAATAAGTAATTTCAAACATTCCTGTGTGACTTCTGCAATATCTGTTCATTACTCAAGAGCAGCACACATTACATGAGTTGTATGCTGTTACGACATAAGATGGTTTACAGTCAATGCCATCAACTGGAAAGTGTTTGATCCCAGCTCAATGGTTTGCTAGGGATTGTGTGATCCTCAGGGGCTTGCAAGATTTGAAATACATAGACATTTCACAGAGTGCTTTGTGGTGCCTGCTGAGTGGTTTCCTGCAGGTTTCATCAATTCACCACAGTAATCAACGGATGGCAATAAACAAGAGTCATTTAATTACTATTAAAGACCACTTTCTGACTCTTGATATAGACAGGTAGCTGGTAGACTTTAAAAGGAGGTGCTGATGTCAGCTTGGGTCTAGAATCTAATTCTACACAGTCTAGTTTTATTCTCTTGCTTAATGGTTTGGCTGGAAGCCCAAAGACCTAGATCATGTTCTCAGGTGTCTTTCTCTGGCTACAGCAAAACTGCTTTATCAAAATGTTCCATCAGCATCCTCGTGGTCTTATCTCTCAAATGTAGACGTTTTCTGAAACTGGAGCACCCTCAGCATGTTTTAGGTGAACATCAAAAAAGAAAACCTACTCCACTCCACATGCAGCCTGGACAAGACTACGCTTGGAAACACTGATGCTGCAGATCCACCAAATCACAGCCTGCAAGGTAAAGGCAACACCTCAGAGCACATTTTTAGTTTCCCTCTTCTAAAATTCCACAGTGTTGACAGATGTCACTATCACTATTATAAATTATTACTGTTGTCCACATGCAAATGCAGAGCCAGAGTCTGCCCACACCATGCCAAACAGGGAACCACCCAAATGTACTGACATGGCTTATGCTCTTCACTGCAAGTTGCCTAGCAAAGACCTTTCTCCTATCAGCCTCATGGTCAAACATGCATTTATCTTTTAATTTATAGCAGACCTTGGGCCACCACTAACCAATCAACTGGACAGTGAATTTAGACTAAGACTTAAAAAAAAAAAATCAGTCTGGTTGGTGAGATATCGATGACACTTTGCAACTTCTACAGTAAGGATGTAACTCTTGGAAGTTCATAAGAAATTATTCAACACTAAAAATGAAAATGTTGGAAAGCTCATTATTACTTTAGGATTTCAAACCATATTGAACTTGATGTCTGATACAATCCAAAGAGCTCTGAAGCAGTAGCTTTACTATGATTAGTTTGGCAGGCTGAAGAACACATCTTTTTGCTTCTCACCTCTGGTAGTAGCCTGGTTGTTGCTTGGTCTCCTAAGTCTAGACTCAAGTCATCTAATTTTAGAATCCCAAATGAGGTAACTGGTTTGTCCCTGTAGCCAAGTAAATGCAGTATCACTGTGGGTAGTGACACTGTACAGATTCTTTAATAACTGTAAGGCCTCAGGATGGACTTGTCTGGTCTTGCCTTGTCAGTCCCAAAGTTTGTTTCAGCTTGCTTAGTTGAAACCACAATTACCTAATGATCAGGTGGGCATTATCTAATTTCTTTTAGCCTTGCTTAGCTCTGTATGATTTTGTGTTGCAACATCTATTGCTGTAGCAGTGTTGATGTATTTCCTGTAAGTAATACACACTGGTTACAGGTAGCTATTCTGATAGATAATCTGTGTAGAAGGAATTATCTGTGTCTCCAGAATAACAACATGGTGAAGTGCAAGTCAAGTGCAAGATGTTAGTGGAAGCCACACAGGCATGGGCGCAAGCCCAGAAGGTTCATGGCTGTACACAACCTGCCCATTATCAACTACTGAGCATAAAAGTAATGCAGCTTCTGGTGCTGGGTGAAACTGATTTTAGGAGTCACCAAGAGAACAAGGAAACAAGTGTCTGACGCATGTAATACACACCATATGGAATAGATTCAGAAGTAATTTGAAACTGCAGGTCAATGAATAAAGAGCAAGGTGTAGGCTTTGTTAAAAAAAAACAAAATAGCCTCAAATTTACACTTGATTGAGGAGGAAGAAATCATCAACATCACTCTCTTCCTTGCAGAAGGACTTGACATGTTAAGTGTTGGAGTAACCGAACTATTGAAGTGAAGGGGAAAAGAACAGTGTATAGAGAGTGGAGAAATAAACAAGTTAATGAGTGAAGGATAAGTAAGAAGAAAGAAATGTTGTAAATATTCAACTCAAGACATATGGGGACTGATTTACAAAAGTGCTGAGTGCTCACAACTGCAAGTGAAACGTATTTAAACTGTGTTCTGGATATACAAAGTCCCATAGCAATTTTAAGTATTCTGAAAATAAGGCTGCCAAGGGCCATATTTTAAACACCTTTAGGCACCAAAAATTGCAAAAATCATGCCTACAGAAACTTTCAAAAGGACCTGAGAAGTCGAGTGCCTAACACCCCTGAGGAGAGGTTAACATATCCTAAGGATAATGATCTCCTTGGACTAATTTTCTTACCTGCTATTTTAAGGTTTTAAAAAATCTGTCTCCAAATATCTGAAAGTTGGCAACCAAAAAGAATTGATGTTTTTGACAGTGTTTATGTAAGTCACTCTGTGCCTCAGTTCCTTTTGTTTAAAAAAATAACAATACTATCTTGTGTCACAGGGCTGTCAGGAAGATACATTGAACTAAAGGGTTTGTAGCATTCAGAAACAAGGATGAGAATGTTGCTGAAACATCTTAGCATCTGATCTTATGTAGATTTACCCCACAGTCCAGTATTTGGAAAATGTGGACAAAATACAGCTTGAGCTATAGCTAGTCAGGAGAATCAGGCACATGAAGAGAATTTGAAGAACGGGGTCAGTGCTTTTCTTTCTCCTTTTTTTTTTTTTTTTTTTAATAATGTGTGATTATAATTGAAATATATTTTTGAATATACAGACAGTCTTAAGAAATTCTTCCAAATGCCAGACCATTATTTGAGACAGAGAGACTTCAGCACCTCACGAGACTCATCATCTGATTCACAATCTATTCAGTGTATCTAACAAGATTAAAAGGCAGCTTGATCATGGTTCATAGGGACCTAGAGAAGAAGACTTCTGATATTTGTAACACTTTTATCTGACAGACAACAGCATAACAAGATATCGATAGCTGGATAAGCTGAAGACAGAAAAGTACAAATTAGAAAGAAGAAACAGATTTCAGCAAGGGGGGTAGTTAACCATTTGTGCAGCTTACCAAGGGAAGTGGCAAATTTATCATAACAAAGTCTTTAATTCCACGTTGAATGACTTTCCAAAGGATGAGATGCAAACAATATATTTTGGTGCCAGATAACAAAAGGGAAGAATAGTTCTTATCTGCAGAGGAATTACTGGCTCACATTGCCTGTCCTGTGATATGCAGGCATCCAGACTAAACCAGTATCATCTTCTCTGGACTTAAAGTGAATGTAACTATATTTCGCTGCTTTTCACGATGAACCAAAGATGGACAAACATCATACTTGTAGAGCACACAGCTGCTGAACTAAACATACAACAGCTATCTTTGGGGCATATAGTGCGTATTTTCTTAATTAATTAATAATGGCAGATAATTATTATGTATAATTTTTTATAACATCATATATCTGCACTGCTGCTTAATGAATATACATTAAAACGCTGCCTTGGCCTCCTACACTGTTAATTAAATAATAAGCAGACCAAAGGAGAAGAAAAGAGTAAACTACAACTATAGTGTGAAAACTTTTTACATTCAAGCATATGCAATGGCATTTTTGGTTTTTGCTTTTTGATGTCATTTGCTTACACTTTCTTTCAGTGTCATTATTTCAATATAAGTTAAGGTTTTACCTGTTCTAGAGACTCTGTTCCTCATCAAGGGTAATATACGTGGTAAGAATCGATTTTGTAACAGTTTGGGGTTTTTGTTTGTTTGTTTGTGGGTTTTTGTCTTGTTTTGTTTTTTATTTGTTTGCTTGGTTTTGTTTTGTGTTTTTGTTGTTGTTTTGTTTGTTTTTCCCCAGCATTAAACATGTATAAATATATAAATACATGTATGCCATTAGTTTTGAAGGGGTTGTATCCCTTTCTATCAACTATGAATTTACATCCTAATTTGTATGTCCCTACAATTCAGTGCAGCTTCAGGATGCTTTCACAAAGAACAAGCCACTTGGTATTGGATACTCCATCTGGGACATTTTAGCCAATTAAAAATGATCATAATTGAGATGGTATCCATTGAAAAAGGGGAAGAGAAATTTCTTGTGATAGCTGCTTTGAAACCTTTGCATTTCAAAAATTCACACATTCATTGATTTTCCCCTGAAAAAAATTCCAGAGGGGGATTTAGAGTTCATATAAATTCAGGCAGTGGCATCTAGACTCCGATTTATAATAGCTTTTTCAGTTAGGTATTTAGAAAGAACATGACAGGACCTAATCTTACCACTTGTTATTCATGCTGCAAATAGTCCTGTTGCAGTCACATGACTCAGATTCATCAGACACAGCATTTAAATATTCAATATTCTTTAAATAAAGGGGAGATAATATACTGGAGGTGGGAAGGGAGTATTGCTTCCTTTCCAAATCCATCAGCTAGTTTTGCAAGAGAGATTTCTTCTCTCCACAGACCTTGCCTCTTGTATTCCTAGACCAACACAGCCACAACAACAATTACTTGAACTAGGACTTTTTGATTTAAATATTCTGATCGATCATCTGGGTTTGGACTTAGTAACAGCTACTGTGTTTCTGGAAAGTGTTTCCTCAGAAGAGTGAATTAAATTGTACTTTGTGAATATTGACATCCAGTGTGATCATTTTCTGAATACACCAATGGAATTCAGCAGTTTGTGCTCAAAATAGGTTAACTACTATAGGGATTTTACTCAAGTGGAACTTTGTGGTAAAAATTGTAGTCACTGTCTGACTTGTTCTTTGATCTTATCGCCTCACTAAAAAGTTGAAACTTTTCCCAATCTATTTTCTTAGAAGTTTCAGTCTGTTAGACACACATTTATTTTATGACTATTGTTTTTTATAGTGCTTCAAAAAGTATATTAATGATTTTACATATTTAACTTCAATCAGCATAGACAATTTGAAGTATTTTCCTACTTGCTCTGTAAATTTGAAAAAAAAAAAAAAGAAAAATAAAAATTTGAACTTGAAATTATCATTAACTGGACTGAAAATATGGATACATGCTTGAGACGGAAATTTCCAAAGCACCAAGTGGCTTTTTTCACCACATCTCCTGCTGTCAGCAGGAAGGCAGCTTCTCAAATCCCTCTGTAGGCTGCTAACTTTGGCTTGCCTGCACAAACAAACTTTTCATGGTTGCTTCCCACTCCATTGCATATTTTTCTAACATCAAAGGAGTTTGTGTCTTTTCACACCTCTCAGTTGTCCAGCCTATGTGAATAGAGGATTTGGAGCTGATACATGATCATTATTACTAGCTGTTATTTGGAACCATACTGGTGGACCATGACTCTCTCTTGTCCTACATACTGTAAAATGTGAGAATAAAAATGTGATTTGTGACTGTAAACAGCTTATGGTCCTTCCAGACAAACGAATAAAGTCAGGAAAGTTAGAGACCAGCTCAAAAAAAAAAAAAAAAAAAAAAGAAAAAAAAAAAGAAAAAAAAGAGAGACAGATCTATAACTAATCATTAACGGTTGTAATGGATACTGAAGAAAAACACTCAGAACAGAGGATTAACTGTCACATGGGTGAAAAAACTTTTAAAGCTTAATATGTCCCTGAAGGTACACTGTGAAAAGGGCCATTATGTCATTTAATGCTTTGCTTGTCTCCATTATTTCAATGTCAAATATACAGAACCATGTTTCAAATGGAAAACATATTCATTTCTCTAACTGTAGGCTCTGCCCAACCAGACTTGTCTCTAACATGAAAAGGATGTATTTCTATTCCACTCAGTGTTAGCAGTGAAAACTGCCAGACAAGTTGAGACCTCAGATATTTTCTTCCAATAATGCATTCAATAACATTTCCAATATTCTGCTGTATATATCAATCTGAAATTAAGCTATACCTGCATTGTAGACTTCTGCTGGCATAGTTTTGTGAGCCACTGATATGAAAATATCTTCCAGAAGTTCCTGTTACAAGCCCACTTGCATTTAAAAAGAAACACAAAAGCCCAAAACTTTTAGCTGTTTAACTCATTTAGCTGTTCAGCTTGTTTGACTCAGAGGTAATCAGATAAAGCACATAACACACAGCTTTCACAAGATAAGCTGCGTCCTTACTAGGAAAGAGTTGATGCTATGGTACACTACTGTAGGCAATCACTTCAACTCATTGCTAGTGAAGACGCGGCGCTTAGCGAACAATTCTGCTGATGTCACACAGAAAAAACCAGAGTTTGCAGTGTAGCTGTATTGACCTGGTAGCACTAGCTAATGTTAGAAGAAATTGGTACATTCTTTGTTTCAAAAATCATCAGGTTTAATATTGAGTTGGTAAAGAAATAATCTGTTGATGTGTTTATGCCCCTCTTTTTCTGCATTACACTTCATTTTAGTACACCACTGCTGGAATATATATGAAGTATCAATGCTATAATTCTGGCACACAAGATAGGATTCACGGCAAGAGAAATCCATAATTAGATTTTTCTCAGTATATCCATCTTCATTTATCCAAGAGGCCAAAGTCATTATTATTTACTCAAGAATCTCCTTGGAGAGTAGAACTGTAAAGATTTACTGCATATTATGAGAATCTGTAAGTATATTGAAGTTCCCCTAGTTCAATTATTTGTCTCTTCTACATTTGATTAAAATAGGAAGAAAGTTATGCCAGCACCTACATGTTTGGTTTCTGATTTTATCTTCCTTCTCCTAAATTGTTCCTCTAATGGAAAAGAGGTAATGGTATTTAATTTCTTTTCTCACATTTTGTTTCCTTTTTTTTTGCCAGCTGATATAAGCTTACCTGTAAAGTTCTTTGTTTTTAGTATAAGAAGACAAATTTGTTAATAGATTAACGACAGAGAGTCCCAAGTAGAGAAAATACACATTTCACAGCCATCCTTTGAGCTCAGTGAAGGTTGAGGCTTGAATGCAGCAAAGCACATCTTACAGATAGTGATACCCCAAACCAGCTTGGATTCACAAGTTAAGTCCTTTCTGTTTCCTGGCCTATTAAAACAAACCACTTTTTCATTATTAGGCCTACAAACCAAAGTGCAAAGGCACTTAATTTTAAAATTTAAATCTGATTGTCTTGTATAATGTGAAACTGCTTTTTAGCAAAGAGCCCTACTCGATAAAAATGGCACAATGCACACACACACACACACAGAAAACCAAAACCACCCTAGTGTACCACAGATTACTTAATAACAGTCTTTTTTTCTTGATAAAACACATTGAGCAAAAAAAACATTCTTTGAATAAATGAAAGCTATAATAAAGCTTACAAATTGAATTTCCATATAGAAGATATTTTAATAAGTGATTTATTTTATTTTCTCTAACACACGCTATAAATGTGCCTAAGAGTGGAGACTTAAACCACTCAGATATCAGAGTTAAATGTGTTCAAACTGCCACAGAAAGTAAAAACTGAGAATATACAGTTCTTTCTCAGATTCAAATAGTAATAGTATTTTATGTTATTTTCTATCTTAATCCTATACAAACCTCAACCTGGGTTGGGTCTCACTATACAACACAGTTCCTGTCTAGCTCCAGGTTCCTATTCCCCACCCCACAACCCTGCAAACCGCAATGGGCCACTGCACTGTTCAAGGTCATTAAGGCTGATTGCACAGCACCAGGTATTGGCATTAGTCAGTCCAGCTGTAGAATCAGGGCCAAGTTTAAGGCAAGACATAACTAATGAATGGCAAGAACAGTAAGCCAAATGATGATAGATTTTTAAATGATGCAGCTAACCCTCAAGCCAACAATCAATTGCAAACAGGAAAAAGCATATGAGACTCCCATAAGCACAAGTTCTGGGTCCTCTAAAATGAATGTGGATGTAAAGAGAAGCCCTGCCCCTGCAAACACTGGTGGCACTAACTTTATGGAAACAACATCAGTGGAACAGCACACACTTCAGTACTGCATGTGAGTTTTTAGTAAGTGCTTAAATATTCTTAGTTTAAGAGCATGCCTGACATAAATGTTGACACCGTGTTAGGTAAAAAATGAAACCTGATCTTTTTTTTACATGATTTTGATAAATATCTATGTTAGGGATTGGACAGCAGTTTGGAGAGGGGATTGCTTCTTTTTGTTTTATTTTTGTAATTTTGTTCTGTTTCTTTTGACCTTTACAATAACCTGTTAAAAAAACAAAAAAAACAGTCTCTATCTATATATCTTTTGCTTTTAAAACTTCTATTAATATTCATGTTTTCCATTATGTGAATGAAACTTTTTGTCAAACTCTGTTCTCAGAAAATGTCCTGGAACCTTCAGAAAACAGCATACATATATGTCTAAGGTAGCAAACTCAGCAGCCAGCTTTTGCAAAGGCAATTTATGTAGCAATGGTGTAATCACAGAAGGCTTACATTTTCTCTCCTGTGAGAAGAAAAACAAACAAACAAACAAACAAACCAAAACAAAACAAAACAAAACAAAAACAACTTTACTGCTCTCACACAAAGGTTTTATAGAAGAAAAGCAACTTTATATCTAAGAATAAACCAGTTCACTACAGTGACGCTGAAATGCAAGGGTCAATGTTTGTATTCTTCATAAACACCATGGTGAAATAATTTAAAACCAAAAAATCTTAATAAATCCTTGTGCATAAACATAAATGCTTGTATATATACATAAATGGCATGCAAGAATCTGAAGTGAGCCCTGTAATAACCTGAAGAACCTGAAATTTCCAACAAAATAATTGTGGTGAAGAAAAATATTTCTGCAGGCAAATATGTGCTTGCTTTGATGCAGACTAAATTTGTAGTCAAAGCCAGGAGAGAGCTGAAGTCATTCATCTGAGGACAGGACCTCAGCAGTTCATTTCTTATTCTAGATCTCAGAGAAAAAAAATGTTTACCCTCAGTCTCCCATTTCTCAGGCATCATTCTACCTATCAGGCTACTGTTACACTGGGCTCAGTTGTTCCTGCTGGAGAAATTCATCAGCACCTACAGAGCAAGAAAGGAACAACATGTTTAAAAACTGCACTGAGTGTACTAAAACTGTGTATTTACCATATTAAAAATACAATAAAATTTCTGTGCCACTCAGACTAGATAAGTTCTTGTTCAAAGATGCCACTGTTTATGCAGAGCCCAAATCTTTCCCACTGCCCAGTTTCCATTTCCTTCCCTGTGACTTTCATCTCTCTTTACAGCCCAGAGCCCTTGCAGGACAAGGCAGAAGAAGGATGGGAGCGGGTGAGAAAGCAGATACAGGGGAAAAGGCAGAAATCTGCAAGTTAAAGGGCTGCTTACATCTAATCTCAGGACTGAGACAAGAGGAGAGAAAAACACTGAAAGATTAATTCGTGGAGAATTTCCTTGCAAGCAGCAATGGCTCAAAATGAAACTTTAATAAGTCCTGGCCTTACTGGCTTTACAGATGTGCAAAATTTGACCTAACAATTTTAAAATTTCCCCCTTTTCCCTCCCTGTACCTACTGTATTTGATTGTTGTATGGCTTGGTTGAGTCTACAGAGATGAGAGGACATCCTCTAGCCAGGGACTGTAACCTGCCTTCTAGTACATATTTTTGCCAATAGCTACATGGAAACAGAAGCAGGTCCCTGATCTTGTCTCAACAATTTTATGAAAAAGATGCATATCTTGGTAATTTTTCTTTTTCCCAGGAAGTTCTTACTAGTTTTGAAGAATAGTGACACCCAGAAATACCTTAATGTTAACAGTGAGCTCACAGCAGTTTGAACCAATTCCCACTATGGTTGCAAAAATATTCATTTTGTCTTTAGAGACCTTGGAGTCAGGCCTCTCCTTTGGAATAAACCTGTTAGAAGACCAGACCAATTCTCTAAGTGACTGTAGCCCTTACAGCAAATCAGCAGTTCGAAATACGGAGCTACGTGGAAATCTACCCAATCTCTCTCTTCCCTGGCTTCACAAGTGGGAGCTCTTGATACCTGCATGGCTCTTGGTACAAGGCAGAGCAGAAGAGCGTAGTAAGTTGATAATCCACAAGCCACTCAGAAACATCTAGGACAGAGCCACTGACACCAGGGAATCTTATGTCTGCACTCAGAATCTAGTAAATTGTTTACTCGGAGGACTGATGAGAAATGCACAGATGAACCTCTGAAACAACTACTTGGCAGGTAAGGCTATTAATGTACATCAATAAATAGCCTTGTGGTCTCATCACTGCTATATCTTTTACCCAAATGTATTTGCAGCAGTTTATCAACATTACATAATGCAGGGAGAGTTCAGATCAAGGGTAAAGAGTTGAGAGTCAGCTTTTGGTGTGCTTGTTTATTTGGCATATTTGATTTTACAGGTCTCCTGTTTACACAATGCACTTTGAGCTGTTGTTTCTTTCATAATAATGTTAAAATAATTACTCTGATCCTAAATAAACATCTAGCAAGTCCTTTAGATTTCAGGAGCAGGCTTGAAAGACTGCTTTTAAGAGCTACTCTGGTGTATGGTTTGTTTCTGTACAGTCAATGATTATCGTACTCTGTATGTTTTCCTCTTGTTTACCGCCTTTTTTCCGTACCGCAGCACGGTTTTGTTCCCTCCTGCCGGGTGGGAAAAAAGAAAGAAAAGGGAAGAACAGGACAGGCAAGCGCTACCAGCTCTTTTCCCCTCAGGGTTACGGGGGGAGCGAGAAAGCGGGGCTGGGGACCTCCTGCCCTTCAGAGGAGCAGGTCGCCCTTCCCGGAGGTGGGAGGCGAGGGGTGCCGCGGGGACGCGCCGCCGGGGCAGCAGCGTGTCCGCGCCCACCGGCGCTGCCTGCGACCCCACCGCGGCCTCGGAGGGCTCTGGGGTCACCCTGAGGCGGAGGATGGGGTGGGGGGGACTGCGGGGATCATCGCTGCTCCGCGGCCGGGGCAGCCGAGGGACGGAGGGATGGCGGGATGAATGGATGAAGGATGGAGGGATGGAAAGATGGAGGGGTTAATGATGGAGGGATGGGAGGACTCGGGATGCAGGGATGAGAATGGAGGGAGAAGGGATGGAAGAGCGAAAAAATGAGGACCGAGGAACGAATGGTTGGAGGGCCGACGGACGAAGGGCTGCAAGACCGAGCGCCCGCGCTTCTCAGCTGCTCCCCCTCCGCTGCGCGCCCCCGCTCCGCTCCCCGCCCTCCCCTCCACCACCGCGCGTGCCCGCGCCCGGAGCTGACTCTCCCTCGCATCCTCCTCCGGTGGCGGCGGCGGCAGCGCCGGGGATGGGCAGCGAGAGCGCGCCCAGGAGCAGCCCGGGCCCCGCCGCTCCCCCCTGCTCCCGCGACCGCTGCTGCTCCTGCCCCGCCGCCCCCCGCGCCCCGGGGGCAGCGCCGCCGCCGCGCTACCCGCAGTCTCCGCCTCGGACGGGTGAGTAGCCGGGCCCTTCCCCCTCCACCCCCAAAAAAAAAAGCACCTGCCGTTCATCCCCCTCTCCCTTTCCCACCCGCTTCCCATCCCAGAGCGGCCCCGGGGATGAGCGCTGGAGAAGACAAGGGGTTGCGGGGGGAGACACCGCGCTCCTGCCCGCCCCCGGGGGAACGGAGGGTCCCAGCCCGTGCTTGCGCCTTCCCCCGCAGCGGGGCGGAATGTCCGCGGGGCAGCAGGGATGTCCCCGGGATTCCGCGGGGGCTGCGGGGAAGGGGGTCTCTCCCTGCTGCCCCTCCCGGGCACTGCTGCCCATTCCCATGGGGGTCTTTCACACGCACAAACAGACACCCCGACAGCCCCTCTCCCCAACCGGCGCCAGGAGCTACTTGAGCACCCGCAGATTCCCACCTCCCCGGGGTGGCTCGGGGGAGGGGGCAGCACTTTAACTTTTGCAAGGGACCATTTGAAGGTGGGGTGGACCCAGCTCCGCAGAGTTGGCGGCTTCCCAAGCGTCGACCCCGGAAGGGTAGCGGGGGAGAGTCCCGGTCCCCCTCCCCGGGGCCTCCGCGCTCACCGGGTGCAGCGGAGCTCGGCCCGTCCCTTGGGGCGGCCGAAGGGGACGGGGGGGTGGCTTCGGGCAGGACTCAGCTTTCAAATGGACTTTCCTGACAGCCCCCCCCCCCAGCCATAGTCAGTTAAATAAAGCTCGGGGTGGTGGTGGGGAGACGTTTCTGCTTGTTTTGCCTTCGGTCCCCAGAGCGGAGAGTGCACATGATGGGATGCTGTGGCTGAAGAGCATTTTCTGGTTTTTATGTGTCATGATGCACACGGTTGGTTGTAGGTAGTGTAGTAACTATCTGTATCCCAATAGTTCCCCGTCTAAGGGTTGTTATGGCAGCAGCGCTTTCCCCTTCTTTTATTTAGCGTCTCTGGCTCAGAGTAGTGTTAAAGACCTGGAAACTGCCTTTAAAAAAAAAAAAAAAAGAAAAAAAAAATCAACCTCTTGCCTCTTTGCCAAATAGCCAACAAGTACAAATCTAAGATTCATACTAAATCTTCACTCCGTTCTCCAGAAGCCGGTGCTGTGATAACACTTAAAACTGAAGGAGCCTGGGGGAAAACATCTCTTTTTTTTCCACAATTCTTGCTTTTTGTTAAATTCTGTTGGAGGTTTTGCTTGGCTTTGTGTTGTTTTTTTCTTATGTGTTTCACTTATATTTTTTCCTAGTATTCTTTCTCACAGAGGACTTCTTAGTCCTGCATTACACAGGGTAAAGGGATTCAAGCAGTTCTACATACAGGTAATGCAAAATGTTTGTGGGAAGGAAAAGCTTGTAAATCTGTAGATTTAGATTTTCTGTACAATTTATGGGATAATTAGTTTAATTCTTGCAATACAGAGAGGAATCTACATGAGATGCATCACAATGTTTCATCACACCTTAACTGCCACAGCTGGTGGCAGTCTGAGACAATAAGATTTAAAGGTTATTATGAAAATAAGTTCCTTTGTCACCTGTAATAGTCAGCCTGGTTTCAGTCAAACTACAAATGATTATAAGATAAATGCTCTTCTTTTTATTTCGGTTCAGTCAGTAGTGTTTTTTGGAAAAAGTGTTTAAACCATGAAGCCTTTGGTAAGGATGGATGTAAAAACCAACTGGAATTGGTAGAGGGCTATGTTATTTTGTAGTTTGTACTTGTATAGGTGCCATTTGTTGTCTTCAACTGGCATTTGAGCAGTAAATGATAAAGACAGAAGGATTTTTGTCCTGGAAGCTCACACATTTTTATTTCCAGCATAATATTTGCAGACTGATATTGCAGGATGAAATGTTATTGAATTGTGCTATCTTGTTTCCCACTGTACATTTTGAACTAAGTTTTGCTTATCAGTAGGAAAGCAACACGAGTGTGTAACTGTTCATTTAAGAATGAGAAATTGCTGTCTCGGAATGATTCATATGTTGAAACAGACTAGATTCAGGTTAAATAGGTAAACTAAAATAACGTAGTATAAGTGATCTGTAACTAATTTTCATTGCTTGTAATGAAAACAGGCGTTCTTGTCTTTGAATTGGAATAGTGAGATGTTAGAAGAGAGATGAAGAACAGCAAAATATATCTTCTTAATGACAAACTAAACTCTTGAATAAACCTCAGCTATTTTTGAGGGAATACAAGCACGTTTCTTGGTATAACTGTGGTCATGATTCTGATCCCAGCCAAATCAGTATAAGATTCTCCCCAGCCATTGCTGTGAGTAGAATCAAAAACATTTCTGCGAATCCTTTTTGAGGAATTAGGACATTAAAAGATAATTTGTATTTTTTCCCCATTGCCATGGCTGGAAGGATTTTTTTT